>NC_053159.1:188964433-189576933 GCF_016835505.1 Polypterus senegalus
TGTGTGTTTTCTTTTATTCTATTACTGTAAAGCACTATGGCCACAGCATTACTATGTTGTTTCAAATGTGCTATATAAATAAACTGACACTGACAATTCTTTGGGGTGCAGATTCAACAAGGTGTCAAACATCCATCCATCCATCTATCCATTATCCAACCCGCTGAATCCGAACACAGGGTCACGGGGGGGTCTGCTGGAGCCAATCCCAGCCAACACGGGGCACAAGACAGGAACCAATCCCGGGCAGGGTGCCAACCCACCGCAGGTGTCAAACATTCCTCAGGCATATTGCTCCATGTTGACCCGACAGCGTCAAGCAGTTGCTGCAGATTTGTCAGCTGCACATCCATGATGCGAATCTCCTGTTCCACCACATCCCAGAGGTGCTCCAATGGATTGAGATCTGGTGACTGTGGAGGCCATTTGAGTGAAGTGAACTCATTGTCATGTTGAAGAAACCAGTCTGAGATGATTTGAGCTTTGTGACGTGGTGCGCTATCCTGCTGGAAGGAGCCATCAGAAGATGGCTACACTTCCGTCACAAAGGGATGGAGATGGTCAGCAACAACACTCAGGTAGACTGACATTTAAACGATGCTCACTTGGTACTAAGGGGCCCAAAGTGTGCCAAGAAAATATTACGGACACCAGCAGCCTGAACCGTTGATACAAGGCAGGATGGATCAACACTAAAAACTCCTAATTGTAACATGGCTTTCTCATATCTTCATTTTAGTATAACCCTGATATTCTGTATGTGCATTTAATTATCATTCATACTTTCTCTTCTGGTTTTTTTTTCCTTGCGGTGTTGATCTGCACTCCCACCACCTGATCAGGGCTCCATGCAGTCCCTCCATTGATCGATTGAAGGCCAGAGGTCCACATGACCGTCATCATCTAATTCTTCTACGTGAAGCCTGAAAACCCCGAGGACTGATTTAGGTCATTGATGTATTTGGGGGTATTGGGTGGTCTCGTGGCCTTGGACCCCCTGCAGATTTTTTTTTTCCCCCCTCCAGCCGTCTGGAGTTTTTTTTCCCTGTTCTCCCTGGCCATTGTCCCTTACTTTTATTCTATGTTAATTAGTATTGTCTAATTTTATTTTTATATTTTGTCTTAGTTGTCTTTCTTCATCCTGTAAAGCACTTTGAGCGACATCATTTGTATGAAAATGTGCTCGAGAAATAAATGATGTTGGTTGTTGACCCGACCATCCGAATGTCGCAGCAGAAGATCGAGACTCATCACGCCAGGCAACGTCTTTCCAATCTTCTGTTGTCCAGTTTTGGTGAGCCCGTGTGAATTGTAGCCTCATTTGCCTGCTCTCAGCTGACAGAAGTGTCACCTGGTGTGGTCTCTCCTGCTGCTGTAGCCCCCCAACCTGCTTCAAGGTTTGGCATGTTGTGTGTGCAGAGCTGCTCTCCTGCACGTCGGTTGTAATGAGTGCTTATTTGAGTTCCTGTCGCACTTCTATCAGCTCCAACCATTCTCCTCTGACAGCTGACAACAACAGAGAACTGCTGCTCACTGATGTTCTCCCTTTATCTGACCATTCTCTGTAAGCCCTACAGATGGTTGTGCATGAAAATCTCAGCCGATCAGCAGTTCCTGAAATACTTCGACCTGCCCGTCTGACACCAACAGCCATGCCACGCTCAAAGTCACGTCAGTCCCCTTTTATTCCCCCATTCTGATGCTTGGTTTGAACTTCAGCAGGTCGTCTTCACAAGGTCTACATGTCAAGATGAATCAAGCTGCTACCATGCGATTGGCCGATTAGATATTTGTGTTAACAAGCAGTTGTACAGGCGTACCTAATAAAGTGGCCAGTGAATGTATCATGCCAACGTATCCTACACTACATTCACATTACAAGCCTCACTGCTCCATTCCAACTTTTTTGCTCAGATCGGATTTGCCAGTCTTGCAAGTACAAGCGACCCGCATATCTAGCTGTGATGTGAACGCATCTGTCCTCTGAAATGGCATACATGTGCACTTTGACATTTTTTTTTTCTTTCTTTCTTTCGCCTTATACAATTTCTTGTATTAGGAATTTGTTAGTTTTGGGGTGAGAGCGCAGGGTAAGGCCACTGTACAGCAAGCACCCCTGGAGCAACTGAAGGTTAAGGGCCTTGTTCAAAAGGACCAGCAGAGTAGGAACACTTTTGGCAGTGACAGGGATTCGAACCGGCAACCTTCTGGATACCAGCACAGATCCTTAGCCTCAGAACCACCACTCCCCCATATTTGCACTAATAAAAAAAATTTGAAACGATTCCTGGTAATTAATGTGACAAAACAGACTTACTAGCTACTAGTACACACATCGCATTTTGCTCTGGAGGATGGCAAACCGTTGCTTAACTGTACATGAGGTCGAGAAGCAGAAAAAAAGGCAGACAGGTAGATTTTACTGGCAGAGCTATACCAAGAAATGCAAGGGTATGAGAATGGAGCCAGCAGTGGTGGGACTGTGACTATTATCAAAGCTGTAGTTCTCCTCCATTGCCGTTTGGCCGCACTGCTGGTGCTGGCTGATGGCGACCGCGCTCGGCCCATGCATAGAGGCTAAAACAAACAAAACCTATTCATTTCAATCTGACCGTTCTCATTCAAGTTGCTCGGGGGGGGCTTGAATTCGGATATCTGACCAAGGTCCACATATGAAAGCGACTCAAATCTGACCCTGTGTCCATCTCAAAAACATCCAGTTTGTGACACATTAAGGCAAAATTCAAAATCAGATCCGAGTCCCCTTCTTCCTGGTATTGAGAAATGAACGAATGAATGGCCCGAATGTGATTGGACGCTCATCCGTTTCTTACTTTACAGCCACTCCCTCCCCCACATGACAAACTGACCACAGGCCACCCTAAGAGGAGCTGGACACCGAAGAGAACTACCAGGTGGGTCAGAGGACAAGTAGTGTCATCTGTCCAGTATGTTCTAGTTCTTCTCAAGGTGGTGGCCTTGTCGTGAGTTGGACCACTTCAGGAATATCCCTGGGTGTATCCATCTTTAAAGTATTGTAATACAGAGGTTTTCACCTCATCATGGGCAGCAAGTGTGGCAAATCTGCACAGGAACATCATCATCATCATCATCATCATGGCCAGTTTCACCTCATTATTTTAGTCACAGCACAGAACCTGTGAGCATACAGGATGAAGGGGACTGTAGGGCTGAAATGATGGACTTTATAAAAATTTGTTTTCTGTTGTGGTAAACACTGGTCTACAAAAAATCATTTTTTGTTTGCTACTGGGAACTTCAGAGCAGCTCTCCATTAAGTTTTTGACACTCATTTCATATATGAAATCGGAATTAAGCTAGCACGTCAGGTTTTTGAGACACGCATCATTGCTATTTTGACACTTTTGAATATCAATATAATATACCAACACAAATCGCAGTGGGCAGTGCTGCTGTCTCGCAGTTAAGGGACCCCGGTTCACTTCCCGGGTCCTCCCTACGTGGAGTTTGCATGTTCTGCCCGTGTCTGCGCGGGTTTCCTCCCACAGTCCAAAGACATGCAGGTTAGGTGCATTGGCAATCCTAAATTGTCTGTCCTTGGTGTGTGCTTGGTGTGTGGGTGTGCAGTGGGATTGGTTCCTGCCTTGCACCCTGTGTTGGCTGGGATTGGCTCCAGAAGACCCCCATGACCCTGTCGTTAGGATATAGCAGGTTGGATAATGGATGGATGGCTAGATATCAACACGATATCTGGAGTTTGGACTCTGTCCCACCAAAATTGTTTGAACGTGTTTATTCTGAAAACAAACCAGAGGACATTTTAAAGCATATTTATGTCAATTTACCTCAATATAAAAGTGAGGTCAGCGTGACCCTCGCTTTTGTGCATGTACTGCACATCCGTCTCTCTTTGCATGTTGCCGACAGCAGTCACCCATCATGCTCGGAGTAAATCTTGTTGAAATCTTTCATCTCCGACATCGTTTAGATTTGTTGGAAAAAAAAGTCAAGATGGGGAAACAAAAAATGCGTCTTCAGTGACATTCTGGCTAATACGCTTGCAGCATATTCTCCACACGCTCAGCATCATTCTCTGTTCTGTCACTGCCAAGAAAATTGTGGACAACCTGCACAAATGAGGCTGCCGATTCAGTGGACTTCAGTTCCCTTTTGAACTCCTAGTCAAGCGTTCAGTTCACGGATTTTAGGGCCAAAAAAACACCTTCCTTCATTTTGGCTTCACTCTTCTCGAGACAAAACTCATCACCTTTACTGTCCAGTCACCCTAGTTGTCCAAGACCGGGAACATTTGTTTGCCTGCCTATGGTAAAGTCATCCCTGATGGAGGATCACAGGAATCATGGGAAAGAGGGGTCCTTTCATCGAGCAACGCGTTTCAGCCGTGGCATGGCCAAATGGGGAGGCAGCTTGATGGATGAGGTCTCCAGGACTCTAAAAATATCCAAACCTAATTATGTCATATCATCTACTGTTAAACCGTACTTCTAAAATTTTTATTATTATGCTGTCTTAAGGAATTGTTCTGTTCTGTATATTGTATTGTATTGACCCCCTACTTTTGACACCCACTGCACGCCCAACCTACCTGGAAAGGGGTCTCTCTTTGAACTGCCTTTCCCGAGGTTTCTTCCATTTTTCCCTACAAGGTTTTTATTGGGAGTTTTTCCTTGTCTTCTCAGAGAGTCAAGGCTGGGGGGCTGTCAAAAGGCAGGGCCTGTTAAAGCCCATTGCGGCACTTCCTGTGTGATTTTGGGCTATACAAAAATAAACTGTAATGTAACATCATAACTTTAAAAATGGGACATGCTGCTGGACGAAAACGGTTTTCAGATTTGGAGTCAGCAAGTGAAATATGTTAAAAAGTACAGGTGAAAGAATCCCAGTAGCAAAATGTCTGTTGACCAGTATGCGAGTGATCTTACTAAGCTCGCTTCGACTTATTGTTAAAAAGACAAAGCAAAATCAGAACTACCGACAGAGGAAGGAAGTCTTCTGGGCACGCGCAGTGGAGCGGCAGGTAGCGTGGTGCACTGATGTAAGTATATAATTAACGTTCGTATACGGACCTTATGATTTATTGTTGTATTAGAGACTGACAAACATTTGGTTATTTGAATCTGATGTGCAAATATTGACATTTGCCCATTAATAATGAAATGGATAAATCAGTGAGTCACCGAGTGCTCGCTCGGTATTGTTAAAGTGTTTGAATGCTGCACGAGCGTTTCAATGAAGCAAAGCAGCACCTGGTCTTTACTAATTTGTGGCTATTCAAGTGTGAAAAATCACTCCTGAAAAATTCTGGCCAACACTCTGCCTGAATAAAGCAGCCAAAGTCAAGTGCGTTTTCTCTTCTTTGGAAAAATATTGACTTCATGTAGTCGGAGGACTCTTTCAACCTTCCACACAAACTCCAGCGGTTTTGTTTTGTGTCCTAAGAATCAGTTTCCACGACTACCCTGTCACCTGAATGGCACCACACCCTTCACGCTGTTGGTGGCCAGTTCACTTGACAACTTTACACATCTTTTTTAATTCATTTTTTTTTAACAAAAAGTCTGAGTCTAACAGGACTGTGGATGACCCGGGCGCCTGGAGCAAAAAACTCCCCTTAGGCCGGTCAATGGGAGCGAATCCTGCTATTCTTGTTCAGGTTTAATCATGTTGGAATGTATAAGCACCCCTCAGGTTACAAATGAGTTCTTGCTGGCATTCATTCATCTAAAATATCCAATAATGGAAACCGCGGCAAAAATGTAGAATACCCATTACTAATATTTCACAGAAAAAAAAAAAAGCTTGACCTGTACTAACTTAGCAGACGACTTTATCCAAAGCAGTCAACGTAACCGAGCAAACATCACGGTGGGGATGGTTTTGAAACAAGAGAGTTACAGAACAAGAAGATTGTCTAACACAAGTGAAGAGCTTCTCACCCAACAGCACACCACAAGACCAGTTACTAAGAACCTCCTATCAAGTTCTTCATCAAAAATTATAATCATCATCATCTTCTTCCAGCTGCTCCCGTTAGGGGTTACCACAGCAGATCATCTTCTTCCATATCTTTCTGTTCTCATCATCTTCCTCTGTCACCCCCATCACCTGCATGACTTCTCTCACCACATCCATAAACCTCTACTAAGGCCTTCCTCTTCCATGGCAGCTCTATCCTTAGCACCCTTCTCCCAATATACCCCTCATCTCTCCTCTGCACGTGTTCAAACCAACACAATCTCGCCTCTCTGATTTTGTCTCCCAACCGTCCAACCTGAGCTGACCCTCTAATGTCCTCATTTCTAATCATATCCATCCTCGTCACACCCAATGCAAATCTTAGCATCTTTCACTCTGCCACCTCCAGCTCTGCCTCCTGTGCCACCGTCTCCAGTCCATATAACATAGCTGGTCTCACTACCATCCTGTAGACCTTCCCTTTCACTCTCGCCGATACCCGTCTGTCACCCATCACTCCTGACGCTCTTCTCCACCCATTCCACCCTGCCTGCACTCTGTTCATCACTTCTCTTCCACAGTCCCCATTAGTCTGTACTGTTGATCCCAAGTGTTGAAACTCCTTCACCAACTCTACTCCCCTCATCCTCATTATTCCACTGACCTCCTTCTCATTCACACACATGTATTCGGTCTTGGTGGTCCTACTGACCTTCATTCCTCTCCTCTCTAGAGCAGATCTCCATCTCTCCAGTATCTCCTCAACCTGCTCCCTACTCTCTCTACAGATCACAATGTCATCAGCAAACATCACAGTCCACGGGGACGCCTGTCTAATTTTGTTTGTCAACCTGTCCACCACCATAATAATACATTTGACTTCAAGGCACCTTTCTAAACACCCAAGGACCACCATACAGATAAAAAAAAATCTTAAAACCAACAAAAACATGCATGGTGACATACACATACAGTAATCCCTCGCTATATCGCGCTTCGACTTTCGCGGATTCAATCTATCGCGGATTTTAAATGTAAGCATATCTAAATATATATCACGGATTTTTCACTGGTTCGCGGATTTCTGCGGACAATGAGTCTTTTAATGTATGGTACATGCTTCTTCCTTGGTTTGCTTGCCCAGTTGATTTCCTACAAGGGACGCTATTGGCGGATGGCTTAGAAGCTACCCAATCAGAGCACGTATTATATATTAACTAAAACTCCTCAATGATATACGATATGCATCCCGCGCGGAGCTTGATTGTTTGCTTGTCTCTGCCTCTCTCTGACATTCTCTGCGCCTGACGGAGGGGCTGTTTGCTTAAAAGATACGGGCGCTCCTCTCAGAAATGCCGCTTTATTGCGGTGCTTCGGCATATTTAAAAGCACACGTATTGATTTTTTGATTGTTTGCTTTAATCTCGCGCTCTCTCTCTCTGACGTTCTCTGCGCCCGACGGAATTTTAATTGTGAGAAAGAAGATCTCTGTCTTGTCAGGGAGCAGAGTTGAAACTTTTGACTAAAGGGTGTTATTTCATGTCTAGAGTGCACTAATAATGTTAACAGTGTGGGAGAGTTTATAAGGGTTTAAAATATATAAAAATAACCATACAAACATATGGTTTCTACTTCATGATTTTCACCTATCGGGGGTCTGGAACGCAACCCACGCAATCGAGGAGGGATTACCGTATAACTACATCTATGGAACTGTAATAAGAATACAGCCTAAGGTCATGTAGTGTAAGCTAATCTAAATAATTAAGATTTGAAAACAGGAAGGGACTCTGCACCCCAAATGTTTAGTAGGACGAGGAGGGCTAAAGGCCCTGGAACCCATGGTGATCAGGCATGCGGGGTGTGGTGATGACGAGACCAGACGTGGAGGACCTAAAGAGTGCGGTTAGACATTCACCAAAAACACCATCTTAAATACTGCGAGGGAGTCCGCACGTCGGACAGAGGTGGGCAGCTCATCCCACCAGCTCAGAGCTACACGTGAAGAGCCTTTATTGAGATTTGATGCCATCACCAGACACCATTCATTGGCAGACCTATGTGAGGGAGAAGAAGCAGAAGACCTCATGAGTGTCTCCCTTGTACTTTCTCGCATATGAAGTATAGGGAGAGCAATGTAATCATCCAAAAATTCAGCGTTGAGAATCTGATGAATTCTCGACGTTTTAGACCTCCCTGACTTTCTCGTATACAAAGTTTAATAGCAACAATATTTTTTTCTATAGCACATTTTCATACAAATGATGTAGCTCAAAGTGCTTCACAAGATGAAGAAAAAAAGAAAATACTGTATATAAAAATTAGGCAAAACTAATTAAAGAATAAAGTAAAGTTCGATGGCTGGGGGAGTGAGTTTCCAGAAAAAAGAAAAAAAAAAAATCTGTAAGGGTTCCAAGGCCATGAGACCACCCAGCCCCTACTAGGTATTTTACCTAACAAATATAGGGAAAGTACTGGAATCCTCCAAAAATTCCATATTGAGATCTTCATGAATCTCAACATTTTAGACCTCCCTGAGAACAAAAATGCCATTTTTGGAATTCTGTCTTGTGTATGTCTGTAAACACGATAACTTCAGTACGCTTTCACTTCGGTCAACCAAATTTTGCATACAAGCATTAGGTGCAAAACACAGATTTCTATCAACTTTTGAGCTATTTCCGCTAACTGGAAGTGGTACTTTACCTTTTGTTTATTCAATTTTACTTTTAGAATAATTGTTCAGTATATGGGCGGCATGGTGGCACAGTGGGTAGCGCTGTTGTCTCCCAGTAAGATCACCTGGGTTTGCTTCCCGGGTCCTCCCTGCGTGGAGTTTGCAAGTTCTCCCCGTGTCTGTCCAAAGACATGCAACTTAGGTGCACTGGCGATCCTAAATTTTCCCTAGTGTGTGTGTGTGCCCTGCGATTGGCTGGCACCCTACCCGGGATTTGTTCCTGCCTTGCACCTTGTGTTGGCTGGGATTGGCTCCAGCAGAACCCCGTCACCCTGTGTTAGGATATAGCGGGTTGGAAAATGACTGACTGTTCAGTACATTAAATTTGATTCGATTTGTTGTTGATGGTTCTTTAAATGTACATAATATAAAAATGTAATTCATTGTCTTGTGGTTCACTCCTCAAATACCCATCCCCATATCTGAGGATACGAGAAAGTCGAGGGGAGACCACTCCTGATTTATTATATTATACAGTGGTGTGAAAAACTATTTGCCCCCTTCCTGATTTCTTATTCTTTTGCATGTTTGTCACACAAAATGTTTCTGATCATCAAACACATTTAACCATTAGTCAAATATAACACAAGTAAACACAAAATGCAGTTTTTAAATGATGGTTTTTATTATTTAGGGAGAAAAAAAAAATCCAAACCTACATGGCCCTGTGTGAAAAAGTAATTGCCCCCTTGTTCACAAATCACCTAACTGTGGTGTATCACACCTGAGTTCAATTTCCGTAGCCACCCCCAGGCCTGATTACTGCCACACCTGTTTCAATCAAGAAATCACTTAAATAGGAGCTGCCTGACACAGAGAAGTAGACCAAAAGCACCTCAAAAGCTAGACATCATGCCAAGATCCAAAGAATTTCAGGAACAAATGAGAACAGAAGTAATTGAGATCTATCAGTCTGGTAAAGGTTATAAAGCCATTTCTAAAGCTTTGGGACTCCAGTGAACCACAGTGAGAGCCATTATCCACAAATGGCAAAAACATGGAACAGTGGTGAACCTTCCCAGGAGTGGCCGGCCGACCAAAATTACCCCAAGAGCGCAGAGACGACTCATCCGAGAGGTCACAAAGACCCCAGGACAACGTCTAAAGAACTGCAGGCCTCACTTGCCTCAATTAAGGTCAGTGTTCACGACTCCACCATAAGAAAGAGACTGGGCAAAACGGCCTGCATGGCAGATTTCCAAGACGCAAACCACTGTTAAGCAAAAAGAACATTAGGGCTTGTCTCAATTTTGCTAAGAAACATCTCAATGATTGCCAAGACTTTTGGGAAAATACCTTGTGGACTGATGAGACAAAAGTTGAACTTTTGGAAGGCAAATGTCCGTTACATCTGGCGTAAAAGGAACACAGCATTTCAGAAAAGAACATCATACCAACAGTAAAATATGGTGGTGGTAGTGTGATGGTCTGGGGTTGTTTTGCTGCTTCAGGACCTGGAAGGCTTGCTTTGATAGATGGAACCATGAATTCTACTGTCTACCAAAAAATCCTGAAGGAGAATGTCCGGCCATCTGTTCGTCAACTCAAGCTGAAGCGATCTTGGGTGCTGCAACAGGACAATGACCCAAAACACACCAGCAAATCCACCTCTGAATGGCTGAAGAAAAACAAAATGAAGACTTTGGAGTGGCCTAGTCAAAGTCCTGACCTGAATCCAATTGAGATGATATGGCATGACCTTAAAAAGGCGGTTCATGCTAGAAAACCCTCAAATAAAGCTGAATTACAACAATTCTGCAAAGATGAGTGGGCCAAAATTCCTCCAGAGCGCTGTAAAAGACTCATTGCAAGTTATCGCAAACGCTTGATTGCAGTTATTGCTGCTAAGGGTGGCCCAACCAGTTATTAGGTTCAGGGGGCAATTACTTTTTCACACAAGGCCATGTAGGTTTGGATTTTTTTTTCTCCCTAAATAATAAAGACCATCATTTAAAAACTGCATTTTGTGTTTACTTGTGTTATATTTGACTAATAGTTTAATGTGTTTGATGATCAGAAACATTTTGTGTGACAAACATGCAAAAGAATAAGAAATCAGGAAGGGGGCAAATAGTTTTTCACACCACTGTATACTATTTATATTTATATTATACACACTACCAGTCAAATGTTTTCACATGTGTGATTCTCTTCTCGGTACTCAAATGTGCCACGGTCCACCTGCCAAGCTGTTTTGCCTGCCTAAGTTAAAGTCATCCCTGATGGAGGATTGCAGGAATTGTGGGAAAGAGGGGTCCTTTCATCAGATTAGTGCTATTTCAGCTGTGGAACGGCCAAATGGGGGAGGCAGCTTGATGAATGAGGTCTCCAGGACTCTAAACAAATCCAAATCCTATTATGTGATGTCATCTACTGTTAAATTCTGCTCCATACTTGTAAAATTGTTATTTTTATACTGTATTGAGGATTTGTTCTGTTCTGTGTGTTGTAGTGTATTGTACTGTATTGACCCCCTTCTTTTTGACACCCACCCTACCTGTAAAGGGGTCTCTTTTTGAATTGCCTTTTCTGAGGTGTCTTCTATTTTTTCCCTACTGGGGTTTTTTTGGGAGTTGTTTCTTGTCTTCTTAGAGTCGAGGCTGGGGGGCTGTCAAGAGGCAGGGTCTGTTAAAGCCCATTGTGGCACTTCTTGTGCGATTCTGGGCTATACAAAAAAATATATTGTATTGTACACTTAAACATCACAACGTCTGAATTGTTTGAATTATAAATTTAAACTGTGCAGCTGAGGGGTAACAAACATTATGGAGGGCACTGTATAATATTCGCCATCAGTTTTTCCTCCTCTCTAGCTCCTATATCTACATTAGTAAGTGTACTCCCGTTTCGTTCACAAAAAGGTAAACTCTAAAGCAACGTCTCCAAACCTGTGGGCCATGGCAGCATTGCAGGTGGGTTGCGGCGGACCCCAGACAAAACTCAAAATTCCTGGCTTTGACAATCCTGCTCAATTCGCAGCAGCAGCAGCATCACAGGTGGATTGTGGATGGTTCTGGAAAATCTTGATGTGGTGCTTACATGGCAAGATAAAGTGGCCACGGTCACCCGATTTAAGTCATGCACAAGTCACAGAGCTGAACTGCACACCTACTGTACGGAGAGACCCTTCTGGTCTGGGAAGTTTGATGGGGGTCATTGTAGAGCAGCGATTTTCAACTGGTGTGTGTAGTAAGACACTAAAGAAGTCTGACAAATTTAATGCAATTTTATAGGACTCTTATTTTACGAGTGCTGTATGAGAGACTGATTTTTGACTTTTTAGTACTCTTTAAATAAAATAAAATAAAATAAAAAAAAAGTGTGGGCACTTTTCATCAGTGAACATTCAAAAAACACTTCTAATCTTAACAAAAGCGCCCACCTTTTATTTTACAATGATTTATATGAAACTTTTTAGTACACTTTTTAACTTAATATAAGTGTGGTTTTTAAAAAGTTTTTTTTATATACAGTATATATATATATATTATTTATTGTCAGATCGGTAACAAATATATTTTTTGCCGTGCCGCAGAAGTAATTAGTTTGTGTGTGCTATAAGATGAAAAGGGTCAAAGCTCACTACTGTTGAGCATTCTATAAACGGGGCTGGTTCTGTAGAGCTCTAATGCCAACACCATTGGGGTATTTATTGCAGTTTAAAGGAGCTGCAGCCTTTCAGAAGTAGAAAGCCAGGGAAACGGTTAACGTCATTTGATTTGCATTTAATGGGCAAGTCTTGGCCCGATTAGAACAGAGAGGTATGGAGAGGGTCAAGTCAGTTCAGTGTATGAGTGGCGTCACTTGAAGTGAATGGCCGACACACACATACTCACTGATAGATAATTTATAAATTACCTGAAAACGCATACATCTGTTAGCACCTTGGAGTCCAAATGTTCAAGAAGCAGACTAAAAGTAGTAAAGACAGGGTAAGCAGAACAGTTCTGGGCCCATTTGTGCAGGTTTTCCTTTCAAACTTCGTCATTTCTTAAATGCCGGAGCCACACGACCATGTTAAATATCTGGGCGCCATCTGCTGAATTCAGCCAGTTGAAGTGCAGGCAGCAACAGGCCCAAACCAGCTACTGATGAAATCATTCACCAGATAGTAGGAGAGCAGAGTCTTACAGAAAACTCCTAATTCGACTCACTTGCACACCCGACAGAAGGATGGCGTTTACAAGCAGCTGACAAATACACCCACCCACTTAATCACATGGGGTCAGTTACAGCCAATCAGGCAGCTTAAGAAGCAGGTCTCTGGGATATAAGAAGAAAACCTGAGCATCCTGGAAGGTAAAAATAAAAACTTCTATACACCGGGAGTAAATGCAAACTTCACAGTAACCAGACCTGGGGCAACACAAATACAAATGTGAGGACGACGAAATGAAATTTCAAACCGATTTGTGGCATGCATTTCTAAATACGCTGCAAAACGTGGTTTTACTCATAAAAACCGCGGTTATTTTCAGGAGTAGCTTTCCGCAAGAGCGCTCCCATTTCTAAATGAACATCAAAACATTTACAAATGAATCTGCAATTTTAGTAATTAAATGAATCTGATGCAAGTCAATGGACATCTTGAATTATAGGGTCGTCATCATTCCATGTATAGTGGATTCAGAAAGAATTCAGACCCCTTCACTTTCTGCTCACTTCCGTTTAATTTTAAATGGATAAGTTTGCCATTGTTGCCTATCAATCTACACTCACTAACCCGTCATGACAAAGTGTGTGAAAATGTGGTAATCAAAAAACCGAAACCTCTCATTCCCAGCAGTAGTCACACCCTTAAATGCATTACTTTGTAGAAGCCCTTAAGTCTTCTTGGAGAAGTCTCTACAAGCTTTGCATATCTGGATAACTGACCAGTTTATTCCACTCTACATATCGGGCAGATCCTCTTTCAAGCTTCGCTCGATTGGATAGGAAGCATCTGTGAACTGCCATCTTCAGATCTCAACATACATGTTCGACTGAGTCGACAGTTTGGGCCACTTAAGGATAGTCCAGCTTGTCCCAAAGCCAATCCAGTGATGTCCTGGCTGTAAGGTTTGGGTCCTTGTCGTGCAGATGAACCGCTGTCCTTAAAGCACGTTTACCCCAAGAGCCTCTTTATATTTCGTCACATTGATCCTTCCCTCGATTCTGACCAGTCCCCCTTGGCCCTGCCACGGAGAAACACCTCCTTAACATGATGCTGCCACCATCATGCTTCACTGTAGGGATGGCATTAAGGAGATGTGCCTGATTTTGAAAAGACCTGGTGCTGGGAGTTCCAACCAAAAGAGTTCAATTTTTATCTCGTCAGACCACAATTTTCTCCCCATCATGGTCTCAGAATCCTTCAAATCCCATTTGGCAAACTCCAAGGAGCCTGGCAGACGTCTTTTACTCAAGAGTGGCTTCCCTCTAACCACTATACCATAAGTACACGATTAATGGAGTGCTGTTGAGATGGTCACCAACCCAACATTTCCTCCATCCCAGCAGAGGACTTCTGAAGCTCTGAGTGCACATTGGGTTCCTGGTCATCCTCCTTCACCAATACACTTCTTGCCAGGTCACCCAAGGAAGAGTCCTAGTGGTTCCAATCATCTTCCATTTTACAATTTTTGAGACCACTGTACGCTTGGACAAACTCAAAGCTTTACAAATGGCTTTATCCCCTTTGTCCTGGATCTATAGTCGTAGCCAAAGTTTTTAGAATGACTAAAGTGTTGGTTTTCACAACGGTTGCTGCTTCAGTGTTTTTAGATCTTTCTGACAGACGTTTCTATGGTGTACTGAAGTAGAATTACAAGCAGTTCAGAAGTTTCAAAGGCTTTTATGGACAATGACATGACGTTTATGCAAAGAGTCAATATTTACAGTGTGGGCCCTTCTTTTTCAATTGACCCTGGCAGGCTGTCCATCAATGTCTGGGCCCAATCCTGACTGATGGCAGCCCATTCTTGCATAATCAATACTTGGAGTTGGTCAGAATTGGTGGGGTTTGCCTTGAGGATTGACCACAAGTTCTCAATGGCATTAAGTTCTGGGGAGTTTCCTGCACTGTAAAAAACAAGAATGTTAAATTTATGGTAAAAAAAACTGGCAGCTGGGGTCGCCAGGATTTTACCATAAAAAAGGTGGTAACAATATTTTTTGGTCTACGGTACACTTAAAAAAATAATGTTAAATTTACGGTACAATACTGGCAGCTGGGTTGCCAAAATTTTGCTGTAATAAATAATGTGACAATATTATAAGGTTTACAGTATAATTTTGTAGAAAAAGCTATTTGGTCTTTGCGACAAACTCCAACAGAAGGGAATGTTTAACCATAAAAAAAAATGATGTTGTGTAAAAAATATGACAATCAATAAACAATATGTACTGACAAGGTCAAACCCCAGTACATAGTTTGCATCAGTTAGTCAACAACAACCAATAGCAAGCATGTGCCATTTAATTATATACATTGAAAACAAGTTACGCCACTTGCCTGAAAGGGAAGTAAAGTTTTCTCTTTTGTGGTGCATGGTGTCCTACTTATCAAATACAACCCACCATAAATCAGATTCCAGAACCTCCAAAAACCTTCAGCACGTGGGGAAGAATAAGTCTGCTAACTTAGGTGAAGTTATTTCCCCTAATATTCAAAGGTATGCGGTTCACCAGGAACAATATTGTAAAAAGGGGCGTGTCCTTATGCAAATATTGTAGCGGGTTTTACTTTAACAGTGATTTACCGTTTTACATTTTACGGTTGTTTACCTTCGTTATTTAACAGTTGTACACTGTAAAATTGACAGATTTTTTTCAGTATAACTGTAATGCATCAATAAACGGTATTTAGCATATTTTGAAGGTAGAAAAACCTTGACTGTAAAATATAATGAAATGTATTGTTTAAGATATAAAGGTCATTTTCAGTAGAACATAAGGTAACTTTCCTTTTATTCAGAAAAGGTCTTTTACCTTCACCAGTAAAAGTACAGTGAACCCTCGTTTATCACGGTTAATCCGTTCCAAACTCTACCGTGATAAATGAATTTTTGCAAAGTAGGATTCTTTATTTATAAATCGAATATTTTTGCAGTTAGAGTAGAGAAAACCTGTTTACGACCTTCTAAATACGTTTTTTAACATTATTAGAGCCCTCTAGACATGAAATAACACCCTTCAGTCACCATTACACTCATATTATCCAATATATTAGACAAAATAAGAGAAAATAAGACATATTAGACGTTACAAATATCATATTACTAGGCGCACTCGCCTTTTAAGGCGACCGACTTTTATCCTCAATTTTTGTGCGCTCCATGTGTACATCAGACATGTAAGTGTAGGGAATGAGAACATCAAAGTGCCCATTCATAACATCTCCTGAAAACCTGTTTTTTTTTTATCCCCTCAAGTGCCTGTCCAAAGTCGTACAATGTCAGCCCGAATCTGTAGCGCTAAAGACGGAGTTTCATGCACTAAATAAGCTATAGATGAGAATAAGCAAGCACCATCTCCCCTGATATTTACTACGCGGTGAGGCATTTGTACTCCATCAACATTAATTATTTCCAGAGACATCATTTTGTCTGTTTTTCCAGCGCATCTCACAAAAAAGCAAGGGAACGATGAGAGCACCAGAACTCTGCTCATATCGTGTCGCTTCGTACCTCAAGCCGCAAGTAGTAAGTCTGTAATAAGCGGAATACCGCTACGCTTTGCACTCACGGGACGGAAGGACAATCCCGAACACTTTTATCTAGTAGATTATTGTACTGTACAATTAATTGCACACAAACACACACAGTTCTTACACACAACCACTAAACCTATGAAGGTACGACCTCAGTAGGAGAGTCTTCAGAGGTGGTGCAGTATCTTCAGCACGTGCGTCGTTGTCTTCTTCCGCTGAAGGAGTACTAGGAGTAGGCAGTGGGTGTCTGGGTGCGCGACTGAAGAACATCTTGATAGGCAGTTGCTGGCGCTGTCTTTTCATATATTCGTGAGGAGGCTTTTGTAGGGTATTGCCATCTTTAATCATATCCAAGAGTTTCACCTTCTTCTGGATAGTAAGCATCTTCCTCCGGCGCTTAGTTTTATTGTCAGAAGGCTTAGAAAAAGCAGCACGTTTAGGAGCCATCGTAGGGGCTTAGATAAAAGTTCTCAGAAAGCGCGTACGTAGTGAAGTAAGCGTGTATGAGAAAAAAATCGTGATAGAGTGAAGCCGCGAAAGTCGAAGTGTGATATAGCGAGGGATCACTGTATTTGTACGGTTAAATTTACTGACATTTTTTACAGTGTGGCCATGGACCCCAAATTTCGATGTTTTGTTCCCCAAGCCACTTAGTTCTCACTTTTGCCTTACAGCCCGGTGCTCCATCATGCTGGATTGTTCATTGTTGGATGGTTGGCAGAAGTTGCTCTCACAGGATGTTTTGGTCTCATTCTTTATTAATGGCTGTGTTTTTAAGCAGAATTGCGAGGGAGCCCACTGCCTCGGCTGACATGAATGGTCTCAGGATGCTTTACTGTTAGCATGTCACAGGACTGATGGTAGCGCTGCTCACCTTTTCTTTTTTCCCCCTGGATGCCCCAAACAATCAGAAAGGCAATTAATCAGAGAAAATGACTTGACCCTCAGCAGTCCAATCCCAGAATATCAGTCTGTCCCTGGTTTTTTTTTTGCTGCTCTTCTTGACACCCACCAGGCCATCCTCAAAAAGTCTTCGCCTCACTCCCACCTGCCTGCTGCCATTCCGGAGTAAGCTCTGCACTGTTGGTGCCCACATGTTGAATCAAGTTTAGAAGACGCTCCGGGCGCTTGCTGGACTTTGGCACCCTGAAGCCTTCTTCACAATTGAACTTCTCTCCTTGAAGTTCTTGATGATCTGATAAATGGTTGATTGAGGTGCAATCTTATTATCTTTTCATGTGAAGCCCTCTTACTTCACAGCAATGATGGTCCTTTTGTGGCAGTTCTGACATGCAGTGGATTTTTGGAATGAAGTTCATTTTCATGGCACAGAGGTACTTTGCAATTAATTACAATTTATCAGAACACTCTTTAGAATATTCTGGAGGAGATGCAAAGTGCAATCGATAAAAACTGAGGCAGCAAACTTTGGGAAAGTTGGTATTTGCCTCAAAACGTTTGGCCACAACTGTATACGCTATCACAATCTGATGGAGGCGGAGGTCAACAGAGTCCCTTAGTCTTCATGGCTCGTTGTCCCAACATACTGTGCAAATTGTGGGACTTCTACACTCAGGTCCACGTGTGTCCTTCTATGTAATGGCCAATCACAGGTGGGCTCAACAGTTCTAGTCGCATCTCAAGGAGAACGAAAGCAAATGAGATGTTCCCGAGAACAGAGGGTCTGAACGTTGCTGTCCAATCAATTTATTTTGCCACATGAGGACTCCATTCAAGTTCTGGTTGCATCTCAAGCTGGATTCAAGCAAACAGGAAGCACCTGAGCACAAAGGTTCTAAATACTTCTAGAAATAAGAGGATTTCAGTTTTGTTTTTTATTTTTTAATAAATTGTTGCAAACTGTTCAGAAAAACAGGTCTTCAATTTGTCGTTGGGTATTATGGGTTATTGAGAGTGGATTGAAGGGTTAAAATGCAACTTTATCAATTTCAAACAAAACCTACAGTACAGTACAGGGTGTTGTACCATGTTAGCCATTATGAGTGTAGTGAGAAGTCAATTAAAATGGCACCTTTCATTGGCTAACTAAAAAGATTACGCAAGGTTTCGAGGCATTTTGGGCCTCTTCTTCAGGCAAAGATGTAATGACAATTTTATAAAGTGTGCAGAAAGGGATCTCGATACTTTTTTTAGACAGCAGATTCAGAGTGTAGCGAAATTCTCACTTCCACGTACTTATCCGCATGCAACACACCGCCGCACTGCTCACCATAACTAGTGAGGGTAACCACCTTACCTCAAAACTTTTGTCTTCCTTATACAAGAGTGCAAATGGCACAGGGACAAGCAGACAGAGATGGCAGTAGATTCATACCTGGTGGCCTGGATCGTGGACTATCTTACAGACAGACCTCAGGATGTGCGTCTCGGGCACTGCAGGTCTGACATTTAGGTCAGCAGCACAGGGGACTGGACTTTCTCTGGTCCTGTTCAGCCAACATACATCGGACTTCCAATACAACTCTGAGTCCTGCCACGTGCAAAAGTTTGCTGATGACACTGCTGTCATGGGCTGAATCAGGAATGGGCAGGAGGAGGAGTATAGGAACCTAATCAAGGACTTTGTTAAATGGTGCGACTCAACTCACTTACAGCTGAACACCAGCAAAACCAAGGAGCTGGTGGTGGATTTTAGGAGGACCAGGACCCTCATGGACCCCGTGATCATCAGAGGTACCTGTGCAGAGGGTGCAGACCTATAAATACCTGGGAGTGCAGTTGGATGATAAACTGGACTGGACTGCCAATATTGATGATCTGTGCAAGAGAGGACAGAGCCGACTATACTTCATTAGAAGGCTGGCGTCCTTCAACATCTGTAATAAGATGCTGCAGATGTTCTATCAGACGGTTGTGATGAGCGCCCTCTTCTACGCGGTGGTGTGCTGGGAAGGCAGCATAAAGAAGAGGGACGCCTCACACCTGGACAAACTGGTGAGGAAGGCAGGCTCTATTGTAGGCACAGAGCTGGATAGTTTGACATCCGTGGCAGAGCGACGGGCAATGAGCAGACTCCTGTCAATCATGGAGAATCCACTGAATCCACTGAACAGGATCATCTCCAGACAGAGGAGCAGCTTCAGCGACAGACTGATGTCACCGTCCTGCTCCACTGACAGACTGAGGAGACCCCACACTACGCAACTCTTCAATTCCACCCGGGGGGTAAACGTTAACATTATACAAAGTTATTGTCTGTTATACCTTCATTGTTATCACTCTTTAATAGAATATTGTTTTTTATCAGTATGCTGCTGTATGTGAATTTGGGATTAATAAAGTATCTATCTATGGCAAAAAGTAGAAGTACCTCCAGCTATGCTCACGTTCTTCAAACTTGCAGCGCTCCCCCATCTTTATTGATGCCAATAAGCATTCCAGTCACCATCCATGTAGAGATTGCTCCTTCTCGAAGTCTGTGTGCGAATTTCTAAAATTCCCTACACTATTTATCACCCCCCTCTAGCATCCCCAAAGACAGGACCGGTTCATTTGAGAGTTGCCATTATGCCATGCGCGAGTGTCGTATAAAAGAGAGAGGAAGGACCCTGTGATAGCCTGGTATTCCCTAGAAGCCTTTTGCCAGTCTTCTGTCCAGTGTTGCCAGGATAGCCTGTCCCACCATGAGCCTGAAGTGGATTCCCTAGATAAGAGACTACAGGGGCATCTCAATAAATTAGAATATCATCGAAAAGTTAATTTATTGCAGCAATTCAATTCAAAAAGTGAAACTCCTATATTATATCGATTCATTACACGCACAGTGTAATATTTCAAGCATTTATTTCTTTTCATTTTGCGGATTATGGGCTGCAGGTAATGAAAACCCAAAATTCAGCATCTCAGAAAATTTGAATATTACATAAGACCAATAAAAAAAATGATTTTTAATATAGAAATGCTGGCCTACTGAAAAGTCTGTCCATGTAGGCACTCAATACTGAGTCGGGGCAACTTTTGCATGAATTACTGCATCAATGCGGCGTGGCATGGAGGCGATCAGCCTGTGGCACTGCTGACATGTTATAGAAGCCCAGGATGCTTTGATCGCGGCCTTCAGCTCGTGTGCATGGTTTGCTCCGATGTCTCTCATCTTCCTGTTCCTCAGATTCTCTACTGGGTAAGGTCCAGTGAGTTTGCTGGCCAATCAAGCCCAGTGATACACACCATGGACATTAAACCAGGTATTGGTACTTTTGGCAGTGTGGGCAGATGCCACGCCTTGCTGGAAAATGAAATTAGCATCTTCATAAAGCTTGTCGCCAAAGGGAAGCATGAAGTGCTATAAAATGTCCTGACTTTGCGAATGTTGGACTTGATAAAACATAGTGGACCAACACAAGCAGATGACGTGGCTCTCCAAAACATCACGGACTGTGGAAACTTCACACTGGACCCTCAAGCAACTTGGATTCTGCACCCCTCCGCTCTTCTTCCAGACTCTTGAAATGAAATGTAAAATTTATTTTAATCTGAAAAGAGGACCTTGGATCACGGAGCAACAGCCCAGTCCATTTTCTCCTCAGCCCAGGTAAGATGCCTCTGACATTGTCTCTGGTTCAGGAGTGGCTTGACACGAGGAATGCTGTGACACTTGTAGCTCATGTCCCGGCTCTTGTGGTGGTCCACTTCTTGTGAATTCCCCCCCAAATTCTTCACAATCCTCTCAAGGCTGCTGTGCTTCCTTGTGCACCATTTTCTGCTGACACATTCTTTCCTTCCACTCCACTTTCCATTAATCTGCTTGGACACAGCACTCTGAACAGCCAGCTGTGACCTTTTATGGCTTCCCCTAATCCTTGTGGAGGGTCTCAATGACTAACTGTCAAGTCAGCAGTCTTCCCAGTGATTGTGTGGCCTACTGAACCAGACTGAGAGACCATTTCAAGGCTCAGGACCCCTTTTGCAGGTATTTTGGGTTAATTAGCGGAGTGGAGTGGGAACACAAGGAGTCTACAATATTGGAACTTTATCACAATAATTTCTGAAACACTGAATTTTGGGTTTTCATTAACTGTAAGCCATAATCAGGAAAATGAAAAGAAATAAACTAGATAGATAGATAGATAGATAGATAGATAGATAGATAGATAGATAGATAGATAGATAGATAGATAGATAGATAGATAGATAGATAGATAGATAGATAGATAGATAGATAGATAGATAGATAGATAGATAGATAGATAGATAGATAGATAGATAGATCTTTATTAATCCCAAGGGGAAATTCACATAATCCAGCAGAAGTATACGGATTCAAAGAAACAATATTAAATTAAATAGTAATAAAAATGAAAAAAATTTAAATAAAATTAATGTTAGCATTTACTCCCCCGGGTGGAATTGAAGAGTCGCATAGTGGGGGGGAGGAACGATCTCCTCAGTCTGTCATTGGAGCTACTCCTCTGTCTGGAGATGATCCTGTTCAGTGGATGCAGTGGATTCTTCATGATTGACAGGAGTTTGCTTAGTGCCCGTCGCTCTGCCACAGATGTTAAACTGTCCAACTTTACTCCTATAATAGAGCCTGCCTTCTTAACAAGGCATCTTTCATCTTTATGCTGCCACCCCAGCACACCACCGCGTAGAAGAGGGCACTCGCCACAACCGTCTGGTAGAACATCTGCAGCATCTTATTGCAGATGTTGAAGGACGCCAACCTTCTCAGAAAGTATAGTCGGCTCTGACCTTTCTTACATAGAGCATCAGTATTGGCAGTCCAGTCCAATTTGTCATCCAGCTGCACTCCCAGATATTTAAAGGTCTGCACCCTCTGCACAGTCACCTCTGATGATCACAGGGTCCATGAGGGGCCTGGGCCTCCTAAAATCCACCACCAGCTCCTTGGTCTTGCTGGTGTTAAGGTGTAAGTGGTTTGAGTCGCACCATTTAACAAAGTCTTTGATTAGCTTCCTGTACTCCTCCTCCTCCTGCCCACTCCTGATGCAGCCCACTATAGCAGTGTCATCAGTGAACTTTTGCACGTGGCAGGACTCCGAGTCATATTGGAAGTCTGATGTATATAGATTGAACAGGACCGGAGAAAGTACAGTCCCCTGCAGCGCCCCTGTATTGCTGACCACAATGTCAGACCTGCAGTTCCAAAGACGCACATATTGAGGTCTGTCTGTAAGATAGTCCACGATCCATGCCACCAGGTGTGTGTCTACTCCCATCTCAGTCAGCTTGTCTCTGTACCACTCTGTGCGTAATGAATCTATATAATACAATACATGAGTTTCACTTTTTGAATTGCATTATTGAAATAAATGAACTTTTTGATGATATTCTAATTTATTGAGACACACCAGTGTATGGACATAAAGAATCAGACGGACGGACCTGCCGGCTTTTGAATTGCTGCGTTGAGCCATTTCACTTAACAGCTGAATGCAAACAGAACGCTTTGTTTTCTTGTCAGGTTGCTCTGCTCTCATTTATTGTCTTAACATGAGAGTTAAATGGAACTAAAACAAAATACTTCCCAAGTAGGCTTTGCATTTCAAACGGTTGTGTACACAATCTGTGATTTGTGGAACCAAAACGAACGCTAAACCAAACAAGAAGCTCATTCCTGTGCAGAGCAGCTCCGTTCACGTGACGTCTGGCGACGCGCCTGCTAGCCTCTCGGTCAGGTGGCACAAGTTTGGCAAAGCCAGTGAAGGACTTGAATGGATCATCCCAGATAATCGACTCAGTCGATTTACTAAAGAATCTGTTTAACTAGAACAAGACAAGCATCGGTGGAGAAACTGGGAGCGACTTTATTAAAAAAAAAAAGTGAATCTGCATATTGATATTAGGGACATTTCCTCAGTCCCAGCATTCCTTTTTGGCTTGGCAGACCCCTCTTAGATCTCCTGCTAACGTCTTTTCACGTCGCATTGTTATATTAATTTTATCTTAACATACATTTCTGCTTAGCCATTACTTAGCGTCTAAGGTGCCACCTGCTTGGCTTTGGACTGGATGGTTCCATTTCACACAGTGCTGTAAAAAATAACTTGTGAAAACTGCGGATATTAGCACAGGGAGATATATTTTACACAATGGACTGGCCTCAAATCTTCAGAAAAATCTGAGTGAACACTCAGTTTTTTAGTTTTTTTTGGTGGGTAATATTTCTTTATTAAACACAACAAAGTTATCCAACACCTTATCTTAGGCAACAGATGTGCATTGGTTGGGAATGAAATGGAAGGTGGCCAGTTCAAATCCAGTTATTGCCAGAAGGGTTCTTACTCTGTTGGGCCCCTAACCTGAAAAGGACTCCAGGGGCACAAAGTACAATAACGGACAAAAAGAAATGCAAAAAAAAAAGAATTTCCCCTTGGGGATTAAGAAAAGCGTATTAATCAAAAAACCACACACATGAAAAACTAATGTTGTTGCCACGGTTTCAATACTTGGTTGCAAGCACATTTATCAGCAGCGGCAACTAAACGCTCCATATCAGTTGATATCCATTTTTCAAATCCGTGTCGAGGCATGTTGGCACACTCGTCTTTGTAGAGCGGCTTTCATTCAGACAGGATTGCCAACATGAAGTACTTGGTTCAGTTCCTGCCAGCCCAGATCGATCAGGTTCATGTCAGAACTTTAACCAGGCCACTCGAATACTTCTCAGCCGTTCAGTTGGTGGTGTGTTTTGGCTCATTGTTCTGCGGCCCAACCCAATGATGCATTAGTTTCAGGTCATAGAACAGTGACCTGGACATTCTTAACCCATTGAACCCAGCAGTGGTATATTTCTTTATACCACTTACTCACACGTATATATATTTCTCTCTAGTGAGAATACAAGACTTTTTTCCTTCAACGAGACGCAACGTTTTAAAGAGAGACGAAGAGACACTTTCACTTCCCATGAGACGGGCAAGTCACGTCATACTTACAATCTTGGAAGCAAGTCCAGTGATACGCATGCAGAGCAGGTTAGAGATAATGGCAGTAGGAAAATTTGAAAGAATTCAAAAAATGAGAGTAAAAATCACATTAGCGCAAACGGAAAATATTACTCGGTGAAATAAGGTAACAGTGAACAGAGATCGAATATACAGCTGCTGTACATGCTTTTAAACATACAAAGCGCTACACGAAATGCCGACCACGCAGCACGACAGCAGCAGAAAACCGGCAGCTGATCGAGCAAAGACGTGGGGTGCGAAAAAAAAAAAACTATCAACATATATATATATATATATATATATATATATATATATATATAAATAAATATATGTATTATACTGTATATACATATATACATACACACAGTACAGGCCAAAAGTGGACACATTCAATGTGTTTTCTTTATTTTCATGACCATTTCCAGCACTCCATCACTCTCCTTCTTGGTCAAATAGCCCTTACACAGTCCTGTTGAAAAATAAATGATCGTCCAACTAACCTGACTTCTGCACAACACAACTGCTGGTCCCAACCCCATTGATAAAGCAAGAAATTCCACTAAATAACCCTGATAAGGCACACCTGTGAAGTGACAACCATTTCAGGTGACTGCCTGTTGAAGCTCATCGAGAGAATGGCAAGAGTGTGCAAAGCAGTAATCAGAGCAAAGGGTGGCTATTTTGAAGAAACTAGAATATAAAACATGTTTTCAGTTACTTCACCTTTTTTTGTTAAGTACACAACTCCACATGTGTTCATTCATAGTTTTGATGCCTTCAGTGAGAATCTACCATGAAAATGGTCATGAAAATAAAGAAAACACATTGAATGAGGAGGTGTGTCCAAACTTTTGGCCTGCTCTCTCTCTTCTATATATATATATATATATATATATATATATATATATATATATATATATATATATATATATATATATATATATTATAAACTGCTCAAAAAATTAAAGGAACACTTTGAAAACACATCAGATCTCAATGGGAAAAGAAATCCTCCTGGATATCTATACTGATATAGACTGGGTAATGTGTTAGGAACGAAAGGATGCCACATCGTTTGATGGAAATGAAAATGATCAACCTACAGAGCCCTGAATTCAAAGACGCCCAAAAATCAGAGTGAAAAATGATGTGGCAGGCTAGTCCATTTTGCCCAAATTGAATTGCAGCAACTCAAATTGTCGCAGCACTTTGTATGGCCCCTGTGTTCTTGTATACATGCCTGACAACATCGGTGCATGCTTCTAATGAGATGACAGATGGTGTTGTGGGGATCTCCTCCCAGATCTGGACCAGGGCATCACTGAGCTCCTGGACAGTCTGAGGTGCAACCTGGTGGCATTGGATGGACCAAAACATAATGTCCCAGAGGTGTTCTATTGGATTTAGGTCAGGAAAGTGTGGTGGCCAGTCAATGGTATCAATTCCTTCATCCTCCAGGAACTGCCTGCATACTCTCACCACATGAGGCCAGGAATTGTCGTGCACCAGGAGCCACTGTACCAGCATAGGGTCTGACAATGGGTCCAAGGATTTCATCCTGATACCTAATGGCAGCCAAGGTGCCTTTGTCAAGCCTGTAGCGGTCTGTGTGACCCTCCATGGATATGCCTCCCCAGACAATCATTAACCCACCACCAAACTGCTCATGCTGAATGATGTTACAGGCAGCATAATGTTCTCCATGGCTTCTCCAGACCCTTTCACTTCTGTCACGTGCTCAGGGTGAACCTGCTCTCATCTGTAAAGCACAGGGCACCAGTGGTGCATCTGCCAATTCTGGTATTCTATGGCGAATGCCAATCGAGCTGCATGCTGCTGGGCAGTGAGCTCAGGGCCCATTAGAGGACATGGGGCCCTTGGGTCACCCTCATGAAGTCTTTCTGGTTGTTTGGTCAGAGACATTCACACCAGTGGCCTGCTGGAGGTCATTTTGTAGGGCTCTGGCAGTGCTCATCCTGTTCCTCCTTGCCCAAAGGAGCAGATACTGGTCCTGCTGATGGGTTATGGACCTTCTATGGCCCTCTCCAGCTCTCCTAGAGTAACTGCTTGTCTCCTAGAATCTCCTCCATGCCCTTGAGACTGTGCAGGGAGACACAGCAAACCTTCTGGCAATGACACATATTGATGTGCCATCCTGGAGAAGTTGGACTACCTGTGCCAGCTCTGTAGGGTCCAGGTATCGCCTCATGCTACCAGTAGTGACACTGACTGTAGCCAAATGCAAAACTAGTGAAGAAACAGTCAGAAAAGATGAGGAGGGAAAAATGTCAGTGGCCTCCACCTGTTAAACCATTCCTGTTTTGGGGGTCATCTCATTGTTGCCCGTCTAGTGCATCTGTTGTTAATTTCATTAACACCACAGCAGCTGAAACTGATTAACAACCCCCTCTGCTACTTAACTGACCAGATTAATATCCCAGAAGTTTCATTGACTTTATGCTATACTCTGATTAAAAAGTGTTCCTTTAATTCTTTTTATATAAAAATACACACACACTCTGGTGACGAACAAGCCAGGTTCCCTTCCGGTTTGTAAGCGCCGATGATTTCTGTACGTGTTCAGTCTCTCTCTGTATTGCACATTGTTCTCGGTGCACCACGCCGAGGGACTCCCTCAAAACTGTAACCTCCTCTCAACCCAGCTTCCTCCTGTGGTACAGCGGGTCCATATCTCCCGTCAAAAAGGCCCATTTTAAAAAATAATCACCGCACTCGCGGTTTAGCGAGGGGGCGTGGTGGTGTGTGGCCGAAGCGGTTCCTGAAGAGTTTCTGATTTGGGTATTGATCACCTAAGTGCACAGGTGAGAAGCAGTCTGCATCCGTAATTGTTCCCAGGAGCTGCCGATTGTCACGAATACTACGCCTCTTCATAAACAGAAGGGCAAGTCGGCTAAAGGGAAAAAGAAGAGAACAGGAAAGAACAGGAGGCTGCAGGAGAGAGAGAAAGAGAGATGCTGAGCAGAGAGCCTGGGTGTTTGTCTCTGTTATTCAATGTTTTTACATTTAGTTTACTATTACACTGTGCATTCGATGGTATAATTAACTATTTTTGTGCTTAATCTTTAAAGAAAACATATTTATATATAGTTCATACAGTCTGGAATGGATTAATTGTATTTACATACAATCCTATAGGGGAAATTACTTCGGGTCATGACCAAATTGGAATGAATTATGGTCATGACCCGAGGTTCCACTGTATCACACACACACACTCCTATTTTTATATATAATATACACACATACATATATATATATACAAAGCAGCGACTTCAATTCCCTATAAAAGCTGAGTTACCGTTAATCACAACAGAAACAGATAAGCCAACACTGATGAATTCCAGTTCACAGATACAAGTGCTAAGCATCAGTGCTGATTCATGTCCGACAGCACACACGATAAGACTCCATTAACTTGAATCATAACTGAACCTAAAACACAGAAGTGAATACAAGCTCACTGCAGATCTTCTACTCGTGATCATAACACAATGGCAGAGTTTTAAATCCTGCAGTTTTTAAAAAAAAAAAAATAGTTTGCCAAGAAAGCAGCGTGTCCTTTGTTTATCATACTGCATCCTCTGTTAAACACTTTATTCTGTTCCACACTCCTGTGAAATTAAAATGAGGATCTGCAACTTCTAGGAAGCACTGACATTTGGAAGGTCTCCTCTAAAAATGTTATGACATCATGTACGAAATTCCAACAGTCTGTAACACTGAAAGCAGGCGATTCTTAAAAATGCCATCAAAAATAAATGCATGATGAAGTGTTGTACACAATCATGCGGCCATTATGTAACTGGCTTCATTCAGGTCAGGCTTCACCCACCTCCTTAAGGGGCCTAACAATGTAGCACCGGACTGATGTCAGTCACCTACTATGGATACAGTGCTGAGCAGGGCCACACACACACAAAGTGCCAATTTGGTGCTATAAATCAAAAGTACACACACATCACTGTGAGAAGAGTTAGGTTTCATGTCTCTTTGTAGAGTCAGTACCTTAGTGATTAGTCCACAGAGCCTTACTTACAGTGCCCACCATAAGGTTTAGGACAGAGACACATTTCCGCCTCTGCTCCACACTTTAAAATCACAAATCAAACAATTCAGACATCATGATTAAAGTGCACACTGCAGACTTTAAGGGTATTTGCATACATTTCAGTCACACCATGGAGGAATGACACGGTTCTTCAAGTGCTGCTAGCGTTAGAAAGAAAGAAAGAAAGAAAGAAAGAAAGAAAGAAAGAAAGAAAGAAAAAGAAAGAAAGAAAGAAAGAAAGAAAGAAAGAAAGAAAGAAAGAAAGAAAGAAAGAAAGAAAGAAAGAAAGAAAGAAAGAAAGAAAGAAAGAAAGAAAGAAAGAAAGAAAGAAAGAAAGAAAGAAAGAAAGAAAGAAAGAAAGACTTGATGACAGAAAATAAAAAGCCCATTCGGGAGCTCAGCTGCACAAGGTAACAGAAGCTTAGTAATTCATTTGTTTCTTACAATGAGTGTTGTGAAAGTGGCATTAGGCAAATGGATTCTGCACTGGCAACCTTGTTGCCAGTTCAAATCTCATAAATGCCAACAGGGACTCTGCTCTGCTGGGCCCTTGAGCAAGGCCCTTAACCTGCAATTGCGGAGTGCTTCGAGTAGTGAGAAAAGCGCTATAAAAATGCAAGGAATTATTATAATTATTATAAAACAGACAGACAGACAGACAGACACACAGGCCATCACAGCTACTTGGCTCCACACATTTGTGAAGTCTACTGCGAGATCTTTTTGTCATTTTAACTATTGCATCACTATGTGACATAACAGCAGCAACAGCGTTTAGATAAGCATTGTGGTCTGTGGCGATTTTGTCACAGCATGCTGGCGTGTCCGATTAGAGAGTGATGTTAACTTTCTGTAGTTCTTCATTTAGACATTCAGTCAGAAGGTGGATGCTGTGCAGCCTTGGCGTCATTCTGCTGGTGCTGTTAGGCGTGTTGAGTAAGTGAAACTGTCATGTCGTGTGGCTCTTCATTATCCGCTCTCTTAACGGTACTCCTTTTGACAGAGTGTGACACACCGATTACTTCAAATGCATATTTTGCAGTTCATATTTTCACAAACAGAGCTAACACTTCTTTCAGGCATACATCGACTCCTACACTGCTGCCATAACGCTGAACAACAGAGAGCCCACACAGCATCTGTGACGACACATTCACGTTTACCACTCACCCAATGATGCCATCAAAGGCCAGTGTATAATCTGAGGTTACAGAAAGCTTCTTGTCTTGCATCAGATTCTGTTTATTTTTAAAATGTGCTCACTGCACACACATTTATATATCTAAAGGGGTCTTTTTTTAAAAAAGACTTTTCCACTTCTCGTAATCAGAAGCTTGCTGTTTGTCACAGGGGTAGCCAAGTCCTGTCCTGAAGGACCACCGTGGCGGCAGGTTTTCGTTCTAACCCTTTTAAATTGAGTGCCCTGTTTGTGGTGTTAATTGACTTCTTGCGAGTTCATTTTAATTGAATTGCTTTTTTTTTTTTTTTTTTTTTTTAAGATTTCTTCCCCTGAATTGCTTCATTTCTTTCCTTAAATGACACACAAAGAGAAATGAAATGTGAAGTGAGGGAGCCAACCGAAGACCAACTCAGTCAGGGCTTCAAACTCCAACCAATTTCACTCCAACCAGCCGCTTAATGAGGTGCCAATTCTTGTCATTAATTAAACCCGTCCTTTAATTCTATGGCTTGTTGCTGCTCTTGTGGTGCATTAGCAGACATTTCAGAAATTGCTGATGTTCTCTTTTCTATGAGCAGCTCTGTTAAAATGTTTTGGAGACCTGAGCAGATCAACATTCCTGAGACCTTCATCTTTCTTTATTTTCAGATACTGTATGATGGACACCAGTTGTTTTGGCTCATTACTGTTAAATTCTGCTCCGTACTTCTAAAATTTTTATTTTTATGCTGTATTGAGGATTTGTTCTGTTCTGTGTATTGTGTTGTATTGACCCCCTTCTTTTGACACCCACTGCACGCCCAACCTACCTGAAAAGGGGTCTCTCTTTGAACTGCCTTTCCCAAAGTTTCTTCCATTTTTCCCTACAAGGTTTTTTTTTGGGAGTTTTTCCTTGTCTTCTTAGAGAGTCCAGGCTGGGGGGCTGTCAAGAAGCAGGGCCTGTTAAAGCCCATTGCGACACTTCCTATGTGATTTTGGGCTATACAAAAATAAACTGTATTGTATTTTGTATCGTATTATTGTTTGGTTGCTAATTAAGGAAAAAAAAACAATTACGGGGTCTGAGTCTTCAAAAGCAAATCAACTAAAATGAATTCAAAAGAAGTTAATTAGCAGCAAAAACAGGCCACTCATTAAGCAAAGGGTTAGAATGAAAACCTGCAGCCAGTTGGTGACCCCTAAGTGGCGACGAGAGCACCTCTGATCTTTCAAGTTCAAAATCCCCGCCCCTTACATTGAAAAGCTGCCTTTGAGGCGTTGGATTGGTTTAGAAATGCCACACTCTGTGAGCCGTCTAATCGTTCCCACCCACTTTTAAGAACATTTAACTCCTGGTCGTCTCCGGACGCATATTATACATCAGGCGTTCAGCAGGACTACCTTATAACTAATGAAATTAAATGTTACTCACCTATGCATTATAAAAATGACCCAGCAGTTTAGGATAAAGGTTAACAAAGTTTAAAACATTTAAAGAACTTCTATTCTTAATATCATTCGCCCCGAGCCTCTTTAGCAGCTGCTTGGTCTTCACTACTGCAAGTACAGAGAATCCTCGATCTTAAAATGCAGAATCAGGCACAGTGGGTGATTAGTCATGCTCATCAAAATAAATATATATATATATATATATATATATATATATATATATATATATATATAAAAAAATGTTGGTTTCCCTTCAAATGAACCACCGCTGCCTTATCCCTGTTTGTGCGAGATACAAAATATGAACTCAGCACAATGTCCTCAAAGAGTGCTTGGGGGAGAATCTTTAGAGCACACAGGCTACAAAAGCACATCGCGTTCCTAAAAATAAGCACCAAATATTAATATCTGAGGCAGCAGCATCAAAATCTGCCTGTGCTGAGAGTTCTCCTTTGCTATTTGAATCCATAAGCGGCCTGCTGGAGGAAGTCGTGCAGCACAGCTGATAGCTCCAACAATGCAGCGATCATAAATTAAAAACAATGAATTGCAAAAAAGTGTGAACAAAATACGAATCTTACAAAGCGGCATCGTGAAGTCTGTGAGAAAACAAAAAGGGGACTCATTTAAAACTGAAGTCGCTTAAGAATTCCAACCCTGCAGGCAGGTGAAGGCTTTGGCATACCCATTGTACTCCACTTGGGCACTCCTAGTAGATATCAAGTGCCAATAAAAGTGATAGAACCACCAAATCCAAAATCCAGACGATTGTACATCATCAGGAAATTAACACTCTTGCACTCATCCAAGGCCAATTATGGCCAATTGCAGGTGCAACTTTACAAAGAATCTTCAGCAGGAAAGGAAACCACAACTTTCCACATCGACCAGGGCAGATCTTGACCGCACACTGTAACTAGGTGGGAATTCAAACCACGGTTTCCAAGCATTAGTGGATTTCTGCAAATTCTGACAAGTGGTTTAAACCTAATGATAGGATTTATTCACCTCCAAAACTTTTAATGTGGCCTCCTTTCCTTTTCACGTTTCAGATTGGTGAGCAACTCAGTGGCACACGGGTTAATGTCACTGCCTCCAAGACCATCTTCCTTCGTTCAGATCCCACGCCTGGTTGCCATCTGTGTGGTGCTATCCCAATCACGGCAGGAGTTTTCCGCCTACATCCCAACAATGTGCCAAGTTAAACTTGTGACTGTAAACTGACCTTGTGCAAGTGTGTTTGTGCGCAGGAGTGGGACCAGCCATTAACCTTAACTATGGTGTGTGTAAAATATATATATATATATATATATATATATTTTACATATGAAGACTCCCTGGAGTATGGAGGTGCCCCGAAGACCAGCAGGGAGTCATGGACTTTGTAGTTTTTATCCTCAGTCCTGCCCAGGGGCCGCAAGATGGAGCTGCAGGGAGGACTGAAGACTTCTTTGTGCCCTATAGCCCAGAAGTGCGTCAAGGGAAGAGCGACATGCTTCCGGGGTGAAGAAGGACTCGTACCTGACCCGGAACTGATATTGAAATCACATGGACTGGGGATTAGGAACACTTCCGGGTCAGGGAGAATAAAAGGACTATGGGAGCTCCCAGACGGCGAGCTGAGCTGGGTGGAAGGGTGGCAACGCGTCTGGGAGCTGGAGGATTGGTTTATTCTTTCTTAGTGATTATTATTATTATTGTACGAGTATAGTGGAGGAGAGGGTGCTTTGTGCACTGTGGCATTTAAATAAAGTCAACTTGTGGACTTTTACCTGGTGTCTGGACAGGGTTTCAAGGGATCGATACAGCCTTAATCGGTCATTAATATATATATATTAGTGACAGATTAAGGCTGTATCGCTCCCTTGGGGAAAAGTTTGGGAACCCCACTCAGCCTGCATAATAATCGACTCTCCTTTCAATAAAAAAATAACAGTCTTTCATTTCCTAGGAATATCTGAGTACTGCGGTGTTTTCTGAGCAAAGACTTTTAGTGACGCAGTATCTAGTTTATGAAATTAAATCAAATGTGGAAAACTGGCTGTGCACAAATGTGTGTCCCCTTGTCATTGTGCTGATTTGAATGGCTGTCACTGCTCAGTGCTGATTACTTGATGAGCTCGTGAAGCCTTGAACTTCATAGACAGGAGTGTCCAATCATGAGTGGTCAAAGGTATTTAAGGTGGTCAATTACAAGTTGTGCTTCCTTCCCTTTGACTCTCCTCTGAAGAGTGACAGACAGCATGAGATCCTCAAAGCAACTCTCCAAAGATCTGAAAACAAAGATTGTTGAGTCTCCTGGTTTAGGGGAAGACTACAAAAAGCCATCTCAGAGGTTTAAACTGTCAGTTTCAACTGTAAGGAATGGAATCAGGAAATGGAAGGCCACAGGCACAGTTGCTGTTAAACCAACACAGCAGGTCTGGCAGGCCAAGAAAAATACAGGAGCGGCATATGAAGAGGCAGGATTGTGAGAATGGTGACAGACAACCACAGATCACCTCCAAAGACCTGCAAGAACATCTCACTGCAGATGGTGTATCTGTACATCGTTCTACAATTCAGCACATCTGTATGGCAGGGTGATGAGAGAGAAGCCCTTTCTGCACTCGCGCCACAAACAGAGTCGCTTGTTGTATCAAATGCTCATTTAGACAAACCAGATTCATTTTGGAACAAAGTGCTTTGGACTGATGAGACAAAAATGGAGTTGTGGTCAGAACAAACAGTGCTTTGCATGGCGGAAGAAGAACACCACATTCCAAGAAAAACACCTGCTACCTCCTATCAAATTTGGTGGAGGTTCCATCATGCTGTGGGGCTGTGTGGCCAGTTCAGGAACTGGGGCCCTTGTTAAAGTCGAGGGTCGGATAAATTCAACCCAATATCAACAAATTCTTCAGGATAATGTTCAGGCATCAGTCACAAAGTTGAAGTTACTGTGTTACTTGAAGTTACAATGTTCTGGAATGGCCGTCACAGTCCCCTGACTTGAATATCATCGAAAATCTATGGGATGGTTTGAAGCAGGCTGTCCATCAAATTGAACTGAACTGCAGAGATTTGGTATGAAGAATGGACAGAAATACCTCCATCAGAGTCCAGACACTCATCACAGGCTACAGGAGGACAGCGTTGAGAGGCTCAAAGGAGCAAAAGGAGGCTCAGCTAAGTATTGATGTCATATCTCTGTTGTGGTGCCCACATTTATGCACCTGTCTAATTTTGTTATGATGCATATTGCATATTTTCTGTTAATCCAATAAACTTAATGTCACTGCAGAAATCCTACTGTGTCCATAAGGCATGTCGTAAATTAAAAGGAAGTTGCCAATGAGAAACAAAAAATCCAAAGAATTAAGAGGGGTTCCCAAACTTTTTCATATGACTGTACACACACATACATACATGTATACATACACACACACGCCCACGTATTGGTGAAACAGGATAAACCTCCAAAAACGCAGAGCGACTCTAATGGAGATTGGCACGTGAGTGAGGAGGGCTCTGCCTGGCACCCCACTCTTGACATTAAGCTTCCCCATCCCCTTGGCCCGCAGCCTCCATCTCAGATTAGTGCAAATATATCACTCCTACAAGTGAACTATGATACTTTGCAAGATGACAGAAGTTGTACAATTAACCACAATGTTCAAGTAAATAGAAAAGAGCCCAATTTAAATCCGTTAAGTAGTTCTCTCGTTCGCTAGCTAAATGGCAGTAAGGAAGGCCTGGAGGTTGGTGCGTGAATGAGGAAGGCCCCGCCCCACTGCGTCTCTCTCGAATTCTCGCAAATAAATCGGTACTGCAAGCGAACTGATACATGTCAATAAGAGAAGTCGCAAAAATCAACCAGAATGTTCAAACAAATTATAGAGAGAAAAAAAAAAAACCCGATCTAAATCCGTTAAGAGTAGTTCTCTCATGAAAACCGGACAGACATACAGATGTTGGATATCTATCACTATATAGATATATATCGAGAGAGAGAGAGAGAGATCTACAGTATATTAAAAAAAACAAAAACAGGGGTGACACAATGGTGCCATTGCTACAAGGTTCAAGTCCAAGTCTTTCATATGCACAAAGTTCAATGAAACTCTGACTTCACTGTCTGCGACGGTGTAGGTCAGCTCCACACTTCAAGGTGCCTTGTGAACCGGCCACTGCTGAGAACGTTTCTGAGGATGAGCCTAGCATGTGAGGACACAACACACACGGAACACGGGGTAGGTGCATCAAATGCCAATACTTTGATTACAATAAAGTCAAACTGTGTTGAAAAGTGCAGTGCTCCTTCCATAATAAATAAATAACCCATAAAAAAGCTCCAATCCACAAGTTTAAAATCCAGATTTAGGGTGGATCTGACCCTACAGCAACAAACAACCTCTCGCCCTCACTGGCTGGCTCATCCTGCCTTTCCCCATAATGATGTTCTCGCGTCTCTTGCTCTTTCTATCCCTGTGTTGTTTTTATTCAATCCCTCTCCTAACACTCACACTTCCCTTTGTAAACTGGGGTGAGGCACAGCTGTGGCAGTGTGTTTCGCTGAATTGTGTGTTTTACACCAGCCATCCAGAGAGCTTAGATCTACCAGTGAGTTGTCTCTTACGGTACGTCGCACCAAGTGTAAAACTAAGGGGGACAGCTGCGGTACCTCGTCTGTGCTACTCTTTTCCTCATTACATTAAAGAGTCCCCTTCAGCTGAGCTGCTTAAAACGACACTGAAGACTCCTCTCTGTTCTCTAGCTTTCAAGGACCTTCACCGGTACTGATTGTTTCCCCACTCTTAGTCATCTTCTTCCTTTTCCTTTAACTCACTGCTGGCTGCAACTTGTTTTTATTGTACTTTATTTCTATTTATGTTTTAATGTAAAGCCCTTTGGCTACAGCATTACTGACATTGTTTTAAATGTGCTCTATAAATAAACTGACACTGACAATTTCTAGCCCCTGCGCCTCATATATACTTTTTATTAAATGGTTTGTGAACCCTTAAGAGCTCCCTGGATTTCAGCATTAATTCACTCATACAGTAGTATTCTGATCTTCAAGTCCCAATAAAAGATGCACACAATCTGTTTAAACTCCTGGCTCACGTCTGGATTTGTTGTCAGTTCTGAACACATCAGAGGTCTGCAGTGCCTGCTGGGTTTTGCTTTAACTAGTTTAAGTGGAACGAAAAACTTATTTGTGTGTAGCTCCAAAAACGCAAAAGGAAGAGAGAGGATATCTAAAGGGGCGGAGCCTCCGAGAAAGAGAGAGAGAGAGACACAGACAGACAGACAATATCTGAAGGGGCAGAGCCTCAGGGAGACAGATAGACAGAACGAAAGAGAGAGAGGATATCTGAAAGGGCAAAACCTCAGGGAGACCGAGCGAGAAAGGATATCTGAAGGGGCGGAGCCTCAGGGAGACCAAGTGAGAGAGAGAGAGGGGCAGAACCCCAGGGAGACCGAGCGAGAATGGATATCTGAAGGGGCGGAGCCTCAGAGAGAGAGAGAGAGAGAGAGAGAGAGAGAGAGAGAGAGAGAGAGAGAGAGAGGGGGGCAGAGCCCCAGGGAGACAGACAGACAGAACGAAACAGAGAGAGAGAGAGAGAGAGAGAGGCAGAGCCCCAGGGAGACCGAGCAAGAAAGGATATCTGAAAAGGGCGGAGGCTCAGGGAGACCGAGCAAGAGCCCGATGGGTAAGTGATCATGGCTGCCTCAGAATAGAGCCCATTTCTTTCCTAATAAAACAATTGTTTTTTGTGGGGTTAGTTTTAGTTGAGTTGTTTGTTACAATTCAGACCCCTTAATGGTTTATTTTAGTTTTAAACAGCCACATTTCAGTATTAATTAACCAGACATCAGTTAATAAGGAGGTGCAAATGACAAAGGAAACCCCAGCTCTCCAGCCAACGTGCTTCCATTTAAACCTTTGTGTATACGCATCATGAAGTATCTGTGTTAATACAATGTTCTGAAATAAATTACAACACCACATCATATAACTAAATACCAAAATGTATTATCTGCTAGGCCTGGCTTTTAAATGCAAAACTGGCTAGAACAAACACTTGAATCTACTGCAGACCACCAGGAGTGCCCCTACTCTAGGTGAATGCCCTGTAAATACTAAGAGTTTAAGAAGAAGAAAAAAAAAAATGGTACTGCTGTTGAAATTGAGAGCACAGAGGACAAACAATTAGTGACATTCTCTAGAAGTGAGCGTGCACACACAGCACAATTATTTATACCCACTGTCACACATGTGCGCCTTGGAGACCACCTCAGAGCTCATTAAGTAGCGGTTACAGTCCAAACCAGAGGGCGGCACTGTTGCTTAATGCCTTTGCTCCTCCTCCCTCTGCAGAAAAGATGATTGACAACCATCACTGACATCACTTCCAGTTTGCAAATAATATAACCAGATGCAACTCCATTTTTGAAGTTAGCCTGATGAACAAAACAACTGCTTCATATTTTCAATTTCACATTTTCTGTTTAAACCATCATAAATACAAGGGGGAATCACCACAGCGCCTCAACTCTCTCTCTCACACAAACAGATTTCCACTCCCCTGACTACCAGAACCTCCAATCACAGGCTTCAAAACAAATACGGTGGTCGGCCATCAAGTTCAACTCGTATTGGATTGAGAAATTTTGTTGTGAAAAAGAAAGTGTCAATAAACGCATAGCTGGCTGCCACATTTTTAGTGCATGTTGTTCTGCTGATCTCTCATTGGTCATCAGCCATTCACCTACGATTTAAAAACAAGCTGCCAGCTATGGAAAGGTTTACCACCTCCATTGATGTGGACAATTGAGTTTTTGTTTTCCTCTCCTCCATTATCAACTGGCCAGAGCTATAAGAGACCATTAATAGACTGACATTTATATTAACCAGTTTGGAACCGCTTTGCTTTTCCTGTGTGTTTAAACTAATCTTGATCTTTGTTTGTCTGGCACACATTATGTGAAGTTTGAAATAACATCCTCATATATAATTTGATACTATCCGTATGCATGGTGTTCGCGTCAATACCTCGACTCAATACAAGTTAGAACCATGCAATGGGACTCTGCCTCTGTAATTAGAACATAACGTGGCAAATGCAGACGCAGTATTGCATGATTGGCTAAGAATGTTCGAATGCTTCAGTGACGCTGCTGGACGGCCGAGTATAGTAAGTCGATGTTGGTTCGAGCAGATAACAGTAAGTTCGGTTGGTTTTTGGAACGTTGCTTTGGTGGGGCGTACTTTTCAGGACTAACATCGTCAACTGACTTAAACCCTTCGACAGCTCCGGAACCGTAAGTAATTTAGAACGTATCGCCATTTGCTTGGTACGTCGAAATCTATCTTTGGGCAGCTGAGTTTTGGCATCCGTCCTTCTGACATCTATTGGCAAACTGAGTAATGACGGCTGGGTATTAACAATGGTCATTGTTAAATTTTAGCCGATCTCAGATCAAAATGAGTGATGATCGCAATGCAGCCAGAAGAGCAGTGGCCGCAGAAAGGATGCGTAGGAAACGAAGTCACATGTCTGACGAGGACACCAAACCTTTCGATAATCCGATGTCTATGGATTGGGATTCTATAGGAACAGTCGTTGAACAAAATGTCAACATTGTTGTTGACGTTAATCAACCATGCACCCGTCGGGGACTGGCAGGACATGATCCACCACGCCAACATAATTATTACTCCGACTCTGATTAGTCGTAAAATATGGTTTGTTTTGAAAATTTGTTTGCCGGGAAAAAATCAAATGAGGTGCACTGAAGAGCCGAGTTCACGCCTCGCAGCCCCGTTTAAACAGGAAGCTCTTTATTACATCGGCCGAAAAGGTCTATTTTACGCACAAATCACTGCCATGATAACAAAATTATTTCGAGGACTTAAAAAAATAAATAATTATTTGCAGAAAAAGTATGGATTTCACAAACGTAGAATTTGTAGCGGCCTCCCAGTCGCTAGTTTCACTTATAGACTTGTTACAGCACTCCAAATCAGCACAAAGTGTTCATGAAGAACAACCTCTGTTCTCCTAAAGTAGGAGTCCTCCATCACGGTCCTGGAGGGCCGCAATGGCTGCAGGTTTTTGCTCCAACCCAGCTGCTTAATAAGAAGCTCTTAGTGCTCCAGTAACACTTTTGCTTCACTTTAGTGGTCTCGCTTGTTAAGATTTTGAACCCTTATCGCTTATTTTAGTCTTAAACAGCTGCATTCTTAGTTTTGAATGGATCCTAATTAGCAGTAACATGCAAATAACAAAAGAGACAAGCATTACCATTTACACCTGTGTGTATTTATCATGCACTGTTGGGTTTAATCAAATACTTGGAAGGAAAGTGAAGAGAAAAAAAAGTGAAGGACTGAGAATTACTCTCGCATTTTAGACTTCAAATCATTTGAATGATCCCCTTAGAAAGGCGAAGGAATTCTAGGATACGACAATGGCCTGACATAGCAGAGATAAAGCACTAACAAGCCATGAAATTAAATTCTAATTAAGCAACTGGGTTAGAACAATAACAGCTACTGGGGCCTTCCAGGACTGTGATTGAGGACTCCTGTCCTGCAGGGACAATGCAGCACCTGGATGGTCCCATAAAAACAGAGATCCTCTGCTTCTTCTCACCCACTCAGGTCTGCTAATCCTAACCTGTGCGTGGTAAGAAATCTCAATCCAGACTCTTTCCATGTGTAGCTCCGAGCTTGTGGAACAAGCAGCCCACCTCCATTTGAAGGTGTTTAAGAAGCATTTGAAAGCTCTCGCTCAGTGAATATCCATCTAATTGATCACGGCTTTTGTCAGGCTCTCGTAACTAGAGGAAGATTAACTAATGTGTTGTTCTGTTTAAAGCTCTGCACTTGAGACGATCGATTTGGTAACCTGGTCCCGTCACACTTTTTCGTAAACAGCCCCCCAGACTGACGTTTACTCGATGATGTAGACCTCTTTTCTAAGGTACTTTGGGGAAACACATTTGCTAAGTGAATAAAGTCAAACATTTTGGAGGAAAAGAAAGCTCTGTGCATGGATTTGCTCTACTGTGATGCTTTGGTATGTTTTTATTTTTATTGTTTATATATATTATATCTATAACTCAGGTTTTTTTAACTCCATACAACACTTTTGTTGGCCTCTGGCTGTTTGAAATGGAAAACAGCAAAGAGGCAAAAGGTGATCGCCTAACAGTAGTCTTCTTTCGGCTGCTCCCGTAAGGGTTACCACAACGGATCATCTTTCCCCACATCATCTTTCTCCGTCACACCCATCACCTGCATGTCTTCTCTCACCACATCCATAGACCTTCTCTTAGGCCTTCCTCTTTTCCTCTTCCCTGGCAGCTCTATCCTTAGCACCTTTCTCCCAATATACCCCTCATCTCTCCTCTGCACATGTCCAAACCATCACAATCTCGCCTCTCTGACTTTGTCTTCCAACTGCCCAACTTGAGCCGACCCTCTGATGTCCTCATTTCTAAAACTGTCCATCCTCGTCACACTCAATGCAAATCTTAGCATCTTTAACTCTGCCACCTCCAGCTCTGTCTCCTGCTTTCTGGTCAGTGCCACCGTCTCCAACCCATATAACATAGCTGGTCTCACAACCGTCCTGTAGACCTTCCCTTTCACTATTGCTGATACCCATCTGTCACAAATCACTCCTGACACTCTTCTCCACTCATTCCACTCTGCCTGCACTCTCTTCATCACTTCTCTTCCACAATCCCCATTAGTCTGTACTGTTGCATCCCAAGTATTTAAACTCCTCCACCTTCGCCAACTCTACTCCTTACATCCTCACCATTCCACTGACCTCCCTCTCATTCACACACATGTATTCTGTCTTGGTGGTCCTACTGACCTTCATTCCTCTCCTCTCTAGAGCAGATCTCCACCTCTCCAGGGTCTCCTCAACCTGCTCTCTACTCTCACTACAGATCACAATGTCATCAGCAAATATCACAGTCCATGGGGACTCCGGTCTAATCTCATCTATCAACCTGTCCATCACCATTACAAATAAGAAAGGGCTCAGAGCCGATCCCTGATGTAATCCCACCTCCGTCACTCCTACCTGTCACACTTCCCTCGTACAGAATCGCCTAACAGTACAACAGCAAAACCTCAGGGTGGAGTAAGCATCATGTGACGGAGTTGCTTTGCTGCCTCAAGGTCAAGACAACACACTATCAGAAGGAACAATAGAATTCAAGATTGCCTCATGACATCCGACAGTACAGCGTCAAGGTGGTGTTCCGTCACGTGACGCTTAAAGAAAGAAGAAGTCGGGTGACGCAGCACAACAAGGACCAGAAACTCAAGAGTAAAATAAAAGAGGGATGGTCAAGCCAGAGTTCAGACCCCAAGCTAACTGCGATGCTACAGCATAACCTCAAGAGAGCGCTGTTCAATCAAAAATTAAAAGAAACGGAAATGGCTGGCAGAAATGGGGGAATGGTCGCCTCCTAAATTTAGAAAAAGGCTAAACAGCAGCGACAGGAAACATATGGTGGAGGTCATTAATGCTAAAGGAGGTTCTGCAAAGTTACTAAACACAAGGGTCTGTTGACATGTGATGGGCTTTGTGGACACAGTTATGTTGTGACGAAAACCAAAAAATAGTGTCCAGATGAAGTACATTGGGATAAAAAATAAATAAATAAAGTATTTGATCCCCTGCTGAATTTGCACGATTGCTCACTTACAAAGAAATGATCAGTCTCTAATTTTTATGGCCGTTTCATTTTAATGGAGAGAGACAGAATATGAACCAAAAATCCAGAGATAACACGATATATAAAAGTTATAAATTGATTTGCATGTCATTGAGTGAAATAAGGATTTGATCCCCTACAACCCAGCCAGAGTTCTGGCTCCCACAGATTGGCGATTACAATCAATTAATCAGATCCTCCTGATCTCAACTCGAGATGTGTATAAAGCCCACCTGTCCACAGAATCCATTTCTTCCTTTCCAACCTCTGCTGGAAAGCTGTCAAAGGACGTCAGGAATGAGACTGGAATGAGTCATAAGACCATCAGCAAGAAGCTTAGTGACAACTGTTGGTGCGACTATTTGGAAATGGAAGATCAATATAAAATGACAATCAAATCGCCCTCGGTCTGGAGCTCCATGCAAGATCTTGCCTCATGGGGGGAGCAGAAAAACAGCCCCAAAGCCTAATGTTTCCACCTTCATGCTTGACTGTGGAGATGGTGTTCTTTGGGTCATCCTCCATATGTCTCTTCCTTCAAACACAGCGGGTCGAGTTGATGCCAAAAAGCTTGGTTTTGGTTTCATCTGACCACTGCACTTTCTCTCAAGCCTTCTCTGAATAATTTAGATGTTCACTGGCATACTTAAGATGGGCCTGTACAGTACACGTGCCATCTTGAGCAGGGGGATCTTGAGGGCACTGCAAGATTTCAATCCATTATGGTATAGCGTGTTACCAATAGTGTTCTTGGTGACTGTGGTGGTCCCACCTGCCTTGAGATCAATAACAAGCTCCTCCTGTGTAGTTCTGGGCTGATCCCTCACCTTTCTCATCATCATTCTCACCCCATGAGGCCAGATCTTGCATGGAGCTCCAGACCAAGGGCGACTGTCATTTTAAATTTCTTTCATTTCTGAATAATCGCACCAACAGCTGTCACCTTCTCACCAAACTTCTTGCTGATGGACTTGTAGCCCATTTCAGTCTCGTCCCCGACGTCCTTTGGCGATGCCCATGGTGGTGGAGAGGTGGGAATGGAAGAAATGGATTCTGTGGATAGGTGCACTTTATACACATCAAGAGTTGAGATCAGGAGGATCTGTGATTGATCGATTGGATTGTAATCTGTGGGCCACATGGGTGGGTCGTAGGGGGCCAAATCTTTATTTCTCTCAATGACATGCAAATCAACTTTTTGTTCTGGATTTTTGGTTGATATTCCGTCTCCTCCATTAACTCTTTTAGAGTGGATGTCGACTTTTGTCGACAGGAGGGGTTGATGGCGCATTTCGACAAAAGTCAACATCCAGTGGTAGACGGCAACAATCAGCTGTTAATGGTGACAAATCTCACTGTTACGTCACAGGCATTCCCTCTCTACTTGGAGGAATGTTAGACTCATTGACTCAGCATCTAATCCTTGCATGTGCTGGAGTTTACGAAATGTAAACAAAGGCAAGATGGCATCGACATCTCACGAGGGAGAGAAGCAAGTGTAGAAAAGAAAATACTCAGCAGATGATGTTTTGCACATTATCGCCGAGTCGGTCTCTGAATTTTCAGAATCGGATTTTGTTGACAGTGAACAGGAGATTGAGCAGGACAGCGAGGAACTGGCATCAGCTGATCAGACACCAGCCAATACTGCCCCAGCTGATCAGCTGCCCGCATTCACGTAGCCGACGCACCTACGGAAAGGTTCATGTGGGAGGAATACTCAGACATTGATCTGTGGGAGCCAAACTGGATTCTTTAGATTGATAGATACTTTATTAATCACCAAGGGGAAATTCACAAACTCCAGCAGCAGCATACGGATAATAACAATATGAAATTAAAGAGTAACAACAATGCAGTTATAACAGACAATACCTTTGTATAATGTTAACGTTTACCCCCCTGGGTGGAATTGAACAGTCGCATAGTGTGGGGTCTCCTCAGTCTGTCAGTGGAGCAGGATGGTGACAGCAGTCTGTCACTGAAGCTGCTCCTCTGTCTGGAGATGATCCTGTTCAGTGGATTCTCCATGATTGACAGGAGCCTGCTCAGCGCCCGTCGCTCTGCCACAGATGTCAAACCGTCCAGCTCTGTGCCTACAACAGAGCCTGCCTTCACAAGACAGCATGGCTTGCTGTTGGACTCGACAGATTACCAGCCACTGGACTACTTCAGGTTGCTCTCTCCTGATGCTGCTTTTCAGCTACTGTCAGACAAGACAAGCAGGTATGCCAAGCAGTTTTTTGCAACACATTCTCGTTTTTCAAAGTGGAAACCCACAACAAAAGACGAGATGAAGGGCTTTGTGGCATTACAAATAGAGATGGGACTAGACTGGCAATATAACTTCAGGGAGCATTGGTCCAAATGTGCTTTGTCCCCTGGTGGCTTTGGACAGGTTATGCCGTGTGATAGGTATGCGCTGCTGCAAAGTTTTATTCACTTCTGTGATAACCAGAAGCAAATCCTAAAGCGTCAGCCAGGTTATAACCCCATGTATAAAGTTCAGTCCCTGCTTGACATTATGGAACCAACATATAAACAATTTTATCAGCCTGGCTATGATTTGTCTGTGCATGAATCTATAATAAAATACAAGGGGCGCCATTTTTTCCACCAGTATATGCCAGACAAGCCCACAAAGTATGGCATAAAGGATTCTGTACTGGCAGAAGCAAACACTGGTTTCTGCCTGAAAGTAATCACACGTAAAGGTAAGTATTCCCTTCAATTAGAGAACTGTCCCTTGACAAGTCAGGTTGTGCTGAAGCTGCTTCAGGGCTATGAACATTTGGGTCATGTTGTGTACATGGGCATCACCAGAATTGTTCATGGAGCTACAGAGCAGGGGAATTGGAGCTTGTGGCACAGTGAGGGTGAACAGGAGACACAGGCCTTCACAGGTTGATGACGAAAAGAGGCGACAACGGTTTTCATGCGGGCGGAAAACTTGGTGGCAGTGGCATGGCACAAAGTCAAAAGGGTGACTTGTCTCTCTACAGTACACACTAACAACACATGTGAGAAAGTGCAGCAACAGACAACCGAAAAGGAAGCACCAGTGCAACACGTATTGTAAGGAGGGCAATGTGGCAAGGCATGCAATGGGCTGCTTTGAGCGAGATCAGACTTGGCTGTGTAACATGTATGTGAAATCATAGAGTATGCAGGCTCAAACAACGTGCAAAACAGTAACATTTGTCAAAAGTAAATATTTTTTGTTGATTTGATATGTTAAACGATTGCTTTGTGTTCTTTTTTTTAAAAAAAAAAAAAAAAGTTAGTTATTGGAAAAATATTCAGCCCTGGGAGAAAAAAAAAAAAAAAAATTAGCACTAAAAAACTTAAAATGAAACTACCATAAACATTAGAGACTGTTCATTTCTTTCTAAGTGAGCAAACGTACAAATTCAGCAGGGGATCAAATACTTTATTTTCCCCCACTGTAGAGGTGGAAACGCCATTAAACATTCACAGCCTCACCTGGAAAAAGGATACAATCCTCAAGGTTAATGGATACACAGACTTCAACCGTTTGTGGTTTTCTTTAAGGTGAAATTCAGTTGGTCTATTATTTGGGCTTGGGAAGGTCAGACCACATTATTATGATGATGATGATGATGAGGAGGAAATCATGCAGAATTCCAGGGAATTATAAAGACTTTCTTGCAACTACACACACCCCTGCCCACCAGAACTGGTTTGTGCCTGATGATGCCATGAGAGGCTCTTGTCCTGCTGTTCATGGCCGTGAATTGGACTGAGGAAGTTTAAGAAGGTTTTTAAGGTCTACTAATCCTAGCTGTCAAATTGATCCTGCCATACTGATTTAGTCTGAAAACTCGACTATTAGCAGAGTATGAACCTGTCAGTTCAAAGCTCCATTTCAAGATTTGCAGGTCCTTCCAGTTTTAGCATTTGCATGTGATTTATTGCATGTTTGTATCCAATCTTCTTCTTCATCAATGCCAAAAAAAAAAAAAAAGATTTATTTCTGCAGGGCTCAACTGCTAATAGCTAAAAGGAAGATTGGAGCAAAGCTGTGTCCCTGCCTGCATATTATAAACAGTGAGTGTAAACGAGTGATCACACTCCCACAATTTAGTGGAAAACACGGTGCGAAGGGGGCACGGGAGTGAAAACAATCTGATCTTTTACACCCACGAAAGTCTTAAAGTGGAGAGGAAGATGCAAGAATGGAAAAGGGCTTTGAAAGGTGTGGAAAAATACAAAACAGCTTGATCAATCTGGTGTGCGTGACAAGAGCCATGCAGACCCTGCTTGCCCAAAGTATGCGTGCTAAGTGCTACTTCTTGTTTTAAGGTTACTAAAAAAAAAAAAGCCCCAAACTAAGGAAACTAACAGATGTATTCCACCTGTAGATTTCTGTTAGTGCTGATTCAGGCTAATATTTTAAAATACTTGTGTAACTAAAGTCATAAGACAAAAAACCCTATAAAAATTTGGGACACCAACGCCTCAGGGCGGACGAAGGGCAGGTGTCCTAGGACTGTGCTTCTCTGTCATTTTACCTTTGCCTGGTGTGTATCAATTAAAGATTTTTACTAACTTTAATTATATCTCTCTGTCTTCAGTCACAAGAAACAACACTATAGAAAAAGTGTCCAGGGCTGAAGATAAATCGGAAGAAGGAGACGGAATATTTGAGGTTAAAAAGGCGGATCAAGAATCAGAAGTCAGCCTGCAGGGAGAATAGAGAGACACTGAAAAGAGTAGAGAAGTTTAAAATGTCTGGGATCAGCAGTTGCCCAACATAGAGAATTAGATGCAGAGATAAAAGTCAAAGAGTGCAGTGTGGATGGAACAAGTGGTAAGAAGGGATCAGGAGTGTTGTGGGATTGAAGAATTGAGGTGAAGGATGAAGTTTTAGACGTACGGCGCGGAGACCTTGGCAGTCAACGGAGCTCAGAAGAAGAGGTTCAAGGTGGCAGAAATAAGAATGAGGTGATGGAGATGTGGAGTTACAGAATAAAACAGACATCTAAGAACGTCTAGAAAAGTAGGATTAAGGGGTCCGGTCATGTGATGAAGAGACCATGAAGATGTGTGGGGGGAAAGAGTGATGGGAATGAGGACAAGAAAGTGAGGGAGGCCAAAGTGCAGGTGGATGGATAAAGTGAAAGAAGATTTGAAGGGAAAGGGTCCAACTGGGGTGGGGAGGTGCAGGTCTGAGCTGTGAGGAAAAGGCTTATCAAGTATATCGACTCAACAGAGAAGTGGGAAAAGATGAAGAGAAGGAAGAAGAAGAAAAGTTCCAAACAGAAACATTTTTTAAAAACTGTGCTTAGATAAACTTCCTTTTTTATTTTATTAACCTCCAAAGGAAAGTTATGGTTCACCGGTGGAGAGGCAGAAGTACACCATCTTAAAGAAAATGGGCTGCCCTCAGTTTTTACTCTTTTAAAATACTTTGGAAATCAAGACTAAGGGTCAGTTATTTTGTTGAAAATCGCTTCGCTCGCCAACGCCCAAGTTTGGTTAACCGGATATAGAATATATGTAACATGGGAATCGTTACATATGCATTATTTTCACTTTTACTTGAAACCTTTAGTAAAAGCAATATTTGGAATTAACTTTTCTTCAAGATCGCACTGAATTTTCATTCCGTGTTTGGACTTACATCGTGACAACGCAACGCCTGTGACCGAATATCGTTTCTTTCTCTCTAATAAATAAAATTACTTTCGCGAATGTTTGTTCATGCTCTTTCTTCTTCGCTTCATTGTTGATGTGTCATCTAGAACATATAAAATTATTGTCCTGATAAAATTTATACAAGCTGAGAGCATAGGAAGTGTGTCTGCCTAAAGCATTCACACAACTGAGGTTAGATGACCGTCGTCTTGTTTGAAAATGGTTGTAAGTATGACGTAACTTGAAAGAATCACATGTTAAAAAAGTCTCCATCTCACGGCAACGTTTTTAGAGTGTTAATTATAACTGGCAACATGAATTAGACGATCTACAAGTCTCCGACTTAAACTTCAAATCTGAACAATATATTCAATCTCATTTCGCTGTTCTGTTATTTCACTGTGCAATAATTTCCGTTCATTTGCACGAATGCGATCTTTACTATCCATTTCGAATTTTCGTACTTCCATTATCTCCAACCTACTCTGCATGTGTATTGCGGCAAAATTTTTAAATTCTTTACGACGTTCTACTTTATCATCTAATCTGTCTTTTATTTCAGGCCCCAGTCGTGGTTAAATCTCCTGGCACAAAGACTTGCCTCACGGGACATCAAAGTGTGTCTCTGAGAAAATCACGTCTCATCTCCTTCCAAATTTTTTTTTTTTTATAATAATAAAGAGATGTAACTGTAGTTTATGAACAATCAAAGGCTGACTTATGAAATAGGAACGACTAGATTATTAACTGTGATATTTTCTAAGTGTTTCTTCTTTGTGACGAGTGTCGCCTTCTTTTGGCAAATGTGTTTTTTGAATGGAGCCAAGTGTGATAAAAGTTAAAGCTGGTAACTGAAATCAGACATCTGTGAAGCACAAATACACAAAGCACATTCAAAAAAAAAAAAAGGCTCCATCAAATCGTAGGGGTCCTGCTCATCTTCTGCACCATCAACTCCATTTTAAGATCGTGACAAGTCATTGAATCATGCTATCCAGAATGCAAACAACGCCATATCAAAGATATCTGAAAGATGAAGAGCAGCTCCAGGATCTGGAATGGATTCACAAAATCCAAGGACAGTTATGTAAGCCCACTTTGGTCATTTTTCTTACTGTCTGGCAGGTTACTCACTTCCAGCTTTCATTACAATACAAATTATAAAAATATATGAATAAAACGAAATATTGTGTTTTCATTTTTTTTTCTTTTTCAGGGTTTCTTCTCGTTAAATGTGACGCACCGAGTTTTACAAATATGCGATAATTAAAGTGGATTATCATCTAGAACTTGTGTTATTCTCTCTACATTGTACTTGGAATATTCTGTTAAAGACTCTCTACGGAGATTGAAAGGGAGGTAAATTGGGAAGGCAGTTATTTAAAATGGTTTCTAAACATTTCACTGGACTAAATACCTATAAACCTGTAAATACCTATGTGGGGCTAACTGTGTACTGCAAAACATGGCAGCAAATTTCCTCCGAATCTGTTTTAAGCTTCTAGCATTTTCCAAAACGAATAACAGTGGCAAGTTTTATTCAGACTAAAATCTTTGAGTTATGTACAGTGACTGACATCCTCATATGGACAGTAGTAAAATCCTGTTTAGTGAGCACTAGAAACCACAAGGTCAGATTTCTCAATGACAAAAATATATACTCCCATTTTTTATTACACACACAGACAATACTTATATACATAGATATGTTGAATATAATACAGTACATCCATACAGAACATCTCATTTAACCAACAGCATATGTAGAGAAAATATTAAACTATGAGCATGTTTGTTAAATGGTTTCATATTTAATTAGTTTTTTTTTTTGAAACACCAAAAAAACCCTTCACAGTAAATAGAAAGAAAATTTCATCCATCCATCCATTTTCTAACCCGCTGAATCCGAATACAGGGTCACGGGGGTCTGCCGGAGCCAATCCCAGCCAACACAGGGCACAAGGCAGGAACCAATCCCAGGCAGGGTGCCAACCCACCGCAGGACACACACACAAACACCCCCACACACCAAGCACACACTAGGGCCAATTCAGAATCGCCAATCCACCTAACCTGCATGTCTTTGGATTGTGGGAGGAAACCGGAGCGCCCGGAAGAAACCCACGCAGACAACAAGCAAACTCCACGCAGGGAGGACCCGGGAAGCGAACCCGGGTCTCCTAACTGCGAGGCAGCAGCGCTACCACTGCGCCACCGTGCCGCCCTTGGAAAGAAAATTTAAGAATTCTAAAAAACAGGGAGACAACAAACAGATGCGTAAAATCTGAAGTGAAACCAAGAAACAAGTGCAGCTATGAGCCACAATTCAGAGCAGCAGTACAAGTACAACACCAGCACAAGATACGGCTGCACACAGCGTTCATCCCACTAGTTACTTTCACAAAACATTCCCCTTTATTTTTTTTTTTTATTTATAAAGTATATACATTTTCTACTACATACACACACCCATCCACCAGTCAGAAATGGCTATGCTAGCAACCTTCTGCAAAAAGAGAAAAGAGCTAAAAGATTTTGATGGTAAAAACAAAATCAGAAAAAGATTTTTCAAAATTTGTTTGGTGTTGAAACACCGTGTTTGTGTGTGTGTGTATATATATATATATATATATATATACATACATACATATATATATATATATATATATACATACATATATATACATACACACACACACACACATATAGTGTGCGTTTTTGGGGGAGATGTGTGAATATACATATACACACTCTCACAATATACATATACACACTCTCACAATATACAAGTGTATTATACAAACATCCTTATATACACCAAGACACACACATCATACAAACACACATCTCTATATAGACAATATAGATAAAGACATACACATATATATCACTGTACATACAAACAGTATATAATAAAATAATCTATCATCTCTCTCTCTCTCCCATTATATCTGTTCATATATCCATCGATATATCTATCTCTTTCTATATACAGGGTGGTCCAGATCTAATTATGCAGATCCAGATCATCTTTATGACTTTGATTTATGCGGGGACGATTCCAGTTCGGCGAGAAGACGATTCTTCATGTTGTCAGTTTGCACATTTCTCGATGGTCCAGGATTTTTCGGGTGATTTTCTATGTAATAAACTTAAAGTTATAGTGTAATGAAAATTGCATAATTAGATCTGGACCACCCTATAGATAGATGAGAGAGAGAGAGAGACTATATAAAAAGACAGATGAGAAAGAGAGTATATAATGATAAGAGAGAGAGAGATATAATAGAGAGAGAGATCTCTCTCTCTGTGTATATACACAAATACCAAAATATTCTTAAGACAGGAAGTAAAAGCACTATATAATAAATGTATATGCATACACCTACAAACACACTACATATACTGTATAGAGACAGTATACAGTATATTTAAGCTAAGGCTTTTATAGACAAATACACATACGTACCCACTGAACATTTTGGATACCCAACAAAGCTTATAAGGTACAACACACACCTCTGGTATAAGGCAATTTTTAAAGAAAACCAAAAAGCAGACAGAACTGGCACCATTCAGAAGTCGGCTCAAAGAGAGCACACCACAATCGGAGGGTCAGACATGAAAGAAGCTTTTCTTGTTTTAAAGGGGCGCAGGGGAGAACATAAAGACAGACAGACAAACAGTCGGTATGTTTAAAGTTCTTATTGTAGGCGAAATAATTAAACTGCCCCATCAATCCAATGTACGTACATTTTTTTCTTAGAACAAATTTTTTAATTCCAATTATAAAACCTACCTGCAGTCTTTAAGCCATATTGCAATTTTCTCATTGGGCATTCCTCCTGCAGCAAAAAAAAACCCCACCAAGTTAGAGAGTAGTCACCAAACAAAAAAAGTTTAAAAACAAAACAAAAAGTTCTAATATCCATCAGCATGTGTACAAAGCTGCCACTGACAGAGCTGTTGGCGTCTGGTTGTGATAAGTGGAGGTCTTGTTAATGCTTAATTAAGAAAATGTAATATCAGTACTGTAATGAATCAGTTTAAGCCATCAAGTATATAAAAAAAAAAAACCACAGCAGGTCAGGATGATGGATAGAGAGACGGAGAGAAAATTGTACCTGGATCCTCAGCAAAAGGCAGCTTTTCCTCAGGAAGATTGCCGGGATTGCTCTCCATGTTCGCAGGCACATCTTCTGTCCCAGATGCCTGCCAGGAATCTCTGCTGCGAGCCCAGGCTTTCCTCTTCTCCACTGCAACGTTCCAGGGATGCATTTGATTCTTGGGGGCCGTGTTCTGCATGGACACTGCTGCCATCTCGCTTCACTCCACTCTCGCTTTCACCTACAAAAAAACAACACGCGTCAGAAGTGCACGCTGCCGGCAAGAGAAGTGCGAGAGGCAACAGGATTCAAGGAGACCACCAACAGAAAAGTGAAGCGCAGCCCTGCTTTCCCACACTCTCAAAGAGAGCGTCAGCCAGTGAGTTAAAGAGAAAGCGCATTAGTAAGAGAAACAAAGAGACAGAGGACTACTGTTAATAAGTGAGCGCCAAAAACGACGAGACCTGGCACCTTCACAAGGCACATCGCTCCCAGAGACTCTGACAAACGGCGCAGTATTTAGACATCACTCTCAAAGAAGGTTAGATAGCAGAAAACTAAGAATACAAGTAGAACAGGAAATGTCTGTTTAGTTAAAAGATTACAAGCTGGTGCCCAGTCATTTCCTGTTTTGGATCTACAATTTCAAAGGAATACCAAGATGCGAGCCGGCAGGGCTCATTGGAATCAGTTAGAGAGTTGAAATAACACTTAAAAATGCAAATCTGTGATTAACACACAATGAACACAGAGCACAGGCTGACTCGGAGAACAAGAACAAAACAAACTATTAAGAACGTACTGTGTTACACCAAGAAGAAAAGGGTGGAGATTTAAAGGAATTCAAAAGAAGTCCTGACAGAGAGAGACTTGACAAAAACAATTACCAGAACCTTCTCCCTCAGGCCTGTCCCAACATTCGACAGATCAGAAAACATTTATTTAAAGTGACATTTCTGAACCGGCATCCCTTCATTCCATCCCCTGCCGCAAGATACAACTTTTACGTAACTTCAAAACAATAAATAAATATATAAATAGAGCTCGATACGCCTTCCACATTCTGAAAAACGTGCTTGCCTCAGACAAACAAACTAAAACTCTGGCCATAGTATGTGAGACAAATAAGAACATAGCGGCTGTACTCGTACTAAAACAATAAGAGATTTTTTAATTCAGGGATGCCAGGAACTCCAACAGCCTTGCCTCGGCACACACCAACCACATCGGCAGTTCAGTAAAGCAATGATGAAGAATAACGAAAACATAACCCCAACGGCGATAATGTCCTAACACAGGATACGACGAGAAGCAAAAAAAAATAAAACGCTCGCAACAGATTCGAGTTTTGCAGATTTACATTTACACTTGTTTTGCGTGAGCTGATGTCACATTACGTGGCATGTCAGATTCGACGTCCACAGTCGCGGATCTCGTTGTTGCACCATGTCAAATTACACATCTGGAAGTCACAGCCCACGTCACGTTTACTGACCGAGTGCCCATCTTCCAGCACAACCGCGCTCATTCCTTTATCTGACCACCAATAGCCTGGCTTCTTGACGATGTATGAAGCATTAAGAGCTGCAGCTGGTTTAGCAGCTACCTCGGCCTTGTAAAATGTGAGACATCAGACAGACGAGCTTCTCTTCCAGTTGAGAAGTCTGCAGTCGCTGTACTGTTAAAGAAAAGCTGGAGTGGTACAATAGCTATAGTGCGGTCAGCCTTTTCGTCACTGCACTCACTGGTTCTCAACTTTTACATTTTAAAAGGCCTGCCATTGCGACTACAGAGAAAAATCAAACCGGTTTGATTTTTTCCTTGCCAGTCGCAAATAAGCTGGTATGTCACATTAGACAGTCAGCTTGACCAGAGCACATCGGCGATTGATTACGAAAATGAAGCATACGATAATAAAAAAAAAAAAAAGAAAAATCTCTGGTAAAAGTCATTTAATGGGCCATAGGCTCTGGTAGACATTTTTATCGAAAGTGACTTACGAAAGAGGTCAACCTAAATCGAGTAACAACAGTTTGGGGACAAGTGGGACGGAGCAAAGCACACAAAACTGACCACCGCAAAAGAAAAGTTGAAATAACAAAAAACAAGCGAGTTACTGGTCAGGTCACCTGCACTGGTACAGCGCATTGTCGTACCCACCATACGACATCACAGCTTCCCAGATTATAAAACATTACCCAACAAGAGTCTTCAACACCTTCAGGGAGTCAGAGTTTCGAAAGGAGGTGGGCTGCTTGTGCCACCAGCCAGGAGCTACACATGATGAGAGCCTGGACCGAGACTTGGTTCCACACTGAGAAGTGGGGCAGACGATGGTGGTGGTGTGGTTATGAAATGAAATCTCCAGTGAACAGCCTCCTTAAAGTTTTGTCAAACCATAATGCCAACCCAAGTGAAGATTTGCAGAAGTTGGGGGCTCTTCCTAGACTAAAGTGCTTTCCAACCCAGATAAACTCACACAAACAAAGCGGGCACATGACAAGAGTAGAAATTCAGAGATGATGGTGTAATTAAAATCCAATTGCGGAGGGAAGCATAGAAACAAAAAGACAAAAACTGATCGCAATCCTTATGGCTCCCTTTTAAATGGTAAAGCCTTATCTTGTTTCACCCAGCTGCCCTTGCGGCAGCGCTGAGGCGGCCCAATTATGTAGTACTTCAGGGGGCTGCTGGAATCCGCAGTCCATTTAAATCGCATTGCTACAAGAACATAGATCTGTCACAAAATCATCTTTCCATGCATGGCCGTCAAAACTTGTCGCTTCTTTCTAAAACCCGCGGCATGGCATTAGAAGAGTAAAGTTAAAGGAAAATAAATCGGGAGAGGTCTCCCCTCGACTTTCTCGTATACTCAGATATGGGGATGGATATTTGAGGAGTAAACCGCAAGACGATGATTATATTTTTACATTATGTACACTAAAGAACCATCAACAACAAGTCAAATCAAATGAATAATATATTGAACAACAATTATAAAAGTAAGCTTGAATAAATTGGACTCTGTAGCTGCATGAATAAAAGCTAAAGTATCACATCCAGTTAGTGGAAATAGCCCAAAAGTTGAATGAACAATACATTTTGCACCTAATACTTGTATGCAAAATTTGGTTGACCGAAGTGAAAGGGATACTTTGTGATGCTTACACACACACACACACACACAATTCCAAAAATGGAATTTTTGTACTCGGTGAAGTCTAAAAATGTCGACATTGAATAAAGTCTCGAAATGGAATTTTTGGACGATTCCAATCCTTTCCCTACACTTCGTATACTAGAAAGTCAAGGAGGTCTAAAACAAACAAACATCAAGATTTGCCAAAATCTCAACATCAAATTTTTTTTGATGATTCCAATATTTTCCCTATACTTCGTCCAAAAATTAATTGTCAAGAATTTGATGACTCTCGAGGTTTTAGAACTCCCTGACTTTCTAGTATACGATTACAATACTTTCCCTATACTTTGTATACAAGAAAGTAAAAAGAGAAAATCGGCCATTTTGGACATGTCCGCTGTGGCAGAATGTGAGCAGCAACAAGCCATGGAGTTAAATAAGTTTAACTAACAACAAGAATCGGCTTTAAATTAAAAAAAAAAAAACTGGCTGGAGTTTGAGGCCCCAAGTTAAAAAAAAATAAATAAATAAAAAAATAAATAAAAATGTGGTAGCGCTGCTGCAGTTGGGAGACCCGGGTTCGCTTCCCGGGTCCTCCCTGCGTGGGTTTCTTCCCGCAGTCCAAAGACATGCAGGTTAGGTGGATTGGTGATTCTAAATTGGCCCTAGTCTAGTGTGTGCTTGGTGTGTTTGTGTGTGTCCTGCGGTGCGTTGGCACCCTGCCCGGGATTGGTTCCTGCCTTGTGCCCTGTGTTGGCTGGGATTGGCTCCAGCTGACCCCCATGACCCTGTGTTCGGATTCAGCGGGTTGGAAGATGGATGGATGGATGGATAAAAAAGTACCCATGTGATATGCCAAACGGGCATCCCCACTGCAATTAACACTGTATAGCCAGCAACACAATGGCCTGTTAAGCATCTTTAAGAGGTGAAAACACTAAATATTACAGTAATGGAACCAATTAACTGTCTGCATGCTGGTGCCAGCCCTCCAGCAAACCCAAAATGCTACAGTGCAACTTTATCTGTGCAGCTACCATTTGCTCTTGCTATGGACATTACCATCATGTAACACCCAAACTTTGAATATTTACTAATTTAAAAAATATTCAAACTTAATACTTGGATAGTCTGACAGCCCTAATAGAAAACACACAGAGCGGTCTGAACACACACCAGAATATCTAAACAGAAAAACTCTGACTTGGCAGTTGCAGTAGGGCGCCATACAGGCATACTTGCTGCTGGCATAAAGGAGGCCCAAGTCGTATTTCTTGATTCGCTTTCTGCTGAAAAAAAAAATTCTGTGGTTGAAGTCCTCAACGTTAATGTGACAGAGAGGAAAACTTCATGATGAATAAAAATATGGCTCTATGAGATTGGCAAATCATTGCATTCGGTTTTTAATTGCGTTTTACTTTATACAGCATCCCAGCTTTCATGGAATTGGGGTTATAATTCAAGGGGGTCCAGAGTGCATTCCCTTTTAAAATCACCTTGTTGATTCAGTGGTCTTCTCTTGAAAATGATGTCACCAGCCCAGCATACCACAGATCTGTAGAAGATGGGACGGACGTCACTACCCACACTAAAGGGCCGCAGTCTCCTAAAGAAGAAGATTCTTCTCTGCACTCTTTAACAGCTCCCTCTGTGCTACAAGATCAGTCCAGCCTGTCACTGATGCGAACCTCGAAGCACTTGTAGTAGTCCATCACTTCATCACCCACTCCCTGAATACTGACCGGACGTGGAGGCCCTTTGGTGAAGCTAAAGTCAATTAGCATTTCCTTGGTTTTGCCGACGTTAAGGTGCAGATGATTCTTTCTGCCCCAAGAAACAAAAAATTCTCGCCCCCCCAACTCATCTCCAATTATCAATATACCCGATAACCGCAAATCACCGCTACTGATGTGACCTGCTCTTATATTTATAGGTGGCCCCGATTTTAGAAAGCTGGGTTGCAGTCTGACCTATTATGGCATTTCAAGACTTCCAAAAAGCCTAAAGGCGATTCACTCTCTCTCTTTTTCTTTCTTTCTGGTGATCTTCAAGTTAAAATCTAATCTTTGTACTCGGGTATCTGGGACAGGTTGTGATTAAAGACAGAACAAATAGCAACACGCACATTTGAGAAAACAAAGAAAAGGCGCATCCATCACAAGCCAGGCAGCCAAAACTGCCGCTGGCATACAGAGATTTCCTTTCTCCAAGTGGCACAACTTGGCGATTCCAACTGCAGTGCCCTGCGATTGCATCTGATCTCTTCTTCGTGTGTCCAAAAAACCCACTTTACATCCAATGAAAAGAAATGGCACCATTTACAAGGAGCTCCACTATAGAAGGTCCTTGCATAGGCACTAACTGTCTGGGCACAACTTTAGAACCGAGTCCACCTAATAATACATCCATAGATTGCTAATGGCTATCCAGCAAGATTCTAGCCAAGGCTTTGTTTGTGTTACATAGCAGTAAGTGACTGATAGATGCAGGACAGCAAGCCCCCACTTCTAAACGTTTACCACTCCCTGCATGTCTCCTGGCACAAGACCCATCAAGCAAGTATTCCAATTCCATTTTAGTCCTTGCACTGCACTTCAGTTATAATAAAACAGACACACAGCACCCTGCAGACATTCCCGGCTTTAAAAGGATGCAATACCGAATCACAGAGGCTCTGGCATCTTTTTTGAAGAAGAGAGGAGAGATTAGTTTCAGAAGGACAAAGAGGAATAGGTTTTCCCCTTTAAATAAATAGTTTAAGATAACTTGGCAAACAGCACTGGGAATCCGTCAGAAGATCCACAGTGGCCTTGTGAGTGTGTGCACACGTGTTCACGGTCATTGCTGGCTGTTGACTGGCTATGCGGACGCACACAGACTTTTACTAGAATAATAGGAGAATTCAGGGACACTCGGGTTTAGCTTCACAGCACCTGTGTGTCACGTGGTGTCCCTCAGAGTTCAGTCCTTTACTTTTTCAACTTTATATCCTCCCTTTGGCTCAGATTACTCACAGATATGGCCTTAACTTCCACTGTTCTGTAGATGACTTACAGTTATATCTTAGGACAGACTTTTCTCCCAGCACACTCACTGATCTTAAGCTATGGATGGAAAAGAACTTTCTTAAACTTAATGCCAATAAAACTGAAGTGACTCCCAACTTAATAAAGCATCCAACTTCTCGGTTTCTGTTGATGTCACACCTGCTCCTGTTGTCAGAAATCTTGGCATTGTGTTTGATTCATCACTTAAATTTGAACCACACATCAGGTCTCTGTCCAAAAGTTCATTCGATCATCTCCGTCACATTGCCCTCCAACGTCCATTTCTGTCCTTTAATGATGCCCAAACTGGTTCGTTGTTTTATGACGTCTCGTATTGATTAATGTAATTCCCTCTTCATCATCCTCCCTGCAAAATCTACACAGAGGCTACAGCACATTCAGAACTCCCCAGCCACACAAAGCGTTCTGCTCACGTTTCCCCTGTTCTCTCCCAGCTTCACTGGTTACCAGTTCCTCCTCCTTTCAGCTGCTCATTAGGGGATGCCACAGCGGATCATCTTTCTCTGTCACACCCATCACCTGCATGTCCTCTCTCACAACATCCATAAACCTTCTCTTAGGACTTCCTCTTTTCCTCTTTCCTGGCAGCTCTAGCCTTAGTACCCTTCTCCCAATATACCCCTCATCTCTCCTCTGCACATGTCCAAACCATCACAATCTCGCCTCTCTGACTGTCTTGCAACCGTCCAACCTGAGCTGACTCTCTAATGTCCTCATTTCTAATCCTGTCCATCTTCATCACACTCAATGCAAATCTTACCATCTTTAACTCTGCCACCTCCAGCTCCGTCTCCTGCTTTCTGGTCAGTGCCACCGTCTCCAGTCCATATAACATAGCTCGTCTCACTACTGTCCTGTAGACCTTCCCTTTCACTCTTGTTGATACCCGTCTGTCACAAATCACTCCGGACACTCTTCTCCAGCCACTCCACCCTGCCTGCACTCTCTTCTTCACTTCTCTTCCACAATCCCCGTTACTCTGTACTGTTGATCCCAAGTATTTAAACTCATCCACCTTCGCCAACTCTACTCCTTGCATCCTCACCATTCCACTGACTTTCCTGTCATTCACACACATGTATTCTGTCTTGGTGGTCCTACGGACATTCATTCCTGTCCTCTCTAGAGCAGATCTCCACCTCTCCAGGGTCTCCTCAACCTGCTCCCTAGTTCCCAGGAGTTCCTAGTTCGATCAAGGATTGCATTCGAGATTCTGCTTCTCCCCGCTCAAAGATACTCAGACTCTGGTTCATGGTTTCATGATGTCTCATATTGATTGCTGGTATTCCATCTTCATCTTCCTCCCTGAAAAATCTACACAGAGGGTACAGCACATTTAAAACTCCGCAGCCACACAAAGCATTCTGGCTCACGTCTCCCCGGTTTTCTCCCAACTTCACTGGTTACCGCTTCCATCAAAATTCAAGATTCTGCTCCTCACCTTCAAAGTCCTACATAAGCTTTGCCCCCATCTACCTCACTCAGCTCAGAACTCCTTAAACTCCTTGTCGCTCTCTCAGGTCCTCATATATTCATCTCCTTTCTGTCCCCATGCACCAGACTCTCCACCCTGGCAGGCAGCTCCTTCAGTGTTGTGGGCCCCTCTTCAGCCTCTCCGAGTTTGTTGCTCTCTTGCCTCCTTTAAATCTCAACTCAAGACTTTCTTCTTTGACAAACTTTTGTCTTCTGTGTTTTTTTACTCTGTATGTAAAGCAACGTTGGGTTTATAAAAAGACGCTCTATAAATGCAACTCAGTTTGCCCAGAGAGGATTGGGCAGTCTAATGGTCTGGAATCCCAGCAGATTTTATTTTTTTCCTCCAGCCGTCTGGAGTTTTTTTTTTTTGTTTTTTCTGTCCACCTTGGCCATCGGACCTTACTCTTATTCTATGTTAATTAATGTTGACTTATTTTATTTAATAACTGTGTCTTTTTTTTTCTATTCTTTATTTTGTAAAGCACTTTGAGCTACATTTTTTTGTATGAAAATGTGCTATACAGTAATCCCTCGCTATATTCTTCACTCTATCGCGGATTTTAAATGTAAGCAAATCTAAATATATATCATGGACTTTTCGCTGGTTCGCGGATTTCTGCGGACAATGGGTCATTTCATTTATGGTACGTGCTTCCTCAGATTGTTTGCCCAGTTGATTTCATACAAGGGACGCTATTGGCGGATGGCTTAGAAGCTACCCAATCAGAGCATGTATTACATATAAACTAAAACTCCTCAATGATATACGATATGCTTCCCGCGCGGTGCTCGATTGTTTGCTTTTCTCGTTCTCTCTCACCCTCTCTGACATTCTCTGCGCCTGACAGAGGGGGTGTGAGCAGAGGGGCCGTTTCCACAGAGGATACGAACGAACGCTCTTCTACAAAATGCCGCTTTATCGCGGTACATCGGCATACTTAAAAGCATGTATTGATTTTTTGACTGTTTGCTTTTCTCTCTCTCTCTCTGACATTCTCTGCTCCTGACACGCGCACTCCTTTGAAGAGATGTTTGCATTCTTTTAATTGTGAGAAAGAACTGCCATCTCTGTCTTGTCATGGAGCACAGTTGAAACTTTTGACTAAAGGGTGTTATTTCATGTCTAGAGGACTCTAATAACGTTAACAGTGTGGGAGAGTTTATAAGGGCTTAAAATATATAAAAATAACCATACAATCATATGGTTTCTAATTCGCGGATTTTCACCTATCGCAGGGGGGTCTGGAACGCAACCCCCGCGATCGAGGAAGGATTACTGTATAAATAAATGTTGTTGTTGTATTATCACCAGTTTTTGACTATGAACAGCAAACTACAGATTCACGAAGATCAGATTTTTTTGGTGCATTGACCCCCATTTTTTGACCCCCATTAACACACCAAATCTATATAGAAGAGGGCCGCTACCAAGATTTCTTCCATCCCCGATAAAATGGAGTTTTCTTTCAGTGTTGTTCCTCATCTATTTTTTAGAGAGTCAAGGCTAGGGGGCTATGAAAGCCCATTGTGGCATTCCTTGTGTGATGCTGCGCTACGCAAGAAATAAATTGTTTTTGATTAGGCTCAAAGACCTAATTCGTTATGTGAAATCTTAACCGACTTTCGATTTTTTTAAATTTATTTGTAAATTTTATTTTAAAGCCGTCCGACCGACTTTATCGCAGTCGTCCTAACTGGCCCTTGTTCCTCGTGGTTCTTGTCAGGAAATCGAGCTACGAGAGACAGTTTCCGCACTTTTATATTTTCGTTGGAAACGGTGAGGGCAGGAGGAGTAGCGATTGGTGGTGCCCGAGAATGTCATGTGACTGGGAAAAACTGCATTGTAGAGGAAGGCGACGCTGTAGAAAAGTGATGGCATTTGTTTTTGAAATTCTCAAAAATAAGAGTGAAAGTGTGGAAACTTTGAACATCCCTCGTTTAAAAGCCAACACAAAACCTTTACTAGCCACATATGCCGGCATTGGGCTCCGCAACATTAATAATTTTCACTTCACCCCACCACCCCTTCATGGCACCTCCGCAAATCAAAGTGTTTATGACATTGTCATGTGGGTGTCCCCGAGCGACAAACGAGAATATTCTGATGTGTATTTAAATGCCAGTTGTTAGATTAGACACCCTACCTTTTATCATTGCAGAGCAGTTTAAATACCTTGGGGTAAACATCACAAGTAAACATAAAGCTCTTTATCAAAAAAAATTTGTCGTCTGCATGGAAAAAATTAAGCAAGACTTGTATAGATGGTCAACCCTTCATCTCACTCTAGCTGGAAAAATTAACACTTTTAAAGATGAATATTCTTCCTAAGCGCCTTTTTTATTTCAAAACATCCCAATATATATTAATAAATCATTTTTTAACCAATTAGATTCAACAATAACCTCATTTATTTGGAACTCAAAACATCCACGTATCCAAAGAGCGACCCTATAAAGACAAATGGCAGAAGGCAGCATGGCTTTACCTAACTTCCAGTTTTATTACTTACTGGGCAGCAAATATACAGGCGATAAGAACCTGGACACAAATAGAAGAACATACTCAGGCTTGGTCCGCAATAGAAGTAAAATCCTGCAGTACTTCTTTGTATTCCTTGCTCTGTGCTCCAATAAACGCAAGTTATCGGCAATACACTAATAACCCAATTGTGCTCCACTCACTTAGAATCTGGAACCAATGTAGAAAGCATTTTAAGACGGAGAAGCTTCTATCTGTGGCACCTCTGCAAGAGAACCACCTCTTTCAACCTTCACAAACATATGCAGTTTTTAATATCTGGAAAAAATTTGGAATTAACTTGCTTAGAGATCTTTATATAGACAACGTCTTTGCATCCTATGAACAATTACATTCCAAATTTAACATTCCAGCTACACATTTCTTTCACTATCTTCAAATCAGGAACTTTGTTAAACAGAACCTTCCAGATTTTCCTCATCTCGCACCCCCATCCATGCTGGAAAAAATATTGCTCAATCTCAAGGACTCAGACACCATCTCTACAATATATAAAATTGTTTTACAGTCCCTCCCTTTCAAAGATCCAAGAGGACACTGGGAAAAAGATCTCTCAATTAATAGATCAGAAAAGGAGTGGAAAGTAGCAATGCAGAGAATTCACTCGAGCTCCATATGTGCAAAGCATACAATTATACAACTCAAAATTATATATCGAGCACATCTGTCTCGACAAAAACTCTCCAAAATGTTTCCAGGGCAGGAGCCAACCTGCGAACGCTGCAACCAAGTCTCAGCCTCACTGGGTCACATGTTCTGGGCCTGCACCAAATTAACATCATTCTGGACCAAAAGTTTTAATTACCTCTCAGACAGCCTTGGACTCACAATCCCTCCTAACCCATTAACAGCTGTGTTTGGTGGTCTTCCAGATGGGTTTAAAGTGGAGAAAGACAAACAAACTGTGATTGCATTCACTACACTGTTGGCACGCAGACTTATTCTGCTAAAAACTGGAAGAACCCAAACTCTCCTCTTTTAAGTCAGTGGGAAACTGATGTGTTAAACTATTTGAAATTGGAAAAAATCAAACACTCAATTAGAGGATCCGTACAGACGTTTTTCAAAACATGGCAGGATCTAAATCAGTAATATTTAAAAATAAGCTCTTAAAGCACAGAGGAAGCAATTATTTCCGTATTTCTTTGTCTTCTGCATTCATCTCTATTGGCTTATCAAACTTATTAATTTAGATGTGTTTACAAGCCTTACATTTTATGCCGTTTGCCTTGCTCTCTCTCTCTCTCTCAGGGGTGGGGGTCGACTTGTTTTTAAATTTAATTTTACTTTTTGTAAAAATTGATTGATTTGTATGGAACGATTGCAATAAAATTAATAAAATTTAAAATAAATGCCAGTTGTCAGAGTACCAGACATGTACAGAAGTAAATGTATAAATGCCAAGAATTAACAACCAAGGTTCAAAAATATTCTAATATTTCCATTTTTAAATTGAAATATCTGACACTTAAGCAAATTACACCATCCTAATTGTCATTTCAAAACGCTGCCAATTTCCAGCACCATCGCTTGTGCACGGATTGTGTGACTGATGCAGAGATGCTTATGGAAGGTGAATTTCTACCCATGTATTGCAGAAAGCCTTCTACACTAGGAGGGGACGGTTAGAGAAAAAGAAAAATGCACTTCATTGTGTTTCATTGCGGCTTGGCTTCTCACCACACGTGCAAATGACAAACTGCAAAAAGAACGTAACAATGCTGACAAGCTGGGGATCACTCGCCCACATTAAAAGCTGGCATCTCATTCCGTACAGACTTTTTTCAAAACATGGCAGGATCTAATCAGTAATATTTTAAAATAAGTTCATAAAACACAGAGAATTTATTCATTTAGGTATGTTTACAAGCCTTAAATTTAATGCCGTTCGGCTTGCTCTCTCTCTCTCTTAGGGGTGGGGATCGATCTGTTCTTAACTCAATTTTTCTTTTTGTAAAAACTTGATTGCTTTGTATGGATTGTAATAAAATTTAAAAAAAAAAGCTGGTATCTCATAACACAAATGGCCAAATCCAAAACCAGCGGAAGGGCACCCCTTTGAAAAGTCATGAAGGAATTCCAACTTGTCTGACAGCGAGCGGGAAATCATTTTTTTAAAGGATTGCGAGTTACTGAAAAGAGAGATGAAAAAGAAAACCAAGAAACCACGGGCACTCGGCGTGTGTCTGAGTACCGCAGAGCTACAAATACACAAAGACTGAACGGGAAGAGCTTTGGTGTGCGATACACCGATCAGGCTGCAGGCCATAGTTGGCAGATTGGGAGATTTAACAGTCATTTGGGCCATTTCTTTTTTATATCTTGCCATTGCCTTGGGCGTAACACTTCATTGTGGGCTATTTTTCTTGAAATTGCGTCCACTTTTATGAAGACTAATAATGTGTATTTGCATATCCACGCCCCTTCAGCCAATGAAGCCGCCTCTTTCCAGCCTACAATAGTAAAGGGATGATTTATACTTCTGCATCAAGCCCAGGGCACAGCTATATGAACACCCAACGCCATCAAAAGAAGTTTAAACTTCTGCGTCGTTCTGCGCCACAGACACAGGCCTAAAAAATGTACCAAGCAGTTATATGGGAAGAATACATTTTCATTCTACTTTTCCAGGTGTTCGAATTGTTTAATTAATTCATTATTTACTAATTAGTGGGTCTGATGCTAAAGTAGTTGCAGCCTTTGATTATTCCGTGTTTGCCAGCGTATCTGCTCTGCTCATTTTTAATTGTTATTAATAAGATACAACGAAGGGGAAAAACTGCACAGAGAAAGGGCAAAATATAATGAAAACAAGCATTTATATCTATAGTAAAAGCAGAAATATTTCTAAATGTCATATAAATGTAAAAATCATGTTGCTGTGCTTTTCTGAATGCAGAACAAGAGAAAAATAATCCCAGCTAATTAAATGACATCAGTGCTACCTGGTGCTGTCACTGATTAGGAATCTGGTTGGAACAAAAACCTGCAGCCACAGGGGGTCCCCAGAACCGAGGCAGAGAAACACTGGCCTAAACGTTAGTGGCTATAATCTGCCTGCATTTTAATGGATCAGTTGCTTGTCTTGTTTGTTATCAGTTTTTGCCCACCAGGATCACCGCTCATCTTGCTACACATTTTTTTTTCCAGTAGGCAACGCATTTGTGCGTCACATTTTTCTTTCCCTCCACTTTTTAGTACATCCTTTTCATCTTCCAGTTTAGAAGCTGGCGAAACGTGTTTGAGAAAATATGTAGTTGCAAAACTGTCCAAATTAGAGTCATAGGGGTCTGTGTAAAGTTCGTGTGAACATGACGCATTTTTGAAGAGGTGTGCATCTATGACATCGATACACCATCGGCTTGACGCCGAAGTAAAAATCATTTTTTGTATGTCACATAACCCCTTTCATTTAAAGTTTAAAACCTCTGAATGGTCTATAAAGTTTCAGATCATTCAACCAATGACCTGTCCGTCACAGACATTCCTACCCAATTATTGAGAAAATTGGACGCCGTAGGAAGAATCAAAACGATTACAGCCGACTACATGGCCCATCCAAAAAAAGCGTAAAGGAGTATCCAAAACAGATACACGGGTGGGACACCTGCAGTACAGAAAGGATTTGTGTGGTAGCTCTACTGCTGACTGACCACATTTTGTAAACGCGTGTGGTGGACTGATACCTAGCATATAAGTTGACACATAAGTTTTAGGTCTTTATTTGTAAACTAGACAAAGCAAACATAATATTAGATATATTACTGTTTCAGGAGAACAGCAGTGCTTTGATGTTTACCTAACCAACCCCACCAGTCTTTATGACGGACTCAGGAAGAGCAATTTATGGTGAGGGAAATGGCGCATCAGGCCAGCTTGGCAAGGGTGGCCATGTTTGGAGTTAAGAGCCTATAGGCCATTAACTACAGGAAGGTCATATATGGACTAAACATAGCGATTTGAAGGGGATGAGGTGCAATTTTATTGGTAAAAAGTTAAACAAATTCTATTGGTCTAAAGCAGGTGTCTCCAACAAGTCGCTCGCGAGCGATCGGTAGCTTGCCACCCCTTTCCAAGTCACTCGCCAAAGGGTTAATGAATCCTACATAAATTTGAAAACTTGGATTAGTCAAATTAGGGGTGGGCAATCTTTCCAAAAAACTCATATCCCGATCCTTTTAACACAAAAATTACGATCCACAATCTGAACTGCAATCTCTCTTTTCAACGTGGCGTACACTTAAGAGAATATCCGGACTGAAACTCATCAAAACCTAAGTAACACTTTTATTTTAAATATCAAACAAAGTTGAATTCAGTTGTTCTCTCGTTCACGAGCTAAGCGGAGTTAAGGCACACGCCCTGAAGCCGACGAGTGAGTGAGGAAGACCCTGCCCTCGGCCCGCTGCACGTCTCTCGGATTCACGCAAATAAATCAGTAAGGCAAGTGAACGCTGATACATAACGAAATGAGAGAAGATGCAAAATCAACCGGAACGATCAAGCAAATTAGAGAAAAAAAAACCCAATCTAAATCCGTTAAGTAGTTCTCTCGTGAAAAGTGGACAGACAGACAGAGGATTTTATTATATTATATATTAATAAACCTTCAAAATAATGTACAGTTAAAGTCTCAACAGCACTTCTGGAGCTTAGAACCATACAACTATAAGAATCTTCACCAAGCAGCTCTGAAAATGTCTGCTTTGTTTGGGTCTCCATACCTCAGTGAGTCTGACGTGAATGTCATGAAGTCAAAGTTCAGATCAAGACTGACAGATGAATATTGAAATGACTCCATAAGAGTGAACCGATGGGGCTCCACTCCACCATAGACCTCAGTGCCAGTCATCTAACTAAAAAAAAACACATGCAACTAGACCTGTGAATAAAGTGACACAGTGACAATTGACAAAATGACAAATGAAGAAGTCAGATCTGTGGATTTGGAATTGCATTGTTTTGTTGTGACAGCACTCAATAGTGTGAGAGACACTAGAAAATGCATACAGATGTACAAAGTGCACGTGCAGGTGAACTAAATATGTTTTATGATGTTTTAATGCAAAATGTGAATTGTGGACACCAACATTTTGTAACTGTTCAGAGCTTATTCATTTTGTTTGGGTTGAAATAAACTATGAGAATAAACGTTAGAAAACCTGAGGAGCTCTCTGCCATTTTCATTTCGTAAAAGTAGCTCTCAGGGGAGACCTCTGATCTAAAGTATGGATGTTTATGACTGGTTTTGGAGCGGAGGCCATTCTGTACTACAGCAACACACTGGTTTGTGTTTTGTAGTAAGAATGGTATAAAGATGGTCGCCTTGCCTTTAAGTCTCACCATCTGGCCATGAAGAGAAGATCATTATGAAGACAACTCCTACTCTACAGCCATGCTGAGACACTTTCATTACTCCATTTAAAGGCCATGTGGTAGAAAAACAAGCCAGACTGAAGACAAGCTGAGAGTGGCCAATGGACAAAACACAAGACATGCTGGTCCTTGAGCTATAAGGGAATGGTGGGCCAATATTCACATTGTAAGATTAGATTAGACAAGAGTCCCCGTGGACTGTGATGTTTGCTGATGACATTGTGATCTGTAGTGAGAGTAGGGAGCAAGATGAGGAGACCCAGGAGAGGTAGAGATCTGCTCTTGAATGAGGAGAGGAATGAAGGTTAGCAGGACCACCGGCACAGAATACATGTGCATAAATGAGAGGAGCAAACTCAGAGACTGAAGAAGGGCCATAACACTGAAGGAGCTACCTGCTAGGGTCGAGACTCTGGTGTGTGGGACAGTAAGGAGGACCTGAGAGAGTGACAAGGAGAGCATGGAGCTCGGAGCCGAGTGAGGTAGAGGGGGGCAAAGGTCATGGAGGGCTTTGAATGGGGAGAAGCAGAATCTTGAATGTAATCCTTGATGGAACTAGGAACTCCTGGGAACTACAGAGTAGGATGAGGAGACCCTGGAGTGGTGGAGATCTGCTCTAGAGAGGAGAGGAGTGAAGGTCAGTAGGACCACCAAGACAGAATACATGTGTGTGAATGAGAGGGAGGTCACTGGAATGGCGAGGATGCTGGGAGTAGAGCTGGCGAAGGTGGATGAGTTTAAATACTTGGGATCAACAGTACAGAGTAACAGAAGTGAAGAAGAGAGTGCAGGCAGGGTGAAGAAAGAGTGTCAGGAGTGATTTGTGTCAGACGGGTATCAGGCGGGAGATGATGGCACTGACCAGAAAGCAGTAGACAGAGCTAGAGGTGGCAGAGTTAAAGATGCTAAGACTGGAATTGGGTGTGACGAGGATGAACAGGATTAGAAAGGAGGACATTAGAGGGTCAGCTCAGGTGGGACAGTTGGAAGAAAAAGTCAGAGAGGCGAGATTGTGATGGTTTGGACATGTGCAGAGGAGAAATGCTGGGTATACTGAGAGAAGGGTACTAAGGATAGAGCTGCCAGGCAAGATGAGAAGAGGAAGGCCTTAGAGAAGGTTTATGGATGTGGTGAGAGAGGACATGCAGGTGATGGGGGTGATCTGCTGTGGCAACCCCTAACAAAGAAGAGGACGACTCTACCGCCTTAAATTTTTTGGACATTTTAATCAATAATGCACAATTAAAGGTGCGACTTCTGCCTGTTTCTTTACTCTAATTGTGTGAGTTTACAGATATAGAAGGGAAATGAGGAGGAAGTGCTAAAGGACCTGATGACAGAGTGCAAAGCGTATGGGATTTTAGATATTTACTAAAGCCTACACAATAAAGAGCATAAAAGGGGAAAAGAGACACACGATAGGACTTTACATGATAAAACAATAATGGAAGAACAAATTATTTTCAAAAACAGAAAAAAAAAATGTATTAGAAGGTATCGGAAGATAACCAGAGTCTAAAACAATTGATGGCTTCTTATCTGTGAGAAAATAAGAAGGTTAAAGCCTGTGGCACTGCAACTATAATTATTATGACTGCAATTTATAATAAATCATCCATCCATCCATCCATTATCCAACCCACTATATCCTAACACAGGGTCTACTGGAGTCAATCCCAGCCAAAACAGGGCACAACGCAGGTAACAAACCCTGGGCAGGGTGCCAGCCAACCGCAGCATAATAAATCAATCATTAAACTGTTAAATATATTTGCATATTTGGTAGCATTTTTCTTAATGATTAAGTCCCGTTTGAACAAAATGTGTTTCATTTCACCATAACATCTGTAACTGTATTGCTCAAGTTTAGACATGTTGCATCTTTCCGATAAAAGAAAATAAAGGTAAAGGTTATTATAATGCTGAAGAAAAACATTAACAGATGGGGCACTTCGGTGACACATTAGGAAAGCTATGCAGCCGAAATGGAGCGTCTCTTACCTGCTTTCCTTTTCAAGGTGGAAATAACCAGTTAACTTTTTTGCAGATGCCCCTGGACACAGCCCTTCACTCCGTTGTATTGCTTCACCTGATAGAAAAAAAGAAAAAAAAAAAATGCAACACAATTAGTCAAATGGACTCTGATCAAAAAACTTTGTAAAGATAATTTTAAAGAAAGCCATTTTAAGGCTTCCTTCTGGGAGTTGTAAACCTCACACCTTCGCTATTTGGGAAAAAATCCTCTCAAAATGTAACTCTTTGGCCCCGCCTACTCATGCAAATAAAGACCAACTACCCAAATCAGAGGAGTGACTGTAATGAAGGTTAGCAGCTTGGGGTAAGAAAGGCGAGTTTGGGTGACAATTTGATTGTTTAAAATGGACATTTTGTAGGACTGGCTGGGATTTCACAGATCAGCTTTGGCAAACCTGACCACAGTCACCTAACAGAAGTCTAGTCCCCTCATCCAATCCATCCATAGTCCCCAGGTTACGTACGAGATAAGGACTGTAGGTTTGTACTCAAGTTGAATTTGTACGCAAGTCGGAACAGGTACATTATTTTAATAAATGCTATTGTTGACTGACTGTAACCAAGTGCTCTGCCAATGAATGATGGAGTGTCACCTCTCTGACCTTATTATTTCTACTTTATTTTCAGTGGTGGTGGGTTTTCTCTTCTTTACTGTATCACCAGCACTTGCATCAGATTTGTGTTTCAGAGACATTCTTGAAGGTGAAGACCAAAAGGTTAAGATGAGCTCTTCGGCACAGCACTGCACACGCTATCACAGCAGGAAGGCACCCATCATCAACACGTCTGGTGTACTGACATGAGACAACTTCCTGCTATGTGCATAACAGTACAAGCAGACTTGCTATTGAAATGGCTGGGGGCGGCAAGGGGTAGTCACCACCAGCCCACCACACAGTCACCTCCATGACAGTATGCTGCCTGCAGCGTCCGCCCACCAAGAACGAACACTATGCAGCCAAAGGCGGGTAGTGAATCGCCCCCATTCAATAGGCAGCCATCCGATGCACACTACAATGCTACCCCCTGCCGCCCCATTCAGCCACAACCGGGTAACTGCTTGCAGCATTACCAACAGCCGACCGAGAACAAACAGGGCAGCTATGTATGGTGGGCATTGAAACTGCTTATCACCAGGAGCCGCCCGAGGGACACTACACTGCACGAGCAGCGAAATCGCCCCCCTCCAGCCACCACTTGCAGCGTCCCCAGGCCTAAGATGACAGAGCGGCAGTTACTGAAGCTGAAGTTTTCTGTCCACCCTGGCCATCGGACCTTACTTATTCTATGTTAATTAATGTTGACTTATGTTTATTTTTTATTGCGTCTTCTATTTTTCTATTCATTTAGTAAAGCACTTTGAGCTACATTTTTTTTGTATGAAAATGTGCTATATAAATAAATGTTGATTGATTGATTGAAGCGCATGCGTCTCAGCTGCGGCCCATTTGTAAGTCGTAGGTTGGATGTCCGTAACCTGAGGACTACCTGTGTGTGTATATATATATATATATATATATAGATATATATATATATATATATAAAAACACAGGGGGTTGTGTGGCAGATTGGGGCACCCACCGTCATTCAAACATCACAGAGAGCCACACAGGACGTGGATCAGGTGGTAAAGACAAAAAGAAAAATACACAACCTGCATCCATGTACTTTCTGCAGCCCTACATAGGACTCAATACAACTTTATTAGAAAATAAAGTAGAACTTTGTGTGTCCTCAGGACGAAATGCGGCTAGAGGTCTTCTAGCCTCGGAACCCGTGCAGATTCCCCCAAACCCGTTTTCTGTCCTCCCTGGCTGTTGAACCTTACCTTTTATTTCTATGTTAATTACTGTTTCCTAATTCTATTTACTTATTTTGTCTTTTTTCCTCTTTCTTCATCATGTAAAGCATTTTGAGCTCATCATTTGCCGCACACACACACAGAAATGACTATTAAAGAAGAAAAACTTCAGCCTTGGCAGTCCCAGTGAAGCACTATAAAAGACTTATTGCAGTTGGGATATAAAAGGACACCCGTCGTGTTTCTTGAGCCACTTCTACTGAATTCAATGGCTGAAAGTCTTCAGTGTTAGAGAGAGGATGTGCAGCGTTGTTCATAAAGGCACTCAGTTTTGGTTTAAATGTTCTTTATTCCAACAATGCATGCAGGAAAGATTTTTATTAATACAGTCATATGAAAAAGTTTGTGAACCCCTCTCAGCCTGCACAATAATTGATGTTCCTAGGAAATGAAAGACATACCACTGTTGTCTTTGTTGCTGAAAGGAGAGTCAAAGTACTGTGGTGTTTTGTGAACAAAGATTTTTAATGACGCAGTATTTAGTCGTATGAAATTAAATCAAATGTGAAAAACTGGCTGTGCACAAATGTTGGTCCCCTTGTCATTGTGCTGATTTGAATGCCTGTCACTGCTCAATGCTGATTACTTGATGAGCTTGTGAAGCCTTGAACTTCATAGATAGGAGTGTCCAGTCATGAGTGGTCAAAGGTATTTAAGGTGGTCAATTGCAAGTTGTGCTTCCTTCCCTTTGACTCTCCTCTGAAGAGTGACAGACAGCATGGGATTCTCAAAGCAACTCTGAAAAGATCGGAAAAACAAAGATTGTTGAGTCTCCTGGTTTAGGGGAAGGCTACAAAAAGCCATCTCAGAGGTTTAAACTGTCAACTGTAAGGAATGGAATCAGGAAATGGAAGGCCACAGGCACAGTTGATGTTAAACCAACCCAGCAGGTCTGGCAGGCCAAGAAAAATACAGGAAAGGCATATGAAGAGGCAGGATTGTGAGAATGGTGAACGACAACCCACAGATCACCTCCAAAGACCTGCAAGAACATCTCACTGCAGATGGTGTATCTGGACATCGTTCTACAATTCAGAACATCTGTATGGCAGGGTGATGAGAAAGACTCTGTCACAAACAGAGTCGCTTGTTGTATCAAATGCTCATTTAGACAAACCAGATTCATTTTGGAACAAAGTGCTTTGGACTGATGAGACAAAAGTCGAGTTATCAGGTCAGAACAAAAAGCGCTTTGCATGGCAGAAGAAGAACACCGCATTCCAAGAAAAACACCTGCTACCTCCTGTCAAATTTGGTGGAGGGTCCATCATGCTGTGGGGCTGTGTGGCCAGTTCAGGGACTGGGGCCCTTGTTAAAGTCGAGGATCGCATGAATTCAACCCAATATCAACAAATTCTTCAGGATAATGTTCAAGCATCAGTCACAAAGTTGAAGTTACTTAAGCAGGGGTTGGATATTCCAACAAGACAATGACCCAAAACACAGTTCAAAATCTACAAAGGCATTCATGCAGAGGGAGAAGTACAATGTTCTGGAATGGCCGTCACAGTCCCCTGACTTGAATATCATCGAAAATCTATGGGATGATTTGAAGCAGGCTGTCCATCAAATTGAACTGAACTGGAGAGATTTTGTATGAAGAATGGACAGAAATACCTCCATCAGAATCCAGACACTCATCACAGGCTATAGGAGGACAGCGTCTGGAGGATCAAAGGAGCAAAAGGAGGCTCAGCTAAGTACTGATGTCATATCTCTGTTGTGGTGCCCACATTTGTGCCCCTGTCTAATTTTGTTATGATGCATATTGCATATTTTCAGTTAATCCAATAAACTTAACGTCACTGCTGAAATCCTACTGTGTCCATAAGGCATGTCAGATATTAAAAGGAAGTTGCTACTTTGACAGCTCAGCCAATGAGAAACAAAAATCCAAAGAATTAAGAGGACTTCCCAGACTTTTTCATATGACTAAGTGCTCAGCACACGGGCTTTCCCTACAAAATGCCTTAAGATATCACAGGCCATTATTTCACTTCATTCTACAGATTATATCTGCTCAAAATATTTACATTTCCCCCTCTCCAATTACTGCAGCTGGGAAACAGATGTTTCTGTTTATAACCAAAAAAAAAAAAAAATTCTATAAAGCAAAGTCTAAATCGGGTGGTTTTGCTCAAAATCCGTAGGCTTCCAGCATGTCACAGTGCTGATAACTTGTATCTTTCAGACAGAGTGGCTCAGTTTTGATGTCTGTCTGTCTGTCATGATGGACTACAAGGCAGCCCCTTGTTCAAGGATGTCTAAAACCTACCCAGGCATTAAGTGACCCCATCACAGCATGGAGGGTTGTACTCAGGGCTGTGGAGTCGGAGTCGAGGAGACTGAGACAATGTTGGTACATTTTTGCCGACCCTGACTCCAGGTACCAAACTCCGAGGTCCTAATAAATTTAAATTGTAATGAAAATAAAAATACAGCAAGTTCAAATGTCCCATTTCACAAACAATAGTCCTAATGAAGTACTCATCTGATGTAAGAATAAAGCCGAGTGCAGAGTTGTGTTACTTCTAGTGTGAAGTTCCACTGAGCGATTATACAACCCGACATTCACATATTGTAATCTGGAGTGTGTGTTTTCATTTGATTTCAGATCTAATGTGTTTAACAAGTTCATTTGAGTGTAAACAAGTGTAATGATGGAGGTGGCGGTGTGTGCTGTGGCCTGATGTGTGTGTGTGTGTGTGTTTTCAGGGGTTCTTGTCTTTTGTTTAAACTGGCCAATACAGTAGAGAGTCAGCTTCCTAGCTTCCAGTAGTTTTGTGGTTAAATGACGTCTTCTATGTCGCCTTCCTTCAATCAACATGGAAAATACATTAGCACATTAAATACAGAGGAGTCGGACTGTTGAAGGATTTATCTACGGACTCCACAGCCCTGGATGTACTGCAGCGTTACACCGAGTACCAATACTGAAAGTACGAAAGAACCCAATCTTTAAAACTGTACACTGCCAGTATTTCAGCCATTTTGGTACTGGACGTAAACAGTAAAAGACCCTGTGTGCTCAGATCTTCATTTTTCTACTCCATAACACGCTATAAACTCTACAGGGGGTCAAAACCCATTCACTCCCGACTCGCAGCAGTAGACAATTTAAAAGGAAACGAAAAGCACACAGGGTGGCATGGTGGCGCAGTGGGTAGTGCTGCTACCTCGCAGTAAGGAGACCCAGGTTTGCTTCCCGGTTCCTCCATGTGTGGAGTTTGCATGTTCTCCCCATGTCTGAGTGGGTTTCCTCCCACAGTCCAAAAGACATGCAGGTTACATGCATTGGTGATCCTAAATTGTCCCTGGGGGTGTGTGTGTGTGTGTGTGTGTCCGGCGGTGGGCTGGCACCCTGCCATGGGATTTGTTTCTGCCTTGCACCCTGTGCTGGCTGGGATTGGCTCCAGCAAACCCAATCCACCCGGGCCCCAGTAGTTAGGATATGGCAGGTTGGTGAATGACTGACTGACCATAAGCATGTAGAGGAGGAATTACTCAACACCGAGAACCATGGCAAGAATGGCCTAAGCTAGGGAGATGACCAGAAGAGCTTCAGGGGGTCCTCCACTGCGATGGGAGACCCTGTCAGAAAGATGAACACCCTTGGGAGATAGACAGGAGGAAAATAAATAAATAAATAAATAAATAAAAAATCTGGCAGCCTGCTTGGAGTTTGACAGACAACAACAAAACGCAGCGACGACATTTTAAGATGTGTACCTCTCTGTCCTTCTGTTCTAAAAACCGACTTATCCAGAGGAGAGCTGCAGGGAAACTGGGCACAAGGCAAAGAAATCAAGCCATGGCCAGGACATCAGCCTATCACAAGGTCAAACACACACACACACACACAGGCCAACTTAGCGACACAAATTCACCAAACTTGCATGTCTTTGGACTATGGGAGGAAACCAATGCGGACACAGGGAGAACCCGGGACTCCAGTCTTCATATTTGTAATATACATTAATCCAAATACAGTCATGTCATCTTCTGGAATATCGTCATAACTCTCCACATTCAAACCCTGAATTTCTTGCTACGCTTTTAGGATCCTCCAGGATCGATGTGCGCTCTTCGATATTTGACGAACGGTTCGATGTGGTAAAGCAAAATGCTGACATACAAATACATGCATGTTACTTTTATATTAAAGTGTCACATATCCTCAAAAGTAATGACACGATACATTTTAAAAGTCTCACCTACCATCTTCTGCGCCATCTTTTTTTTTTTGCACCTTCACTATACCATTAGAATGTATGGTGTCGTATTTGAGCCACAATGGGATAAAGAAAAAGAAAAAAAAAATTTAAAAAGGACATGGTGAAAATGTATATTTTGTGATTAAAGTGGAAATTTCAGCTTTAAACTCGAAATGTCGTCTTTAACACTGTAGTTTACTTTATAATTAAAGCACACCATCGTAAACGTCATCTTAAAACCGACCCAGTTGTTAATCGCTACGCTTCTGGGGCTTCCTCCTGAACTGACAGCAGCGGCAGACAGTGATCGCCACACAGAACACGTTACGTTTATGACCAGCAGCAGCATACTGACAACAAACACTATTAAATTAAAGAGTGATAACAATGCAGTATAACAGACAATAACTTTGTATAACGTTAGCGTTTACCCCCCGAGACACATAGTGTGGGGTCTCCTCAGTCTGTCAGTGGAGCAGGACGGTGACAGCAGTCTGTCGCTGAAGCTGCTCCTCTGTCTGGAGATGATCCTGTTCAGTGGATTCTCCATGATTGACAGGAGTCTGCTCAGCGCCCGTCGCTCTGCCACGGATGTCAAACTGTCCAGCTCCGTGCCTACAATAGAGACTGCCTTCCTCACCAGTTTCTCCTGGCGTGAGGCGTCCTCCTTCTTTATGCTGCATCCCCAGCTCACCACCGTGTAAAAGAGGACGCTCGCCACAACCGTCTGGTAGAACATCTGCAGCATCTTATTGCAGATGTTGAAGGATGCCAGCCTTCTAAAGAAGTATAGTCGGCTCTGTGTTCTTTTCAGAAAACTGAGTTTTTTGGAAAGAATATTCAGCCCTCAAAGAGTTAAAAGGATAAGCGGTGAGGCAATAATTGAGAAAAAAAGGCTAAAAATAAAGAGACAAAGCCACCCTTCTTATCTAAAGCTCTAAATGAATGCTGAGCATGAAAATATTCAAACTTGTGAAATCTCAAACTCTGAGCAGACCTTTGTGACAGACCAGGCCATGAAGTCACCTTGTCACAGTCACAGACACTCCCGTGGCCCAGACCCATCATACCAAACACACCCATATAACCCCCATAGTTGTGTCACAAACTGTCATCATGAAAGGCTACAGCAGATGCGGGAGGATATGACGCACTTTATAGAGGGACACTGAGAGCAGGCAGAGTTATAAAGGAGCTCGACAGAGCAAACATCTAAAACCAAACAAAATACACCAATCAATTAACAACACTGACGTGAAATGTTTTTGGCCCCCTTCAGCTCTTCTCCCGACGTCCTTCACCGAGGTATTAACATGGGCGACACAGATGGAGGAGACTTAGAAGGCAGGCAGCAAAACGAACAGGAGCACAGATGACAAAATACAAACCGGCCTTTTAAAATGACCCCGTGTTTTATAAAGTTCTACGCTCATCACCATTCAAAAGGTTTTCAAGTTTATTATAAAAGACTGTAAATGGGAGGTTATACTCTACAACCATTTGAAAGATTGGTTGATTTTAAATTCAAAGCAAGCGTAACGTTACAATGAGAGCACAAAAGTACAACATCGATATGTGGGGGGGGGTACACTGGCGCATATTCCCCATTTGTAGACTTCTCATCAGCAGCACCTTCTTGAGGAGGGAGAGATCAAAGATTTTAACATTTTGGTTGGGGTGGCCGACAGTGTCCTGTCTATTACAAAGTCCAAGAGTGGTCTGACAGGAGGTCCTCGGTCCTCATCCACAGGATCCCCTCCCTTCAGGGGCTGTGCGCTATGTACATTCTCTACACCAGTGGTCTCCAACTCCGTGGCTGCAGGCTTTCACTCTAACCTTCATCTTCATTATTGAGCAGATTTTTTTTTTTAGTTTTTCTTACTGTTCATAGACTCATTTAAGACTCAGGCCTCCGATTCACTTTCGTTTATCCTGAAATGGCTGCCAAACCGAAAAGTGACGGAGGTTGAGCCAACAGATGGCAAGCTAAGTCGGGGCCTCAGACTCCAACCAGTTTCTTAATTGGAAGGCGATTCTTGTTAATTAAAAACTCGTTATTTTACTCCGTGGCTTGTTGCTGCTTACATTCTGCCACAGCAGACATTTCCAAAATGGCCGATTCTCTTTTTACTTTCTCGTATACGGAGTGCAGGGAACGTATTGTAATCGTCCAAAGATTCAACCTTAATTTTGATGAATCTCAATGGTTTTAGATCTCCCTGTGTCCGAAAATAATTTTTGGGTTCAGGTCTGTGATAGATATAGATAGATACTAGCTGATTACCCAGCGGCTTCGCTCAATGAGTGCAAGGGAAAAAAACTAAAATGTAGTATATAAATTATTAAACAGTAAAACATTAACATGTAAGAAGTAAAGATACATTGAGCAGTACTGGAGTGCTTTCGGGTAAAGTACATTTTAAAGGTGCTATAACACAACAGATTTCGTAGTACTAACAGCAGCTTAAATGTATTTGGATCATCTCTCGGTGGCAGATCTCTTGTGAAAGGCGCTACACGACCTCTGTGGTATAGAAATAACATTTTCTATGCGATCCTGCAAATTTCTGCCCGACAACCTTGCACTACGTGCCTGTGATTTAAGAGAAAAATTATTCTGAGAAATGTGGACGCTGCCCTTCCGTGCTTAACGGGCAGAAGGTCCAAACCATTCCCAAGTCCAAAACTTAACATGAAGAGGTCGGTACATCTTCTTAGATGTAAACCCTCCATCTTCTTAAAAGAATTCATCACAAAAGCAACCTTGAATGTTGCAGTGTTTTAGTGACCTGAACTCACCTTAAAGGACAGTAAAGTAGTTGTGCAGCGCAATTTACAAAGAGTTTTGCTTCAATGGCGGCAATTACACTCATTCGTAAAGATTTCCACTCTCCCAGGAGTCGAAAGGGCACTCGAAGTGTCACAAACAGCGCGAGAAGAGAGGACATCGCCCAAAACTACGAAACTCTCGACCCGGCGGAGCAGCCCGACATTCCTTGCCTCTGAGCATCCACTTTGTTCTCACAACCCCTTGCCACTGAAGGCAGTGTTGCCTTCATATTCTTTACAACTCGCCACAGTTAAAAAGTAGAAATACGCAAAGCTGTTTTCTTCATCTCTTCTACTATCAAGTACTGGCAATTTAAAAAAAAAAAAAAGTTATCATGTGTTAGTTTCCGCAACAGTCACGTGGACAAATAAATAAAACTTCTGTCAGAGCGTGCCTGGTGGCGAACAGCTCAGCTCTGGAGTCCAGACAGGAAGGCTGGGAGAGGGTGATGTGGGGTGCACTTCTATGGGATAGATCGGCGTGTTTGTGTTAACTTCTTTTCAAGATCAGTCAAGTAACTCTCACAAATAATAACAATTCGTAAAGACAATATAAAAATGGTGTCCACAAACGAAGTGATTAGTTCCTGCATTATAAACACCACCATCCAACCTCTGCTCCTTAGAGACAAGCTGACTGAGATGGGAGTAGACACACACCTGGTGCCAGGGATCGTGGACTATCTTACAGACAGACCTCAATATGTGCGTCTTGGGAACTGCAGGTCTGACATTGTGGTCAGCAATACAGGGGCGCCGCAGGGGACTGGACTTTCTCCGGTCCTGTTCAATCTATATACATCAGACTTCCAATATGACTCGGAGTCCTGCCACGTGCAAAAGTTCGCTGATGACACTGCTATTGTGGGCTGCTTCAGGTGTGGGCAGGAGGAGGAGTACAGAAAGTTAATCAAAGACTTTGTTAAATGGTGCGACTCAAACCACTTACACCTTAACACCAGCAAGACCAAGGAGCTGGTGGTAGATTTTAGGAGGCCCAGGCCCCTCATGGACCCTGTGATCATCAGAGGTGACTGTGCAGAGGGTGCAGACCTATAAATACCTGGGAGTGCAGCTGGATGATAACTTGGACTGGACTGCCAATGTTGATGCTCTATGTAAGAAAGGCCAGAGCCAACTATACTTTCTGAGAAGGTTGGCATCCTTCAACATCTGCAGTAAGATGCTGCAGATGTTCTACCACACGGTTGTGGCGAATGCCCTCTTCTACAGGGTGGTGTGCTGGGGTGGCAGCATAAAGATGAAAAGACGCCTTGTTAAGAAGGCAGGCTCTATTGTAGGAGTAAAGTTGGACAGTTTAACATCTGTGGCAGAGCGACGGGCACTAAACTCCTGTCAATCATGAAGAATCCACTGCATCCACTGAACAGTGTCATCTCCAGACAGAGGAGCAGCTTCAGTGACAGACTGAGGAGATCGTTCCTCCCCCACACTATGCGACTCTTCAATTCCACCTGGGGGAGTAAATGCTAACATTACTCAAAGTTATTGTCTGCTTTTTTATTTGTATTTTTTTAATTTTTATTACTATTTCATTTAATATTGTTTCTTTGCATCAGTATACTGCTGCTGGATTATGTGAATTTCCCCTTGGGATTAATAAAGTATCTATCTATCATATGTTCTGTGGTCATATGTAATTTCCGTTTCAAATGCGAAAAGAATTTTTATATACAGTGAACCCTCGTTTATCACGGTTAATCTGTTCCAGACTCTACCGTGATAAATGAATTTTCGCGAAGTAGGATTCTTTATTTATAAATCGAATATTTGTGCAGTTAGAGTATAGAAAACCTGTTTACGACCTTCTAAATACGTTTTTTAACATTATTAGAGCCCTCTAGACACGAAATAACACCCTTTAGTCACCATTACACTCGTATTACCCAATATATTAGACAAAATAACAGAAAATAAGACGTTACAAATATTACTAGGCGCACTCGCCTTTTAAGGCGACCGACTTTTATCCTCAATTTTTGTGCGCTCCATGTGTACATCAGGCATGTAAGGGTAGAGAATGAGAACATTAAAGTGCCCATTCATAACATCTCCTGAAAACCTACGTTTTTTTTTTATCCCCTCAAGTGCCTGTCCAAAGTCGTACAATGTCAGCCCGAATCAGTACCGCTAAAGGTGGAGTTTCATGCACTAAATAAGCTATAGATGAGAATAAGCAAGCACCATCTCCCCTGATATGCCCTGAGGCATTTGTACTCCATCAACATTAATTATTTCCAGAGACATCATTTTGTCTATTTTTCCAGCGCATCGATGGGAGCACCAGAACTCCGCTCACATCGCGTCGCTTCGTACCTCAAGCCGCAAGTAGTAAGTCTGTAATAAGAGGAATACCGCTACGCTTTGCACTCGCGGGACGGAAGGACAATCCCGAACGATAAGATATTATTGGTCTGGACTTTCAGAGATCATTTGATAAGGTGCACGAGAGGGTGGGCATCAAATGTGACAATATAAAGAAGAGGATGATTTAGCTTCTGATTGATAACTGTGCTGCCTGCAACATGCTTCCACATTTAGATAATATTTGCGTTGAATTCCTCCCACCCAATTGCACAGCAGTGCCTCAGCCACTGGATTTGGGTATTATTCGCACTATGAAAGTGGCAGCATAAATTGTAGACAAAAGGAGATTAAAATTAACGCGAAAGGAGCTATTGAAATGATTGCAAATGCCTGGGCACAAGTTAAAGAAAGTACTATAGTGACAAATACAGAACCTCATTACAATGAATTTTTTAGGTCCCTGGCAATTCGTTGTAACAGAATTTTACCTGTAATAAATAAATACAGTAAATACAGTAAATAAATGATTTAGATAGGAATACAAGGAACAAGCAGTTTGCAGATGATACCAAGATAGGTGGATTAGCAGATAATTTGGAATCCATTATATCATCACAGAAGGACTTGGATAGCAGACAGGCTTGGGCAGATTTGTGGCAAATGAAATTTAATGTCAGTGAATGTAAAGAATTACAAATAGGATGTAAAAATGTGATGTTTGAACACACAATGGGTGGTCAGAAAATCGAGAGTCCACCTTATGAGAAGAATTTTGGAGTCATAGTGAACTCAGCTCTCGACTTCCAGGCAGTGTTCAGAAGCCATTATGAAGGCTAACAGAGTGTCAGGTTATATAGCGCCTTGATGTGTGGAGTACAAGTCACAGGAGGTTCTGCTCAGATTTATAACACTCTGGTGAGGCCTCATCTGGAGTCCTGTCTGCAGTTTTGATCTTTATAAAGACACAGCAGCACTAGAGAAGGTCCAGAGAAGAGCGACTCAACTGATTCAGGGCTACAGGGGATGTTATGAGGAAAGATTAAAAGAGCTGAGCCTTAAGGAGATGAAGAGGAGACCTGACAGACTGAAGTGTTTAAAATGATGAAGGGGATTAGTCCAGTGGATCAAGACAGTGACTTTAAAATGAGTTCATCAAGAAGGACCTAGGAGTCGCAGTGGACTCTAAGCTATCGACTTCCCGACAGTGTTCAGAAACCATTAAGAAGGCTAACAGAGTGTCAGGTTATATAGCGCCTTGATGTGTGGAGTACAAGTCACAGGAGGTTCTGCTCAACCTTTATAACACTCTGGTGAGCCTCATCTGGAGTCCTGGGTACAGTTTGGGTCTCTATAAAGACACAGCAGCACAAGAGAAGGTCCATAGAAGAGCAACGAGCTGATTCAGGACTACAGGAGTTGAGTTAGGAGGAAAGATTAAAAGAGCTGAGCCTTAAGGAGATGAAGAGGAGACCTGACTGACTGAAGTGTTTAAAATGATGAAGGGGATTAGTCCAGTGGATCGAGACGGCGACTTTAAAATGAGTTAAATCGATACACGGACACGTCCAGCTCCAGAGGGCACGTTACCTCAGACTGGGACGATGGATCAATGGCTAAGCATACAGCCAGGACAACGCTGGAGTGGTTTTGGGACAAGTCCTTGGGCGCGGACATCCTTGACTGATCCAGCCAAAGCCCATAGAACATGCGTGGAGAGACGTGAAGATGGCTGTTTACAGAGACTTCCCCCATCCAATCTGGAGGGGCTTGAGAGGATCGGTCAGGGGAGAAAAAAAAAAAAAATGGCATCAACTTCCCAAATTCAGAGCTGCGAAGCTTGTCGATACTCGCCATGAAGATTCAAAACAGGGGTTGCTTACCAAAAGGGGCTTCGGCAAAGTGTGGAATTAAGGATCTGAAAGCTTGCATAAAAGGAAAGAGTTTAGTTTCAGATTTTCAATAAAATTTGCAAACCTCTCCGAAAACACTTTGTCACGTGACTGGATATGGAGTGTGAATAAAATGGACTAGGATGGTATCCACTTCAAACTAAATCTACAACACAAAGTGTGCTGAAGGTAAGGGGGTCTGAACGTATTCGGAATCCACTGTATAAATAGAGAGAGAGACCCATCTGGCAAAAAGTCACATTTTTAAGAAGGCCACACTTACACCCCAACACCTCCTGTTCCATTTTAAATCAACACAACAGAAATGATTTTGAAGCTGTTAGGTGCCGGGTGGGTCTGTCGAGCACAATTCGACATCAGAACCTGAACTACCCCCCCACCCCAAGCCGCAGTGCACATAATGTACTTAACCACAAGTACAGCACAGGGCAGGAAAAGTGAGAAACAGGAAAGCAACAGCAGCACTTTGATCGTAAGCCAGCGATACCCAGATTTGTGTGTATAAAGACATCGCTGCCAAGCCCCCCCATTAAGAGGAGCATACTTTCAATGTGGTCCGCTTAGAAGAGCCAAGTTCAGATGGGTTTGCCAGCAACGGCAGCACATTATTCAGTTTGAACAAAATGTACAAAACCCAAAAGCAACACTGCCACACTATAAGGGCTATGTAACAAGAACACTGGTGGCAGCCTGGCACACCAAACGCCGACGCAACGACAAACTCTTCTTAAACTGCACTCTTGCTCTAAGCGGCCGTCTATTAACTCTTCCTTGGCATTTCCTGCACAAACCTGTCCTTGCAGCGAGGTAAGGAGTCGGTCAGCAAATACAGATACAAAAATGAATGACTGCTTGGTGTGTACGCATGCAAGATGGGGTCTGGGGTTGTGCCATCAGGACTTAAGTTCATATTACCCTTTAGTGATCTGTGGAAGAAAAATGTTAAGGTAACATCCATTTTTCCATTATCCAACCAGCTATATCCTAACTACAGGGTCACGGGGGTCTGCTGGCGCCAATCCCAGCCAACACAGGGCACAAGGCAGGAAACAAACCCCGGGCAGGGCGCCAACTCACTGCAGGGCACACACACACACACGGGACAATTTAGGATTGCCAATGCACCTAATCTGCATGTCTTTCGACTGTGGGAGGAAACCCACGCAGACACGGGGAGAACATGCAAACCCAAGTCACCTAAGTGAGGCAGCAGCGCTACCCACTGCGCCACCATGCCGCCTCAGGGTAACATATCGATCACCGCAACGAAACAAAGGGTTAATAAAATGTTGGAAACGAGATAAAAGGTCACGTGAACAACAAAATGTGCACTGAAATATAAGAATTGGTTTAAGGGGAAAAAAACAAAGGATCAAGTAAATAAAGAATGTACCAGAAGAAAGGCTGATGTAATACACAAAATGTACTGAAGGACGAGTAAGAAATCAGCAGATGTCCTGTAAACGACGAGAATAGACAATTGTTATACAGTATGCACAGAAATTTCAAGGATGCTGGCTCATCGCAAAAGGTATAAGAACCACCAGAATATAATACTTTTATTTTATATAAATCATTTGGGTGTAAACTAAAAGGACCAACCAGAGTAAAATGTATGCATTGATTGACACTGTATGTAAATCCAACAGTTTCTAAAATGAACCTCTATATTCTTTGTTTCTCTAATCATTCTGACCAGCCTGTAAAAAAAAAACGGACTGCTTTTGATGAACGCTCCCTCCCTCCACGGTATTTTGCCGAGGAGTACTTAAAAACATACAAATGTACAGCTTTTCTCCTGCCTGATTACTGAATTGTCCTGTTAGAGGAGGTTTCTTTCTTTAATACGATGTTAAAATTCGACAACAGTTTACAGCACAAGGCAACCAACAAGCACAGCTGCTGCAACAAGCCTCTAACCACCACTCCACCATGCTGCATGTGAGAAAGCACTTGTTGTCAAATTACTACTGTACACGTCCAGTCGTTTTAAACTATTACTTGGAACCGTGAGAAAACAAACATACAACCACCATAATTAAAACACAATTACATTATTTCATTAAAGAAAAGAAAAAAAAAATCACAAGCCAAATAGGAATCAGAATGAGAGGTCAACCATCACCAACACCCTTAATAGACTGAAATCACAAGGCACTTCACAAGTATAGATAAACTCATTGTGCGAGTCTCTCCAGCAGAGGGCGCTTGATCCCTGGGATTGCGTTCTTTAGAGAAATGCAAGTCTATACTTGAACCTGCGTATAAAATACCCTTCAGTAACCCTGGAGAAAAATAATCAGAAAAGGGACATATAAAAATATTATATATATATAATATATATATATACACACACACATATATATATATATATATACACATATGTGTATGTATGTATGTATGTATGTATGTATGTATATATATATATATATATATATATATATATATATATATATATATATATATATATACACACACATATATGTGTGTATATATGTAGATATGTAAATATATATATATATATATATATATATATATATATATATATATATATATATATATATATATAATATTTTATATATATAAACTGCTCAAAAAATTAAAGGAACACTTTGAAAACACATCAGATCTCAATGGGAAAAAGAAATCCTCCTGGATATCTATACTGATATAGACTGGGTAATGTGTTGGAACGAAAGGATGCCACATTGTTTGATGGAAATGAAAATGATCAACCTACAGAGCCCTCAATTCAAAGACGCCGCAAAAATCAGAGTGAAAAAATGATGTGGCAGGCTAGTCCATTTTGCCCAAATTTAATTGCAGCAACTCCAAATTGTATGCAGCACTTTGTATGGCCCCTGTGTTCTTGTATACATGCCTGACAACATCGGTGCATGCTTCTAATGAGATGACAGATGGTGTTGTGGGGATCTCCTCCCAGATCTGGACCAGGGCATCACTGAGCTCCTGGACAGTCTGAGGTGCAACCTGGTGGCATTGGATGGACCAAAACATAATGTCCCAGAGGTGTTCTATTGGATTTAGGTCAGGAAAGTGTGGTGGCCAGTCAATGGTATCAATTCCTTCATCCTCCAGGAACTGCCTGCATACTCTCACCACATGAGGCCAGGAATTGTCGTGCACCAGGAGCCACTGCACCAGCATAGGGTCTGACAATGGGTCCAAGGATTTCATCCTGATACCTAATGGCAGCCAAGGTGTCTTTGTCTAGCTTGTAGAAGTCTGTGTGTCCCTCCATGGATATGCCTCCCCAGACAATCATTAACCCACCACCAAACTGCTCATGCTGAATGATGTTACAGGCAGCATAATGTTCTCCATGGCTTCTCCAGACCCTTTCACTTCTGTCACGTGCTCAGGGTGAACCTGCTCTCATCTGTAAAAAGCACAGGGCACCAGTGATGCATCTGCCAATTCTGGTATTCTATGGCGAATGCCAATCGAGCTGCATGCTGCTGGGCAGTGAGCTCAGGGCCCATTAGAGGACATGGGGCCCTTGGGTCACCCTCATGAAGTCTTTCTGGTTGTTTGGTCAGAGACATTCACACCAGTGGCCTGCTGGAGGTCATTTTGTAGGGCTCTGGCAGTGCTCATCCTGTTCCTCCTTGCCCAAAGGAGCAGATACTGGTCCTGCTGATGGGTTATGGACCTTCTATGGCCCTCTCCAGCTCTCCTAGAGTAACTGCTTGTCTCCTAGAATCTCCTCCATGCCCTTGAGACTGTGCAGGGAGACACAGCAAACCTTCTGGCAATGACACATATTGATGTGCCATCCTGGAGAAGTTGGACTACCTGTGCCACCTCTGTAGGGTCCAAGTATCGCCTCATGCTACCAGTAGTGACACTGACTGTAGCCAAATGCAAAACTAGTGAAGAAACAGTCAGAAAAGATGAGGAGGGAAAAATGTCAGTGGCCTCCACCTGTTAAACCATTCCTGTTTTGGGGTCATCTCATTGTTGCCCCTCTAGTGCATCTGTTGTTAATTTCATTAACACCACAGCAGCTGAAACTGATTAACAACCCCTCTGCTACTTAACTGACCAGATTAATATCCCAGAAGTTTCATTGACTTTATGCTATACTCTGATTAAAAAGTGTTCCTTTAATTCTTTTGAGCAGTATATATATACACACACATATACACGTACATACATACACACACACACACACACACACACACACACATATATATATATATATATATATGAATATATATATGAATTATAAATTAGACATACACGCTCCCCAGTCCCTTTTATATCAACTTTGTCTTAGCTTTAAATCCAACCGGCCTGGGAAGTCTGCCGATAAATCCAGCGTACTAGCCAAAGTATCCCACAGACTCGTTAGATATACAGTACATATATATCTATATAGAGATATTTTATATACACACATTATTTATATATCTATCTATAATATATTTATATCTATATACTGTATAGATATCTATAAATATAATGTGTTATATACATACACATACACATACATATACATACAGTGGTGCCTCGGTATACGTCCTTAATCTGTTCCAGATTCTTTAACTTCTACCAAACAGGACGTATACCAAACAAATTTTTCCCGTAAGAATAAAGGGAAAATGATTAATCCGTTCCCATGAAAAAAAATCCTATTGTTATTGGCATATTATACATTGATGGGGTTGTATACAATAAACACTGCTTAATACTAAAATCATAAATACAAAAGTAATTAGAAGAAATAAATGAAAATGTAACCTAACTTTACTTTATAATAACGTCTTTGTTTTTTACAATTGTACAGTAGATACCGTCGTTCTCAGCATACGGTATGCAGCAGCCATGTCCCGGATACGCATGCCAACTTCATACTTTTCAACAATCAATTAATTTACGCGAATAAACACAAAATCACGTATAAATTCACCGAGTTATAGCACAGGTTGTTCACCGAATGCTAGCAACTGGCATACTGCCCAGAGGGGACTGGGCGGTATCATGGTCTGGAATCCCTACAGATTTTATTTTTTCTCCAGCCGTCTGGAGTTTTTTTGTTTTTTCTGTCCCCCCTGGCCATTGAATCTTACTCTTACTCGATGTTAATGTTGATTTATTTTTTTATAATTATGTCTTTCATTTTTCTATTCTTTAATATGTAAAGCACTTTGAGCTACTGTTTGTATGAAAATGTGCTATATAAATAAATGTTGTTGTTGTTGTTGTTGTTGTGGTTTTGTCTCGAGAGAGTTGGACTTATTCCAAAGCGGATGTATACCAAGGTACCACAGTATATATATCGATCTCTCACTCTCACTCACGACCTTACTCCCGGTTAGACAGCACTCTAATTTCCGTGCGACAGAAACATTCTAGTTACGGAGCCATATCTGCTTAACAGATCGCTTTCTTGCTAAGCCACCTTCCCAGCTCCTTCTCAAGCAATCCTTCTTTTAAAATGCCCGCCTCCTTCCCTTTTGACGTCAGTACTCCTTCTTCCCACATACTCCAGTGCGTTTAGGCAAAAGGACCCACAGATGTGGTTTTGGCCCCCTGCTCCCCCTTAAAGAGAGATATCCTCCAAGACACATCTATTCTAAAGGGAGCAAGCAGCAGAAACGGATAAAAGCGCATAAAATATGTAGCAACCGTTACAGCACAGCTTAGGGAATTAGGATGAAAACGTGCAAATGCCACAAGGACGACATCAGGTACGCCTTTTGAACTCGGGACACTGAAACCGCAAGGCAGAACCGCTCGCTATCCACAGTGCCACCATAGAAAAGACTAGTCTGGCGGCCTTCTGTCAGCTGAAAAGCGTGTTCTTAGACAAAAATTCAAAGATAGAAACAGATAAAAAAACAAACATCAAGGCCGAACAATGAAGAGAGATCAAAGTTCACTGCACAGATCTGCACTTGTTGACAGCAGCAGAACATTAAAAGGTGGCACACAGCGTCCAGGAAGGAGAGGTTAAGAGCTGCTGTTTGCCACCTCATCCTGCACACCAACCTAGCCAGGCCAAGTTGAACGTGAAGGTGCCCAGTCCTTGATGCCCAATGTGGACTGCAGGGTTTCTTCTCCTTTTAGAGTATTTAGAGAATCCACAGTATTGGTTAAGAGAACAGGCCATTTCATTTGAGGCCCTGTGGCTCGCCCTGGTTAGCAACACCGACATGAATTACTGAAAGGCAGAATGAGGAAAAGCAAAAGGCATCATTTAAAAGGAGAAACATGAGCTCCCCTCAGGAGATTTTATTAAAAAAATAAAAACGTGACAAATGCACGCCAGTGTAAACAAAAGCAAGTTGCTGGCTACACATTTTTTTTTTTTTAAATCCACTTTCATTAATGGCATTGTACCGGATTGTGTTGTTCCTTGTAGAACAATTGCTTACCCAAGCACCATTTCTATTCTGGGAAGGGTACTTTGTGCTTTGAAAGGCTTCCTTAAAACGTAGAAATACAAACCTGAAATCTGTAATGTTTGGCTGGCTACCTAGGAGGACACAGACAAATAAGAAAACTTGAACTTCACTTGTGTAGTTGCGATAAAATAAATAAACGCGCCCCATTAGTATTTCACAAATGTGTTACCATCTACTTGTGGTTGCTTACTGCATGGAGCCCGTTACAAATCTAAAATAAAAGGATCTGTCTACAGTTGTGGCCAAAAGTTTTGAGAATGACACAAATATTAAATTTTCACAAAGGTTGCCGTCTCAAATTTATAATGGCGGCAGTTTGCATGGACTCCAGAACGTTCTTAAGGGCTGGTTTATACTTCACGCTCAGAACGCGTACCCGCCCGCATCATGGGTGCCACATGTTCCCAGCATTCATTTCACGTGTCCTCTGAGCAGGTCCTCAGAAATTAACGAGATGCATGCGCGAGTTGCAGTACCAGCAAAAAGTCGGGGGGCGCAGCGTGCTAAAAGTCAGAACGCGATGTCAGAGTCTCTGTTTACGATCTACATGTGACAGAAAGCCACTTACGAGATTGGTGTGCGCACTTCGATGTTTGATCCGATGTGGTGAAGCAAAATGCCGACATACAGATGCACTCATGGTGCTTTTATATTCAAGCGTCGCATATTCCCGCTCGTAATGACACGATACATTTGAAAAGTCTCACCTACCATCTTCTGTGCCGTCTTTTAATTTTTATTGTAACTTCACAACAGCAACATAATGTACAGTCCTGTATTTGAGCCACTGAGGAAAAAAAAATTAAGGACTTGGTGAAAAAGTGTACAGTAATCCCTCACTATATTGTGCTTCGACTCTATCGCGGATTTTATATGTAAGCATATCTAAATATATAAACGCGGATTTTTCGCTGCTTTGCGGGTTTCTGCAAACAATGTGTCTTTTTACTTCCGGTACATGCTTCCTCAGTTGGTTTGCCCAGTTGATTTCATACAAGGGATGCTATTCAACGTGTTTCGTTGTGTAAAGAGTAAACTTTTGTGCCCTTTTGTGTTTATCTTTGTGCACAGTCAAGCCTTTCGTTATGTCTCCAAAACAATCTGCTCCCGATACTGCTTCAGGAGCCGTGCCCAAGCGCCAACGGAAGATGCTAACGATTGCTGAAAAGGTAAAAGTTTTGGATATTTTGAGAGGAAAAAACACACCATTACGGAATCAATGAGTCCACGATTCTTTGTATTTAAAAAGGAGGAAAAGAATATAAGATCTATGGTCGCAGTGTCCTTTAACGAGGGCGCAAAACGAATTATAAGTGGACGTAATAAGGCGATAGTCCGGACGGAATCTGCTTTAGGGATTTAGATTGAAGGCTGCTGGAAGAAGAACAATGGCGGTGCTACATAGTCGCCTAAAGAGGCTCCTTTACAAGAGCTGCAACTCTCTCCTTTGTTGTGCCGTAAAACTAAACTCATCGTTATCGGGAAAGTCATCGCGTCATTGTTGGTGAGTAACCATGATTAATTTTCTACTTACAGTACTTAGTACACGTACGTACGTTTAGTGTCACTGTACACACATTTACTGTATACTATTTTTCTTGCATTGTACGTATTTATTGCTGGTGGCCTGTCTGTCGTAATGGCTGTAACATATGTGACATCGGAGACGCTCGATATCTTTGTTTATATACAGTAAAACCTAAATATTAATGTGTTTACATACATAATTTCAATGAATCTTATCTAAGAATACAAAGGGTTTATGCTGTACAACTGTGTGGGAAATGCTTATAAGAGAGTGGGAGAGTTTATAAAGGGCTTAAAATATATAAAAATAACCATATGAACGTATGGTTTTTACTTTGCGGATTTTCACTTTTCGCAGGGGATTCTGGAACGCGATCGAGGAGAGATCACTGTATTTTGTGATTAAAGTGGAAATTTCGGCTTTAATCTCGAAATGTCCACTTTAACCTCGCAGTTTACTTTATCATTAAAGCAGACGGTCGTAAACGTCATCCCAGTTTTTAATCACTATGGCAAGCAGCAATAGATCAGCACACAGAACACATTAAATGTCTGATATTCCAACTCTCTGCACATTTAGAATTCTTAAGATTTATACCTGGATATCACTTTCATGATGAAATGCATTAAAGTGTGTATGTTACATTTTACAGATAAATCGTTAATTTCATTTAAATAATGAATACTGTTAATGATTACACACATGGGGGTGTCACGGTGGAGGAGCGATAGCACTGCTGTCTCGCAGTGCGTCACGTTGCTGGTATTCCATGCTTGGATTCCACACTGGGCTCCAGTTTCCTTCCAAAGATATGCAGATTTGGGGATTTGGTGCCACTAAAATGATGCCAGTGTATATTAGTGCTTGTATTCACCTTGCGATGAGCTGAGGCCTTCGTCCAGGGATTGTTGATCACTCGTGCCCAATGCTTGCTGGAATGGATTGATAGATTTAATCAATTAACATCATTTTCAGAGATACTGCGGTAAGGGCCGATTCATACTTCACGCTCAGAACACGTACGCGCCCGCATCATGGCTGCCACGCGTTCCCAGCGTTCATTTCACGTGTCCTCTGAGCAGGTCCTCAGAAATTAAAGCGACGCGTGCGTGAGTTGCAGTACCAGCACAAAGTCGGGGGGTACAGTGTGCTAAAAGTCGGAATGTGACGTCAGAGTCTCCGTTTACTATCTACATGTGACAGAAAGCCTCTGTGCAGATCCTACGGGATGAATGCTTTGATGTGGTGAAGCAAAATGCCGACATACAGATGCACTCATGGTGCTTTAATATTGAAGCGTCGTATATTCCCGATCGTAATGACACGATACATTTTGAAAGTCTCACATACCATCTTTTGTGCCGTATTTTGTTTTTTTTTTTTTATTTCTGCAATTTAATAGCCACAACATAATGTGCAGCGCTGAATTTGAGCCACTGAGGAAAAAAAAAATAAAAGGACACGGTGAACACGTGTATTTTGTGATTAAAGTGGAAATTTCGGCTTTAATCTCGAAATGTCCACTTTAACCTCGTAGTTTATCATTAATGCAGACCGTCGTAAACGTCATCCCAGTTTTAAATCGCTACGAGCTTCTTGGACCTGACAGCAGCGGCAAGCAGCAATAGATCACCACACAGAACACATTAAATGTCTGATATTCCAACTCTCTGCACATTTAGAATCTTTAGATTTGTACTTGATACCACTTTCACGATGAAATGCATTAAAGTGTGTATGTTACATTTTACATATTATTTCATTTAAATAATGAATACTGTTAATAATTACGCACATGGGGGTGTCACGGTGGTGGAGCGATAGCACTGCTGTCTCGCAGGGAGTTATGTTGTTGGTATTTCCCTGCTTGTATTCCACACTGTGCTGCGGTTTCCTACCAAAGATATGCAGATTTGGGGATTTTGTGCCGCTAAAATGACGCCAGTGTATGTGAGTGAGTGCTTGTATTCAACCTTGCGATGAGCTGAGGCCTCGTCCAGGGATTGTTTCTCACTCGTGCCCAATGCTTGCTGGAATGGACACATCCCTGGATTGATGGATTTAATCAATAAACATACTTTTCAGAGATATTACGGTAAGGTGTCATCGGAATTTAATGAGTGTTCTAGGAAATTCACAACACAGCGAAGCCGAACCTGTCCTCACCGTGATAATATCTCGCACTGCCACCCGGTGGATTCCTCCAGATTTACATAAAGTACGTGCGCAAGTATAAACACTACAATGCTTGCATAGCAGGAGTGTCCGCTGCAGCATGCATCTCGTGAAGTATAACCCCAGCCTTAGAGTGATCAGATGAATTGCAATTTGCCATGAAAATGAACTTCCTCCCAATAAACCCATTTCTACTGCATGTCAGCCCTGCCACAGAAGGACCATCAATGCTCTGCACACAAAGGGCTTCACAGGCAAGGGTAGTAAGACTGCACCTCAATCAATCAATTAAGGCATCATCAAGAACTTCAAGGAGAGAGGTTCACTTGTCATGAAGGCGGCTTCAAGAAAGTCCAGCAAGTGCCAGAACCGTCTCCTAAAGTGGATTCAGCTGTGGACACCACCAGGGCAGAGCTTGGTCAGGAATGGCAGCAGGCAGGTGTGAGGGAGGTGAAGACTTTTGAAGGATGGCCTGGTGGGCGTCAAGAAGGGCAAAAAGAAGCCATCGGGGACAAACTGATATTCTGGGATTGGACTGCTCGGGGTCAAGTCATTTTCTCTGATAAATCCCCTTTCTAATGGTTTTGGCATCCAGAGAAAAAGAAAAAGGTGAGCAGTGCTACCATCAGTCTTGTGTCAGGCCAACAATAAAGCATCCTGTGGGGATGCTTCTCAGCCAAGGCAGTCGGCTCACTCACAATGTTGCCCAAGAACACAGCCAGGAATAAAGAATGGGACCATAACATCCTCCGAGAGCAACTTCTCTCAACCATCCAAGAACAGTTTGGTGACCCACAATGCCTTTTCCAGCCTGATGGAGCACCGGGCCATAAGGCAAAAGTGAGAACTAAGTGGCTCGGGGAACAAAACATCGAATTTTGGGGTCCATGGCCAGGAAACACCCCAGACTTTAATCCCATTGAGAACTTGTGATCAATCCTCAAGAGGCAGGTGGGCAAACAAAAAAACACCAATTCTGACAAACTCCAAGCATTGATTATGCAAGAATGGGCTGCCATCAGTGCCCAGAATTTGATTGCCAACATGCCAGGGTGAATTGCAGAGGTCTTGAAAACAGGGCTGTGGAGTCGGAGTCGAGGGGTCTGAGACAATTTTGGGTACCTAGAGTCGGAGTTGGAGACGGCAAAAAGTTAACCGACTCCGACTCCTACTAAATTTAAATGGGAATTAAAAAAGTAAGTTGAAATGTCCCAATTCACAAACAGTCCTAATGAACTACTTCTCTGCTGTAAGAATAAAGCCCAATGCATGCAGTGCATAATGTTACCACAAAACGAACATGTCAAGTAACCATGAAGCATGCTTTTCATTGACTGTATGCGTCACTATATGGGATGTAATGCACAGGTAAGGTGGGCACCGCTTTCCATTGTGTCGTGTTCCACTGTTACAGGGAACTGTGAACCTGGCCTAAAGCCCCCCATACATTTACAGATGCACTGCCGATTTTTCGGCCGTTCAACGAGTCATCACGCGTCAAACGCCTGAAAAATCATCTGGTTGTGTTCTCAGCTCCGTCGGCTCCCCTTCGCTATGCGCTAGTGAAGGAGCCGAGAACACAGATGTCCCTACCGGTCTCCAGCAGAGGCTCGTTCTGCTGATCAGCTGGCCGGTGAGTGACACAATGCACTAAACTTCCGGCTGGCTGACCGAGGAGACGGCCACTGCAGCAGACAGAGGCATCACATTACTTTGGATGGGGGTGGTGGTCGAGGTTTTCGGCAAGCTGGATCTGCCCGTCCATGTGGACACCCGCAATCTGCGGCCTCCAAATTGTGTTTGTCTTTAATCTGGCATTATAGTAGAGCGTTGGCTTCCTAGCCAGTAGTTCTGTGGTGAAATGACATGTATGTTGCCTTCCTTTCCTTCAATGGATGTAGAAAATACATTAGCATAGTATATACATACAGAGGAGTCGGAGTCGGGGAGTCGGAGTTGGAAGATTTAGAAACTGAGGAGTCGGAGCATTTATCTACCGACTCCACAGCCCTGCTTGAAAATAAAAGAAGGGCTACCACTGCAAATAGATCCTTTATGTGGCTGGGTCTTTTGGAAACCAAAGATGGTTCTCCAATGGTATAGTTGTGAACAGCAGCTCTGACACCTTCATTTTTAAGAGATGGTAGGTGGCGACTTTTTTCTTTTTGGAGCTATACGACACTTAAGGTGAAAACTAGAAACCCTGGACTGGATGTCAATTCACTTCAGGGCACACCCTCACCTGCCTAAATACATAGGCTGGTCCAGATCCAATTATGCAACTTTTAATACAATGCAGGATAACAATACAAGACAAAAGAATTACTGTTTCGACTGACAACCGTCTCCCCGCCATTTTGGAATGCAGGGCAGGTGCGGCCATCTATCTGCAACAAAAATAATTTTTTGTGTTTTCTCTATGTAATAAACTCATTGGGAAGTGGAAAGAAGAGAAGAAAGCTTATTACTTTAGATATGAAGCTTGAGATAATTAAAAAGATACGATCATGGCGACACAAAAGCAAACATTGGCAGGGAACTCTGCTTCAATGAATCGACTATCGGGACAATTTCAGCGAAGGCAGACACCTACCACAACCAAGGAAAATTGACAGCAAAGACTGCAAGCATGGAATCATTGCATAATAGATCTCCGATGATGATTGAAATGGAAGATCTCTTAACATTGACACAATCTGATGCAATGTTCTCTACGTTTGAAGCCCTTAAACATCAAATTACTGAAATGGATCCTGATGGTCTAGCGCAACTTAGAAAGTCAAATTGCTCGTTACAGACGGATCTATGAGAGCCCGAAGAACGAACGAAGAGTCCAAACAACCCTCCAGAATTCTTTTCTAAAACATGATTTTAGTTTTAATTAATAAAGATTTTGTTTGCATTTTGACTTTTAATTTTATACACACAAATGAGTGCTTTTTCCACATTTTAAATAATGGATGAATTATATTTTTTCCCCATTAGTTTTTACATTAGTGCGGTTTTGCAAAATGTGGCAATATCAATGGATTAATTAATCGCATTAATCAAGGGATACCTGTAGTCAGATCAGAACAAGACGTTGATGCTGCAACAGTATGTCGTGGCGTCTCGCATTTTCTTATTAGCAATGATGAAGCAAGTTTGAAAATGGATGGATGTGAAGCACGTTAAGCTCATGAGTAGGAGTGCAATTAATAATATTAAATCATAATGGAAAGGGCAAGCGAATTGGTGACCCCCGTTTCTTGATTTTTTTTTTTTAAGAGAAAGAAAGAAAGAAAGAATAGGAGAGAAAAGAAAAAAGCAAGAGAAAGAAAGAAAAAAAGAGCACACAAGAAAAAGCACGCAAGAAAAAGAGAGCAAAAGAAAACAGAAAAAGAGCACACGAGAAAGAAAGAAAGAAAGAAAGAAAGAAAGAAAGAAAGAAAGAAAGAAAAGAAAAAAGAGCAAGAGAAAGAAAGAAAAAGAAGAAAAAGATAGGAGAGAAAAGAAGAAAAAAGAGCAAGAGAAAGAAAGAAAGAAAGAGAGATAGGAGAGAAAAGAAAAAAGAGCAAGAGAAAGAATGAAAGAAAGAGAAAAAGAAAAAAGAAAGAAAGAAAAAGATAGGAGAGAAAAGAAGAAAAAAGCGTGAGAGAAAAAGCACGCAAGAAAAAGAGAGAGCAAAAGAAAAAAGAGAAAAAGAGCACACGAGAAAGAAAAGGAGCAAGAAAGAGAGAAAGAAAGAAAGTCAGTTCACTGCCATGGAGAGCCTTTTTGTAACCCGATATTTTCAGTGGACCAAACCTGCAAAAATAAAATATTACCTCGAGAGGAGGAACACCCTCCAGCAGGGGACAGGGAAAAGGAAGTTGTGCCTAGCGTGACTACTTTATTAATCTAAGTTCACCATGTTGTTACAAACCTAAACTGAAATACACTGCGAACTTCCAGCTATTCATAAAACAAAAATAACTCTCACACGAGAAAAAAGAAAAAAAAAGTCTTAAAATGGATTACGACGATCGATTGAAGGCTCCCATGCCCACCTTAATAAAAATAATGCAAACCCTACAGGTTATTCCTGTGCCGACATTTCAGAGATGGAACACAACAGCATCCCCCCAGAAAAATTCTTTTCTCTTCACTCACAACACATCCGACTATAAATATAACAGCAGGTCACGTCACTTGCAGAAACCCCAAGATGACACTGAGCTAGTGGAGCGCACCGATCAAGGGGGACGAGACAGAGGGAGAACTTGGAGAACGGTCTGCAACTTAACATCAGGAAAACCAAAGAACCGCTTATTGGACTTTCACCACACCAAAGATCCTCCATGTCCAGTCTCTATTCAGGGAGTGTATGTGGAAGTGGTGGTGCACTCCAAGTATTTAGGGGTCAGTGTGAATGAAAGGCTGGACTGATCTTGTAATATTGAGGAGCTATAGAAGAAAGGGCAAAGCAAAATCTTCCTCCTTAGGAGACAGCATTCCTTTAATGTGAGAAGTGACAATCCTTCACATCTTCTCCAACTCTGTGATGGTCAGTGTGGTAAGCTGACCTGCTAGAATCACTTCAAGGGGCTAATTAAAAGGGCAGACCCAGTTACAGGACACACTATTGACCCCCTGGAGGTCTTAGTAGAGGAGAGAATCAAGACAAAACTGAGTGCCATTATGAACAATCCTGCACACCCTGTCTCTGACACACCAATACTGAGGACTTTTAGCCAACAAATCATTCAGAGAAACGTTTGTCAAGAAACACAACAGGGGGTCCCCTTCATACCATCAGCAGTACGCCTGTATAGTGTGTTAACGGGACTGGGACTGCCAAGTCAGAATATTTTTCCTTTTTAATTTGCATGCTTTTTAATCATTTTGTTATATTTATGTGTGTGTATTTTACATATCTCTCTATTATATAAAAAAAATTTAACGAGACGAGACCTTTTGGAAAAGATTTTTTCAGGTCCTGCAAGACGAGACTTTTGCCTTAAGATTTTTTCAAGTCCCCGCCCTCCTCTCACCTCTCATTTGTGTGAATGCTTTTGTCAGACGCAGTTGCTGCGCTCTCAGCTCTTATAAAATTTTAACGTTTCCTCACTTAAAGTCCCCAATTAAAGACGACGTATCACGTCCAAAACTTATTGAAGAATTTCATCCCGACGGGTTAACAACAGAAGAAATGGGTACATGGGCAATCCTAGCACCGAGAAAAGATGAAGTGAAACGAATTAACGCGGAAATTGTCGATTGGTAACGCGGGCTGCGGAGTCGGAGTTGAAGAGTCAGACAATTTTGGGTACCTGGAGTCGGAGTCGGCAAAAATGTTCCGACTCCTAATAAATTGAAATTGCAATGAATAAAAAAAAAAAAATACAGCAAGTTCAAATGTTCAATTTCACAAACAATAGTCCGAATTAAATACTCATCTGATACAAGAATAAAGCCCAGTGCATAGCTGTGTTACTACTAGTGTGAAGTTCAGCTGAGCGATTATACAGCCAGACATTCACATATTGTAATCTGGATTATGTGTTTTCATTCGATTTCAGATCTGATGTGTTTAACAAGTTCATCTGAGTGTAAACAAGTGTAATGATGGAGGTGGCGGTGTGTGCTGTGGCCTGATGCGTGTGTGTGTGTGTGGTCAGGGGTTCTGTCTGCGCTCTCCACATTTGCTCCCACCCAGGGGTGAACTTTAGCATAACTTTGCACACCACCTGTTCTAGAAGATTTTGAAATTAAAAAGGAACAGATTCTATGGATTGTCAATGTCAGTTTATTTATATAGCACACAAGATAGGAATGCGGTGGCCAAAGTGCTTTACAATAATAGAATACAAGAAAACATACAAATAACATAAATAACAAATAGAAATAAAATATATTATGAACATAAATAAAATAAACAGAAGTAATGTTACATAATCACAGTGAGGAAACCATCAGTATTACAGAAGGTCCCGTAATGCCAGTGTATAGATAGGAGTCTTTAATCTCGTTTTTGAATTGTCGACGACTCCTTTATGTGACGAGGTAACGAGTCCCACAGGCGAGGAGCAGCAGCAGCACAAGTCCTGTCTGCCCCCCTCAGTACGACAGACAACTAACCAGAAGATCTAAGCACTTTCGATGGCTGGTGTAAAACACACAATTCAGATAAATAGGCAGGAGCGAGCCCATGTAAAGATTTAAAAACTAGCAACAAGATTTTAAAATCAATTTGAAAACTGACAGGCAGCCAGTGTAAAGAAGCTAATACTGGAGAAACAGAATCCGACTTTCTTGCCCCAACTAGAAAGCGAACGACAGCATTCTGGACCAACTGTAACCTGCGTATCAGCGATGTGTTTATCCCAGAATACAGCGAGTTGCAGTAATCGAGGTGAGAGAAGATAAAAGCAGGAGTAGCTTTCTCAAGATCCCTAGAAGATAATAAAAGGCTTGATCTTACCAAATAGACGAAGCTGGAAAAAGCAACTCTTGACTACAGAATGTACTTGTTTCTCAAAAGAGAGGTTACTGTCAAAGATAACACCAAGATTGTGGAGTTGAGGTTTGTAAAAGACAGAGAAAGAGCCGAGAAGTCCAAGACCAATTTGAGGTTTAGCTGATGGACTCACTATTAGCACCTCCATTTTATTTTGATTCAGATCAAGAAAATTATTAGCCATCCAGGTGTGACGATGTGGGTTCAGGCTCCACGCTCCCATTGCTGTTAGAAGTACTTGAACCCCACACTGTCAATAATGTTACCGAGTGAGCTAGTCAATGGAGGCAATAATTGAGCATCTGAGCAAGGGGATGGTTGAAAGTGCAACAGTGCTTTTATTTAAAAGAAACAATCAAAAACAAAATAGTGTTCCATATAAATAAAGTGCAGTTCATTCAAAAAAGTCAATAAATAAATAATCCAGTAAAACATGTGGAGGTTAAAACCAATAGAAAAAACAATCCTTTAAAACGAGAGGTAAAATGTTTAAGGAAGCAGTCTTTAAAAACAACAAGATCAAACCCGGCGCTTCTAGCTTGTGACTCGTGACTCCCCTGCTTCTCCCTGTCCAGGCTTCGCGACAGGGGAGCCACTCTCTCTCTGCAGCTGCCCTCCTGAAACAGACGCACGAGACTGGAGACCTCCCGAACCCTGGCTTCGGTCTGGCACTCATCCCAGTCTCGGAGAACTTGGTTTCCAACCAACGGCCAGGTCGCCCACGTTGGGGATTCCAGAACCAAGTCTCCCGACTTCCGCTGCCTTTCCGCGGCTTCTCTGCGGCCAGTCGCCTTCCCTCAGTCACTCCTGCTACATAATCGCTCAGCTGGAGCGACATCCAAATCAATCACCTGGGTGTAGGCCCAACACCCCAGCTTCCTTACAGCTGCCCTCAATTGTGCGCTCACCACACGCACGCACCGCCTGTCCGTCTCTCTTGCACCGCATGCTTCCTCGGTCCCTGTAACCTCCGTCCTCTTTTACTCATCTCTTTTCTCCTCTCTCCCTTTTTCCACCTCAACCGACTCGCGCTTTTTCAAATGACGAGGGCCACAGCAGCTGCAGCATTAGGCATGGGACAATCACGAACGTGGGCAGTTCCTCACCTGTGCACTCGGTGAGAAACGCCCACGCCCTTCGGAACGCCCCACGGCTTGCTATGGCCCAACTTTCCCTTGCTAAGCCGCGAGCGCGTCGATTATTTATTTAAAAATGGCCTTTACTCAGTGAGCTGTGGACCCGCTATACCACACCAGGACCTTAGATCAGAAAGACAGTTGTGCAGAGTTGCAGACGGGAATATAAACCCGAGTATCATCAGCATAGCAGTGAAAAGAAATGTTACATTGCCTAAAAAGAGCTCCAATAGAGTGAAGGTATATAGAGAATAAGATAGGACACCACCTCCTCTCGTTTGTCAAATTTAGGTAACTTAGGTTTCTCATGTAAACAGTAATGGGCTTATACACACTAGTAAAGCCTTGGCTATATTTTTAAAATACAAATTTAATGGTATCCTAATTAAAAAAGGCATCAATTTCTATCAAAAAACTCATTTCTGGGCGACCCCAAACTTTTGGCCAGTACTTTAACTTAAATTACAAAAAAAGTTAGCATAAATTGAGTAGTCAGAGTTAATGTGCCGACTCCACAGCCCTGAGTTAAATTGTATTTCATTATTTTGATCAGCTTTGGAAAAGGAGAGGAAAGAGCAACCATGGGATAAGTTAAGTTTCTTAAAGTGACAAAAATGTAGGCAGAATAAGAAAAGAATGAACCACAAACGACACCAAGATTCCTAATAGAAGAAGAAGGACTGATGATATCACCACCAAGGGTGACGGAGAAGAAGCTCATGTACACTAGAACTACCAAAGCCTACGAAAAAACTCGTAGATCCGTCCCACCTTAAATATACAAAGTACAGCGGCGGCAAGAATGCGACGTGCATTCTTTCTCTGATGTAGAACCGTCGTCATTATCATCAGAGTTCACCCTCCGTTATATCTTTACGTGAAAACAGCAGTGTCAGATGGGACGTTGGGGATTGTGAACGCGACGGAGAGAATAAAACTGAATAAAAAAAAAAAAAAGAGCTAACCTTTACAAGTATAAAATTTACACCAGCAGTTACAGACTGGAATCAAATGTATGTCTTAATTCTAAAATAGCAAGAATAAGAACACGGACAGACTGAGGAGACCCCACACTATGCGACTCTTCAATTCCACCCGTGGGAGTAAACATTATACAAAGTTATTGTCTGTTAAACTTGCATTTTTATTACTCGTTAATATTGTTCTTATCAGTATGCTGCTGCTGGAGTATGTGAATTTCCCCTTGGGATTAATAAAGTATCTATCTAAGAGCAGCTCGCTTCTCAAAACGAACTCGTCCAGGGTCAAACACGTGAAGTTTTGATTAACGGTCAACAGTGGATACCGTTGCGCCACTGAAGCGGCGTTATTAAAGGAGTGTCAATGTCGCACCCTGACAGGTTCTTTTTCTGCAGTTATATTCTTGAATAGCAGCACACTTATTCGGTTATATTTGTACCTTTTGTGAAAGTGTTTATTTGATATTTGGACTTCAGGCTTCACTCATTATACGCTTCATGTCTACATTTTGTCAGTTATTACTAAAACATGACAAACGTTTTTGTTTTAACAATGTGTTTACATACACTCACCTAAAGGATTATTAGGAACGCCATACTAATCCAGTGTTTGACCCCCTTTCGCCTTCAGAACTGCCTTCATTCTACGTGGCATTGATTCAACAAGGTGCTGAAAGCATTCTTTACAAATGTTGGCCCTTATTGATAGGATAGCATCTTGCAGTTGATGGAGATTTGTGGGATGCACATCCAGGGCACGAAGCTCCCGTTCCACCACATCCCAAAGATGCTCTATTGGGTTGAGATCTGGTGACTGTGGGGGCCATTTTAGTACAGTGAACTCATTGTCATGTTCAAGAAACCAATTTGAAATGATTCGAGCTTTGTGACATGGTGCATTATCCTGCTGGAAGTAGCCATCAGAGGATGGGTACATGGTGGTCATGAAGGGATGGACATGGTCAGAAACAATGCTCAGGTAGCCCGTGGCATTTAAACGATGCCCAATTGGCACTAAGGGGCCTAAAGTGTGCCAAGAAAACATCCCCCACACCATTACACCACCACCACCAGCCTGCACAGTGGTAACAAGGCATGATGGATCCATGTTCTCATTCTGTTTACGCCAAATTCTGACTCCACCATTTGAATGTCTCAACAGAAATCGAGACTCATCAGACCAGGCAGACAGTCTTCAACTGTCCAATTTTGGTGAGCTCGTGCAAATTGTAGCCTCTTTTTCCTATTTGTAGTGGAGATGAGTGGTACCCGGTGGGGTCTTCTGCTGTTGTAGCCCATCCGCCTCACGGTTGTGCGTGTTGTGGCTTCACAAATGCTTTGCTGCATACCTCGGTTGTAACGAGTGGTTATTTCAGTCAAAGTTGCTCTTCTATCAGCTTGAATCAGTCGGCCCATTCATTCTCCTCTGACCTCTAGCATCAACAAGGCATTTTCGCCCACAGGACTGCCGCATACTGGATGTTTTTCCCTTTTCACACCATTCTTTGTAAACCCTAGAAATGGTTGTGCGTGAAAATCCCAGCAACTGAGCAGATTGTGAAATACTCAGACCGGCCCGTCTGGCACCAACAACCATGCCACGCTCAGAATTGCTGAAATCTCCTTTCTTTGCCATTCTGACATTCAGTTTGGAGTTCAGGAGATTGTCTTGACGTGTACGTCAATTCTCTTACCCAAATTTATGGCAGCGTTTGATATTTCCAAAGCAAAGTGCATCCTTACCACTTCATGTACTGCACAGATTTGCACCTCTTGGCCAAGGGTGGGTGTTATCGTGCATGAAGTGGATCCAGCCGTGTACCCTCGAGGAATTTTCTGTCTAAACTAAAAGCATGAACAAAACTGTGCGGCATGATCTGCTTAACTGAAGGCACTGTTTAAAAATATTCAAGGTGAAGTACATGAGCCCTGCAGCGTAGTGACTCGCAGAACCTCCTGTAGTATCAATGGCCTCACCCATCGCCTCTGATCAGACCTGCACAGTGTTTATAGGATTTTTATCCCACTCCATTTTACACAGAGTGCTTGTGTTCACTAAATTGTAATGCTGTGGAATTGGGAAGATCTGGCCTGGCCAAGCTGAAATTAAAAATGTGCTCTGTTGAAGCCACCATGTTGCCCGACATCTGATGCGAACTTTATCCTAGATTGTCCACTTTCCAAGGCTTTTTAAAAAAGGTACGCAAGGCCCATTAACATTCAGATTTAACAGAGATGCAGAAAGCCAGACACCTCCCTACCTGTGAACACAAAAATGAACAGCAGCCCTACCACCACTTTGGTCAGCTTTGTACTTCAGAGGACTCCTTCAGATGAAAAGGCACCTAAAAAGGTCATTCACTTGAGGCTTGTTTCCACAAACTGAACTCTGGCGGGACGCAAGGAACAAAAAATAACCCACTATATAAAAGTGGGCACTCGAGGAGACCTTGATCCAAATCACCAAAGGTTAAACCTTCTCGTTAAAATTAGGAACATTCATCTATTCGAGGAGCTAAAAAGCAATCCATTCACTCTGGAACAAGAGGCCACCAGTGCCACTCTCCTGAAGACTCTTGGAGCTGGGCACCGAAAAAAAAAAAAAAAAAAAAGTACACCACAAATTCCATTCTTCAATCCCAAGCTTTACAAAATTGACGGAGCTCAGTCTGAGGAGGGCGACATCACAACATGAACAAAAAGGACCACGCAGCAAAAACTGCAAGAAGAGTCCTCCACTTGAACCTAGAGGAACAATGCGCAACTCCATGCAGAATCAGGCATTTAAAACAAACAAACAAACAAACATTATTTTTAAACACAAATAAGCAAAACTCACAATAAAAATTGGTCAATGAAACAGAAAATTCTTTCTGCACACCAAAGGCACGATAACTTAGCTGGGTCTAACACAGGGTTCTCAAACTCCAGTCCTGGAGGGCCGCAGTGGCTGCAGGTTTGCATTCTGACCCTTTTTCTTAATTAGTGACCTCTTCTTATTGCTTTTGCTGTATTGGACCACATCAGGACATTGTTGTGCGTGTTTATTGTTATTTTATAACTGTAATCGCCGGGGGGTGGCATGTTGGTGCAGTGGGTGGCGCTGCTGCCTCGCAGTTAGGAGACCCGTCTGGATTCGCTTCCCGGGTCCTCCCTGCGTGGAGTTTGCATGTTCTCCCCGCATTTCTCAAATCTCACCGTCGACTGGGTTCCTAGAATTGTGCAACTCTATTTATATAGACATTAATCTAACACACCCCCCCCCCTTTTGAAAAAAAGGTAACTACCCACCCAGATCTTAACTCGAGCCATGACACATAATAAAAACAAACTCAATCCAAGGTCTTTTTAAAAAACAATACATTTATCAAAAAACCGCATGCCCACAAGACCCATCACGCAACACACTGCTCACCACAACTATGTATTTTCAGTAATGAGGAACCCCCACCCTCAAAAAACACTTTGTTAAACCCACTTAATTCAGTTCTGGGGAAACCAGGAACAAGGAAACCTCTCTGCACTACCAGATACAAGCCAAGGAAGTAACCAACCGTGAACTGCGCACCAGTTAAGAGCAGGGACCACCAGTTCACACTGGGACAGATTTGAAATATCTGGTTCAAGTAAGCGCGGCACGGTGGCGCAGTGGGTAGCACGGCTACCTCACAGTTATGAGACCTGGGTTTGCTTTGCCCTGCGTGGAGTTTGCATGTTCTCTGCGTGGGTTTCCTCCCACAGTCCAAAGACATGCAGGTTAGGTGGATTAACGATCCTAAATTGTCCCTAGTGTGTGCGCCCTGTGGTGGGCTGACGACCTGCCGGGTGTTTGTTTCCTGCCTTGCACCCTGTGTTGGCTCCAGCAGACCCCCTGTGACCCTGTAGTTAGGATATAGCGGGTTGGATAATGGATGGACGGACGGATGTAATCGCCGTAGGCCAAAACGGAGGTTTGTCTGATTGTTGTTGTTGTGTATTGGGTTTTCATTTATTAATTTATTCATTCACTCATTTGTTGGTTTTGTGTCTCTGCTTGTAAGTGTGTGCAGGTAGGGCCCAGGCTGGGTGCGTCCCCGGAATCTCCACCAAAATAAATAAATCACCGTCTTATCAATGGTGTGAATCTTAGTGGCATTGGACCACTACAAGCATAAGGCCAAAATGACAGTAGAATGGCTCAAAAAACAGAAAAGGGGAATGATTTGGAATGGCAGAGTCAAAGCCCTGATCTCACGGTTTGAAAACTGTGGACCAGCCTACAGGGTCTCTAGAAATTCTGCCAAGATGAATGGGGAAGAATCACAACATGTAAAACTGGGACAAAAACTTATATACCCCAAAGAATGAAGGCTGCTACTGCAGCAAAAAGGTTTCAAGATATGAATGTGTAGGCCTTGAATACTTTGGCAAGCACGAACTGTAAAATTGCTGTTCTTCAGTTAAAAGTCTAAAGAAAATGGTGGGACTTTGGAAATGTCTTGTTACAGCACACACGTTCACATTAAAAATACAGAATGGATAAATAAGTGGACAAATCTTAGGAGACTGAATACTTTTGCAGACCACTGTATGCAACTTTTCTGAAGGGGCGGCACAGTGGGTAGCGCTGCTGCCTCGCAGTAAGGAGACCTGGGTTCGCTTCCCGGGTCCTCCCTGCGTGGAGTTTGCATGTTCTCCCCATTAATCAATCAATCAACATTTATTTATGTAGCACATATTCATACAAAAAAATGTAGCTCAAAGTGCTTTACAAAATGAATAGAAAAATAGAAGACACAATAAAAAATAAACATAAGTCAACATTAATTAACATAGAATAAGTAAGGTCTGATGGCCAGGGTGGACAGAAAAAACAAAAAAAACTCCAAAGCTGGAGAAAAAAAAAATAAAATCTGTAGGGGCACCAGACCAAGAGACAGCTCAGTCCCCTCTGGGCAATCTACCTAACAGAAGTCAAACAGTCCTCTTTGTCTGCGTGGGTTTCCTCCTGCAGTCCAAAGACATGCAGGTCAGGTGCATTGGCCATCCTAAAATTGTCCCTAGTGTGTGCTTGGTGTGTGGGTGTTCGCCCAGCCCGGGATTTGCTCCTGCCTTGAGTCCTCGGTTGGCTGGGATTGGCTCCAGCAGAAACCCGTGACCCTGTGTTAGGATATAGCGGGTTGGATAATGACTGACTGACTTTTCTGAGGACGACGATAAAAAGTGAAATATTCTGCGACACCACAGATTTTTCATGCCTATTTCAGGCGCCCTCTATCCTTTATTTACACGCCTTACCCACTGTCACACATGAACGCATTGGGAGCCGCTTAAGGCACAGACGTGCACCGCAACACTGTACCGGGGGACGACGACGACGGGGTACTAACCTCTCTTTCTTTGTTTCCTCAGAAAGAATGAAGCACCACTGCCGTGAGTTTACCTGGACTTGATAAAGAAACCAGCCACTTCCAGATTCCTTCCTTCCTTCCCTCTGGTCCCCTCCTGATGACGTCATTACTCCCATCCACCACCACGGTTCCTTCCATCCCCACCCCATAAATTGTCCGCTCGTCAACTCCTCATTGGTCTGTGGTGTTGTATATGAAACTGACTGGCCTTGCATCCTTCCAGTATACAGGGACGTTAAAAACCCCAAACCTTTATGCTTGTCTCATTTTGTCTTTTATACCAAGAATGCGTCTGTATTTGGCGCTAAAGCTCTGAAGACCGTCCGTTTATAAGAGAACTCATAGGTGATGTCAGTCTGTAGATAGCCAACTACAAGTTAACTCGTGTTCAGAAATGTATTTGTTAAACCATTTACATTCTTTTAAACTTCAGTATGGTGAACTCTGTAGGAGGCGAGCGTAGGTCTCTGTCCAACTTGGGTGGCTGCTGTCCTGGCCTTTCCATATACAAATAAAAAACACAGCTTAGGAAGTTGAAGCTGAGCACCCCAGGATAGCTACCATGTGTATCCAGCAGGGGGCGCTAGCTCTCTGGTTGGAATACGTTTTTGAAATTGCGGCGTGTTACATAACCCAAAACTATGTAGTTGTGATATAAAAAGGCCATACCCCACCATTAGTGATGCGGTGGTAAGAAATCACATAGGAAATAGGATTCACATACAGAAATCACTCAGGTGAATCGGGCCAGTCCAAACGAGGCAAAGAGAGGATGCAGTTTCATGCTGACCGACACACAGAAATGGTATCCAACGGTCCTCAGTCTGCCTGCCTATTTAGCAGTGGTCTTGCCTAGCAATTCTTATATGGTGAACTCCTGTGTGCTAAATATGGCTTTGTGTTAGCTGTACATGCGAGTAGAAAGAAAAGTAGATTACTCCATTTTTTTTTTTTTTTACAGAACACAGTGACATATTAAAACATATAAACGTATTATACTATGGCACCAGAGAGTGGCGGTGTGCCACATTTTGGCCAGACATACAAATAAGAACTTCACTGTGCTCTTTACACCCGACTAAAACTACTAGCACTGCCTGCAGAACCATTAAAGTTGGCTTCTCCAAATTCTTTTAAGTAAACGCTGAATAATGAAAAAGGACATCCAGTGGCAGCTAAAAAGAGGAAGAATGACAGTAACGAGACACAAGGCAGGAAACGCTTCTTCACAGAATTGTTGAAATCAGAAGGGGGATGTGGTTAAAAATGGTAGTCAGACGTGCAAGTGATGTGTCAACCTTGACGTGTGTGTGTGTGTGCGTTTGTGAGGTATTTGGACAACTTGGCTGTTAGTTGAACGAGCAAACTTCAAAAAGGGCAGAATAGTCTCTTCTCATTTTTCAAAAATGTACTCTTGTGGCCTTATGGAGGCACAGGGTTTTAGAGCCATTTTGTAGGCCTTTCTAGCTTCAAAGAGCGTCAACAGATTTTGTTGCAGCTCAGACGTGTGCAACATTCAAGTACCTTTGGGTCAGTCCTTCTTTCCATTTCTGGCATGCAATGCGTTAGGTCTTCTGAAATAGATTTTGATTGGGACACACGGCACCTCTTTGTTGAATGCTAGAAATCCAATTAAAAGGACAGGCCACCTCAAACCTACAGGTGGAACTCCCATTCCAGTATTTTCTAGACATCCACACAGCTTGTCCATCGTTCTCCTCCAACATTCAACCCAGTTACTCAATAAAGATAATGGACATTTTTGGGTATGCTACTTGTGTAACCAAACCGTCTTTCAGACAAACATATTGGAAAGGTGCTATAGATAGATAGATACTTTATTAATCCCAAGGGGAAATTCACATAATATATATATATATATATATATAGATATATATAGATATATATAGATATAGATAGATATATATCTATATATCTATATATATATCTATAGATATATATATAGATATATATAGAGAGATATATTTATATCTATAGATATATAGAGAGATATATATATATCTATATATAGATAGCTAGCTAGATAGAGATATATATATAGAGAGAGAGAGAGAGAGAGAGAGAGAGAGAGATATCTCGAGAGAGAGAGAGAGAGAGAGATATCTCGAGAGAGAGAGAGAGAGAGAGATCTCGAGAGAGAGAGAGAGAGAGATATCTCGAGAGAGAGAGAGAGAGATATCTCGAGAGAGAGAGAGAGAGAGAGAGAGAGATATCTCTATATCTCTATATATATATATCTCTATATATATCTCTATATATATATATATCTATATATATATATCTCTATATATATATATCTCTATATATATATATCTCTATATATATATATCTCTATATATATATATATATATATCTCTATATATATATATATATATATATATATATATATATATATATATATCTATATATATATCTCTATATATATATATATATATATATATATCTCTATATATATATATATATCTATATCTCTCTATATATATATATATATATATATATATATATATCTCTCTCTCTATATATATATATATATATATATATATATATATATATATATGAGATTGGAGGTTCGGCACTAGACAGAGACTGGATCGATGTCACACAGAAATGCACAAATGGAATGGAGTTCCAGTGGGAACATACATGTGTAAAGGCTGATCTGTCCTTAAACTTCAGACTACCAGATGTCATACCTGTACAGTGGTGTAAATTGCAAAATTTTATTCTAGCCAAAGCATCCCTATAAACTATTAAATTATACGAGGTGAGACAAAAATAACCCTCCGGTGGGCTAATGTCCTGCCCGGGGTTTGTTCCCTGCCTTGTGCCCTGTGTTGGCTCCAGCAGACGTTCTTGTGTGGGATTTTTTGCCATTGGTTATACACTCACCTAAAGGATTATTAGGACCACCATACTAATACGGTGTTTGACCCCCTTTCGCCTTCAGAACTGCCTTAATTCTACGTGGCATTGATTCAACAAGGTGCTGAAAGCATTCTTTACAAATGTTGGCCCATATTGATAGGATAGCATCTTGCAGTTGATGGAGATTTGTGGGATGCACATCCAGGGCACGAAGCTCCCGTTCCACCACATCCCAAAGATGCTCTATTGGGTTGAGATCTGGTGACTGTGGGGCCATTTTAGTACAGTGAACTCATTGTCATGTTCAAGAAACCAATTTGAAATGATTCGAGCTTTATGACATGGTGCATTATCCTGCTGGAAGTAGCCATCAGAGGATGGGTACATGGTGGTCATGAAGGGATGGACATGGTCAGAAACAATGCTCAGGTAGCCTGTGGCATTTAAACGATGCCCAATTGGCACTAAGGGGCCTAAAGTGTGCCAAGAAAACATCCCCCACACTATTACACCACCATTAGCAGCCTGCACAGTGGTAACAAGGCATGATGGATCCATGTTCTCGTTCTGTTTACGCCAAATTCTGACTCAACAGAAATCGAGACTCATCAGACCAGGCAACATTTTTCCAGTCTTCAACTGTCCAATTTTGGTGAGCTCGTGCAAATTGTAGCCTCTTTTTCCTATTTGTAGTGGAGATGAGTGGTACCCGGTGGGGTCTTCTGCTGTTGTAGCCCATCCACCTCAAGGTTGTGCGTGTTGTGGCTTCACAAATGCTTTGCTGCCTACCTCGGTTGGTTATTTCAGTCAAAGTTGCTCTTCTATCAGCTTGAATCAGTCGGCTCATTCATTCTCCTCTGACCTCAGGCATCAACAAGGCATTTTCGCCCACAGGACTGCCGCATACTGGATGTTTTTCCCTTTTCACACCATTCTTTGTAAACCCTAGAAATGGTTGTGCGTGAAAATCCCAGTAAGTGAGCAGATTGTGAAATACTCAGACCGGCCCGTCTGGCACCAACAACCATGCCACGCTCCAAATTGCTTAAATCACCTTTCTTTGCCATTCTGACATTCAGTTTGGAGTTCAGGAGACTGTCTTGACCAGGACCACACCCCTAAATGCATTGAAGAACTGCCATGTGATTGGTTGATTAGATAATTGCATTAATGAGAAATTGAACAGGTCTTCCTAATAATCCTTTAGGTGAGTGTACTTCTACAGCCTTTTTAAAAGCTAGAATTTCACCCTGGGACAAACAAAGTACAAATAAATCACAGTCTGGTACAGAAAATGCAGGATCTAGAGCTCTGCCACGGCGTGACAGGAGGTAGTTAGCCTAATTCATTAGTGGAGCCATGTTCCCCATCCATGGGAGGCTGCCCAAAATTGAACAGTTTATATTCTATTTACTACTTCAGGTTTAAGCGAATATGATGGCACAGCCCTTATTAGCACATGCTAGCAAGAATTTGGCAGTAATCTGTAAGGTTATTGCGTCATCATCCCGGGTATAAAAGGTCATGAACAACAAGATACCTGAAGAGTCTTTCATCATGGAAAAGTACTTACACACCTTTGCAAATTACTTAACTTATGGCATTCAACTTTTAACACCACGGCGGCAGACTTAAATAGCCTGTGGGTAAAAGCTGTCCAACTGCGTACTTGTATACATTTGTCTGCTTGACGTGTGATGGAGACTTCTACGTGAACATGCCCACCACCAGCGTGAGGAAGCAATTCAGTTTTACTACAAACTCCAGTTAAAAAGGCACAAGTCACTTCGCAGTTCTTGTAAGGAAAAATTATTTAATCCATATCTCTCTCTCTAATTAGACACAGAGATAGAGATATAGAGCTCTCTCCATAAATCTATAGTAAAAGCAGACATTTCTAAATGTTTTATAAATGCAAAAATCATGCCGCTATGTTTTTCTGAATGTAGAATAAGTGAAGAAAAACACCAGCTAATGAAATGAGAGGAAGTGTTATCAGGTGTTGTCACCAGGAGCAGACAGAGTTTCAAAACCGGCCCAGGCATCCTTCAACGAGTGAGGTGACGAGGTTGACTCACTCGGCCCATTCATTGTAAATTTGTGAGGAGTACGCTGCTCGCTACTTGCAACAAGCCTATGATATGAACTCTGGTGCCAGACTTAATCTGTATGCTGCTGTTTAGACACAACCTAAAATCTGGACGACATGCTTAGAAATCAAATTTAAGTTAAAATAAAAATGTAGTAACACGGCTTACACGTTATTAGAGTACATGTCAAATGTCAATGTCATGCCCAAGTGCCAGTACCCTAGTAGCTTATGCAGTTCGCCGCTTTTAGAAGCCACGTCATCAACAATACCGTTAGTGTTACGTTTGGCTATAGAATACTTTTCTCCACTGACATCAACATGAACGCCTCAAGATGTTCTCACGTCATTGTGCTTCTCAGGTGGCTTTTGATTCTCTTCGACGCAGAGGATGACCTTTCACACGGCACTTGCGACACAGGCATCAGCAGCAGGAGCTTGTAGGCGAGCCCAGTGTTCTTGTAAGCATCAGAGGTTCAACCGGAGTAGCACCTTGTAGCAGCAGAGAGGACAGTCTTGACAAGACTTGCAAGTTGACACAGTTGTCCCATCTTATTCACGGTCATTGTCATCTTCCATACGTCTGCTACTGATTAAGTGTTGACCACTGCTGTCCAAAGCTTTGCAGTTCTGTTTGTAGTTGTTCAACAGTGATGCCATCTTCAAATCTGAGCAAATGTCTATGCAGCTCTTCTATAGCTTATTTATTTTCAACTCAATAATCAAACTGCTCAGTTACAATGGAATAAATTATAACCGAGGTTTTAATGAAAACCTCCCATGATTGAAATGTTCCATTAACTTAACGATAAACTATAAATGTTCCGTCCTAATATGAATAATTCCTATCCTGTGCTTTATAAAACTTTATTTCATCATACTAATAATCGCAGCTGAAAACCACTAATCGCTCATGCCGACGACCAGAACACAATAAAATGCATAATACATAATGTAGCTGCCGAAATAAGGTATGGTCAAGCATGGGTAAAACGCGGGTCTAAAGAAATCTCACAGTCCAAAAGTTTGTTTTGAAAATATTTAGTGAAAGTTAAAAGCAAATAATCCACACAAGAAAAAAGAAGTTACACACATAGAATAAAAGGCAAAAAAAAAAAAAAAAAAGGGAAAAATGTATCTTGTCTTAAACTTAGCTTTTCTTGAGAAACTTTAGTTATTTCTGTACTTAAAAGTTCTTTACTTCTCTACTTAAAGATTCTTAGCTTCTTCTGTATGCTTCAAGCATACGGCACAGCACGTGAATTAAGTGCCCTTTTCTTACCTATTTACTTCACACACTCAAAAGGCCCATAGGCCGATTGGCACATAGGCATGTGCCCAGGCACGGTTTAAAACCTTATGCCTTCCATACCTTTCACAAGACAAGGCTGTCACTAACTGAAGATTGTTTTAGTCAAAGCTGGTAGCAATGGCAGGAATATACCAATACAATTCTATTGATGGGGGTTATAGGAACCTCCCATAGATTATGAATTGTCATCTAGGAAAATATTCATGAACCTTATAGAACTAGGGAATTGGCTCTTACACATAATATAAACTAACTAGCCAACCCGCGGCGTACTATACGCCGCATAATCAGGCCAGTTTAATGATTTTTAAGCACAGGGAGAAAATTAACATTTGAAAAAAATCGGTAATGTAATAAATCAGCAAGAAAAGCAACATTGTAACAATGCACGGAACGAACCAACACACAATCGTCCATGACTGAAAACTGTCGGACCGCCATTGCTGTCGTCTTTGCACAGTCCAGATGGACCTGTGACTCGCATAGACTTTCCGTGTTCCTGCAGGAGCATCTAAGACGACGCAGGTTTGTCGCGGATGCGAATTGCTGTATGTAGCGTGTAAAACAGTTTGCCACGGTGCACGCGGTCGTGCGTCATAACCAAAAACTCGGTTTTTAAAAAGACTGCTTACTTCATTGTGTTTTAACCTGAGTTGGAAAGGATTGTTTTAAGGATCCCATGGGATACCCCTCACAAACTGTTTTACACGCTGCATATGGCGATTCACCTCCGGCGTGGCTCCGTCCTGCCAGCGCCATAGGTGTCTTACTTGTCGGCGGCTTAGTGAATCCACGCCCCTTTCGGCGTACTTTCCATGGGTGTCTTGCCTTAGTGAAATTATATTATATATATATATATATATATATATATATATATATATATATATATATATATATATATATACACACATACATACACACACACACACACACATATACATATACATATATATATATATATATATATACATACACAGTCAACCCTCGTTTATCGCGGTTAATCCGTTCCAGACTCTGCCGCGACAAATGAATTTCTGCAAAGTAGGATTCTTTATTTATAAATCGAATATTTTCGCAGTTAGAGCGTAGAAAACCTGTTTACGACCTTCTAAATACTGTAATATATATAATTTTATTAGAGTTTAAATATTAGATACGGGGGCACGGTGGCGCAGTGGTAGCGCTGCTGCCTCGCAGTTAGGAGACCCAGGTTCGCTTCCCGGGTCCTCCCTGCGTGGAGTTTGCATGTTCCCCCGTGTCTGCGTGGGTTTCCTCCGGGTGCTCCGGTTTCCTCCCACAATCCAAAGACCTGCAGGTTAGGTGGATTGGCAATTCTAAATTGGCCCTAGTGTGTGCTTGGTGTGTGGGTGTGTTTGTGTGTGTCCTGCGGTGGGTTGGCACCCTGCCCAGGATTGGTTCCTGCCTTGTGCCCTGTGTTGGCTGGGATTGGCTCCAGCAGACCCCCGTGACCCTGTATTCGGATTCAGCGGGTTAGAAAATGGATGGATGGATATTAGATACGAGATAAAATAAATTGCAATAATGTATATGCGAACTGAAATGTAGCCTATCAAAACAGAAATCAGCAAAAGGCAGTTTTGACCAAATTTTTCTCAGCTAAAACAACTTGGATGACGTAATACGGTACATTATATAGGACTACAGAAATCGCAGAACCCAACAGTTAATGTTTAGTAGCTTAGAAAATTTATTTTAATGTCAAACAGTAACCATTACATAAAATTTGATTTAATGAAACAGCCGGCCCATGACCAGACCAGAGTTCGCAGCCCACCAGGTATTGCCTAAATGCCCTAATGGCCAGTCCGCCCCTGGTTGTCACAGATTATAAATCTGGTTGGAACAAAAACCTGCAGCCACAGTGAGTCCCCAGGACCAAGTTTGGCAAACACGGTTCTAGCACAATATGCCCCTACATAGAGACGGGCCGTCAGGTCCAACTGGTGGTACTACAGACACACAGCTAACAGTCTTGCCAAGAACTTTACTGCTACTGTGTGGACCTTGACGCTCAGAGACGAAAGTAGTAGTTGTTGATTATGATCTGTGAAACCTTCACCCATTCCCAAGTAACAGACCTCAGTAGTCGGCCACTCTCATACACTGCAGGTCAGTCAAGATCCTCTCACCCACAATCCGGGGTCTCCAACTCGAGTCCTGGAGAACTACTGCGGCTGCAAGTTTTCATTCTCTTTACTTAATTATTGACCAGTTTCTGCTGCTAATTAACTATTTCCCTTTAATTTTAATTGACTTTGAGACTGTCCGCAGAGTTGATTCTTTTTTCCTTAAACGGGACCTAAATATAAATTTGATGTGAAGTGATCTGAGCTGACAGATGACCAGCTAAGTTGGCGCCTCAAACTCCAACCAACTTCACTTCATTCAGTTTCTTAAATTTGAAGCCAATTCTCGTTGTTAATTAAATCCGTCATTTAATTGCATCGCGCTCATTCCATCATGACAGACATTTCCAAAACTTTTGAATTTCTTTAAGAGCACTGTCAAAACGTTTTGTGGACCCAAGGAGATCAACATACTGAGGTCTTCACCTTTCTTTAATTTTCAGTTATGGTGTGGTTTATGTGTTAGCACATTTTGTGTCTTAATACTGTTTGGTTGCTAATTAAGGAAAACAAATAAATTAAGGGGCCCCAAGTGTTAAGTTGTGCATCAATTAAAATTAGCAGCAAAATCCGGTCACTAATTAAGAAAAGGGTTAGAATGAAAACCTGCAGCCACAGTAGCTCTCCTGGACTGGAGTTGGAGACCCCTGCCCACAATGCTCTTCACAAAATGTCAGTCTCAGAGCACGTGCACAAGCCTGATCTCTAAAACAATGACAAAACACAATACATTTCCAAACATGAGCATACAAACTTTATTGAATACAAAGTGAAAACAGCAAATTTTAATCTGATAAACGGGCGCAGTAACATAATGCTCGAGATGTAGCTGGAACTGAGCATTCCTGGGGGAAACAATCCTCTTTGTCCGCGGTCAGTCTTGAGGGACAAATCTGCAGCTCTGGTGACCTCTGCAAACTGCCATTCCCCGACCCATCCCGTGTCCCCCACTCTGTGGATTTCATTAGGAAGATCCATGCATCACATTTCTTTCACTATCTTCAAATCAGGAACTTTGTTAAACAGAACCTTCCAGATTTTCCTCATCTTGCACCCCCATCCATGCTGGAAAAAATATTGCTCAATCTCAAGGACTTAAGACTCCATCTCTACAATATATAAAATCATTTTACAGTCCCTCCCTTTCAAAGATCCAAGAGGACACTGGGAAAAAGATCTCTCAATTAATAGATCAGAAAAGGAGTGGAAAGTAGCAATGCAGAGAATTCACTCGAGCACCATATGTGCAAAGCATACAATTGTACAACTCAAAATTACATATCGAGCACATCTGTCTCGACTAAAAACGCTCCAAAATGTTTCCAGGGCGAGAGCCAACCTGCGAACGTTGCAATCAAGTCTCAGCCTCACTAGGTCACATGTTCTGGGCCTGCACCAAATTAACATCATTCTGGACCAAAATTTTTAATTACCTTTCAGACAGCCTCGGACTCACAATCCCTCCTAAGCCATTAACAGCTGTGTTTGGTGGTCTTCCAGAGGGGTTTAAGGTGGAGAAGGACAAACAAACTGTGATTGCATTCACTACACTGTTGGCACGCAGACTTATTTTGCTAAATTGGAAGAATCCAAACTCTCCTCTTCTAAGTCCGTGGGAAACCGATGTGTTATATTATTTGAAATTGGAAAAAAATCCAACACTCAGAGGATCCGTACAGACTTTTTTCAAAACATGGCAGGATCTAATCAGTAATATTTTAAAAGAAGGTCATGAAGCAGAGAATTTATTAATTCAGGTATGTTTAATAGCATTAAAAATTGTACGCCGTTTGGCTTGCTCTCTCTCTCTCTCAGGGGTGGGGATCGATCTGTTCTTTAACTCAATTTTTCTTTTTGTAAAAACTTGATTGCTTTGTATGGATTGCAATAAAATTAAATAAAAAAATAGGATGATTATTATTATTATTAAAAGGTACATTCCGAAAATAAAAAAAAAAAAAAAGATCCATGCACCCTTGGATTCCATCTCTCTCCAGGTTTGCCCGTCACTTCCCATGAGCTAGATCAGCAGCAGTTTGGTAATGTACCAGTGGGGCCAAATGCAGAGAAAAGAAACAAAAAAAAAATACTGCAGAGGAGACTCCAGGAAAAAAGTGGACGTTTTTCCTTTCCTGTGTAAATGCCCAATGAGCAGAGATGTAGAAACCTTGACAAGATATTGGGACAGCTTAGCTATTAGCGAGGCAAATGGGATTGACGGACCCAATGGTCTCCTCTCATTTGTCAAAGTATGTTCTTCTGTAATAAGCTCAGCCAAGTAGCGGATCAGATCAGGGTATGCTAAATAAAGCAGCCGAGCCTTCAGTCTGAAAATTAAAAAACAAAGAGGACAAAAAGGGGGGCATCTAACACAAGAAGCGGGCATCTCGCTGCACTGATTTGGGGCCGTGCAGCAAAACCTCCCACGGTTTTTATTAAACCTTGGAAAGTTTAGATCACTCAGGTCTGCTGCTGACGTTTTATTTACGCAGCTCCTTTCAGACACTCAATAAACACATTAACAAGACACTAGAAATTACATACAGTGCAAGAAAATGAATAACACTCATTGAGGAGATGTGTTTTTAACAGGATTTTGAAATACTGTCACCTGGAGTGGACTGGGTCTTCAAGTCTCTTGAAGTGCTGAGAGAGTGGCATGGCAGGCTGTGTTATTCCTAAGGCACTTGTGTTTGTTTAAAGTGCCAGAGGTTAACCAGCTGTGTGTGTGTGTGTTTGTCATTCATGGGGCACTGTTAAAGTTTGTGTGTATGCATTGTCAAGGATACCAGGGGCGACGACCCGGCCGGGACGCTTTCAGGGACCGGAAGTGGGCGTGCGCCCATCTGAGATCACGTGGGGGCCGCCATCCTGGTTGCTTTGGGGTCCACGGGTAGAGGGCTTGGAAGCCCAACCCTGTAGGGACCCGTGGTCACCGCCAGGGGGCGCCCCAATGCCTTGGGGACCCTGGACTTCAGCACTTCCGCCACACCAGGAAGTTCTTGTGTGGGGGTCGAAGGAGGACACCCGGAGAGCTTCCGGGAGAACAGCCGGCATTTCTGCCATACTGGGGCGTGTCCAGGGAGGAATGCCGGGACACACCTGGATCACGTCTGGGATGACATAAAAGGGGCCGTCTCCCTTCATTCGAGGCTGGAGTTGGGTGGAAGAAGGATGAAGCAGAGAGAGAGAGAGAGAGAGGAGGCGGCCCGAAGAAAGGCAAGGTGTTGTTTGGCCAGGACTTTGGGGACTTGGGGTTTTGTGTATGCACCGATTTTGGACGTTGTAAAATATTGTAAAATAAACGTGTGGTGGTGATTTTCAACATGTACGCCTGTCTGTGTCTCCGGGCCGGGTCCACAGCATATAGCTAGTTATGTCTGACAGTAGACTAACCCAGTAATGAATGCGAGGAGTACACGTACCCATTACCGGTTTTCTTCAAGGGTAAGTAGAGGGAAATACTACGATAATACACAAGTCAAGTAAAATGACACCTTTTATTAAAAAGTGTCATTTTACTGGACTTCTCACTACATTCATAATGGCTGACACAGTACAACACCTGAATACTACAGACATGTACCAATTCAAATAAAAAGGGCTGCTGCCTCACAGTACGAAGACATGGATTCACATCCCAGGTTTTGCATGTTCTCCCCATGTCTAAATGGGTTTCTGCCCACAATCGAAAGACACACAGGTTAAATGAATTGGCAGTACTAAATTGGCACCGTGTGTGTGTGTGTGTGTGTGTGTTCATCCTACAATGGCCTGGCAGCCCATACAGGGAAATCGTTCCTGCTTTACCTTGTGCTAGTTGGGAGAGACTCCAGCACCCCAAAAGGACCCTGTTCAGGACTAAGCAGCTTAGCAGCCTTGTACCCATTGTCAGACCCTATGCTGGGTTCCTCCTTGTGCATGACAATGCCCGGCCTCATGTGGCGAGAGGATGAAGGAATGGATCCCATTGACTGCCATGCTCACTCACCTGACCTCAATCCAATAGGACACCGAGTTGTCGGATGGACCGAAACGTAGACTGTCTAATTTCCTGGTTCAGATCTGGGAGGAGATTCCCCAGGACACCATCCATCGTCTCATTAGAACATTGTCAGGCATCCATACAAGCACGTTTGGGGGGGTGATGAGGGGCATACAAAACTACCAAGTACGATTTGGAGTTGCTGCAATGAAATTTCGACAAAATGGACTGTCCTTCATGCTGCATCAATGTTTCCCTTTGATTTTCGGGGTGTCCGAGTTGAGCCCTCTCTCTGTAGGTTGATCATTTCATTTCCATCCTTTTGTTCCTCACGCATCGCCATATCAGTCCATAGCAGTAGAGAGCGCCAGCAGGATTTCCCCCAACCCACCCCCTGAAATCTGATACGCTTTCAAAGTGTTCGTTTAATTTTATTGAGCACCTTATATTAACAGTCCTCTCAGGCAAGAGAAAGATGCCCAAAATTGGTGCTTCCCAAATACAAAAAGGTCGACTATTCCAAAGCTTAGGGGCAACTATTGCCCAGAGGGGACTAGGCAGTCTAATGGTCTGGAATCTCTACAGATTTTATTTTTTCTCCACCAGTCTGGAGTTTTTTTTTTTTGTTTTTTCTGTCCCCCCTGGCCATTAAACCTTACTCTTATTTGATGTTAATTAATGTTGATTTATTTTGTTTTCTTATTGTGTCTTTTATTTTTCTATTCTTTATTATGTAAAGCACTTTGAGCTACTGTTTGTATGAAAATGTGCTATAGAAATAAATGTTGTTATGGTTGTTGTACTCAGGGCTGTGGAGTCGGTAGATAAATGCTCCGACTCCGACGTTTCTAAATCTTCCGACTCCGACTCCCCTGTATGTATATGCTATGCTAAATTTATTTTCTACATCCATTGAAGGAAAGGAAGGCAACATACATGTCATTTCACCACAGAACTACTGGCTAGGAAGCCAACACTCTACTATACTAGAATGCCAGATGTACCGTGTTAGCCATTATGAATGTAGAGAAAAGCCAAGCAAAATGACACCTTTTATTGGCTAACTAAAAAGATTACAATATGCAAGCTTTTGAGGCAACCCAGTCCCTTTCTTCAGGCGAGATGTAATCATTTAATGTAATGATTCCATCTCGCCTGAAGAAGGGGCCTGAGTTGCCTCGAAAGCTTGCATATTGTAATCTTTTTAGTTAGCCAATAAAAGGTGTCATTTTGCTTGGCTTTTCTCTATAATGCCAGATTAAAGACAAAACACAATGAAAACCAGGTTTTGTTTATTTTTATTTTTTTTAAACAAGTGTCTGGATAGTAATAGCAGGCATAAAAATCAGGAACAGGAAATGTATTGGTTCAAAAATACAAACCACATTCTTTGGTAGTTTTAACTTTAAAAAAAAAAAAAAAAAAAGCTTAACTATATGAACTAAAAACAATATCTGGAAAACCTATACAGTATTCAACTTTAAACCTGACTATGGGATTCAAACAGGATTCATGATTTCCTTTAACTATAACTGTATTCCAAGTTTAAGTTTATTCCCTTCACTTATACAAGTGTCTCTAGTCCTGCAAAAAACATTTACCTAATTATCAGCGAGAGTTAAGGCCCCCAAATACGATTTTGCCACCGACCGATGTGCATGTGCAATCGTGTCAATTGATTGGCGGCCGCAGATTGCGGGTGTCCACATGGACGGGCAGATCCAGCTTGCCGAAAATCTCGACCACCGGCCCCCATCCAAAGTAATGTGATGCCTCTGTCTGCTGCAGTGGCCGTCTCCTCTGTCAGCCAGCCGGAAGTTTAGTGCATTGTGTCAGTCACCGGCCAGCTGATCAGCAGAACGAGCCTCTGCTGGAGACCGTAGGAGATCTGTGTTCTCGGCTCCTTCACTAGCGCATAGCGAAGGGGAGCCGACGGAGCTGAGAACACACCAGAGGATTTTTCAGGCGTTTGACGCGTGATGACTCGTTGAACGGCCGAAAAATCAGCAGTGCATCTGTAAATGTATGGGGGGCTTTAGGCCAGGTTCACAGTTCCCTGTAACAGGGGAACACGACACAATGGAAAGCGGGGCCGCACCTTACCTGTGCATTACATCCCATATAGTGACGCATACAGTTAATGAAAAGCATGCTTCATGGTTACTTGACATGTTCGTTTTGTGGTAACATTATGCACTGCATGCATTGGGCTTTATTCTTACAGCAGAGACGTAGTTCATTATGACGGTTTGTGAATTGGGACATTTCAACTTACTTTTTTAATTCCCATTTAAATTTAGTCGGAGTCGATTAACTTTTTGCCGACTCCAGGTACCCAAAATTGACTCAGACTCAGACTCAGAAGCCCTGGTTGTACTGCATAAAAGCCTGATTGGTGGTGGTCCTTCCAACAGGACCTACAAAGTTCTGGTAAGTGTGACCACTGGGTATTTGCTCAACACTGACCAAGACCATACTAAGCCAGTAAGGCAAGATGGCCAACTCTAGCAAGTGTACTACCGACTCAAAAACATCTTCACATTTGAGGACAACACTGTGCACACTCAAAACTTTATCCCCGTACCCTGATCTCCACAAGTTGATCACAGAGGTCTACAGTGAGTTCCTTGGACTTCACGGTTTGTATTTTTTTGTCTCGACACACAGTGTGAATTGTGGGACCTCCTATACACAAAGGCATGTGTGCTTTTCTAAATGATGTCCAAGTCAATTCAGTTTGCACATATGGTGCCATCCAATCAAGCCCTAGAGTAGGGGGTCTCCAACACGTTGCTCACGAGCTACCGATAGCTTGCAACCCATTGCCAAGTGGCTCCCCAAGGGTTAACGAATCCTCCATCAATTTGAAAACTTGATTAGTCAAATTAGGGGGTGGGCGATCGATCCAAAAAATCACCACACGATCCTTTTAACACAAAATCACGAGCCACAATCTGAATTGTAATCTCTCTTTTCAATGAGGAGTACACTTCAGAGAATATCCGAACTCAAACTCATCAAGACCGAAGTAACACTTGATTTTAAATAGCAAACAAAGTTGAATTCAATTGTTCTCTCTTTTGCAAGCTAAACGGAGTTAAGGCACATGCCCAGAAGCTGGCGAGTGTATGAGGAAGGCCCCTGCCCTCGGCCCGCTGCATATTTCTCAGATTCACACAAATAAAAATTGGTACGGCAAGCAAACTCCGATACATAACGAAATGAGAGAAGTCACAAAATCAACTAGAATGTTCAAGCAAATTATAGAAAAAAAAAAACCTAAATCCGTGAAGTAGATCTCTCGTGAAAAGCAGACAGATATACAGCGGGGACGTTGGACTTTATAGATTATATTTTATTAAAATAATGTGCAGTTAAAGTCTCAACAGCATTTCTGGAGCTTAGTAGAGCCGGATAACTAGAAGAATCTTCATCAAGCAGCTCTGAAAATGTCTGCTTTGTTTGGGTCTCCATACCTCGGTGAGTCGGACGTGAATGTCATGAAGTTAAAGTTCAGAACAAGACGGACATTGAAATGACTCCATAAGAGTGAACCTAAGGGGCTCAACTCCACCAGACACCTCAGTGCCAGTCATCTGACTAACTAAACAACACATCACACTGGACCTGTGAATAAAGTGACACAGTGACATTTGACAAAATGACAAATGAAGAAGTCAGATCTGTGGATTTGGAATTGCATTGTTTTGTTTCGACAGCCTTCAAGTTTTAATTCAATAGTGCGAGATACACTAGAAAATGCATACAGACGTACAAAATGCACTTGCACTGAACTAAATATTTTTGTGACGTTTTGATTCAGAAATGTGCGTTGTGGACACCAACATTATGTAAATGTTCAGGCATCCATCCATTTTCTAACCCGCTGAATCCGAATACAGGGTCACGGGGGTCTGCTGGAGCCAATCCCAGCCAACACAGGGCACAAGGCAGGAACCAATCCAGGGCAGGGTGCCAACCCACCGCAGGACACACACAAACACACCAAGCACACAACGTTAGAAAACAGGAGTAGCTCTCTTACAAAATGAAAATGTCCAAGTAGCTCTCAGGGGGGGGAAAAAAAAGGTTGGAGACCCCTGTTGCAGAGACATCAAGAAGGATCAAAGCAAACAGAAGGCCACTGAGCACAATGTGGAAGGCCACAACAAAAGGGGCTGAATATTTCTAGGAGCGAGTGATTTCACTTGTTGGATTTCTTAATAAGTTTGCAAACCGTTCTGAAAAACTTTACTTTTAGCTTAATGGGTTAAGAGGGTAGATGGAGCCAATAAAAACTAAAGCACAATAAAGTGGAGAAGCCGGAAATCCATTGCATTTACACGTACATATTTGAATGTGTGTATGTACACATGTATAGTACACAGGCATAAACAAATATGCTGTACACACACACTTCAGATATTTTATACTAAAAAAATCCACACACACGCACAGCCCCCAGTCGCACCCTGCCTCCTTCAGATTGCGGTTGAAGTGGGCGAGTGACGCAGGACTCCGCTATTGTCATATTGTTTGCTGTATGAACCATACTGGGATGCATGCCAGCATCCCTCTGCTGGGAACACCTATTGATTGGAACTAAGGGCATTTCTCAAATCTCACCGTCGACTGGGTTCCTAGAATTGTGCAACTCTATTTATATAGACATTAATCTAACACCCCTTTTGAAAAAGGTAACTACCCACCCAGATCTTAACTCGAGCCATGACACATAATAAAAACAAACTCAATCCAAGGTCTTTTTAAAAAACAATACATTTATCAAAAAACCACATGCCCACAAGACCCATCACGCAACACACTGCTCACCACAACTATGTATTTTCAGTAATGAGGACCCCCCCACCCTCAAACAAACACTTTGTTAAACCCACTTAATTCAGTTCTGGGGAAACCAGGAACAAGGAAACCTCTCTGCACTACCAGATACAAGCCAAGGAAGTGAACTGCGCACCAGTTAAGAGCAGGGATCACCAGTTCACACTGGGACAGATTTGAAATATCTGGTTCAAGTAAGCGTGGCACGGTGGCGCAGTGGGTAGCACGGCTGCCTCACAGTTATGAGACCTGGGTTTGCTTCCCAGGTCCACCCTGCGTGGAGTTTGCATGTTCTCTGCGTGGGTTTCCTCCCACAGTCCAAAGACATGCAGGTCAGGTGCATTGGCGATCCTAAATTGTCCCTAGTGTGTGCCCTGCTGTAGGCTGGCACCCTGCCACTACACAACAGACCACCAGGATTGGGACCAGAAGGCAGCATGTTAATTAATTCTTTCCATTTACATAGCGCTTTTCTCACTACTCAAAGTGCTCAGCAATTTTAGGTTAAGCGGTTTGCTCAAGGGCCCAACAGAGCAGAGTCCCCGTTGGCATTTACTGGATTCAAACCGGCAACCTTCCGATTGCCAGTGCAGATCCCTAGCCTCAGAGCCACTTCTCTGCTATGGGACACCTTGGCATGACATTGGATTGGAAGTTGGAGGACCTGCTGTATGCAGATTAACATCATACCCAGAACGGAGCGATTGCAGGTTATGGGCATTGCTCAAGGGCTCAACGGAGTACAGTCGTGGCCAAAAGTTTGGAGAAGGACCCAGGTGTTGGTTTTCACCAAGTCTACTACTTCAGTGTTTTTAGATCTTTCTGTCAGATGTTTCTCTGGTATACTGAAGTAGAATTACAAGCAGTTCAGAAGTTTCAAAGGCTTTTATTGACAACAACATGATGTTCTTGCAAAGGGCCAATATTTGCAGTGTTGGCCTTTCTTTTTCAAGACCTCTGCAATTCACCCTGGCAGGTTGGCAATCAACTTCTGGGCCAAATCCTGACTGTTGGCAGCTTCCCAATCCTGCATAATAAGAATTGGTGGGTTTCTGTTTGTCCACCCACTGCCTCTTGAGGATTGACCACAAGTTCTCAATGGCATTAAGGTCCGAGGAGTTTCCTGGCCATGGACCCCAAAATTCCGGTGTTTTGTTCCGTAAGCCACTTCGTTCTCACTTTTGCTTTATGGCCTGGTGCTCCATCATGTTGGTCACCTAATTGTTAGATGGTTGGGAGAAGTTTGGTCTCATTCTTTATTCATGGCTGTGTTCTTAGGACAAATTGTGAGTGAGAAGCAACCCGACGTGACATGAAGGGTCCCAGGATGCTTTACTGTTGGAATGACACATGACTGATGGTAGCGCCGCTCACCTTTTCTTTTTTCCCGGATGCCCCAAACAATCAGAAAAGGGGATTCATCCGAGAAAATGACTTTTCCCCCAGCAGTCCAATCCCAGAATATCAGTCTGTCCCCGATGTTTTTCTCATCTTGACACCCACCAGGCCATCCTTCAAAAGTCTTCACCTCCCTCACACCTGCCTACTGCCATTCCTGATCAAGCTCTGCACTGGTGGTGCCCGCAGCTGAACCCACTTTAGGAGATGCTCGCTCCTGGCGCTTGCTGGACTTTGGGCGCCCTGACGGCTTCTTCACAACAATTGAACCCCACACCTTGAGGTTCTTGATGGTTGATTTAGGTGCAATCCGACTATCCTTGCCTGTAAAGCCCTTTTTGCGCAAAGCAATGATGGTCCTTGTTTGGCGGGCTGACATGCAATGGAAATGGGTTTCTTGCGGATTAAGTTCATTTTTATGGCAAAGAGAGTCTTTGAAATGAATTGCAATTCATCTGATCACTCTTCAGGACATTCTGGAGTCGATACAAATTGCCATCATTAAAAACTGATGCAGCAAACTTTGCGAAAATTGAATATTTGTCTCATCCTCAAGGCCACGACTGTAGGAGTCAATTCTGCCGTTTATGGGATTTGAACCTGCAACCTTCAGATTACTAGTGCAGATTCTCTACCCTCAGAGCCACCATTCCACGCCATAATTGGGGGGGGTTAGGGAGAGTAGTAAGTAAAAAAAGAAATAATCCTGGTACGTTACCTGGCATGGAAGTCCTTTAACTGGCCAGTACTGAAAAAGTAAACAAGCCGAGAATGAAAATTCAAGATACAAGACATCTTAGGACAGAACACAATACTCCGTCGCTGATGGAAAGGTCAGTACATGCTGTACGGAGAGTGAACACCCCACACACACACACACAATGCAGCCCCTCACCTCCAAGCACAAAAACGTAATAAACCAGGATGGTCTGCACATGTACAACTCTTTAGTTCATCTGTTATTAGAGGCCAAGTGAAGTAACATCCTCCAAATGCTGCACTTGAACCATGAAATCAAAGTAAAAAAATAAATAAGAATAAAAATGCCAGCCCTCTTATCCACACCCTGCCTGCTCCACAACAGAACAGGTTGGTCAATGCTTCAGCGACTTTCTAGGTGCAACTGGTTTAGGTAAGGTGTACTATTATTATTATTTTTACTAGGGGGCTTCTTTCTCCCCCGCCAGGGGCCTCCTCTCCGAAAACGGTGATACAATGGAAAACAAATACATTTTTTGTTTCGTGCTGCTGCCCTCACGCGTGATCTGCAATTCACTTGCCTACCCTTCTTCCCCCTGCCAGCGGTAGGCGCCGTTGTGAAGAGGGGAGTTGTGGCACCCCAAGGAGACGCAGTCGCTCCTCCGAAACCCCTTCTTAAAATGTTGACACATTAGGAGACAAGTAACAGGCGTTTTATCGCCTCCTCTTTGCTCGAGAAGCTGTTGGCTTGCCGCTGCGCCACCGGGATCTGCATCTCGCACGGTGCTTCAAACATTGACAAGCCTGTACAGCACCTGAATATTTGATCTCTTCGAACGCGATTCCGTTATTAAACGTCGAGTAATATTTTCAGATTGTTTGCGCTAATGCGATCTTTATTCTCATTTTTGGAGACTTTAGTTGTAAGTAGGGCATGACTTGTAATAATCTCATGTTAAAAGTCTCCGTCTCACGGGACTTCATACTGCGCCAACGTTTTTGGAATCTTAATTCTCGTGGGCAGAACGAATTATATCTCCGACTTAAAAGTTTAAATCCGAACAATATATTCAATACCTTTTCGCTGTTCCGTTATTTCCATTTGTTTGCGCTAATGCGATCTTTACTTTCCGTTTTTTGAGACTTTCGAATTTTCCTACTTCCATTATCTCTAACCTGCTCTGCATGCGTACCATAGGACTTGCATCTGAAGGTTGTAAGTATGACGTGACTGGTCTGTCTCGCGGGACGTGAAAGTGTCACTCTGTCTCGCTTCAAAAGATCACGTCGTTTTTTGTTTTTTTAAATTGACTAGGGAGCTCCACCCCCTGCTCGCTTCACTCTTGCACCCCCAGGTTTGGTTTACCAGATTAAAATTTAGAGATTATTATTTTCATGGGAATTGTTACATATGCATTATTTTCACTTTTACTTTAAAACGTTTGTAAAAACAATATTTGTCCTTTATTTCCAACCCCAGGCGTGGTTAAATCTTTTTCTCGCAGGACGAATAATGTGGGGGGGCTGAACGCACGCTAAGGAGATCAGCTGCAGTCTTTCTGCTGTTGGTGAGCTGCAGGTTTCTTGGAGTTCGACACCCGTGTCCTAGATCAGGGGCATCGAACTCCACGCCTGGTGGGCCGCAGTGGCTGCTGGTTTTCATTCTCACTCTTTTCCTAATCAGGTGCCAGTTTTCACTGCTAATTAACTTCTTTTCCCTTCATTTTAATTGCCCTGTTTTTAAGGATTCCGTCCTCTGAATTGATTCTTTTCTTCATTAAAGTGACAGCCAAACAGAATTGAGACGTGAAACGAGCCAACAGTTGAGCAGCTAAACTGGGATTTCAAACTCCAACCAGTCTGTTAATGAGAAGCCAATTCTCGGTGTTAATTGAACTCGTTATTTAATTCCACAGCTTGTAGCGGCTCTCATTCTGCCACAGCAGTCATTTCCAAAACTGTAGAAGTTCTGGTGACCTGAGAGATCAACCTTAATGAGAGACCTTCACCTTTCTTTATTTTCAGATATTGTGAGATGGGCACAGGTGAGCTGGTCACATGGCAGCTCGTTTTGTGTCTCATGTTTATTTGGCTGCTAATTAAGAAGAAAAAAAAAAAAAACTAAGAGGCCTGAGTCAAGTTAATTCAAATTAAGGCAAAAAGAAGTTCATTAGCAGCTAAAACGGGTCACTAATGAAGAAGATGGTTAGAATGAAAACCTGCAGCTACTGCGGCCTTCACGACTAGAGTTCGACACCCATGTCCTAGATCAGGGGTCCTCAATCCCAGTCCTGGAGAGCCTCAGTGGCTGCAGGTTTTTGTTCTGACCTGGTTGCTTAATTAGAAAGCAATTCTTGCCAATAAAGCACTAACAAGCTATGAAATTAAATCAACTCTGCTCTGTCAGCTCATTCTCATATTCTAGATTTTCTTTCCCTTTCTATCATGCAAATGATTTGAAGGCTAAAATGGACGAGTAATTCTCAGTCCTTCACTTTTTTCTCTTCATTTTTCTTCCAATTATTTAATTAAACCCAATAGTGCAGATAAATACACACAGGTGTAAATGTAAATAAGTTAAATGGAGAAATGCTGCTCTCTCTTGTCATTTGCATGTTATTGATAATAAGGAGCAATTCAAATAGCTGTTTAAGACAAAATTAAGCAATAAGGGCTCAAAATCACTACAGTGAAGCAGAAGTGTTACTTTAGCAATAAGTGCTTTTTATTAAGCAACTGGGTTGGAGCAAAAACCTGCAGCCACTGCGGCTCTCCAGGACCGTGATTGAGGACCCCTGTCCTAGATGATCATGTCTCGTCTTCCTCCCATGATCGTTTAGAGAGAGAAATAAATAAATAAATAAAATAATAATAATAATCTCTAAGTGCTGGGCAGCCATCTGGAAGGCTGAGCTTCGACACTGCTTTTTCCATACTTACTATTCACTGATTAGTTGGGTTAAGCCTGCAGTGCAGCACAAAGCATGATTAACAGAAGAACACTCCAGGCAGACAAAAGAAGAAAGAAAGAGAAAGGGTCGAGAAGCTTTTCAAGTGCAGAAGAATGCCAGACTCGAGTGGCACATCCACTTTGATGGGTTGATTACAAGGAGTACATGAAAGTAACAAACCATAATACAAAGTGTGTGTGTGGGGGGGTGTCGGCTTGGTCTTGCTAAATAGATACCAGCTTTCCCACTTTCCTTCCTTTCTCATTTCCCAGTTTCATGGGCTCTCTTCCCGCCTGTTAACGAGCCTCATAATCCACCTCTAGTAGAACATTTTCAGAATTACAGTAGAACCAAAAATCTAAAATGAGGTTTTTAAAATTCCTTCAAAAGGCATTGATAAGTTGACCCAGCAACCTTATTTCAGCTTAAGGGAGAATCAGGTAGTGGAGGACATCAGTGGACATTAAGGGGGAGGAGCTTTTACGACCGAAGCCAGGAAGCTCTGTGCAGAGGAGAGCAACCAAGTGCATCATGGGACTTAAGGACCTTTTCAGAGATATAATAGGTGCCATAGCCGTGTTTCGTGACTCACTTTTGCTAATAATTCATTCCCTGAAAGTCCTCAGTGTTGCTGTGTCAGCTTTGTTCATAACGGCACTCGGTTTTGTTTTAATTCTCTCCCTTTGCTACGACCTCCAGAGGGTCCTCAGTGTGTCCCATAACTGAACCTGTGGTTAAAAACTAGCTTGGGGAGTGCAAGGAAGCCCATCAAGAAAATCAGTAAGTTGAAGTATTCTGCAAAGAGTAACTGGATAAAAAATGTGCAGGGCGAAAACCAGTTACTGTAAATGTGGGCAAATGGGGGTAGGGGTTAGTCACACCAGTTACTGAAAGCAATGAATCACACACACAAATATGCAAAAATCAGAGCATTTCCCTCAAATAAACTATCAAATATAATGTGCATGCCTCATTTGTTTAACTGGGTTCTCCAATTTTAGAATTTATGTAAAAGTCTGATCATGTTTTAAGTAATTTATGCAAACTAGAGAACATTCTAAAGGAATCAAATGGTTTAGCACCACTGTAAGCCAAGAGGGGACTTATGACCACCACTGCAATAATCAGGACACCCACAACCAAGAATGAACCCCGACAGTACACAGTTGTACAGCACTCCTAAGCACCCCAGCAAATTACCAGAATTCAAAACCTGCACAAATCCAGGGGTGAAGGTTTTAAACCCGTTACTCTTTGACCTTTAGAACTCCAAATCTACAGTCCGTAAAATGGAAATTTAGAAAAAAGAGGAAAGAACGTTCACAGTGACACTACATCTCAACTGCTAACACTTGCTGCAAGATTCATGGAAAATTACTACAACCATGTTGTCCTCATGCTGATCTTGCAAAAATTTTACACCAGGTGCCCTTCCCGATGTAACGTTGTGGTAAAGGATGTTAAAAGATAGACCTGCCAGGAAAGAGGAAGGCCTAAGAGGAGGTTTATGGATGTGGCGAGAGAGGACATGCAGGTTATGGGTGTGACAGAGCAAGATGATGAGGACAAGAAGATACAGTGGAACCTCAGGTCACGAACATCTCGGAACACGTACAAAAAAAATCGGGTTACGACCAAAAAGTTTGCCAAACTTTTGCATCTGTTCACGACCACACACTCAGGTGACGAACAAGCCAGTTACCCTTCCGGATCGTACGTGCCGATGATTTCTGCACGTGTTCAGTCTCTGCCTGTGCTTTCGGCGTGAACTCTTCTTCGTTTAACCTTCCGGTTCGTACACGCCGGTGATTTACGCACGTGTTCACTCTCTAACTGTACAGTACATTGTTCTCAGTCAGACGTGCATTGCACAGAGGGACTTTACCTCAAAACTGTGATCTCCTCTCCACCCAGCTTCCTGCTCACTTCCTTCATGCCAGAACTCGACTCGTGCAAGGTTAGTTTTTGTATAAATTAAGGATTTTTCAAAATGTTCATTTTTTCTTTGTGCTTAAAACAAAAACAAAAAAAAAGTGTTTACAGCGAGTGGTTCATAAGGCTGTAGTGTGAACTCCTGCAATGTTACTTTTCCAAGTTACATAGAACAAACCTGCTCCAAGCAGGTTTTGAGGATTTGGATGTGCTGCTAGGACAACACATCCAGCAAGAGTTTTGAAAAGCCGACAGATCCAGGATCATGCCAAATCATCAATTACATCTGGCTAAACGAGTAATCCACGTACGAAAAATACCCCCCAGAGTAAAATAAATCTTCTTTTGGTTGCTCCTCCTATTTAGGGGTGGCCATAGTGGATCATCAGTCTCTCTTGCCCGCTCTCCCAGTCTTATGTCAGTCATTTTCGGCCACACCAACTGCCTTCATGTCCTCCCTCACCACATCCATAAACCCGCTCTCTGGCCTTCCTCTTTTCCAGATGTACCCCTCATCTCATCATGTGCCCAAATCACCTTAATCTCACCCAGTCTACCAGGTCTACAGGGGTTGAATTATGAGGAAAGATTAAAAGAGCTGAGCCTTTACAGTTTAAGCAAAAGAAGATTAAGAGGTGACATGATTGAAGTGTTTAAAATTATGAAGGGAATTAGTACAGTGGATCGAGACTTGTATTTTAAAATGAGCTCATCAAGAACACAGGGACACAGTTGGAAACTTGTTAAGGGTAAATTTCGCACAAACATTAGGAAGTTTTTCTTTACACAAAGAACGATAGACACTTGGGATAAGCGACCAAGTAGTGTGGTAGACAGTAAGACGTTAGGGACTTTCAAAACTCGACTTGATGTTTTCTTGGAGGATACAAGTGGATAGGACTGGCGAACTTTGTTGGGCTGAATGGCCTGTCCTCGTCTAGATTGTTCTAATGTTCAGTCCACGTACCGGTGTAGTCCCTCTAATACATTCATTCTCGATCCCATCTGTCCTCGTCACTCCAAGCAAAAATCGTAGCATCTTTAAACTCTTTTCGGCAGTGCCACCGTCTCCTAACCATACAACGCAGCTGGTCTCTCTGTTTTACAGACCGCACCTTTCACTCTTGCAGGTATTTTTTTGATCACAAGTCAATCCTGCCACTCTTCTCCACCCTGCCTTCACCTCTTTGCTACACACTTCGTTGCTTTAAACCAGGGGTCCTCAATCACAGTCCTGGAGGGCCGCAGATCTTTATTCCAACTAGTTTCCTAATTAGAAAGCAGTCCATGCTGATAATAAAACTTGGTATTGAACGGTTTGGCTTCTTAATGCATGCTTTCATTCATCCAAAAGAAATTTTAATTGCACTGTCGAGTTTCCTTCTTTGAAAACATTATCCATGTGTTTTGTGGATCAGAATAGATTTAAAGTTAATGGTCCTTCCAATTCCCCTTTCATTCATTTTTAATCACAGATACTTCATGGTAAGCTCGTTTGCTGGTTTATTGGTTATCTGCATCTCACGATTAACTAATGTCCCATTAAGAAAACCAGCAACAATTAAACCTTAAATGCAGCTGCTAAAATCTAAAACGGGCAATTCAGGGTTCTTAAATTGTAACAGGCAAGAGAACCAAAATTAAGCCCATAAAACATATTGCTTCAGTAGTACAGTCGGCCCTTAACATACGACAGGCCTGACAAATTTTTGTTTTGATTTACGACCAACATTTTGTGTTACGGCGGCACGGTGGCGCAGTGGGTAGCGTTGCTGCCTCGCAGTAAGGAGACCCATCTGGGTTCGCTTCCTGGGTCCTCCCTGCGTGGAGTTTGCATGTTCTCCCCGTGTCTGCGTGGGTTTCCTCCCACAGTCCAAAGACATGCCGATTAGGTGGATCGGCGATTCTAAATTGGCCCTAGTGTGTGCTTGGTGTGTTTGTGTGTGTCCTGCGGTGGGTTGGCACCCTGCACAGGATTGGTTCCTGCCTTGTGCCCCGCGTTCAGATTCAGCGGGTTGGAAAATGGATGGATGGATCTTGTGTTACGACCCGAATGCGGTCACACGTATCCGCTTGTAAACAAACAGCCGAGAGCGTTAAGTAAGCGTCAGTCGGAGCCCAGATACATGTGTTTGTGGACGTAACTTCGGTCAGTGTAGTGATTTATCTATATATATAATTCACTAAGACCATGGCAAGCAAGACACATAATTGCTAAGGAAGGAAGAGAAGGCAACAAAGGTAAAGAAAACGATTGTTAAGGGATGTTAGCTAGCGGGCTGGCATGGCACATGAGGATGTCATTTTACAGTATATTACAGCAGTTAACAACACGGCCAGCTTTGAACTGAGTGCTCGACTACTGTCATTATTAACTTGAGAAACAGCGATCACAATCGAAACGAAGAAGGAAACTGTGCTGAAATACGAGAGTGGCGTTCGTGACCGATCTCGCTAATATGTACAGCATGTCGAAATCCACCATCGACAATTTTACAAAGAACAGATCTGCATAAGGAGGCTCCTTCTAAACAATAACCACCTTCTGTTTCATTCTCCTCCTCCTCCCTTCCTGCAGCCCAAAGATGTCAAATTAAATGGCGAGTACAGGATGAAATTGTTGTTTCTGGTAGGCTACGCACTTTTTATAACTTTTTGATTAGTACATTAGAAAAATTATTGGCGTTTTGGTAAATTATGCACTTTATACAACCCTTTTTTATTATTAAAAGGTTAAGTAAGTTCTAATTAAGAAATTGGTTAAAAGTGAAAACCTGCAGCCATAGCAGACCTTCAGGACTGTAATTGAGGACCTCTGTTCTACAAAGCAATGAAACTTTGTGTCTTTAATGAACGAAAGCACTAACAAGGATAGAGTTAAACACCAACTTTCATTATCAGCAAGGACCGAGTTCTAATTAGGACACTGGCTGGAATGAAAACCCGTAGCCACTGCGGCCCTCCAGGACCGTGATTGAGGACCCACCATCTACTCAATGCATAATGATGCTCCAACATTGATGAACTAAAAGCCAGAAGTCTGTATGACCACCACCACCATCATCATCAAGTCCTTCCGTGAGAACCCTAAATACAAAGGGGACTGTTTCATTTATGTGAGGTAGAAGAGAGGGAACTGGGTGGTCTCATGGTCTGGAACCCCTGCAGATTTTCATTTTTTTCTCCAGCTATCTGGAGTTTTTTGTTTTTTCTGTCCTCCCTGGCCATCGGACCTTACTCTTATTCTATGTTAAATTAATGTTGGCCGATTTAAATTTCTTACTGTCTTATTTTTCTATTCTTGTATGTAAAGCACTTTCAGTTACATTTTTTTGTATAAAGATGTGCTATAGAAATAAATGTTGTTGTTGTTGACCCCTGCTTTAGACTTTTGAACCCAAGTATTTAAAAATGTGTCTTTTTAGGAAATAACGGATCTAGTGGTACCTCTGGTCACGACCATAATGTAAATTTCCCCATAAGACTGTATGCAAATACAATTAATCTGTTCCAGACCGTACGAACTGTATGTAAATATATAATTTTTATAAGCACAAAATTATACCATAAAATGCACAGTATAATATGTGAACTGGGACCCGGACACAGGCAGACGGACAACATTAGTTCACCCAACACACTTTTATTTACAATATTTACAGTTTTAAATCAGTGCACTTCCCAGTGCCTCCAGCACCGTTCCCCCAATGTCCAGGCCTCTCAGTTACTGTGCCTCTCTCTCTTTATTTATTTATTTATATAGCATATTTCATACAAAAAATGTAGCTCAAAGTGCTTTACAAAATGAATAGAAAAATAGAAGACACAATAAAAAATAAACATAAGTCAACATTAATTAACATAGAATAAGAGTAAGGTCCGATGGCCAGGGTGGACAGAAAAAACAAAAAAAAACCCCAAAGGCTGGAGAAAAAAATAAAATCTGTAGGGGTTCCAGACCACGAGACCGCCCAGTCCCCTCTGGACAATCTACCTAACATAAGTCAAACAGTCCTCTTTGTATTTAGGGTTTTCATGGAAGGACCTGATGATGATGGTCACGTAGACTTCTGGCTTTCACTCCATCAATGTTGGTGCATCATGATGCTTTGAGTAGGTGGAGGTGGCAGGCCGCCACCACAAAGAAACCGGAAAAAGAAACAGAAGAGAGAGTAGGGGTCAGTACGGATTTTAGAGCAATTGTGAATAGTTATTATGAAGAATTGAACATACAGAGTATCAGGATTATGTTAAAGTGAAATTATAAAAAGGCCATGTTAAAGTAATGTGTTTTCAGCAGTGTTTTAAAGTGCTCTACTGTATCAGCCTGGCGAATTCCTATTGGCAGGCTATTCCAGATTTTAGGTGCATAGCAGCAGAAGGCCGCCTCACCACTTCTTTTAAGTTTAGCTTTTGGAATTATAAGGAGACACTCATTTGAAGATCTAAGGTTACGATTTGGAATATAACATGTCAGGCATTCCGATATATAAGATGGGGCGAGATTATTTAAGGCTTTATAAACCATAAGCAGTATTTTAAAGTCAATCCTGAATGACACAGGCAACCAGTGTAGTGACATCAAAACTGGAGAAATGTGTTCAGATTTTCTTTTCCCAGTTAGGATTCTAGCAGCTGCATTCTGCACTCGTTGCAAATGATTTATGTCTTTTTTGGGTAGTCCTGAGAGGAGTGCGTTACAGTAATCTAGTCTACTGAAAACAAAAGCGTGAATTAATTTCTCAGCATCTTTCAATGATATAAGAGGTCTAACTTTAGCTATATTTCTTAAGTGAAAAAATGCTGTCCTAGTGGTCTGATGAATATGTGATTTAAAATTCAGATTACAGTCAAGTTACCCCTAAGTTTTTTACCTCCGTCTTGACTTTTAATCCTAATGTATCCAGTTTATTTCTAATAGCCTCATTGTATCCATTATTGCTGATCACTAAGATTTCAGTTTTCTCTTTATTTAACTTGAGAAAATTACTATTCATCCATTCAGAAATACCAGTAAGACATTGTGTTAGTGAATCGAAAGAGTCGGAGTCATCAGGTGCTATAGATAAGTACAGCTGTGTGTCATCAGCATAGCTGTGGTAACTCACGTTGTGCCCTGAGATAATCTGACCTAACAGAAGCATGTAGATTGAGAAGAGCAGCGGACCAGGATAGAGCCTTGTGGAACACCATATCGGATATCATGTGTCTTTGAGATTTGATTACCACAACTCACAAAGAATTTTCTACCTGCCAGGTAGGATTCAAACCAATTTAAGACACTGCCAGAGAGGCCCACCCATTGACTAAGGCGATTTCTAAGAATATTGTGATCAATGGTGTCAAATGCGGCACTCAGATCTAAGAGGATGAGAACAGATAAATGGCCTCTGTCTGCATTCACTCGCAAGTCATTTACTACTTTAACGAGTGCAGTTTCTGTGCGGTGATTTGTTCTGAAGCCTGACTGAAATTTATCAAGAGGCCGCCTCCCGTCCTCTCTCCAGCTCTGTCCTCTTCCACCCGACATCCACTATCCACTGAAGGGAGGCGGCCCCTTATATGGGAACCCGGATGGGCTCCAGCTGCTTCCTGGCACTCCCTCTTGAACACACCCCTGTGAGGCGGAGGTGCCGGCTGTGCACCCGGAAGCCGTCCGGGTGTCTCCTGTCTTCTTCTCCCCAGCACTTCCTGGTGTGGCGGAAGTGCTGGGTTCCAGGGTTCCTCAGGCACTGGGGCGCCGCCTGGCGGTGGCCACGGGTCCCCTACAGGGCTGGGCTTCCAAGCCCTTTACCCGAGGCCCCCCCACATAACCAGGGCGGACGCCCCTTCACAGTCTGGAGGAGGCACAAGCCCTCCTCTGGTCCTCCTGAGCCCGGCCGGGGATCACACGGGATATACCGGCAACGGGGCGCCGCCTGGCGGTGGCCACGGGTCCCAACAGGGCTGGGCTTCCAAGCCCTGTACCTGAGGCCCCCAACATAACCAGGACGGATGCCCCCTCGCGGTCTGGAGGAGGCACAAGAGCCCGGCTGGGGACCACAAATAGTAAACTAAATGTAAAAAAAACATTGAATAACACTGAGAAAACTAACACTGCAAGAGTTCACGCTAGCCTCTTACGAATCGCTCGCTGTAAATACTTTTTTTTTTTTTTTTTAATGAGTACGAAGCACAGGGAATAAAAAAAATTAAATGCCACTTCTATTGCGAAACTTTTCAAACCATCCTCTACTGGCTTTAAGTTCCTCACCTTTGCCACTCCAAGGAGGATTTTTTTTTCAGCAAATCGCCATGAATCTTCCTGGCTTTCTCACGCATGATCGCCTCGCTTACGCTATCCCCTGCAAGGTGCTTCTCGTTCCACCACACTGGCGACAGTTTTTCCACCTCTTCCAGCACTTGAGGCCTCTGCTTGGTTAACATCGTAACTCTTTTTGCAGCATCAGCTGCTTTGTTAGGCCGGGTATACGCAAACAAAAGAAAATGGGAAACGGAGAATGGGAGATCATTGGCGCTTACGAACGTGTGTAGGGAAATCGGCCGCCAGGATTTTTATTCACCACCAGAGTGTGTGGTCGTGAACAGATGCAAAATTTTGGCAAACTTTTTGATCGTAACCCGATTTGTACGTGTTCAGAAACATTTGTGACCAGAGGTTCTAACTGTACTAATTCATTCTTCTTTTGGCTGCTCCCATTATCTTCCTGTCCTCTGCATCACTAATAATTATTAATAATTTAATTTATTCATAGGCACCTTTCAAGGCACACAAGGACACCTTACAGAACACATTAATAACAGTCAAAAGTAACAGAATATTACAGTACAATAAAACCAGAATACAATAATAAAATTCAATTTCAATTTATCGGTTAAAATTATCAGAGAATAAGCCAACTTAAAAAAAAAAAAAAAATGTGTTTTAACAGGAGATTTAAAAGGTAGGTTGATATTATGAATATCTTTCAGGGGAGACGAGGGGCCGCTAAACTGAAAGCTCTATGGAAGTCAAGCGAGCAGGAGGGACAATAAGGTCTCTGAACGGTACTCATGGCCATTCTTCAATGGACAATTTGCATATCGTTTATCACATGGCCTACTGTTCGTCAATAGTGTTAGTTCGGTCATTAGGCCAAAGTACTGTTAAGGATGGAGAAACCTGCAGTCAACGGAGACTGAGGAAGTCACTTGAATGAATGAATGATGAAACATATTAGGGGGGGGGAAAAAAGAAAAAAAAAAAAAACCACACACAATGTCCAGATGAACGGAATCAGCTTTCTAGAATTTATTGCAAATGCGGTCGAGCTAAAGTTGTCGTCTGAGGTGGCAACACAAGCAATTTGCCGCACCACCTTAGCTGCAAACAGGAACCAAGATTGGCACCCTCAATGTCTTCAGGTAAAACTGAAAAAGCTAGAGGACAGTCGAGTCAGACATACTTGTAGACGCGTTTGCTGGAGGTACTGTCTACGACAAAAAAAAAACAAGCGGTGGATCGAGATAACCAACGCCATTACAATCCATATAGCCAACGTGTCAGTGGACAGAGATTGTTAACATTAAAAGAAAGTAGAGTTGGTTTACAAAAAATATTTACAGTGATCCCTCGCTATATCACGCTTCGACTTTCGCGATTTTTTTCTCATACACGCTTACGTCACTACGCATGCGCTTTCTGAGAACTTTTATCTAAGCCCTACGATGGCTCCTAAACGTGCTGCTTTTTCTAAGCCTTCTGACAATAAAACTAAGCGCCGGAGGAAGATGCTTACTATCCAGGAGAAGGTGAAACTCTTGGATATGATTAAAGATGGCAATACCCTACAAAAGCCTCCTCACGAATATGAAAAGACAGCGCCAGCAACTGCCTATCAAGATGTTCTTCAGTCGCGCACCCAGACACCCACTGCCTACTCCTAGTACTCCTTCAGTGGAAGAAGACGACGCACCTGCTGAAGATACTGCACCACCTGAAAACTGTCCTACTGAGGTCATACCTTCATAGGTTAGTGGTTGCGTGTAAGAACTGTGTGCGTTTGTGTGTAATTAAATGTACAGTACAATAATCTACTATATAAAAGCGGTCGGGATTGTCCTTCCGTCCCGTGAGTGCAAAGCGTAGCGGTATTCCGCTTATTACAGACTTACTACTTGCGGCTTGAGGTACGAAGCGACACGATATGAGCAGAATTCTGGTGCTCTCATCGTTCCCTTGCTTTTGTGCGCGATGCACTGGAAAAATAGACACAATGATGTCTCTGGAAATAATTAATGTTGATGGAGTACAAATGCCTCACCACGTAGTAAATATCAGGGGAAATGGTGCTTGTTTATTCTCATCTATAGCTTATTTAGTGCATGAAACTCCGTCTTTAGCGGTACAGATTCGGGCTGATATTGTACGACTTTGGACAGGAACTCGAGGGGATTAAAAACGTAGGTTTTCGGGAGATGTTATGAATGGGCACTTTGATGTTCTCATTCCCTACACTTACATGCCTGATGTACACATGGAGCGCACAAAAATTGAGGATAAAAGTCGGTCACCTTAAAAGGCGAGTGCACCTAGTAATATGATATTTGTAACGTCTAATATGTCTTATTTTCTCTTATTTTGTCTAATATATTGGGTAATATGAGTGTAATGGTGACTAAAGGGTGTTATTTCATGTCTAGAGGGCTCTAATAATGTTAAAAACGTATTTAGAAGGTCGTAAACAGGTTTTCTATACTCTAACTACAAAAATATTCGATTTATAAATAAAGAATCCTACTTCGCGAAAATTCATTTATCACGGTAGAGTCTGGAACGGATTAACCGGGAGAAACGAGGGTTCACTGTATTCCTTTTCTAAGACATGTTCAGTGCAATACAACTTTTGAGAAGCACCTCTGAATATTTTACCAAGTCCGAATACCTCTTTGGATAGTTGAAAATATGTCGTCAAAATTATAGTTTAAGTTGTTTGCAAAATTTGTTCAATAAAAATGTTTTATATTTTGACTGCAACTGTCATGCAGTGCGATTCCTTCTCTCCATTTGTGCCACCCCCTTGAAAACTATCATTTTATTGGGCCATGCAAACCTGTATTAATACTTGTGAGCACATTAATAAAATGTTTTTCTCATGACAGTGGAATCGGTTATTCTTAGCCAGTCTACTGCAGTAATTGCAGTGGAAAATGTGGTTAACATCCACTCTTGCATGGGGGAAAAAAAAAACACAACAGTTGAATTCTGTAAAACTGGTACAATTTTTAAAAATACCGGGATATAGAATTTTGGTCATAGCGCCCAGCACTAGGTTCTGGTAATACGAGCTGCAGCACTCAAGCCAAACCAAAACTGAAGAAGTTTGTAAGGAAGACCACAAAAGGATAGAATTTCAATAATCAAGACGAGACCTCACAAGAAAAAAAAACACACACATCCTGCCCACATCCCACTCAGAAGTACCAAGTTCCTCGGTTTGCACATAACTGAGGAACTTACATGAACGCATAACACCTCATCACTAATCAAGAGAGCCCAGCAGAGACTACACTTCCTGAGGCGGCTGAAGCCAGCAAGTCTTCCCCCTTCCATCCTCACCATATTCTAAAGAGGCACCATGGAGAGAGAGTGCTGACCAGCTGCATCACGGTCTGGTATGGCAACTGCAACATATCGGACTGCAAGTGCCTGCAAAGGATAGTGAAGACAGCAGAGAACATTATTGGAGTGCCTCTCTCTTCACTACAGGACATATTTTACAAACGCAGTATCCACAAGGCCCGCAGCATTGAGCAGGACCCCCTTACACCCCTCTCATTTACTTTTCACACTTCTGCCATCCAAGAGAAGATACTGCACCATCAGATCTGCCAGGTTGCACAATAGTTTTAACCCCCAAGCTGTCAGACTCCTTAACAACATGCTGCCCCCTGGGATCTTCCACTCTGCCTCAACCACCCCTAAAAACAGAACTTTTATACACTACAACATTGTTACAATCAGAATTATGCTGATCATTTCTAATCTTCTCTGTATCGTTCCAATTTTAGTAGATGTGCTGCTGAAGTGAGCAGATAAACTGATAATTTCTGTATTATCTATTATGCATCCATCCATCATCCAACCCGCTATATCCTAAATACAGGGTCACGGGAGTCTGCTGAAGCCAATCCCAGCCAACACAGGGCACAAGGCAGGAAACAAACGCCAGCCCACGGCAGGTATTATCTATTATATTACATATCTATTGACTATATGTACAGCATGAACTGTATCTAAATTGCAAATACCATACATTGCATCAATGTTCATATTGCTTACTACACGTCAATAGTGCTGCTACTTCTAAAGTCTTGTTTGTTTTAATTCCATTTTAATTTATTTTTAATTGATTATTTGCACTTCATGTTATACTGTGGACACTGACCTTAGCAATTTCTTCTGTGCACTTGTATATGGTTGAGATAACAAAGTTTGCTTTGGGTTTGGCTTCTGAGATGTGACAACAACAACATTTATTTATAAAGCACATTTTCATACAAAAAGTAGCTCAAAGTGCTTTACATAAGGAAGAACAGAAAAATAAAAGACAGTAAGAAAATAAAATAAGTCAACATTGATTAACATAGAATAAGTCCAATGGCCAGGGTGGACAGAAAAAACAAAAAAGAAAGAGACGGCTGGAGAAAAAAATAAAATCTGTAGGGATTCGAGACCAGGAGACTGCCCAGTCCCATCAGTGGCCCAGTGACCAGAGCATAAACAAGAAAAGTAGTGCTGATCGCTGAAAGAGATGGATATAAACAGCCGATATTATGTAACAGGAAATATGCAGACCGAGTAACATTAATATGCGCCTCAAATTTTAAAAAGGTACTGTTGAGAAGAACAGCTAATTGTGAAGATGTAATTCCCTTCACAACAATATAAGTGTATATAGCAGCCCTTATCAGCTTCTTGCAGGGCAGTTAACAGTTCATCCCAGAGGTGTCCCGTCCATCCTCGGTAATATAAACAAAAATTTGGAGAAATGGCACGTTCCTGCGTCCTTTATGGTGCACATAAAAAGGAGAGCTGGACGATGTCAGCCGTCACCAAGCGTCGCGTCTCGGGAGGATATTTTTGCAAGGCGTTGGGGGCGTCTCTCCTCGACGGGCCCTCTAAGAGTAGTGTCGGTGGCCGCTCGTCCATTGCTTTTGCTGGCGCTTGCTTGCTCGCTTGCTGCCGGGTGGTTTTGAGGCGGCAGGATGGGGTGCTGCAGTCAAGCCTTGAAGACTGCATTTTTTTTGTTTGTGGCTTCTGTTGTTGGCTGGGGAGGCGCAGTTGTATGTGGGCAAGAACTAGTGCCATCTGGTGAACAGGGGAGCGTGAGGGCACGCAGATAACTCCCTGGTTTAAAGGGGTATGAGACGTGGGACTGGGGAAAATGGGTGTCCAGGTCCCTTGTCAGCCAATTGTTAAATTAACTTATAAAAGCCTTTGTGGAGAGTAGCATGAGAGGAAAACGATAAGCTGGGTGAAGGACGTCCAGGGTTACTTGAGGCCAGGAGTCTGTTAAGAATAAGAATATGTAGGAAGCGAAGCACCAGGATGGAACATCAATTAGATCGGTGCAATTTTCACAATATTTTTTTAGTTTTGTGGCATTTTCTTTTTTTTGTATCTTTAGTACACATTCTAAAAGCTATTACAATTTTTTTTTCTTTCCTTTTGCTACACACATTTTACGACTGTTTTAGCCATTTATTGCACCTTTGGTCAACATTTCACCTCTGTGTCTAATGACCTCAGTCCCTCTATCAAGGACTTGGCGTCTGCCAGTTTTATCTGGAAAGGACCTGAAGGCCTGACAGTACTGCATATAAATAAGCTACTAGGAGCAGGTCCGACGGCAGGGGCAGCACCAAAGTTCAGAATCCAAACCACCAAGGGGTTGAAGTTCCTGCAGAACTGGTTCCGATGCTGCAAAACCTTCTGCCAGATGGAAGTGGATCAAAAGAGAACACGGGTAGGTAGCACTGGAGTGGCCCTCCACAACACTGTAGGCTTTGCAGATGCAACCCTTAATAAAAGGAGGTCCCAATGATCTTTTCTGCTGTGCTGCCCTATCCATTCCAACATCGTACAGTCAGAAATACTGCTGTTGCCAAACCAGACAGTGATGCAGCTGGCCAGAACACTCGATTGTGCTCCCTTGAAGAATGTGAGGAAGATGGAGGGAGGTAGCTTTACCTTCTTCAGCTGTCAAAGGACACCACACCCTTCTTGGCTATGGAGGTGGTGGTGGTGCGAATTGACGGAGTAAGGCCTTGTTCACACGGGCGTTAAGTTTTTGGATACACGAACTTGCTCTAAACGTCCTAGACGTTTATGTTGCATTTTGTGGTGGCAATCGATTGACTTCTACACCGGCGTTCGTTTGTCTCTGTCTAACGCCAGCCTGCAGCCCAAATTGTAGTTTGTGTGTTAACCTGTGGAGGCAGTGTCGGGAACTGGATATGAAAGCCCTTGTCGTTTTATTTGAGGTGCCCCCTTTCAATATGGACCATTTTGCTATGTTAGATATTAATCTTCTTGTTTTAAAAATACTCTTAATACGGCGACGTAGGGAGAGAAAAAAATCGCCGCCGCTACTGGGTTCATCCTCTGAATGCACAACGTCGGGTTAAAGGAAGTTTTTTTGTGCTTTATGAAGAAATGCCGAAAATTTCCGCGCAAGTTTTTTTAATTACTGTCGGATGTCGGTTTCCACTTTTGATTGTCTGTTGCAGCTGGTGCAATGCCACATTGCACGCCGATCAACCAATTTGCGACTTGGTGTTAGCCCCGAAGAGACTACTTGTCACTTTGAGGTAAGGAAACAGTAGTCGGGTGTGCGCTTACACCGGTGTTATGCAATGAAATGCCCCGCCTCCCCGGTTCCTCCTAAGCGTAAAATAAACGCGCAGAAAACTAACTAGAAGCGGTTTCCTTGCGTTCGTTGGGTTTTGAACGCCAAGAAAAAGCTGCATGCAACGTTTTTTTGATGCCGTATAAAACGCGCAGCCGGACAAACGCACGTCACCAAAGCCCATGTGAACACTCTCATCGACTCCTACGTGTAGAAAACACTCGGCGCTTGATCCGCTCACGGACGCTCTGACGCAAAAACGCCCGATTTTAACGCCCGTGTGAACAAGGCCTTAGGTCAGCAGGCAGAAGCACAACCAAAGAATTTGCTGCTCTTGACCAATTCCACTAAAGAGAATGCAGAGAATTCACACTTGGACCGCCACAGTTACATTTCATTCCACAATCACATAGCGACCCAGCTCACTGTTTAAGGGATAATGCATTAAAAGGAATACTCCACCCAAACAACAAACAAAATTCTTCCATTACTTATCTCGTTATTAAAAAACCAAGCAAAATGACCCCTTTTATTGTCATTACAACACACAAACTATCAAGGAAGCTCAGGCACCTTCTTCAGGCATCATGCAAAACAAACTGGAATTCCCTGGGTTTATAGAGGGAGCAGAACAGATACAGCATTGGAAAAACAGGTTTGTTGCGGCGGCCAAGAAAAAATGCAATCTCCTGGTGGCACCGAGAACGGAGATAAAGAGTTGGATATAAAATGTACTTCACTGTGGACCAGCAGCAAGCAATAAAACATCAAAAAAAAAACAAAAAAAAAAAACCTCAAGTTAGCAGCGCCTCATAATCTGCATGTCACTTACCCATTTTAACTCACACATGCATATTGTTGCTAAATACTTCTACAAAACAAAATAAGAGCAATGCACAAAAAAGTCATTTGCATCAAAGTGAATTCAAGCTTTTGAAGATGGAACTCTTTGGGGGAGTTGTTTTTATTATAGAAATACACATATATACACGGGCGGCACAGTGGCACAGCGGGTAGTGCTGCTGCCTCGCAGTTAGGAGACCAGTCTGGGTTCGCTTCCTGGGTCTTCCCTGCGTGGAGTTTACATGTTCTCCCCGTGTCTGCGTGGGTTTCCTCCCACAGTCCAAAGACATGCAGGTGAGGTGGATTGGCGATTTTAAATTGTCCCGTGTGTGTGTGTGTGTTGACACCCTGCCCAGGATTGGTTCCTGCCTTGTGCCCTATGTTGTCTGGGATTGGCTCCAGCAGACCCCCCGTAACCCTGTGTTTGGATTCAGCGGGTTGGAAAATGGATGGATGGATGGATGCATATACACAAACACACACACTTATTTATTTATGTTTAGATAGTGCTATGTAAAATCTAGATGGTGCTATATAAAAGTTTGGGCACCCCTGATAAAAATCACTGTATCAGTGTAGAACATGCTAAGCTTTTGAGGCCGCTGCTTCATTTTAACATTTTATACCTTACAAGTAACCGCGCACTGCACAACACACTTGACTCGAGCATTCCTAGTTTTCAGATTCTCTTTCTCTGTACGTCTAGCCTTCGTTTGCTCAGAGGTCGATGCGCTTGCCGCTTCCTAAGCGGCTCTTCTTTTCTCCAAGCTAGCGGCCCGCTTCTTCTCTTCTTCCCTTGGCATCTTTTTGCGTTAAAACTGATTAAGTCCGTGCTTGTGTTGCAATTACTTAGTATGTTGTCCTTAATTTTTCAGTTAAGCTGGCACTCAAGTCTTCAATCTGCCTCAAGAAGTATTTAAAATACGAAGAGGTAGACAAAGGTGGTAGGGATGAGAACGGCGTCCGTACGCATGCACCACACGGCCGCTCCGCTGGCTGGAGTTGATTCAACAACAAAATATAAAGAGGAATAACCATGGAGGTCAATCATCACCCCCTCGAAAGCCGATAGCAGACATCACGTAGTAGATGTGTACCAAATTTGAGGTCAATAGGTCAAACGGTTTGTGAGCTACAGACGATCTGTCAAGTGTAACCTGCAGATACAGGTAGTCCCCAGGTTATGGATATCCGACCTATGACTTACGAACAGGGCTGGTGCTGTGAGACATGTCGCTCCGTCATCGTCGGCCTGGGGATGCTGCAAGCGGCGGCTGGACGGAGGGGATTTTGCTACTCGCGTAGTGTAGTGCCTGTCAGGCGGCAAGCGGTTTCACTGCCCGCCCACCACACACAACTGCCCAGTTCATTCTCGGTGGGGAGCTGGTGATGCTGCAAACGGTGACCCGGTTGTGGCTGAATGGAGGCCACTGAAGGTGAACCAGGTGGCAGGGGGGTAGCATTGTAGTGTGCCTCGGATGGCTGCCCGTTAGCATGCCATTCACAACGCGAACAGCATTACATGTCCTGCGAGAAAGATTTAACCACACCCGGGGCCAGAAATAAGGGACAAGCACAGTATTGTTTTTATAAAAGTTTTAAAGTAAAAGTGGAAATAATGCATATGTAACAATTCCCATGAAAATAACTCTCTCTTGAAATTGTATGTCCGGTAAACCAAACCCGAGGGCGGGCGAGCGAAGCAAGCAAGCAAGGGGCAGAGCCCCCTAGTCTCTCTCTAAAATCCAAATCATATTATTATGTAATATCACCTACTGTTAAATTCTGCTCTGTACTTGTATTTTATTGGATTGAGGATTACTTGTCTTCTGTTCTGTGTATTGTGTTGTATTGACCCCCTTCTTTTTGACAACCACTGCATGCTCAACCTACCTGGTCTCTCTTTCAACTGCCTTTCCTGAGGTTTCTTCCATTTTTCTTACCCTACTAGAGGGTTTTTATATAATATATATATAAAAATTATACTAGCAGAATACCCGCGCTTCGCAGCGGAGAAGTAGTGTATAAAAGAAGTTATAAAAAAGGAAAAATTTTAAAAATAACGTAACATCATTGTTAATGTAATTGTTTTGTCAATGACATGAGTGTTTGTTAAGTGAGATAGAGATATATATATATATATATATATATATATATATATATATATATATATATATATATATATATATATATAGATATAGATATAGATAGAGATAGATAGATATATATAAAAGAGAGAGAGAGATCTCTCTCTCTCTCTCTATCTATATATATATATATATATATATATATATTATTAAGAGATAGACTTTCGCGGCTTCACTATCGCGGATTTTAAATGTAAGCACATCTAAATATATATCACAGATTTTTCGCTGGTTCGCGGCTTTCTGTGGACAATGGGTCTTTTAATTTATGGTACGTGCTTCCTCAGTTTGTTTGCCCAGATGATTTCATACAAGGGACGCTATTGGCGGATGGCTTAGAAGCTACCCAATCAGAGCATGTATTACGTATTAACTAAAACTCCTCAATGATACAAGATATGCTTCCCGCGCGGTGCTGGATTGTTTGTGTTTTCTCTGTCTCTCTTACTCTCTCTGCCTGACGGACGGGGTGTGACCAGAGGGACTGTTTGAATAGAAGATACGGACGCTGCTCTACAAAATGCCGCCTTATTGCGGTGCTTCTGCATACTTTAAAGCATGCATTGATTTTTTGATTGTTTGTTTTTCTTAGCGAGCGCTCTCTCCGACATTCTCTGCTCCTGACACGCATTCTTTGAAGAGAAAATATGTTTGCATTCTTTTAATTGTGAGAAAGAACTGCCATCTCAGTCTTGTCATGGAGCACAGTTGAAACTTTTGACTAAAGGGTGTTATTTCATGTCTAGAGGGCTCTAATAACGTTAACAGTGTGGGAGAGTTTATAAGGGCTTAAAATATATACAAATAACCATACAAACATATGGTTTCTACTTCGCGGATTTTCATCTATCGCGGGGGGTTCTGGAACGCAACCCCCACGATCGAGGAGGGATTACTGTATGTGTGTATATATATATATGTTTCATTCTGCTTAGACATTATGAAACTAGCTATATAAACTGTTTATTGTGTGTTCACGTGACTAAGCGGAGGGTGTGGAGTCTGCAACACGCAAGCTCAAAGCTGCTTGAAAGCTCTTCACAGTTGTGCCCTACTCACAGGGTCTGGACGTATTTCACTATATTAAAGCAAAAACCACCTCCAACATGCATTGGATGCCAATGCGAACAATCATTTCATGAGCAATGTTGTTCCGGTCCTGCGTTCTAATGTTTGGTCAATCAGATAAACTCATCTTCGCGTCTGTCAGCTGCAGAGATAAAGTTACAGACTCATGAACAGGGCAGTAACCGAGTGTCCGCCTCACGCGAGCTCGCTCCTCACTCAGCACATATTTACATAAGAGATTACCATCAGGTTTAGTTCCTCTTTTGCTAAAGAATAACCAAGTCCGTCAAGATGATGATGCAGGGACCATAAACTTGATATATAAGACACCAACTTATGGCCCGAGGATGCCTGGCATGAACAGAAATCTGAGACGTGTCAAATATGGCTACAGTATTTGAGAAAGGCAGGGTGGAAACAGCAAGCATGTGGGTGGAAGGAAAAGAGAGTCCTTATCTGGCAATGCTAGTCTAGTCAAATTAAAAGAAATATTTATTCCATGTGTAAGTGTAATTTATGCAAAATGACCCAACATGTATTCCAGTTAAAATCAAATTCCCTAAGGTGATGGATCCATTTATAGAATGGCCACCTCACTCAAAGCAAGCGTATGTGCATTTTCTTTTCCTTTCCTTCCTGTGTTTTTTTCTTTGTTATTGCTAATTTGAGTAGGATTTGTTGTTTGGTTTAACTATAGTTCCAATTTAATAAAAAAAAAATAAATAAATAATGGGTTTTGACTCTTGGGGTTACGGGATTATCAGGAAAGCATCATTTGCAAATAGGGCTGCCAGATCAAAGCGTCACTATTCAAAAATAATTTGAAAAAAAGTGTCTCTCTCAAAAGGCAAAAAGCAGACATGCAACCTTAAAACGACAAGTGCTTGTGTGTCCGGTTGCTATGCCTCCGTTATTCCAACATTGGGTGCATTACAAACATCCATCCATTATCCAACCTGCTACATCCTAGCCAATCCCAGTCAACACAGGGCGCAAGGAAGGAAACAAACTCCAGGCAGGACGCCAGCCCACCGCAGGGCACGCACACACACACACGGGACAATTTAGAATCACCAACGCACCAAACCTGCATGTCTTTAGACTGTGGGAGGAAACCCACACAGACACGGGGAGAACGTGCAAACTCCACGCAGGGAGGGTCTTCTAACTGAGAGGCAGCAGCGCTACCCACTGTGCCACCAGAAAGAAAAAAAAAATATTTTTTATAAATATAAATATTATTAATTCTCTCTATCTAGGCACTTAATGGATATATGCAAGTGAAAAACAGCCCTAAACTAGCAAATTCCCCATTCATCTCTTGTCATCTACAACTTGTGGTTAATCAACGTCAACTAAATAAAAAACTAAAAAGAACTTAAACACTTTGGGCTTTGAAGTAGAAAGGAACATGATGAGTAGACCGAAGGCAGCAGGGTCTAACATTCAAAGACATTTCATGAATTGAGCCAGCAGACTGAGCCATCATTGAAGGAGGTCAGTTAACAAGATTGAGAATAATTGATTTGGAACAAAAAGCCCGTGGCCACTTAAGTCCTTCAGGACCAGGAGAGCCCACTGCTAATCCACAGAACTCATTCAATAATCAGTTACAATGGCAAGTGGGTTACACAATTACAAGAAACCCCACAAGTACAATAGTAAAAGTACCCAATTTTTATGCATCTGTTTGTGGACGTGGTGGCGCCGAGGCTAGGCATCTGCACTGGCAATTGGTTAGAATCCCGGAGACATGGAAAAGGTGCTATAGAAATAAAAATTACTATTAAAAACGCCAAAAGTGACTCTACTTCTTTGGGCCCTTAACTTGCAATTGCTCCTTCCTGGCTATGACGTTAATTTGCAGCCTGTCCTGCATGTAGGCCCTGCAGGGAACAACCTTGGTTGTTAGGTTGGTAGCAGAACGGGCACTCCAGCCACCATTAAAAAAACACACACACACCACACACCTCCCACTGGTTACACTCCATCTGAACTGGTGCGGTGCTGAGATGTGACCCGTTGCATGGCTGCACTTGGGTCCTAATCTGGGATCCTGAGTTGGTTTGCCATGTGCTGGATGTGGCAATGTGCTATATCAGTGCCCACTCCTAACCTTTGTGGACAGAGTACAGTTTTTTTTTTTTTTAATACTTCGGAAGCCAAAGTTCAGGCGTAAACCATGGGAGCAGAAAAAGAAACCAATCTGGTTTTTAACTGAGAGAGAGAGAGAGAATCAAGAATACCATTGAGTCCAGTGTTCTAAAATGGAGACTAATTCTTAAGGAGTGGATAAATTATAAAAGTCCATGTGGGAATCAAGTGTATCCATCCATCCATCCGTTATCAAACCAGCTATATCCTAACTACAGGGTCACAGGGGGTCTGCTGGAGCCAAACCCAGCCAACACAGGGCGAAAGGCAGGAAACAAACCCCGGGCAGGGTGCACACACACTAGGGACAATTTAGAATCGCCAATCCACCTGACCTGCATGTCTTTGGACTGTGGAAGGAAACCCACGCAGACACGGGGAGAACATGCAAACTCCACGCAGGGAGGACCCAGGAAGTGAACCCTTAAGGGTCTCCCAACTGCGAGGCAGCAGCGCTACCCACTGCGCCACCCGGGAATCAAGTCTAGAACAAAGAAAATCCAAGTTAATATTCTTATTACGGAAACATGAGACAGGGGGGCTCAGTAATAGGAAAAGTAAGTTTAGCATTAAATGAAAGGAGAAGATGATCAGTTCTAGCGAGCTCATCTTCTGTAAGATCGAAAGCTACAACACCGGAGCAGCAGATCAGGTCCAAGATATGTCCTTTGCAATGGGTGGGAACATCAAAGTACTAATGGTATCCAGAGCTCTCAAGGCAAGATAAAAAGTGAGAGGATTATTGAGATTGGCCATATTTAAAATCCCAACAGAATTATGTTTGAAGTAATTGTAGATAAATGGGTAAGAAAGGTTGCAAAGTTGTTCAAAGAAATTTAAAAAATCATTGACTTGATGGGAAGATAATGTTTTTTTTTTTTTCCCTTTAACAAATTTTCCATCCTACCTTTCCTGGTGTTCTAATAGTTTAATTCACTGATAAACGTCAAGCGAATGCGCTTTCTTAGTTTTCCTCCTCTTTCTCTGCACGTTTAGCATTCGTTTGCTCAGAGGTTGATGCGCTTGTTCCTTCCTGAGCAGCTCTTCTTTTCTCCACCCTTCTTCTAGTCTTTCGTTGGCATCTTTTCGTGTTAAAACTGATTAAGTCCGTGTTTGTGTTGCAATTACTTAGTACGTTGTCTTTCATTTTTCACTTAAGCTGCCACTCAAGTCTTCAATCTGCCTCAAGAATGATTTAAGATATGAAGACATAGGGGAAGGGACGGCAAAGGTGGTAGGGAATGAGAACGGCACCCGCACACATGCGCCGGACGGCTGGCCACTGCCGAAAGTTGCTTCTATAGCACGGGTGTCCAACTCCAAGCCTGGAGGGCCGCAGCGACTACAGGTTTTCATTCCAACTCTTTTCCTACTCAGTGACCAGTTTTTGCAGCTAATTAACTCCTTTTCCCTTCATTTTAATAGCCTTATTTTTAAAAGATATACAGGGCTCTAGAGTGCGACCTAATTTCTCAATGGTGCGACTAAAAAAAATCAAAGGTTGCACCGGTGCGACCAGCCGTTCGAGGGGGGAAAAAAAAACGAAACTCCGTGACTCTTAAAGTCTCCCTGTTGTTCAACAACGGACACACATTAGGCCCATATCGCGCTCTAAACCAATCAGAGATAGTGAAGGGCGGATCCCGCCCCTTCTGATTGGCCGTGGTCCAGATATTCCTGTACGTGTGTGTACGTTTGAAAATACATGTGATGCAGTCAGACAGAGAGAGAGGTGAGTAGCCCATCAGGTAAACAGTGGACGTAGCCGCGGATTACGAGAGAAGATGAAAAGAACGATTGACAGCTTTTTCGTTAAGAAATGTTAAGTTAGGGCCTGATCCGTCCGAAAATCATAACCAATGCTCTGACATGGAGCCATCAACCTCCCAAGTTATAGCAAGCCCTGGTCCAGATAATGAGCCACATACAATCGAGTCCGAGCCCACTGAAATTAAAAGGGGTAAAGTGTATACATTTCGAAAAGAGTGGCTTGACCAGTTTCCTTGGCTAAGTTACAGTAAAGCCGACAATATAATGCACTGTATTTACTGTAAAGAGTGTGGGAAGACCATGGCCGGCAGTAGTGCATTTGTGACTGGTTCTAATACATTTAGAGTTAAAACGCTGAAAAAGCACAACGCATCTATAAAACACATTACATGCCGCGATAAATGCACTGCTCAAGTGTCCCCTCTCCCCGCTGCCTTTCAGCGGCAGGCAGCAGCAAACAGATCATCAGACGAGGCCGAGATGATAATTAAGTTTAACGTTGCCTACAATATTGCAAAAGAAGAACTTCCCTTCACTAAATTCAAGTTCGAAATAATTCTTATGAAGAAAAATGGCTTGAACGTAAACCCGACGTACAGCAATGATGTTGCGTGCGCCCAATTTATAGGAGTCATCGCAGATACATTGAAAAAAAAAGGACGCCTGTGCAAATTGCGAACAGTGTGTAAATGGCATTCCTGATCGACGGAGACACAGATATCGCCACAAAGGAATGCGTCATTGTGTACGGTCGTATCTTGCGGAGAGGAAGACCGGTGAATATACTTATTGGACACATTGAGGTCGAGCATGCTCATGCCCAAGTCTGGAAGATTTTGATGCTAGAGAGAGTGTGGCCAGCTGGTTTAGTCAAGGCCAAAGATCAAGAAGATCATCCGAGGGGCATGTGACTGCAATGGAGGATAGTCCATAAGACATTGAGCCATGAGATGTTCAGTTTGAAGCCCTTAAAACACTTAATTTAGATTTTCTTTTTAGTGAATTTATTTTTTAAGTTTAAATTTCAGCTCAGTAAAGCACTTTAAGCACCAACACTTTTTCAGTAAGTTACCTTTCTTGTAGAATTGTGCTTGCCTTCAAATAAAGAACTTTATATTGACCAGATTGTTAGTTAATCATTTACAAGTCAATATTGCCTATATGCACAGCGATTAAAAAAAAAAAAACTAATAAATAAAGTGAACTTGTAAAACTGTGGTGTTAAATGTGATGCAGTTAAAAATTTGGGTGCACCTAAGAAAAAAAGTTAGGCGCACCAGTGCAAAAAGTTAGTCTAGAGCCCTGATTCAGCCCTCTGAATTAATTCCTTTCTTCATTTAATGATAGCCAAACAAATGAAACGAGCCAACAAAGGCTTCAAATGCCAACCAATTTCACTCCAACCAATTTCTTATAGAGAAGCCAATTCTTGCTGTTAATTAAACTCGTTATTTAATTCCATGGCTTGTTGCTGCTCTCATTCTGCCATAGCAGACATTTCCAAAACTATTGATTTTCTGTTTTTTGGAAGAACAAAGTCAAAATGTTTCAGTGACCTGAGAGATGAGCCTTACCGAGAACCTCCACCTTTCTTTATTTTCAGATATTGTGCGATGGGCACAGGTGAGCTGGTCATGCGGCGGCTCGTTTTTTGGTCTCGTTATTGTTTGGCTGCTCATTAAGGAAAAAAGAGACAACGAAGGGGTCAGAGTCAAGTCAGTTAAGATGAAGGCAAATGAAGTTAATTAGCAGCAGAAACCGGTCACTAATTAAGACGATGGTTAGAATGAAAACCTGCAGCCACTACGGCATTCGAGGCCCGGAGTTTGACACCCCTGTTCTACAGGGTGTTCCTAAAGTCACTATACACTTATGATACATTCCTAAAAATGATACACAAGAAACTGAGCTTATTAATATTTCTAGCATCAACAAAGGAGTCGGTGCAGTTTTACTTGCTAGGCTTGCCATCGCATTCCAACGCCTTGAAGAAGACTAGTTGCATATCTCCACGTGAGCACCTCCACTTTCAGCTACCTTCGGACGCAAGCCTCCCCAACCTCACTGCAGGCTGTGCAGATTCTTTCAAGCTGCGACAGGTTATGGGGCTTAGTAGGATACATCTTGCTTTTGATATAGCCCCACCAAAGTCAAAAAGGTGCAAATTCAGGGGAGCACGGAGCCCATTCGAGGAGACCCCTTCGACCAATCGGTCAGGAAACTTGATGTTCAGGAAATCCCACTTAGGTTAGTCAGAGAAGGGGCGCCATGGTTAAGGGAATGATACTCTTACAAAAACTGCAAAGCCTAAGTTGTCATATGCTGGTGGCTTAAGTGTCTCCGAATGATACGTGGAACGAAATAGAAAAAAGGAAGTGTATAGCGACTTTTGGGACACCCTGAACAATGAAATAAAAATAGAGGAATAACCTTGGAGGCCAATCGTCACCCCGAAAGTGGACAGCAGACATCACGTAGTATATGTATACGGAATTTCAAGTCAAATCGGTGTATCAAAGTATGTATGTTCGAGCATCACGGCCGAACGGCTGGAGAGATTTTCATGAAACTTGTACACATTTCTCAATGGTTGGCTAAAAAAATACTGCCAGGTGGAATCAGCCCTAACCACCACCAGTGCAAGTTTTGAGATCCCTGGCCCAAGACAGACTGTTTCACCCATTCGAAAATCATGATGGCCTCCAGCTTCTCAAAATGCCAAAAAAAAAAAAACTGGACATGCGGATGGTTGGGGTGCAGACAGTACAGTCAGTTTAACTTACAGATAGGATTAGAGGTCCCAAGTCTAAGTAACCATTCTGCGAGTTTATTCATTATCCCCACCCCAGCAAAATAAAGTATAATAGCGACATCAGAAGACTGGGTCACCAGACTGTTCATACCACAGGACTGCCAACTGAAATTTCATAGGACAAATTCTTTCTAAATCAGATGACAGTCTAATTGTAAGATGCAATTGGACACCTCAACTCCTTTCATACTACAAGTGAACGAATGGGTTTAGAAGCTGGAATTCTAGCAAATATTAGTTAGTAATTGCAAATCGGGCTTAAAGAAAAAAGAAAAAAAAAAAAAAGGTGCCAAAAATGGCAGAGTGTATGCCCAGAAGTCTACATTGATTACTCCAATTTCAAGCTGTCTTAGACTGTTGGCACAGCTAGTGCTTTAAAATCCAACTTGCAACTTCTTGGCTAGCTATAGAACTCCAAGACAGACAGACACACGCATATATATTCATGGCATTCGTAGTCTGAAATCTGATCTGATTTTATGGGCGGTTACCTACCAGGTAACGCTTGTGGTTGGTCTGCAAGTCAGCAAACATCCACCACGGTGCCCTCTTTCAGTTGCGAGAAGCAGATCATAGAATGGTTGAATAGTTTACTGTCAAATAAGACGAGCCCAGAATTAGGGCGAAACACGTGTCGCATACTCTTTGCATTATTTCATACATACACACACACAGAATTTTCTGTATTTCTGCATAAACAAAAAAAAAAAAAAAAACTCAAGACGGCTGGAGAAAAAAAAAAAATTTTAATCTGCAGGCATTCCAGACCAGGAGACTGCCCAGTCCGCTCTGGGCATTCTACCATATATATAAGTTTGTGAACCCTTTAGAATTTTCTGTATTTCTGCATAAATATAACCTGAAACATCATCAGATTTTCACTCGAGTCCTAAAAGTAGATAAAGAGAAACCAGTTAAACAAATGAGACAAAAATATTATACATGGTCATTTATTAAATAAGGAAAATGATCGAATATTACATATTTGTGAGTGGCATATTACATATGTGTCTGGTGTTTTCAATCAATGGGATGCCATTAAGGTGTGAGTGGGCACCCTGTGTTATTTAAAGAACAGGATCTATCAAAGTCTGCTCTTCACAACACATGTCTGTAGAAGTGTATCATGGCACCAACAAAGGAGATTTCTGAGGACCTCACAAAAAGAGTTGTTGATGCTCATCAGGCTGGAAAAGGTTACAAAACCATCTCTAAAGAGTTTGGACTCCACCAATCCACAGTCAGACAGATTGTGTACAAATGGAGGAAATTCAAGACCATTGTGACCCTCACCAGGAGTGGTCGACCAACAAAGATCACTCCAAGAGCAAGGCACACGTGTAATAGTCGGCGAGGTCACAAAGGACCCCAGGGAAACTTCTAAGCAACTGAAGGCCTCTCTCACATTGGCTAATGTTCATATTCATGAGTCCACCATCAGGAGAACACTGAACAACAATGGTGTGCATGGCAGGGTTGCAAGGAGAAAGCCACTGCTCTCCAAAAAAAACATTGCTGCTCGTCTGCAGTTTGCTAAAGATCACGTGGACAAACCAGAAGGCTATTGGAAGATGTTCTGTGGACGGATGAGACCAAAATAGAACTTTTTGGTTTAAATGAAAAGCGTTATGTTTGGAGAAAGGAAAACACTGCATTCCAGCATAAGAACCTCATCTCATCTGTGAAACATGGTGGTGGGAGTATCATGGTGTGGGCCTGTTGTGCTGCATCTGGGCCAGGACGGCTTGCCTTCATTGATGGAACAATGAATTCTGAATTATATCAGAGAATTCTAAAGGAAAATGTCAGGACATCTGACCATGAACTGAACCTCAAGAGAAGGTGGGTCATGCAGCAAGACAACGACCCTAAGCACACAAGTCGTTCTACCAAAGAATGGTTAAAGAAAGAAGAAAGTGAATGTTCTGGAATGGCCAAGTCAAAGTCCTGACCGTAATCCAATCGAAATGTTGTGGAAGGACCTGAAGCGAGCAGTTCATGTGAGGAAACCCACCAACATCCCAGAGTTGAAGATGTTCTGTATGGAGGAATGGGCGAAAATTCCTCCAAGCCGGTGTGCAGGAATGAGCAGAAGTTACCGGAAACATTTAGTTGTAGTTATTGGGGGGTCACAGCAGATACTGAAAGCAAAGGTTCACATACTTTTGCCACTCACAAATATGTAATATTCGATCATTTTCCTTAATCAATAAATGACCAAGTGTAATATTTTTGTCTCATTTCTTTAACTGGTTTCTCTTTATCTACTTTTAGGACTTGAGTGAAAATCTGATGTTTTAGGTTATATTTATGGAGAAATCTAGAAAATTCTAAAGGGTTCACAAACTTATATATATGGTAGAATGCCCAGAGCGGACTGGGCAGTTTCCTGGTCTGGAAGATTTAAATTTTTTTTTTCTCCAGCCGTCTGGAGTTTTTTTTTTGTTTTTTCTGTCCACCCTGGCTATCGGACCTTACTCTTATTCTATGTTAATTAATGTTGACTTATTTTATTTTCTTACTGTGTCTTTTATTTTTCTATTCTTCATTACATAAAGCACTTTGAGCTACTTTTTGTATGAAAATGTGCTATATAAATAAATGTTGTTGTGTATATATATATATACACACACACACACACACAGTACAGCAGCTCACTTTCACTGTTTGCTCTGGGTGATACTGTGCCTGGCACGCAAGCCTTCCTGCTCTTCGAGGAAAAAACAAATACAAACAACTCAAGGAGATGCCATCCGTAGCAACATAATTCTTTACAGTCAAACTGAACAAATTAAAATAAAAATGAGAAAACCGTGCCACTGCCGTCAGTAGTTTGGAAGCTTATCCCAGGTCACTGAATTCACAACGGAGTTAAGCTGCTTTACAGAAAAAGGACAGGTTTAGTGAAGAGGAAGAAAAAAAAAAAATAAATAAAAAAATATATTTATATATTTCCAACATATATACACACACAGTATAAAAATTTTAAAAGGGCTGGTTTAATCCTACGTGACCAGATTAAAATCCCCACACATGGTCTTCAGAGAATGCAAGGAGAGTCACTCACCTGCTCTCGGTCTTAAAAGCCACACTGAGAGGTGACGCCAATGGGATCAAGCTATTTTAAGCTTCTGCTTATCCATCCAGTGCAAGTTATCAAAAAGGAAAAATAAACACGGAGTGATAAGCGCAGAAAGAGACGGAAGGTCGTTTCCAAGGAATCCGTAAGGCTAAAAACACAAAAAAATAAAACGTTCAACTAGCTCCCCTAGAGAGTTTTGTGAAGATGGAGGTCAACACCAAAAGTTAAGATTTTATTGGCTTAAAAATAAAAAAAAATAAATAAAAAATTAAAAACCACTGAGAGAGAGAGAGAGAGAGAGAGAGAGAGCACATGGGTGAGGGCTGATTTGATTTTAGTTTTGTTAAGTTTGACTTGATTGTATGGAATGTTATATACTTTTAATAAAGTTCAATATAAACACACACACACCCCACTGGTTCTTGTATTTATGTACAGCAGTTAACACACATACAAGTCATTTACATGTTGAAATTTCTTTACAAAAGGCATAAATCAAGTTATATAAAACCACAGCAGATCGGTGGTAGGCACCAGGAGCTCACACAATTAGCATGTCTGTGGTCGCCTTGTGCTCTGCCGTCCGACGCCTCACCCACGCAGCCACACCATTGAATAAAGCAGCGAGAGGTCTCAAGGTGTGGTCATTTTATTCCAGAGGAGTGGCATCGCTTACTCAGACCTGGCCAGGACTCTGAAGCTAAGTAGCAGGCTTATGGGTGTTGGCATGTATAAAAAGACAGAAAATGAAATGGACATTGTGGACCAAAAAAAAAAACAAACCACACAAATCCCACTACTGAAACCATGTGCCTAAGAGCAAGTCACTAAAACAAAAGAAAACGTAACCAATTGTATCTCAAACACTGCAAGCTGCCTTGGATAAAGGCGTCCACCAAATAAATCATTTACTAAACTAGTGTGCGTCTCCAGCCCCTCAGCAAAATCCGACTGGTCCATTTGGCTTTGGTAACAGAAAATGAAAGAGGAAGACACACATTGAGGAGTAAAGGGGTATGAGGCACACGGAGAGAGGGTCGCCTTCAAAAGACAGCAAGTATAAAAATCAAACAGGCAGCAAGATAGGCGTTCAGAAATAGCAGAGTGCAAGAAGCAGACTTTACAGGAATGGGCTGAAGAGATGGACAGCCGGTGAAGAGACGTTCATAGAAATGCGAATATGGAGGAAAGCGGTGAAGGCACGCGTATGGCAGGAGATAAAATAATTAAAATCTTTGCTATTACAGGTTTAGTAGATAAGAAGTTTACACGACAATACACTGGGCAGAAAACTTTCGTTAAGACACCTTGCACTACGAAATACACCCTCTTGATAGGCAACATCAGCCAAAAAGTTCAGCATTTCAATAAAGCAATTAGAAATCTTAAGAGATCAACCACCATTTCACAGTTACAGCAGGGATGCCAAGGAGAGAATGATCGCAGAACAAAAAAAAATTAGAGCCGTAGTTATGCAAGGTATTAGTACAAGTGGAATATAAATAAGTACGAGTACTTTACATAAGCCTTACGCCAAGCCATAACTAACGTTACAGGCTAGCTGATAAAGTCAAGATGTCTCAAGTGCACCTTAAGATCTCTTACATTTCTTCATGTCCAAGGTGAGCAAACGCATGTTGAAGCGTCTCAACCTCCCGTAAATAAAATTTCCTAACGGAATGATCCAACTAAATTTAATTCATTACTAACCCCATGCAGGTTTGTAGTGGTGGCCAAGAAATATTTTTAGTTGCATGCTTTTGAATTAAAAAAAAAGACAGGACTCTTGACCAATGAATGAGTGGAAGAGGCGAGTGTCTTCAACTCAAAAGCTTGATGTTGTGTGAATGCAGGCACTGCTCCGAATTTAAGTAATTTAGCAATCTAAATCATCATAAGCACATCCTCCCAACCTTAATCTCATCAGACAGGTCTTCATCTCCACAGCCATGATGTCCTCATTTACATCATCTGTGGTGTTTATTAACTATGGGGACTAGACATTTAAAATTTAGGGATGTTTCAGGGTTTTTGCAGCACTTTAGCATACTTCTACAAAACATGTGTAATATTAGGATACTTTTATATCTTACGAAGTCTAATAAATAAATAGTGCACAGAAATACATAAAAAAAGATTTAAACATTATGCAGCTTTCAGAGTCTTGGAATGCAGTTTCGTGGTACCCTCAGCTTGGGCACAAATAGAGAGCTGATGCCACCCTTTTAAAACGTCATCCCCAGCACCACAAATGTATTCGCCAGATGCCTTTCCTGCATTTGCCTGACAAAGATTACCTCGGTTGTTCCTTTCTCAGGCATGAAAGACAACACATGAATTACACTGATCAACAACAATGTTGTCTCAAGGACGTTCTAAAAATACTTTGATGCGGAGTCACAATTTGAGCTTTTTCTTTTCTTTTTTTAAAATATTATATACCGTGATCCCCTGCCTATCGCTCAAGTTACGTTCCAGACCCATCAGCAATAGGTGAAAATCCGCGATATAGAAAGACCATATTATATATGGGATTTATTTTTTCTCCCTTTGTGAATTTCCAGCTGCTTGCTAGATACCTCCATCATTTTTATATCTACCAACGGGCCAATTTAGAATTGCCAATCCACCTAACCTGCATGTCTTTGGACTGTGGGAGGAAACCCACGCAGACACGGGGAGAACATGCAAATTCCACGCATGGAGGACCCGGGAAGCGAAATCAGGTCTCCTAACTGCAAGGAAGCAGTGCTACCACTGCGCCACCGTGCCGCCCACCATATATAGTTTTACTGGCAAATAATGCAAACAGTACACGACACGTGTTTCGCCCCCAATTCTGGGCTCATCAGGCGTACACACTCACTGCACCCCCTCTTGGGAATCAAATCTTGGACATCAGCGCTAGACAAGCGTTACCTGGTAGGTAACCACCCATACAATCAGATTGTGATTCAGACTACGAATGCCTTGAATGTAATTACCCCGATCTACATACTGGCAATAAACGAACCACACGCCGTGGCGCAACGCAAGAGGCTATATTATATACAGTGGTGTGAAAAACTATTTGCCCCCTTCCTGATTTCTTATTCTTTTGCATGTTTGTCACACAAAATGTTTCTGATCATCAAACACATTTAACCATTAGTCAAATATAACACAAGTAAACACAAAATGCAGTTTTTAAATGATGGTTTTATTATTTAGGGAGAAAAAAATCCAAACCTACATGGCCTTGTGTGAAAAAGTAATTGCCCCCTTGTTCAAAAATCACCTAACTGTGGTGTATCACACCTGAGTTCAATTTCCTGATTACTGCCACACCTGTTTCAATCAAGAAATCACTTCAATAGGAGCTGCCTGACACAGAGAAGTAGACCAAAAGCACCTCAAAAGCTAGACATCATGCCAAGATCCAAAGAAATTCAGGACCAAATGAGAACAGAAGTAATTGAGATCTATCAGTCTGGTAAAGGTTATAAAGCCATTTCTAAAGCTTTGGGACTCCAGCGAACCACAGTGAGAGCCATTATCCACAAATGGCAAAAACATGGAACAGTGGTGAACCTTCCCAGGAGTGGCCGGCCGACCAAAATGACCCCAAGAGCGCAGAGACGACTCATCTGAGAGGTCACAAAAGACCCCAGGACAACATCTAAAGAACTGCAGGCCTCACTTGCCTCAATTAAGGTCAGTGTTCACGACTCCACCATAAGAAAGAGACTGGGCAAAACGGCCTGCATGGCAGATTTCCAAGACGCAAACCACTGTTAAGCAAAAAGAACATTAGGGCTCGTCTCAATTTTGCTAAGAAACATCTCAATGATTGACAAGACTTTTGGGAAAATACCTTGTGGACTGATGAGACAAAAGTTGTTATGTTTGTCACACAAACATGTAGGTTTGGATTTTTTTTCTCCCTAAATAATAAAAACCATCATTTAAAAACTGCATTTTGTGTTTACTTGTGTTATATTTGACTAATGGTTATATATATATATATATATATATATAGGACATCAGCGCTAGACAAGCGTTACCTGTTAGGTAACCACCCATACAATCAGATTGTGATTCAGACTACGAATGTCTTGAATGTAATCACCCCGATCTACTGGCAATAAACGAACCACACGCCGTGGCACAACTTTAGCCTCTAGCGCGGACGTCCGAGGTTCGATTCCTGAGAGGGGATGCAGCGAGTGTGTACGCCCGACGAGCCCAGAATTAGGGCGAAACACTTGTCGTGTACTCTTTGCATTATTTGACAGTAAAATATATATATTCTGTTTTTCCATTAGTGTCATGCAAATCGGTGGGGGCCGCCCCCCCGGTTACTTAATTTTTGGATTTAAAAGTATTAGACTGGCCTTCCCCAACCACAAATACTACCCATAAAAAGTTAGTGGTGGTGGAGCATAGTTACCTATGGGTCCCTGATCTTAATGTCCCCTTTGGGTGCCTAATCTTAAAAACGATAGTACGATTTGTGTCACAATAATAGAAAAGCACCAAGTTTTTTTTCTGAAACCACCTATGTACATGGCCAAAGACCATGCTGCCACCCGTACGCTGGCTGGTCCTGCCTCTCAACCCAATACTGCTCTCACAGTTCCATTTCTGTTCTGTTCCCCTCTGTGCCATGCAGGGTTCTCTTATATTGCCTCTCCTAACTGGGCATGTGAGAGGATGCCAATCCATCCAAGGCACTAATGAGGCACCTGACTGACGCACACATTCACATGTGCCTTTGCCATCAGCCAGCCACCCCAACCATCCTCAGTGTGAGGCGCACTCACCTGCACCCACTTAGAGTTGCACCTCCCAGGGCACAAGGACTAAAAAAAAGAAGACCACTATCACACAGCTTGCGATTATGAGAAGCATTTTCTTTTCTTTAATGCCAAATGCATTATGGATATTCTCCACAATAACACACAAAGGTATTTTACATTCACTGAACAATAAACCTGAAGAATTTCATTAATTAAAGGAAGAAAAAAAAAAAAGTCGCCCTTGACCTATAATTCAATTTAATTGCAGGCTTAATTGAAGGCTTCTCTGGGTCAGGATATGCAGGATCTTACACAGTTAAAAGGAAAAAAAAAAAAATTACACACACACACACACCACACAGAGTAAATCTCTCCACTACAAAAGACAATCTTGAGACGAGACTGTTGCCCAAAGGTTCTTTCAAGTCCTGCCCTCCTCTCCATCATTTCTGGTTCACAGCCCACACTCGCAGTCCTCTCACCTCTCCTTCGTGTCAATGCTTTTGTCCGACTCAGTTCCTGTGCTCTCATCTCATAAATGTTTATATTTCCCTCACTTTAAGTTCCCAATAAAAGACTTGTATCCAAATCTTACTGAAGAATTTCATCCTGACGGGTTATCAACAGAAGAAATGAGTACACGGCAAATCCTAGCACCGAGAAACGAAGTCAGATAAATTAAATGCGAAAACTGTCGTTTAAACGGCATATGAATAACGTTGCATCCATGCCACAAGGTTTTCCAAAATGTACTATACACGGCATAAAATGAATAATTCCAAGGTTCATATGTACCCAAGTCTCTATTTTTTTGTCAGTGCGGCTTTGACACCATCGACCATAAGGTGCATACTAATTTAGTGTGAGCAGAAACACTTAAAATTGAATAAAAATCGAGTGACGGCTAGACATGAAGAAGGTAGATTCAGATTTGTGTGTCAGCTTTTATCCCTCTAGACCAGAGAATTTCCGGTTCGATTATCTCAAAACACCACTCACATCTGCAGTTATTCCCAGTATGTATCGTGACTGAGAGAATAAAAGTAAAAGTTACATTCCCCACACAAGTACTATACATGTACAGCGACTGTTACAGACACAAATCAAGTGCATTTACGGTATAATATTAACAATAAGAGCAGCTCATTACTGAAAATATACAAGCCCGTCAGGATCGAACCGGGGGACTGTGGATTAGAAGTCAGCAATTCTTACCGCTACGCCACGAAAGCTGTTGCATCCTCCTTGAACCTTTTGTGAAAGTGTTTATTTGATCTTTGCACTTCAGGCTTCACACATTATATACAGTCGTTTGTCTACATTTTGTCATTTATTACTAAAATATGAAAGACGTTTTTTAACAAGGTGTTTACAAAGATTGCAGAAAAAGAACACGCATGAAACGCATGTGTTCCAAATAACGATCAATTATTTCCACTCTAAAACTCCAGCACTTCACTCCCAGATAATGAAGGCTGAGACAGGGAGAATTTTGTGCACGTTCTACGTGCTTTCTGCTCGTCTTGATTAGCACATTCACAGGACAAAAGAGGCTGACAGAGAAGTGCAAACGGATTTAAGGTGGGCCAGATTTACGAGTTTTTTTCGTAGGCTTTGGTAATTCTAGTGTCAAGGCAAAGTAGCACTGGCAGATATAATGGTGCTGTACCTGGCGGTTGGTGTGCCGGTAAGGTAACTGTCTGCACCCTGTGTTTCATACAACCTGTACATTTCATTACAACAGCAATCATGTCATTACATATGCCGGGTGATAGTGGCTACCCGTTCACGCGCTGGCACCTTAGGCCTTTCCCAGAACCGCTGACCAGAGATGAAGGCATTATCCCACGAATGACCTTACGTTCTCAGTTGCAGAGCACAAACTGCTGATGGGGTCTCGACCCAATGAAGTTCTGCAGCATCATGACAGTATATGTACAAGGTTCACTAGAATTGCCCAAATAGGGACTTTTCAAGACAGCATCCGAGGCATGTTCACATATGCACATTTACAAGGAGACTGTCATTCATAAAGTGCATAGAAGTGCGTGTACACCATTTTTTTTTTTTGGCATACACATTTTTACGCTCAAATCTGTACAAAGCTTTATAAATGTGGCCCCCTGGTGTACATGCCCTCTCTTTAAACAGGCAAACACACACACAGATTAGGACAAGCTTCAAGTCTTTATGGGAAAATAAATCATACAGATAACAAATTCCTAATACCAGATAATTGTCAGTTTTTTCACATACCCCTTGGGGTCAGAGCGCAGGGTCAGCCATTGTACAGCACCCCTGGAGCAATTGAAGGTTAAGGGCCTTGCTCAAAGGCCCAGCAGAGTAGAATCTCTTTTGGCAGTGATGAGGATTTGAACTGGCAACCTCTGAGATACCAGAACAGATCCTTAGCCTCAGAGCCACCACTCCGCCCCGTAGTGGCATACTACCCCATGAGCCAAGACCAAGACGGCCCCGGGATCGAGACCAACGACCGAAAGGGCGCCCCGAGTCGAGGGAGACACCGAAGAATGACAAACAGAAAAACTCTTAGGGTGGCACGGTGGCGCAGTGAGCAAGGATACCTGGGTTTGTTTCCCGGGTCCTCCCTGCATGGAGTTTGCATGTTCTCCCCATGTCTGAGTGGGTTTTCTCCAGGTGCTCCGGTTTCTTCCCACAGACAGTCAAAAAACATGCATGTTAGGTGCATTGGCGATCCTAAATTGTCCCTAGTGTGTGCATGCGCGCGTGTGCCCTGCAGTGGGCTGGCACCCTGCCTGGGGTTTGTTTCCTGCCTTGTGCCCTGTGTTGGCTGGGATTGGCTCCAGCAGACCCCTGTGACCCCGTTTTTAGGATATAGCAGGTTGGATGATGGATAGATGACAATTATCCTAAAACAGTGAGTGACAACTTAAACCAAACCTACGGGGTGCAATACGTCATTGAAGATTCATTTCTTGAACCCCCACGTTGTTTTCCCCTGAAAAACAGGGCAGCCCCCGATAAAAAAAAAAGAGATTTTGTCACAGATATGTCATGAAGTGATGTTTATGAGGTTAAGTGCAGCAGTCAACAACAGCTAAGAATTACACAATAGGCGTCATTTTAATGGGTATGTAAAACTATACATACAGTATATCTTAAATGCCACAAGGTCTGTGCAGGTTTTTTCCCTCCTTAGGACCAAAACATGACAGGAGTTGTCCACGCCTTCCCAACTAAAACCCAACCCACTATTATGCAAACTACCATAACTTCACATTTGATTCAAAAGCATAAATTTTAAGCTTAAAAAGAAAGAAAAAATACCTGAAGATGGAGTGCTTTATAGAGTTTCGAATTCCGAATTCTCGCTGTCTCGGTAATTTCGAGTAGTCATGGCGATTTCTCAAAAAATCTGCGCACTTCACTGAGGCTTTAGCATTCAGCACGGTTTTAATACCCGCACCTCTCCGGACACGCCCACTTTCCCTTCCCGTCCCGCCCACTTCAAGTTTACAAAAGCTGGGCTGACGCTTATCATCGCACACTTCCAAAAAGGCTACATTTTCGAGATCTTTCTACAGACTTCTTAAACCTCGAGAAAACCCTGGCGCCAGCAAGACAAAACATCGTAAACTGCAATCGGGTAAAAAATAATAATAATAAACAAAAATGCAGGCCTGGTGTGCACCTCGAGAAAAAGAAAAGAGTGCTATGCTCAGAAACTCAGTAGCCGGGAAGCTGGGGCTATAAAGAAGAGAAAATTTAAGGAGAGGCGGGAGGGAGGAAAAAAGTCGACAGTCAAATGTACATTAAATCGAATCACTTGACAGCGCCGATCCCTGCACTAGAATGACAAACGGGTTCAAAAAAATCCCACCGCTCCTAGAAAAACAAACACACATACACATACCATGGCGAGGATGAAGTCCAACGGCCGCCGATAACGAGATTACGCAACTTGTCAGTTTCTCCAGAGCAGAGACCCAAGCAGTCGAAGGTAAAGGGTGGCGAGTAAAGGTGAGCAGCTGCTGCGGCGCCCCGCCCCACCCGACCCGAGCCCAGTCCAAGCCGGCCCGTCGAATCACAGCACCCCGAACTCCGCCGGTTGTTCCTACTTCTTCAGACTTTTCGGGAAGTGCCGACTAATCAGACGCCCGCCAAGAGTGTTCGGAGTGAAAGGTCACGTCTCCCGCTACAAGTACGTCGCGCTAAAGAAAAAGAACGCAACAAACCACACCGTTCGACATCGATTAATCCCCCGCACCCGAGAGGAGAGCAGACCTCGAAAAGACACTTCTAAAAACTGCACAACAATACACAGCCCATCCAACACGACCGGTCCGCTCCCAAGCCCACCGTCAGGGTCCACGTACCATAGCAAGGTCCGCTCGGGGTCTGTCACGCTCTTGCAGCCAATCGAGCACTGACTGTGTGGCTGGCCGCGCTACAGGAATCTCCAAACTTCACTAAACTTTATAAAACGGCCGCGCTTCCGCTTCCGGTCAGGATACAGCGCGCTCCTGAAACTGTGAGCTGCGTGATGCGGTGAGGAGCGGCCAGTGCTGCCCACCAGTCCAGGTGCAGTTTTCGTCCTACTAGAACGACAAATCTGAAACTGTCATCCGCTGGCGACAGAGCAGATTCTGAGGCCGTGAAATTCACTTCCACGTCTATGTGATCAGCAGCCTAGCGCGACTTGTGCGCGAGTCTCCCGTGTAGAACTGTCGTCCCGTCCAGGGCTGCACCCGGAACGGCAGGTTAGAAAAGGCATCCGTGGATGGATCGGAGTTGGAAGAAGTTGCGCACCGACTGCATAAAAGGTCTATTCAGTTTCATTGGCGATTTGCAAAAGAGTACTGGTATCTGTCAAAAAAGAAAACTATGAAGTACGGTGGAATACCAAAAAAAAGTTATCACCTAAACATATTCAAGATTTATATCGTGCCTTTCAAAGTCATATATCGTTTTTTTATTAATAATTTGTTACATTTATGTGGCGCTTTACATGGAGTGCGTTTAAATGCAAATATATACAAAATCAAGCTGAGTTTGAGTAGCCCGGTTACATAAAAATCTGGTTTCAGATTAAAAAAAAAAAGTTTACATGTGCAAGTCCACATAGGGAGTTCTCTTTTGGCAAAATACTCCACTCTCACGAAAATGCGTATAAAAGAAAAGATTAATCATCATCAACTGCTGTCCTGAATCAGAAAACAAGCTTGGAGCCTGTGTCTCTTGAGCGCTAGGGGGCGGTACTATTAAAGGTAACTCAGTTACATTGTCACGCACGGGCTCTCCACAAGGTTAAGGAGTGTGTTTATGGGAATTTTGGACCAGGAGAGCATTTGAGTTGAGGTCTGTGCAGGCCAGTCGAGTTCCTCCACACCCAACTCACTCCTCCATTTCTTTATAGACCTTGCTTTGTGCTCTGGTGCCTGTGCAGTCACGTTGCCATCCCCAAACTGTTCCCATAAAGTTGGGAGCATGAAATTGTCCAAAATGTCTTCATATGCTGAAGCATTAAGTGTTCATTTAACTGGAACTAAGGAGCCAAGCCCAACCCCACAAAATAACCCACTTCCACCAAACTTTACACTTGGCACAATGCAGTCAGGCAAATCCCATTCTCCTGGCCAGACTCGTCTATCGGATTGCGTGATTCGTCACTCCAGAGGACACGTCTGCACTGCTCTTGAGTCCAGCGGCGGTGGGCTTTACACCAGTGCATCTGACGCTTTGCCTTGCACGTGGTGATGTCATGCTTGGCTGCAGCTGCTCGGCCATAAAGACCCATTCATTCCATGACACACTCTACACTGCAATGTTCTTGAGCTTTTGGAGGTCTATAGCTATTGACTCTGCAGAAAGTTGGCGACTTCTGCCCAATGTGCCCCTCAACATGCGCTGTCCCTGCTCTGTGATTTGACGTGGCCTACCACTTTGTGGCTAAGTCGCTGTTGTTCCCAGTCGTTTCCACTTTCTTATAATACCACTAACAGTTGACTGTGGAATATTTAGTAGCAAGAGTTGATTCTACAATAAAATAAAATGAAAATAAAAAGAGGAATAACCTTGGAGGTCAATCGTCACCATGAAAACAGACAGTAGACGTCACGTAGTATATGTGTACCAAATATCAGGTCAATAGGTCAAATGGTTTGTGAGCTATAGGTGATTTAAAATCCTGGACAGACAAACGGACAGCCATGGTAGTGCATTATATAGATAGATAGATAGATAGATAGATAGATAGATATGAAAGGCACTATATAATAAATAGATAGATAGATAGATAATGAAAGGCACTATATAATAGATAGATAGATAGATAGATAGATAGATATGAAAGGCACTATATAATAAATAGATAGATAGATAGATAGATAGATAGATAGATAGATAGATATGAAAGGCACTATATAATAGATAGATAGATAGATAGATAGATAGATAGATAGATAGATAGATAGATAGATAGATGTGGAAGGCACTATATAGATAGATAGATAGATAGATAGATAGATAGATAGATAGATAGATGTGGAAGGCACTATATAGATAGATAGATACATAGATATGAAAGGCACTATATAATAGATAGATAGATAGATAGATAGATATGAAAGGCACTATATAATAGATAGATAGATAGATAATGAAAGGCACTATATAATAGATAGATAGATAGATAGATAGATAGATAGATAGATAGATAAATAGATAGATAGATAGATATGAAAGTCACTATATAATAGATAGATAGATAGATAGATAGATAGATAGATAGATAGATAGATAGATAGATAGATAGATAGATAGATATGAAAGGCACTATATAATAGATAGATAGATAGATAGATAGATAGATAGATAGATAGATAGATAGATAGATAGATAGATAGATAGATAGATAGATAGATAGATAGATTGATAGATAGATAGATAGATAGATAGATAGATAGATAGAAATGAAAGGCACTATAAGATAGATAGATAGATAGATAGATAGATAGATAGATAGATAGATAGAGCTTGAGTAATTGTAATTCTACACCAGACCAGGGGGCGGTGGAGTGTGCTGGCTGTCTCTTTCAGTTCCTTGCAGACCATTCTATGGAAATTCTGGCGGATTCTGGTGCCTCTAATGACGTCACTTCCAGTTTTCTTACCCATTTCTAATGATGTCACTTCTGGTCTCGAAGATGTTGCTTCCGGTTCTGACATCAATGAAGTCACTTCCTCCACTGGCCTTTAAAGCTGCCATCTTACCTCCATCTAGTCAGTTCTGTTTTGGACTCAGTATTGTGAACAACTCTGTTAAAACGTCAACCTTTTGCAGCCAGGGCATATTATATGGGTGGCTGCCCAAAAACTTTACGATGTCTGTTGGTCGTTTTTCTGACACTGTGTAAGCTGTACGAATCTTGGGGTCCTAGAAACTATTGAAATCGTCAGAAAATAAAATTGAAATGTAGAGAAGTCAGGTAACTGAAAGGAACAACTCAGGGCATCTTTCTCCTAGGAGGATTCGTTTTGACGATGTGCTCGCCTCTCTTGTATAATAGCTGATAAGCGAGTGACTCTCTCTTCGGAGACTCTCTTTACCTCAACTCCACCTCTCACTTCTGGGCCAGAGAGACAGACAGACAGACCCACACACTTCCACATGTATAAGACAAATGTTTTTATTTTTGTTTCTTCACTTGTGGGCAACGTCTTCCCCGTTCCCACAAGTACACAACACAGTCCAAAGCACAAACCCAATACTTTCCTTCTCTTGTTCCTTTTCTTCCTCCTCGGCAAGCTTTGTCTCCCTCCTCCCTGAGTGGTGGCTGCTGGCTCCTTTTATAAGGCACCCCAAAGTTCTCCAGGTGCTCGTTCAGGTGCTACCCAGGTTCAGGTGCGTCCAGGTGCTACTCTGGGCATCTCTCTCCTAGGAGGAATCGTTTTGCTGACATGCTCGCCTCGTTTGTGTATTATTGTGGAGGAAAAGTAAATGGGATACCATTTTACCAATGTGCTCGCCACGCTTCTGTAATAGCGGATAAGTGAGTGACTCTCTTTTCGGATGTTTCATTTTACCAACGTTCTCGCCTCACTTGCATATCCTTGGAGGTGGAGCCGTTACCCCGACTCCGCCTCTCACTTCCTGGCTGGAGAGACAGACAGACAGACGCGCACACTTTCACACGTAGACATTTATATATAAGACTAGCTGTGTAAGCCAGTGCTGTAAAAAGCCCGGGGCCCTAGTATTTTCCTCTAGAAGGCGCTAGCTCCTTGGCTAGAATAAGGTCTTTTGTAATTGTGGCGTCTTAAGTAACCCAAAACTATATAGATATAATATTGAAAGGCGATACCCCTCCATAGTGATACAGCAGGAAGAAATCACATAAAAGAAAACAACTTAGCTTTCTTTAATGACAATTTACACGGCATTACAGATGAGGAAGTCATAGCAAGACCTTTTTTACCAAGGTGGGATCTCGATGCATGCAGTCTGCTATTTTCAGGATCGGATGAAGTTATCTCCCATCCATCCGTTGGCTTCAAAGGTGTGCCAGGCAATGTGCCAAGGCTTTATACTCTTTCTTCATGTGCAGGCCCTCACTTAGGTGAATCCTGCCATTCCAAACAAGGCAAAGAGAGGATCCAATGTCATGCTGACTCTGTCACACAGAAATAGTACGATGCCCATTTTCGTAGTTGTCCCTTTCTTGTCTTCTAATGCTTGCCTAGCAGTTCTAAATGATGAGCCCCTGTGTGCTAAATCTGGCCTTGTGTTAGCTGTACATGTGAGAAGAAGCAGATTTATAAAATATTTTTGTACAGAGCACAGTGACATATTAAACATATAAACTTATATTCTGATTACACCTAGAAACTACTGAAATTGTCACAAAAAAATTGAAATGTAGAGATGTCAGGTAATTGAAAGGAACTACTCTGGGCATCTCTTTGTTTTGACGATGTGCTCGCCTCTCTTCTATAATAGCTGATAAGCGAGTGACTCTCTCTTCGGAGACTCTCTTTACCCCGACTCCACCTTGCACTTCCGGGCCAGACAGACACTTCCACATGTAGACGTTTATATATAAGAAAAATGTTTTTATTTTTGTTTCTTCACTTGTGGGCAACGTCTTCCCCATTCTTACAAGTACACAACATAGTCCAAAGCACAAACCCAATACTTTCCTTCTCTTGTTCTTTTTCTTTCTTCTCCACTCTTCCTCCTCGGCAAGCTTTGTCTCCCTCCTTCCCGAGTGGTGGCTGCTGGCTCCTTTTATAAGGCACCCCAAAGTGCTCCAGGTGCTCGTTCACCTAATTCTGGCAGAACTTCCAGGTGTGGCAGAAGAGCAGCACTCCAGGGCTCAGTAGCAGCTGCAGTACCCCCTGGCGGCACCCATGGATCCCAACAGGGCTGTATCCAACTCCATCTCCCATGAAGCCCTGCGGGAGTCCGAGGCACCACTGAAATCCATGGGGGCTGCCATCTAGCATCCCATTTGAGGAACTGTTCTGGCCACGCTTGTTCTCCTGGTCCTCTCAGTGAGGACGCGTCCCGGCCGTCTGTGACAATGGGAACTAAACGCATGAATTGACTCCATGCCATCACACTCACAATGGAAAAATGTAAAGATTAGAAAGATTAGACTCTGTAATGTCAAAGTGAAAACAGATCTCTGCACAGTGGACCAAATTAATTACAAATATTACCCACAAACTAATGGATCTCATACGTGTTCATTCCCTTAAGTCAGTATTTAGTAGATGGCAGCCATGCCAGTCTCAAGTCTGAGCGGTCAGGTCTCTCATTTTCTCCCCATTCAAAGCTGCTCAAGCGCTGTTAGGTGTCACAGAGGTCACGAGTCTTCTTCTACAACAACAACAACATTTATTTCTATAGCACATTTTCATACAAACAGTAGCTCAAAGTGCTTTACATAATAAAGAATAGAAACATAAAAGACACAATAAGAAAAACAAAATAAATCAACATTAATTAACATCGAAATAAGAGTAAGGTTTAATGGCCAGGGGGGACAGCAAAAACAGCAAAAACAAAAAAACTCCAGACGGCTGGAGAAAAAATAAAATCTGTAGGGATTCCAGACCATGAGACCGCCCAGTCCCCTCTGGACTGTGATCTGGACTGTGACTCGGCCACTCCAGGACACTTGCATTGTTTTTTTTTTTGTGAAGCCATTCCTGAGTAACTTTGGTTTTATGCTGCATTACGCGGTGCAGGTTTCTTGCAGACTCCATTGGGTCTTCCATCCAGGAATTCCTCACATTTTGCTGTGTTCATTTCCCCCATCAGGAACTTTCAGCTGTCCTTTTATCTCACTGCCTTGTCTCGCGGGATGTTAAAGTGTCTCCGAGAAAATCCCATATCGTCCTCTTCCAAGATTTTTCCTTTTATAATAGAGAAATAGCACTGTTGCACTTTTACACCATCCCCTTGCTCAGTTTGATTTGTGCCCATCTGCCAGTTCACTCGGTTCCATTACCGACAGTGTTGGGATGGAGAGGCTCCCAAACGGGAAAAGGGAGCTTGAAGCAGGATCTGCACCATCACAGGTGGGAGAGGCAACGTGCTGTTATCAGCGCAGGCTCCTAACCTGTCTCTAACGCCTAAAAGGGCAGGACAGCTGGGAGGACGGATGGGGGTACTGCAGGTGCCGGTAAAATCAATGGACATTTACTGAGGGGTGTGCATTGGTGACGAGAAGCCAAAGCTGCCTGCTTGTTTTCGTGAGCCGCATTTGATTATGAATTCTCTTCATTTTCTGAACCGGCTTTTTCATTAGTGGATAGTGGGGAGCCTAACACTAGAGGAGGAAAATCCTTCTTGAAATCCGATAGGAAAATATTACACGGGTTTTGGAACCCATCCAGCAGGACTCAGCAAATTTTCAGCCAGAAATCCACAAGAAGTCCCAACCAGGCTGGCAAAGAGACGCACCACAGGATGTCTACGTTTACCGCATTAGCGACATAATTCATGCTAAGACCCCGCTGTGAGGTTTCCTTTAAGTTGCACTCACATATTTTTGTCCTTTTTATTTTTTTTTTTTTACGAGATTTAATAAAAGTCAGCAGATTGTAACATATAGCAATACAGCTGGTGGGATAAATTTAATAATAATAATAATAATGATACATTTTATTTATATAGCACCTTTCCCATGCTCAGGGCGCTTAAATAAATGTCAGCAGGTCCAGAAAGGAAAGAAAGGAGGACCAGAGATATATGTGAGGATTGTCCAGGACAAGGGGTCCCCAACTCTGGTCCTGGAGGGCCACATTGGCTGCAGGTTTTCATTCTAACCCTTTTCTTAATAAGTGACCTGTTTATGCTGTGTGATGGGCGGCCACAGCCACTACCTGGCTGGGATGCCAGCCGAGTGGAAGGACCGGGGGAGAGGACATTGATGAGGCAATACCTTCCCTCGTCTCCTGCGTCTCCTGGGCAGCTGTGGCTCCATAGATTCCCGCAGGGCATGTCCGGAACTGGAATTTGGTGAAACCCTGTTTGGTTCCGTGGGGGCCGCCAGGGGGAGCAGCAGAGCCCTGTAGAGGACCTCCAGCGCTCCTGGCAGTGATCCCTGGTAATAGTGATGAACACTCCGGGACCTGAATAAGAGGAGCCACCTCACTCCATTGAAGGGCCAGAGTCAGCAGGAAGGATGGACAAAGCTTGAGGAAGAGTAGAAGCGGATGGACTGGCGGCAAGGAAGGGAATGGACTGTATATTTGGTGTGGTGTTGGTGGTTTGTGCACTTTTGATTGTAAATAAACACAGGTGTTGAACTGAACCCGTGTCCTGCCTGTCTGTGTCGGGGGTTAGGGTGGCGGTCTGCCCCCTAGTGGCTTACAGCTGCTAATTAACTCCTTTTCAATTCATTTTAATTGACTTGCTTTTTAAGATTTGTTCCCCTAAATTTCTCCATCGTTCCTCTGAATTGCTTAATTTCTGACCAGAGGTCCCTAACTCCAGTCCTGGAGGACCCCAGTGGCTGCAGGTTTTCATTCTGAACCTTTTCTTAATTAGTGCCCTGTTTTGGCTGCTAATTAACTTCTTTTCGGATCCATTTTAATTGACTTGTTTTAAAAGATTTTTTCCCCGGAATTTCTTCATCGTTCCTCTGAATCTCTTCATTTCTTTCCTTAAACGGCACCCAAACAGAAATGAAATTTGAAATAAGTGAGCCAACAGAAGACCAATTAAGTCAGGGCCTCAAACTCCAACCAGTTAGGCGTCGAATCTTGTTGTTAATTAAACCCGTTCTTTAATTCCATGGCTTGTTGCTGTGCAATAGAAGACATTTGTGAAATTGTTGATTTTCTGTTTTCTAAGAGCTCTGTTAGAATGTTTTGTGGACCTGAGCAGATCAACATTCTTGAGACCTTCACCTTACTGTATTTTCAGATATTGTATGATGGACACAGTTTGCCGCTCATGTTTTGCTTGATTTTGTATCTCATGATTGTTTGGCTGCTAACGGAGGACAAAGAAAACAATTCAGGAGTCTGAGTCTTCAAGAGCAAGTCAATTAAAATTAGTTGATAACTAATATTTGCTAGGATTCGATTCCAGCTTCATCAGCCATTATTGCAATTACAGCACGAAAGGGGTGGAGATGTCCAAATGCATCTTACAATCAGACTGTCATCCAATAGAGAGCAATTTTGTTTTTTGATTTTATTGATTTTACTAGGGGCGGCACGGTGGTGCAGTGGTAGCGCTGCTGCCTCGCAGTTAGGAGACCCGGGTTCGCTTTCCGGGTCCTCCCTGCGTGGAGTTTGCATGTTCTCCCCGTGTCTGCGTGGGTTTCCTCCCACAATCCACAGACATGCAGGTTAGGTGGATTGGCGATTCTAAATTGGCCCTAGTGTGTGATTGGTGTTTGTGTGTGTCCTGCGGTGGGTTGGCACCCTGCCCAGTATTGGTTCCTGCCTTGTGCCCTGGGATTGGCTCCAGCAGGCCCCCGTGACCCTGTATTCGGATTCAGCGGGTTAGAAAATGGATGGATGGATGGATGGATGATTTTACTAGGGGGTTCCCCCCTGCTCGCTTCACTCACCAATCCCCCTGGCCTGCACTACGCGCCAGCCACTTCGCATCTCTGCCACTCGCTGAATACACCCTAGGAAGGTGCAGTCGCTCATCCGAAACCCCCTCTTAAACGGTGATACAATGGGAAACACATATTTTTTTTTTTTTACCTCCTCTTTGCTCGATCAACCGCTGACTTGCTGCTGCTGCCGTGCCGTGTTATCTGCATCTCGTGCAGCACTTCGAATATTTAAAAGCATGTACCACAGCTTTCCTACTCTTTGTCTTTTATTTCCGGGCCAGGCATGGTTAAATGTCTTGGCACAAAGTCTCGTCTCGCGGGACGTGAGTTCTTGATATTTTATAGTTTAATAGCAAAATACCGGCACTTCGCAGCGGAGAAGTAGTGTGTTAAAGAAGTAATGAAAAAGAAAAGGAAACATTTTAATAATAACGTAACATGATTGACAATGTAATTGTGTTGTCATTGTCATGAGTGTTGCTGGCATATATATATATATATATATATATATATATATATATATTGTGACAGACAGTCGAGTCCCATGCCCGGCTCTGCTGCATACGTCCCAGGGGAGCCACCATGGACAGTGCAATGCCTCCCCCGGGGCACCTGCCTGGCCGTGGGTCCTTCCTCAGTCTTCCCCGTGGCTCCATGGGACATGGAGTCCACCACAGCCCGGTTGGGAGATGGGGTGGCGCTAGGGGTGCTGGAGAGCCAGCCGCTACATTGGACGACTTACCAGCCCCACCCAGAGGTGCAATTAAGACCAGCTGGTCAGGCACCTGGAGCACTTCCGGGTGGGTTATAAAGTGGGCCAACCTCCCTTCATTCTTGGCCAGAATCGGGAGGAAGAGGATAAGGTTGCCTGGGAGGAGTGGTGGTGCCAGAAAGAGTTGTTGTGTGGGATTTATAGTGCTTTGGGACTGTGTATTGCCTGTGGGTCACGGGGAAGGCGTGCACCCACGGGTGAAGAAAAAATAAAAGCCTGTGTGTTTTGAACACGTGCCTCTGCGTAGTCTGTGCCGGGTTGGGCGCTATATAGCGCCTTTTACTATATATATATATATATATATATACACACACACACACATATAAACATATATACACATATATATAAATATACATATATATAGTGAATTTCCCCTTGGGATTAATAAAGTATCTATCTATCTATCTATTTATCGATCTATCTATCTATCTATATATACATATATATATACATATATATATATATACACACACACACACACACACACACACACACACATATATATACATATATATGCATATACATATCTACATATATATATATATTTACTCTCACCTAAAGGATTATTAGGACCGTCATACTAATCCGGTGTTTGACCCCCTTTCGCCTTCAGAACTGCCTTAATTCTACGTGGCATTGATTCAACAAGGTGCTGAAAGCATTCTTTACAAATGTTGGCCCATATTGATAGGATAGCATCTTGCAGTTGATGGAGATTTGTGGGATGCACATCCAGGGCACGAAGCTCCCGTTCCACCACATCCCAAAGATGCTCTATTGGGTTGAGATCTGGTGACTGTGGGGGCCATTTTAGTACAGTGAACTCATTGTCATGTTCAAGAACCCAATTTGAAATGATTCGAGCTTTGTGACATGGTGCATTATCCTGCTGGAAGTAGCCATCAGAGGATGGGTACATGGTGGTCATGAAGGGATGGACATGGTCAGAAACAATGCTCAGGTAGCCCGTGGCATTTAAACGATGCCCAATTGGCACTAAGGGGCCTAAAGTGTGCCAAGAAAACATCCCCCACACCATTACACCACCACCACCAGCCTGCACAGTGGTAACAAGGCATGATGGATCCATGTTCTCATTCTGTTTACGCCAAATTCTGACTCCACCATTTAAATGACTCAACAGAAATTGAGACTCATCAGACCAGGCAACATTTTTCCAGTCTTCAACTGTCCAATTTTGGTGAGCTCGTGCAAATTGTAGCCTCTTTTTCCTATTTGTAGTGGAGATGAGTGGTACCCGGTGGGGTCTTCTGCTGTTGTAGCCCATCTGCCTCAAGGTTGTGCGTGTTGTGGCTTCACAAATGCTTTGCTGCATACCTTGATTGTAACGAGTGGTTATTTCAGTCAAAGTTTCTCTTCTATCAGCTTGAATCAGTCGGCCCATTCTCCTCTGACATTTTCGCCCACAGGACTGCCGCATACTGGATGTTTTTCCCTTTTCACACCATTCTTTGTAAACCCTAGAAATGGTTGTGCGTGAAAATCCCAGTATCTGAGCAGATTGTGAAATACTCAGACCGGCCCGTCTTGCACCAACAACCATGCCACGCTCCAAATTGCTTAAATCACCTTTCTTTGCCATTCTGACATTCAGTTTGGAGTTCAGGAGATTGTCTTGACCAGGACCACACCGCTAAATGCATTGAAGCAACTGCCATGTGATTGGTTGATGAGATAATTGCATTAATGAGAAATTGATCAGGTGTTCCTAATAATCCTTTAGGTGAGTGTGTATATATATTAGGGGTGGGACTCGATTAAAAAAATTAATCTAATTAATTAGAGGCTGTGTAATTAATTAATCTTGCTTAATCGCATGTAATCGCACATGAAAATTTGCCCCAAATCGCAATTTTTTTTATTTTAATTTAAAAGGGTTTTAGTGGGCGACAGAATCAAATAATAGACATGGACATGAATATTGTAAACTCAAGCTCTATTAATTTCTGAAAAAAAATGTATTTAAACTGCATTTCAATTCAAAACAGAAACAAAAATATCATCCTTGGTTAAAATTGGGCAGACTTAAAATTAAAGTGGTATTCTAAGTACTTTAAGTACATTTTCAGAATGGTATTGTCTTTAAATAATAATAACAAAAATTTCAACATAAAGTGCAGTTTTTCTTCTTAAAAAAATAAGGCAGAAACATAAAATTTAATTTGACCAGCTTCACCTTTAAACTCTGAGTAACCTTAGCAAAAATTATTTTGTACATTAGGCTAAGACAGTGTGATCATTGAACATTTTGTAATTAGATGTAATTAGAGTTACTAACGGTTACGGAAGTCCAATGATCCCCAGTAAGAGCCACAAAGTCCGCTTTCTGTAATGCATCTAATTTTGCTTGCTTTTCAGTGTCATGAAGCTGTTGAATTTTACTTGAAATAGTCTCTCGGCACGGCACTTGAAAAGTTGGATCTCCTGACGCCAACTGTAGCACATTTTCTAACCCCCTATCTTCCACCACTGTTAGTGGTCTACAGTCCAAAGCAATCAATTTTGCGAGAGAATTTGTAAGTTTGACCGATGTTGACTTACTAATTTTGGTCCTGAAGCCAGTCATTTCATGAGGTTTGGGCTGCCGACATCTTTTGTTGGTACTCGAACTCGTACTGCTAGTGCTAACAACATACACAGTTTCTGTGCTCGCTGTAACATGTTTTGCATTTAGATGACACCATAAGGTTGAAGTGCTTCGGTGATATGCAAACTCATTTTTGCACAAAACCACGCTTTTATCAAGGCTTCCGTCGGGTAGTCTTTTGAAATGAAATTTGCCTCCAATCAGTCCTAGCAACGCGCTTTCTTCCAACTCTTACATTTTTGTAGCTCTGATGTGTGCATCAGTGTAATGGATGTACCAGGAAATCATGCATTGACAAAAGTTCCCGTTTGCTTGGAATTGAAAGTGTGATTAAATGCGTTATTTTTTAACGCGTTATGGAGTACATGCATCGAAGCTTCTCAGCTGTGCTTGTGCTAAGAAAAGGAAACATTTTAAAAATAACGTAACATGATTGTCAATGTAATAGTTTTGTGACCGTTATGAGTGTTGCTGTCATCAAGGATTTGATTATCATTATTTCTTTCAATCAGGTGCGTATTTCGAGGATGTGTTGTGTTCAAGTTACATTCATTGTTTGTCAACCGTTGTAAAGATAACAGGTTTCATTCATCGAAGTGTTCACTACCCAAATCGGTACTCGTGAATGTAAGATGTTCAACGGGCATTCCCGGGATTAAGTTGTGGAAATTGCCTGTGAACATTTAGCGGTAGCATGTGTATGAACTTAATTTAATCTTTTCCAGTCCTGCAAAGTCAGTTGACGTGAGCCGCTCGGAGTACATGCATCGAAGCTTCTCAGCTGTGCTCGTGCGATCTCGCGATGTCAACGGCTTTATTTAATGTTAGCTAAGACCCGGCACTTAAAAGTTTCTTGCTACAGCAATTTTAACTCCGCTACAAAGTGATCCAAAGTCTGGTTTATACCTCATGTCTTCTCATTAAACTTGTATCTCGCGAATACCGTATTCATCGTAGGCATGACAAACCGCAGTGTCTATAAACTTAATTTAAACTTACGGTTTACACCGTGCTTTGTTTCCGCAGCAGCTGCACCTATGAATATGCTTGTATGCATCACTCGCTTCATAATCTTTTGCTTCCTTTCTCAATTGTGAAATGGCGTTTTTTGTTCAGCGCTCTTTGGAGCTCTTCCTTGTTTTCTATGTACTGTGTTCACAGTCATTTCACGTGATTACGTGGGAGGCGTGATGATGTCACACACAACTCGGGCTGAAGTCCATTACAGTATATGGAGAAAAATAGGTTCCAGTTATGACCGTTACGCGTAGAATTTCGAAATGAAACCTGCCCAACTTTCATAAGTAAGCTGTAAGGAATGAACCTGCCAAATTTCAGCCTTCTACCTGCACGAGAAGTTGGAGAATTAGTGATGAGTCAGTGAGTGAGTCGGTGAGTGAGGGCTTTGCCTTTTATTAGTATAGATAATTTAAAAATGGAATAAGAAGCTGAAAATCTAACAACATCACATTAATATTCGATAAATTCTGAAAAGACTGATACCAAACCCAATTTAAAGTGTGACAAAAAAGTGACATAAAAGTGTGACATAAAATCATTGCACTTTTAGGTTTAGGATTTTATATATAGAGAGCAGATTAAAATCAAATAGCATTCCATACAAATAATTCAAGTTTTACAGAAAAAGTGTTTGAAACAAATCAACCGCCACCCCTGAGAACGAGAGTAAAACTTAAAGCTAGTAAAAATAAGTAAATAGATAAATTAATAAATGAATAAAGATAAATGGAGTAAAAGAGGGGAGAGAATCTGCTTCCTCAATTTAACTCTTTGAGGGGTGAATATTTTTTCCAAAAAACATAGTTTCTGAAAAGCAATGGTTTCACACAGAAATCAACATAAAACGTCTGTTGCTGCCTACTGTGGCTGCCAGTTTGCCAAGAATGTGCGGCAGGCTTGCTGCCAGGCTGTCTTCACTGGTCGCTGTGCATTTCAATCTGGTTTCTACCTCTTATCATTGTGAAGTGGCAGTCCTCCTGGCGAACAGTGCCGTAGGTATATCAGCTACATGAACTTGTTCAGCACCACAATTAGCTGGGGACCAGTCAGCTGAAGCTGAAACCTCACGCTCGTTTTCAATCACTTGTATCAAAATCGGAGTCCGAACAGTCATAGTCCAGTTCAGAGAGAATAGGCAAAACTTTGTCCACAGAGTATTTTGCTTTACACATTCGCTTTGATCTCTCACCATTATGTCAGTGCCATTTTTGCCGTTGTTTGCGCCTTACTACTCACACGAGTGCAGGAAATCAATCAAACCAATGAAGCTAACTTTCCTTCTAGCAACGAGAGTCCAACTAAAACATAACGGTTGGTTTTGTCACAGTTTACAGTTGATTACCATCATCAACTCCTCCTTTCGACAAAAGTCGACATCAGCCCTGAAAGAGTTAAATGCTTATTCTAAAATGTAATTGATCAGATCCTGCCAGGTTTTGAAAAAGTTTTATACAGATCCTCTAAGTGCAAATTTGATTTTTTCCAATTTCAGATCATATATAACATCAGTTAGAACATTAGAACAATCTAGACGAGAACAGGCCATTCAGCCCAACAAAGCTCGCCAGTCCTATCCACTTGTATCCTCCAAGAAAACATCAAGTCGAGTTTTGAAAGTCCCTAACGTCTTACTGTCTACCACATTACTTGGTCGCTTATTCCAAGTGTCTATCGTTCTTTGTGTAAAGAAAAACTTCCTAATGTTTGTGCGAAATTTACCCTTAACAAGTTTCCAACTGTGTCCCCGTGTTCTTGATGAGCTCATTTTAAAATACAAGTCTCGATCCACTGTACTAATTCCCTTCAGAATTTTAAACACTTCAATCATGTCACCTCTTAATCTTCTTTTGCTTAAACTGTAAAGGCTCAGCTCTTTTAATCTTTCCTCATAATTCAACCCCTGTAGACCTGGAATCAGCCTAGTCGCTCTTCTCTGGACCTTTTCTAGTCCTGCTATGTCCTTTTTGTAGCCTGGAGACCAAAACTGCACACAGTACTCAAGATGAGACCTCACCAGTGTGTTATAAAGGTTGAGCAGAACCTCCTTGGACTTGTACTCCACAGATCAAGGCGCTATATAACCTGACATTCTGTTAGCCTTCATAATGGCTTCTGAACACTGTTGGGAAGTTGATAGCTTAGAGTCCACTATGACTCCTAAATCCTTCTCATAAGGTGTACTCTCGATTTTCAGACCGCCCATTGTGTATTCAAACCTCACATTTCTACTTCCTATGTGTAATACTTTACATTTACTGACATTAAATTTCATCTGCCACAAATCTGCCCAAGCCTGTATGCTAACCAAGTCCTTCTGTAATGATAGATTCCAAATTATCTGCTAATCCACCTATTTTGGTATCATCTGCAAACTTAACCAGCTTGTTCCTTATATTCCTACCTAAATAATTTATATATATTAAAAATAGCAATGGCCCTAGCACTGACCCCTGCTGGTCACCACTCTTAACATCAGCCAGTATTAATGAGGTTCCTCGCACCATCACCCTCTGCTTCCTGTGTCTGAGCCAATTCTGCACCCATCTAAAAACATCACCCTGAACTCCCACTTCTTTTAATTTGATGCCCAACCTCTCATGTGGCACCTTATCAAATGCTTTCTGAAAGTCCAGATAAATAATATCATAAGCTCCACTCTGATCATATCCTTTTGTTGCAACCTCATAGAATTCCAACATGTTAGTAAAACACGACCTCCCTCTTCTGACCCCACACTGACTGTTCCTAATAACTCCTGTCCTTGCCATGTGTTGCTCAATCTTATCCTTAATAATTCCTTCCATTAACTTTCCTGTGATGTTTCATGTTAAGCTTACTGGCCTATAGTTGCTTGGATCTGCCCTGTCACCCTTTTTATATAATGGGATGATATTTGCCATTTTCCAGTCCTTTGGAATCTCTCCAGTGCGCAGTGACTTCCTAAAAATATGTGTCAAGGGTTTATATATGTACTCACTAGCCTCCTTAAGAACACGAGGATAAATATTATCTGGGCCTGGTGATTTGTTTGATGTTTGTTTGTTGAGTTACCTGCTGACTTAACAGAGGAGAGTTAGGATTCTTCCAGCTGAGCAAAACAAGTCTACGTGCTAATAGTGTAGTAAAGGCCATTACAGTTTGTTTGTCCTTCTCTACTTTAAACCCCTCTGTGAGCCCACCAAACACAGCTGTTAGTGCATTAGGAGGGATTGGGATCCCCAAGCTGTCTGATGGGTATTTAAGGTTATTAGAAATAAACTTGATGCATTAGGGTTAAAAATCAAGACGGAGGTAAAGAATTTAGGGGTAACAATTGACTCGGACTTGAATTTTAAATCACATATTAAACACATTACTAGGAAGTTTTTTTCACTTGTATAGAAAAAGTTAGACCTCTTATATTTTTGCAAGATGCTGGGAAATGAGTTCACGCTTTTGTTTTTAGTCGGCTAGATTACTGTAACGCACTCCTCTCAGGACCGCCAGAAAAAAGACATCAATCGATTACAATGAGTGCAGAACGTAGAATCTTAACTGGGAAAAAAAAAATCCGAGCACATCACCCCAGTCTGAGCATCACTACACTGGTTACCGGTGCCATTTAGAATTGACTTTAAAATCCTGCTGATGGTTTACAAAGCCTTCAATCATCTGCTCCATCTTATATCTCAGAATGCCTGTCACTTTACACTCCAAATTGTAACCTTAGATCTTCAAATGAGGGTCTGCTTAGAATTCCAAGATCTAAACTTAAAAGAAGTGGTGAGGCAGGCGGGCGGCCTTCTGCTGTTATGCACCTCAAATCTGGAATATGAGTTTACTGTTAGAAATTCACCAGGCTGATACGGTGGAGCACTTTAGACAACTGCTAAAAACCTGTTATTGTAACATGGCTTTCTCAGAGCTTCATTTTAGTTTAATCCTGATGCTCTGCATATTCAATCAATTATCATTATCATTCATGGTGGCTCCAAAATCTGTACTAATCCCTACTTTCTCTGCTGTTCTTTTTCTACGCCCCCACCACCTGATCAAAGCACTGTGCTGTCCCTCCATTAAAGTCCATATGACCATCATCGTCAAGTTCTTCCATGTGAACCCTGAATACAATGAGGACTGATTGAGGTCATTGATGTTAGGTAGAATGCCTAGAGGGGGCTGGGAGGTCTTGTGGCCTCGGGATCCCTTCAGATTTTTTTTTTCTCCAGCTGTCTTTAGTTTTTTTTTTTCTGTCCTCCCTGGCCATCGGACCTTACTTTTATTCTAGTGTTCCCTAATTCTATTTTCTTATTAATTTGTCTTTTTTCTCTTTCTTCATCATGTAAAACACTTTGAGCTCATCATTTGTATGAAAATGTGCTCTAGAAATAAATGTTGTTGTTGTTGTTGTTTTGGTCCACAATGATGTTAATTTGATTACACATCCAAAGCATGTAGCCCGGTGAGGCTGGAGCTCGATTGCAACGTTCGCAGATTGGATCTCGCCCTGGAAACATTTTGGACAATTTTAAATGAGACCGATGTGCTCAATATATAATTTTGAGTTGAATAATTGTATGCTTTGCGCATATGGAGCTCGAATGAATTCTGTGCATTGCTACCTTCCACTCCTCTTCTGAGATGTTGAGTGAGAGATCCTTTTCCCACTGTGCCCTGGGATCTTTGAAAGAGAGGGGCTGTAAAATAGTTTTATATATTATGGTGATGCTGTCCGAGTCCTCAAGACTGATCAATATTTTTTCCAGTATAAAGGTAGGTGGGAGGTCAGGTGCTCTAGAGAGGAGATGAGTGAAGGTCAGTAGGACCACCACAACAGAATACATGTGTGTGAATGAGAGGGAGGTCAGTGAAAGGGTGAGGATGCAAGGAGTAGAGTTGGCGAAGGTGGAGGAGTTTAAATACTTGGGATCAACAATACAGAGTAATGGGGGTTGTGGAAGAGAAGTGAAGAAGAGAGTGCAGGCAGGGTGGAGAAGAGTGTCAGGAGTGATTTGTGACAGACAGCGAGAGTGACAGGGAAGGTCTACAGGAAGGCAGTGAATCCAGCTATGTTTTATGGGCTGGAGACGGTGACACTGACCAGAAAGTATAGGAGACAGAGCTGGAGGTGGCAAAGTTAAAGATGTTAAGATTGGCATTGAGTGTGACGAGGATGGACAGGATTAGAAATGAGGACATTAGAGGGTCGGCTCGGGTTGGACGGATGGGAGACAAAGTCAGAGAGGCAAGATTGAGTTGGTTTGGACATGTGCAGAAGAGAGATGCTGGGCATATTGAAAGAAGGGTACTAAGGACAGAGCTGCCAGGGAAGAGGAAGCGAGGAAGGCCTTAGAGAAGGTTTATGGATGTGGTGAGTGAGAACATGCAGGTGGTAGGTGTGAGAGAGCAAAATGCAGAGGACAGGATGATTTGCTGTGGCGACCCCTAACAGGGGAGGAAGAGGAAGAAGAGGAAGGTGGGAGGTGCGGAAAATCGGGCAGGTTCTGTTTAACAAAGTTTCGAATTTGTAGGTAGTGAAAGAAATGTGTTGCTGGAAAGTTAAATTTAAAATGTAGTTGCTCAGAAGAAGCAAATAAGTTGTCTATGTACAGATCTCTAAGTGATTTAATCCCAAATGTTTTCCAGACATTAAAAACTGCATATGATAGAAAGAATTTGTCCTATGAAATTTCAGTCGGCTGTCCTGTATTATGAACAGTCTGGTGTCCTGGTTTTCTGATGTCGCTATAATGCTTCATTTTGCATTTGGGTTAAATAAACTCGCACATTGGTAACATAAATAGACTATGGACCGCTGATCTCCTCTGTAAATTAGACTGAATGTAATATCTGCACCTCAACCGTCCGCGTGTCCAGTTACTCTTCTTTTTTTTTTGTTTGGCATTTTGAGAAGCCGGTGGCCATCACAATTTTTGAATGGGTGAAACAGTCTGTCTAGGCCAGGGGTCCCCAACTCCAGTCCTGGAGGGCCGCAGTGGCTGCAGCTTTTCATTCTCACCATTTTCTTAATTAGTGACCTGTCTTTGCTGCTAAGTAACTAGTGCCTTTCACATCTATCTATCTATCTATCTATCTATCTATCTATCTATCTATCTATCTATCTATCTATCTATCTATCTATCATATAGTGCCTTTCACATCTATCTATCTATCTATCATATAGTGCCTTTCACATCTATCTATCTATCTATCTATCTATCTATCTATCTATCTATCTATCTATCTATCTATCTATCTATCTATCTATCTATCTATCATATAGCGCCTTTCACAACTATCTATCTATCTATCTATCTATCTATCTATCTATCTATCTATCTATCTATCTATCTATCTATCTATCTATCTATCTATCTATCTATCTATTATATAGTGCCTTTCCTGTCTTCCTATCTATCTATCTATCTATCTATCTATCTATCTATCTATCTATCTATCTATCTATCTATCTATTATATAGTGCCTTTCCTGTCTATCTATCTATCTATCTATCTATCTATCTATCTATCTATCTATCTATCTATCTATCTATCTATCTATCTATCTATCAAAGTTCACTAGGTTGGTTTTAGAACTTGTTCTAATCCATTGCAGGGTTATGGGGGACCAGAGGCTCTCCCACCAGGGCCTGGGCAGAACAGTAGTCCATCACATGGACCAGCCTCACTCACACACAGACACACCACGTTCACACACTTAATGATAATTTATAAGTGCCAATTAACATAATCCAAATAAATAAATAAAACCCTTTTGTAATTCTTTCTGTGACTGAACACGTCTGGTTGTAGTAATTTTCGTGAGATGGAATTTGCATGCTTGGTTTTGACAAATGTTAGGCAATAGCAGAAGTGAATGTCAAAGTTTATTGCAGCGAGTGTCCATTACGGGTATCAGGGGAATGTGGCACTCTGAATGTAAATTACAGGGTGACCTGATTTTCAAAGTCTCCAAACTTGTGCAGCATGTACAGTATGGCCAGGAGCTCAAAGCCCTCGCTCATAATGGCTGCTTTACTTCATTGTCATCAGAGGGGGATTAGGACACAAAGAAAAGAAGCCCACACTAATAATTAACAGTGCCGTTTGTTCTTGCCTGCTTCGCAATGTTGTTTTTAAATCCATCCCAAGTTCTTAATGAAGTTTTCTTTCCCTGTCAGAGTTTTGACTGTGCTAATATTCTTTTTAATTCTTTGTGACCCTTGCAGAATCGTAAATCTATTCTAAGCATATTGTGAGGATGCTTGTGTCAGCAGAGAAATGTGTGAATAGATTGGCGGCCTGTTATGACCGCGACATTTTAATATTCTTCCGTTATTTATCGAGTCACATAACTTGAAATCAGGACGTGTGGTCATTCTAAATTATAGCCTCAGTAAAATAGTGAATAATGATAAATTGCAGATAATGGAGCTGTGAGTTTGGTTTAGTGTCAGGTTAAGTATGAAGTAAATGTTTATTTGCTTAGTGTGCAACTGCTTGCATACCCACGAGACTTCATGCATGTCTAAGTAACCCTTTGTTTTCCGTGCTTGCCTTTTATACTGTTACTGTTAGGTGAATCTGTTACAAATTAAAACTCCCTGTGGAATGAGATCCTGCTGCCTGGCTTCTCTTCTGTTTGCACTCGAGCCGCTGGGAAGACTCCATAAAGCGGACTAAACTTGTGGATGGAGAGGTTTTCCCGCGCGAGTCTATCGCGACTTTTTGACTGTGGCTCACCATCCTGCGTGTGAGTGTCCATGTGTGAACGCAAGCAGCCACAGATCTCGATTATCTATCCCCGCATGTTGTCTGCGACTGCGCCAATCCGGAGTGAAAAAGAGGAAAATTGACAAAACATATGGGATGGTTTAACCGCTGTCCAGGCAAAATCGAAACATTAAACTAATTCAGAGTTCAAGTCACACAAAATGTTCCTCCGTTTAAGACAAACAAGCTCACAAGTTAGCCAAATCTTTTCAATGGGAGATTTTGAAAATTAAAAACTGTGAACGGTGCGATTTGCATGAGATATGTCGACAACAAATTGAACTGTTTAGACAAATGGCTTTGAAGAATAAGTGTGCACATCTCAACAAAATTGATCCACTGGAGACCAAGTTGTTTCGTGCAGACAGAAAGAGAGAGAGAAAGACTAGGCTACCACAATAGGTGCTTTCTGTATTATGAGCGCACCTAAAAGCCATCCAGAATCTCCTTCAGATATATAAAAAAACTGCACTGGTGTAACGGTTGTCACATATTTTTATTGTTGTGTATGCTTTTAACTGTTTCTGCCACATGCTTCCTTTAGAGATTATGTCCAGAGGAATTATTGACTGTGGGATATTTCTTTAAGGGGAGTAGGGGTCCAAACAGCGCCTGTGGGTCCTGGCTAAAATAGCTTTGGTGTGACGTAAATCTTCCTTAAAAGGCAAGGAGGCGCGTAGTTTGAAGAGAGAGAAGAAAAAGTGAAGAAGCGAGGAGGGCGGAGGAAGAAGAAAGTTTGTTTGAAGAAGCAGCTGGGAAGGAGGACAGAATTGGTAAAAGAAGCGACTGGTAAAGCACGAAAGGCTCCGAAATTACGGTTGGACGCAACGAAAAGGAGTGCGGGCTAATCGGAAGAGATCTTCGGAGTGCACGGCTTTAAGTTGTATTTATGTTGAGGGCAGCGGCCATGGAAGGACGCTAACGCTCAGACTCCCGGGTGAGACGGATTTCAGCTTTTAACGAAGAATCGTCGCCAAGCCGGTGAGATTGCTCCTTTTTACCTATAAATACAGTTTACTAGGCAGCGGAACGTAGTTGACTGGATTACTGGATTATTCACGGACTTCCCAGGCCGTGTGGCTAGACTCTTTAAATCAACTTAATATAAAAGGGAATGGGGAACGTGTGGGAATTGTGAGACTGTGTGTCTAATTTATATTTGTATATATTTGTATAGTATATGTGTATTCCTACGGATATTTATCGTGAATATATGGGGGGTGTTGTTAAATAGGATATATCTCTCTTTCTTTTCCTGGCTTTCTTTCTTGCTTTCTTTCTGTCTATTATATAAGGGTAAAAGTGGGTGGCCTATTACTTAGTGTTTATTTTTTGGATAAGGAGTGATTTAAATGGAGTTTTATGATTGGTGTGATTTATAATATATATTCTGTTGGTTAAACAATTGTTAGGCGATTATTTCTTTCTCTGGTATAAACAACTCCATCTGGGGACATCAAAGATGGGTCTAAGGTTCTGTCGGTTTTCGGACATTATCGTAGTATTTTCCTATGAGTAGGAGTTTTTCGTGTGTTCCGGGCTCCTCATCCAACAATTAGGGGAGTTCGCTACACTGGAGGTGTCATCACCGTTCATCCTGGGTGAACCCATAACAACTGAGATCTTCTAACACCAGTCTTGGCCCTGTCCTGGAGCCCTCCCACTAGATGTTTAAAAGGTCATTCATCTCTGGGCTGACCCCAGTATGGAAGCTGTCGAAGCTCCAATGGTCCCGATTGTCAGATCGAAAAGCATAACAGACGAGGAAGCCATGACAAGACCATCACCAAAGTGGGACTCCGATGTGTAGAGTCTGCCATTTTCATCGCTATGCTGGAAGGATTTTCAGGATCGGATGACGTTATCTCCTGTCCATCAGTTCGCTTCAAAGGTGTCCCAAGGCTTTATACTCTTTCTTCATGTGCAGGCCCCCACTTAGATGAATCATGCCATTCCAAACAAGGAAAAGAAGCTCCAATGTCATGCTGATTCTGACACACAGAAAGAGTACAGTGGCCATTTTTGTAGTTGTCCCTTTCTTGTCTTCTAATGCTTGCCTAGCAGTTCTAAATGATGAGACCCGGTGTGCTAAATCTGGCCTTGTGTTAGCTGTACATGTGAGTGGATTTATAAAATATTTTTTGTACAGAGCACAGTGACATATTAAACTCATATACTGATTACATCTGGGGCGGCACAGTGGCGCTGCTGCCTCACAGTTAGGAGACCTGGGTTCGCTTTCCAGGTTTGCATGTCCTCCCACAGTCCAAAGACATGCAGGTTAGGTGCATTGGCGAACCTAAATTGTCCCTAGTGTGTGCTTGGTGTGTGTGTGTGTGTGTGTGTGTGTGTGCCCTGTGGTGGGATGGCACCCTGTCCGGGGTTTGTTCCTGCCTTGTGCCCTGTGTTGGCTGGGATTGGCTTCAGCAGACCCCCGTGACCCTGTGCTAGGATATAGCAGGTTTGAAAATGACTGACTGACTGACTTATTACATCCCCTAACATTCAAATTATAAATAAAGCTGTGAACTTTTACAGGGCTCTGCTGAACCCGACATTCATACTGTGAATATCTGCCACTTCATAACGCTCTGCTGGTCCTGACATTCAAATTGTGAATGAAGCTCCTTTCCTCTAATCAGCCTGCACAGATCCTGACGTTCGGATTTTGTGAATGTAGGTCTTCATCTTTCATGAGGCTCTGCTGAGCCTGACATTTACACTGTGAATATCTGCCCTTTTGTGAGGTCCTGATTTTCAGCTCTTGACTGAAGCTCCTCCCTTTTTATGAGGCTGACATTCAAATTGTGTATGAAGCTCCGCCCCTTTAACAAGGCCTAAGTGTGTACCTCATCCTCTTTCAATGCCGCTTGTATTTTTAACTAAGCTCTCATATTTCACTGTTTCATAATCCATTGTCATTCAGGACAGTTTTCTTTTTTTTGCTTCCTTTATGTAATAATAGTACATTATGCAAATCTCACGTCAAGTCTCATAATGAGAGAACAGCACGACACACTGTTGCCAAACAAAGCAAACAAATTAAACGGAGCGTTCGTGCTGCAGCTTGAAGCCAGCCAAGTCAGTTCATTCTTGACAAGCCCTCACTTGTTCGGCCAGTTATCTCTCCTAAGAGTTTCTGCAGACTGAACGCCCTTTCTATGTGGCACCTCTTAGCTTCGCTTGACATTACAGATGAGGAGGGCTAAAAGATTTACAGATGTGGGTGAACCCCTCCATGAAAAAAAGCTTTAATCACAATTGTCTATGACACAACTTGAAACGGACAAAATTCGTTGGCGCCCATCCTTGTTTATTCTGCATTCAAGAAAAATCGGACTTTGCTTTGGAGTTTTGTTTCAACAGAATATTTCAAATCATAACTTCTTCTTCTTTCGGCTGTTCCCATTAGGGGTAGCCACAGTGGATCATCTTCCATCTCTTCCTTTCCTCTCCATCTTGTTCTGTATCCCCCATCACCTGCATGTCCTCTCTCACAACATCCATAAACCTTCTCTGAGGCCTTCCTCTTTTCCTCTTTCCTGGCAGCTCTATCCTTAGCACCCTTCTCCCATTATACCCAGCATCTCTCCTCTGCACATGTCTAAACCAACGCAATCTCGCCTCTCTGACTTTGTCTCCCAACCTGAGCGGACCCTCTAATGCCCTCATTTCTAATCCTGTCCATCCTTGTCACGCTCAATGCCAATCTTAACATCTTTAACTCTGCCACCTCCAGCTCTGTCTCCTGCTTTCTGGTCAGTGCCACCGTCTCCAGTCCATATCACATAGCAGGTCTCACTACCGTCCTGTAGACCTTCCCTTTCACTCTTGCTGATGCCCGTCTGTCACAAATCACTCCTGACACTCTTCTCTACTGAAAACTCATTACTTTAACATGGCTTTCCCATAACTTCATTTTAGTTTAATCCTGATGCTCTGTATATTCAATTAATTATTATCATTACTATTCATGGTGTTTGCTCCAAAATCCGTACTAACCCCTACTCTCTCTTCTGTTCTTTTTACAGTTTTCTGTGGTGGTGACCTGCATCACCACCACCTGATCAAAGCACCGTGATGTCCCTACACTGATGGATTAAAGGCCAGAAGTCCATGTGACCGTCATCATCATCAAGTCCTTCCATGAGAACCCTGAAAACAATGAGGACTGATCATTTATGTTAAGTAGAATGCCTAGAACGGGCTGGGCGGTCTCGTGGCCTCGGACCCCCTGCAGATTTTATTTTTTCTCCAACCGTCTGGGTTTTTTTTTTCTTTTTTCTGTCCTCCCTGGCCATCGGCCCTTACTTTTATTCTATGTTAATCAGTGTTCTCTGATTTTAATTCTTACTGTGTCTTTTTTTTCTCTTTCTTCATCATGTAAAGCACGTTCAGCTACATTATTTGTATGAAAATGTGCGACAGAAATAAAGGTTGTTGTTGTTGTTGTTGTTCTCCACCAACTCAACCCTGCCTGCACTCACTTTATCACCTCTCTTCCACACTCCCCACTCCCCGTAACTCTTGTGGTCCCCGGCCGGGGCTGGAGCCCGCCTGGGACGCCCAGGAGGACGTGAGGAGGGCTTGTGCCTCCTCCAGACCGTGAGGGGGCGTCCGTCCTGGTTCTGTTGGGAGCCACGGGTCGAGGGCATGGAAGCCCTACCCTGTAGGGGCCTGTGGCCACCGCCAGGCGGTGCCCCGATGCTGGTTTACCCCGTGTGGTCTTTGGCCGGGGATGGAGCCCGGCCGGGGCGCTTGGAGGACCAGAGGAGGCGTGTGCCTCCTCCAGACCGAGTGGGGCGTCCGTCCTGGTTATGCAGGGGGCCTCGGGTAGGGGGCTTTGAAGCCCAGCCCTGTAGGGACCCGTGGCCACCGCCAGGCGGCGCCCCAGTGCCTGTTTATCCCGGGAGCCCGGCACTTCCGCCACACCAGGAAGTGCCAGGGGGAAGACGACCGGGGAGACACAGACGGCTTCCGAGTGCGCAGCCAGCACTTCTGCCACACAGGGGTGTGGCCACCGCTAAGTGCCGGGAAGCAGCTGGAACCCGTCCGGGTTCCCATAAAAGGGGCCGCCTCCCTCCAGTCGGTGGTGGACGTCGGGAGGCAGAAGGACGGAGCTTGAGAGAGGACAGGAGGCGGCCAGGAAGCAAGGCACAGAAACTGTGGGCCCTGGACTTTGGGGGATTCAGTGCCAGCAGCACTGGGGTTTGTGTGAGTGCACGTGACTATCGAACTTGTAAATAGTGTAAATAAACAGTGTGTGGGTTGAAAATATGTTGTCTGTCTGTCTGTGTCGGGGCCAGCGTTCACACTCTGTAATTAGGGTATATTAAATCATAAAACGAATGGATAAAAATCTTGGGACCCGTCACCTCATATTTGGTTGCACCACCTTTGTGGTTTGCCATCCCTGCACATAAGTGGATCTCTACATGAGACTTGTCTGCCTGTTGTAAGAGACGGCCAGCAGCTCAGCCTGGCCAGGACATCCCAAGAGAGGAAGGATGGGGGAAGGCAGCAACTTTTGGACACTGCTAGATGGCAGCTCCCCTGGAGTGTAACGGAGACCCGGATTCCCACAGGGCATCCTGGGACTTGGAGTTTGGTATCTCAGCTGTGGAAGGACTGGGGGAGTCGTGTTTCCCTTATAGCCTGGAAATACTAGGAACTCACGGGGACGGAAGTCCCAAAGTACTTGGAATTCTACATATGACCCGTGGACGGAAGAGTAGAAGCACTTCCAGGTCAAAAACTATATTAAGGACTGCGTAACACCCAACAGAGAGCCAGAGTCGGGTGGAGGTGGACAAAGCTTGCTGGGAGGTGTGGAGGAGAGGAAGAGTAAAAGTGAAAGAATTGTGATTATTATTGTGATGCACTTGCCTGTACTTATTGTGGCTGGGGTGTTTGGAGGCACTGCTCAAGAAGAAGAGAAAATAAAAGACTTCTTGGTGCTTTTACCCTGTGTCTTGCATGTCTGTCTGTTCGGTTTAAGGGGCAACAGCAACCCCTAGTGTTCACACTGTCCACAGATTATTTGGCCCACTCGTCCTGAGCAAACTGCTCCAGCTCGGTCAGCTTTGAAGGGGTCTTCTCCAGACGCCATGTTTCTGGTCTTTTCATAGACCAGTGGTTCTCAATCTGTGGGGCGGGCTCCCTTAGGGGGGCGTGAAGTAACAAAAAGGGGGGCGCAAAGATGTGAGAAAAAGAAAACAAGAATAAAAAATATGAAAAACACATTTACTGAAACCAAAACAAATTAACTTAAACTACATTCTGATACTAGAAAAATGAATATAGAGTTAGATAAATGTCGATAAAAGTTAAGTAGGTATAATAAAATATTTAAAATAATAAAATAACTAAAAAAGAACAAATTGGTATTAGTGGGCTCCTTTCAAAAAAATGTTAGGGGAGCGCGATTAAAACTGTTATGAAAACTCGGGTTGCAAATACTTAAAGGTTGAAAAACGTTGCCATCGACATTCGAGGGAATTCAAATTAGGGCTCATAGAAGGCCACGCCAGAACAGTCCAAGGTTCTGTTCTTCTTTGCCATTCTTGGCTGTTTTTAGTTGTGTCTTTCAGCTCCTTATCCTGTTGAGGTGTCCATGACCTGCAACTGAGATGGAAATCTCTGACATTTCTGACACTGGGCAGGACATTTTGCTCCAGGAGTCTCAAGGCACCTCATGTGAATTTTCTGGATTTTGACCATTTTGTTCTATTTTTTTAAATTTGCCTTTACACTGCTGTATTGGGACTTGTTTGCTTTGGATTGCTTTTCTGTTAGCGTCAATTCCGCTTTGCCCTTTTGTATTCCACAGAGCTTTCTTTTGTGCCTCTGAACAGTTTATGGAAATAAAACTTTTCATTTTTATAAAGATTCTACAAGACCCTTTTTTTGTGTTAAGCCAGGGTTCTTGATGGGATTTACCCCTTTAGTGGGCATTTTTGGAAAGTGCTTTTGGAACCTTTTAAGACTGCCTCGTGCTTTGAACTGCCAGTGCACAGCACAAACCTCACCTGCATCAAAGTGGATTCGCAATGAACTACCAGGACCTTGGAGAAATGGCCCCAATTTTATAGGGCTGGGGGCGGTCCCTCCACAGTGATGGCCCCACCTCTTAGGGCACCACTCACAAAACACAAGGCACAAGAAACACTGTTCCCTACTTTTGGGTGGAGCTCTCACCCTCAGCCTTAATAAACCTCACAGCACGGAGCGTATGGCAAACCTCTGGCTGCACCAGGTGCTCAAAGAAATCTAACTTATTACTTCAATCACTCTATAGACATTAAGATAAAGCATAGAAAGTTAAAAGCAGCATGGTATTTATTACAGGAATAATAATAATAATACCACTGGAACAAAGAATAATAGAAAATAGGACTGATAGTAAAGTCTGGATATATACTGTTTTTATAAGACGCGCACCCTAATTTTTACAAAGAAAATCGCGAAAATCGTTTTGCCCCGTATACGATGCATGTTGTTATTGTATAGGAAGTGTTTAGGGCATGTTTTCCGCGAAATGCCTTTCTGTTTTTGTTGCATGACGAAAGTTTTTCTTTCTTCCGTCGCCAATTTTGAACACATGACTCTGGAACACCGTACTTGCGACCTGCTGCCCAATTTCCTATCCAAAATTCCAAAATCACTTTTAGTTTCTCTCCCACCGTGAAGGACAATACACGTTTGCTACTATCCATGCTGAATGACGACGCCAAACTGATTCAAAAACGAGAGAGAGAGAGAGAGTGAGAGCATGCGCGCCAAAGAGAGAACGCAAACAAGCGAGCAAGAGAGAGAGAGCGAGCGAGCCCAAGCAGACAAAGTAAACATTACAGAATTACATTTCCTTGTGTATGATGTGCACTTGATTTTCTAATGCTAATTTTTGGGAAAAAATGTGCGCGTGGTACATGCGTAAATACGGTATATAGTCTCTAGAAAAAGCTTACGAAAAAGTAAAGATGACAAGGATGAATGTCACAGGGGGATTGTGATCTTAGCACTCGTAGTTGCTCATAATGCTTTTCTGAAGACCAGATGGAAACGGCTTCACGTTGACGTCGCTCTGTCCTCCTCCTCTGACGTCTTTCTTCCTTCTTCTTCTTCTTCCCTCCTTCCTTGCTATATCGCTCCTCAGACGAAGCATATTTATTCTAAAATTCTACCCGGGGGTTTTGCAAGATATTCTGATTGGCTGGCTGTCACTATGAAGAATTAATTCGCTGTCCGTTTTCCCAAACAATAAAACTTTTTGATGTTCTCAGAGGCCCAGGCTATAAAATTATTAGATGCCCATCCTTTCTCAGGTTATAAAGTAATTGAGCCACCAGCACGTCTTCCTTTCTTTGTTGAACAGCTGTTTTAAAAAGTGAGATATAACTGGGAAGAAGACATGTTTTGATTTGTCCTGAATGTAGTTCATCTGTTGTCTTGTCTTGAACAAAATATAATGGAAATAAAAACCAAAATGTACAGATTTTGTACCCCAGAACACTCAGTTTCTGCAAACACATGTAATCCAATTCAGGGTCCGGGTGGGGGTCCAGGTCTGGAAGTATCAGGTGCAACGCAGGACCCAGTTCTGGAAGGACACGCCTTAATAATGAATTCAAAATTCCGACAATAAAACTCTGGAATCTGCTGTTTATTTATCTGGAAGGCTCCCTAGAAGTTCTGACTAAGGTTACAGACGTTTCAAGAAGGAAGTGAAACAATGGAATAAGCAAAAGTGAGAGTCAAAAGAGCTCAAGTAAACAAGCCGTGAATGGAGCAGCCTGAGGGAGCAAAATTAGAAAGAGAAGGCAGATGTGGCCTCCGCTCTGCGGGACAATCCACAAGAGGACTTCTAACCTCCGGATCTCATCCTCTTTTAACCCGGTGCTTCTTGAGTGGTCCGCCATGAGAACTGATTTGGGTCCAGCATTACTGAATGTCAGGAGCTGGTGAGGTGAGGTGTGGTGTGGTGTGACTAATGTTTGGCTTTTAAATCGGTGCACACTTTGGTTTATCTGGAGTCACCTGGGCAGCTCTACTTACGTTTACTTACAGTGCCCTCCATACTGTTTAGGACAAAGACCCATTTTTTTTCCTTGATGTCTCCCTCCACTCCGCAGTTTAAAATTACAAATCAAACAATTCAGACTTGTGATTAAAGCAACTTTGCAGGCTTTCATTTAAGGGGATCTGCAGACATTTCAGTCACACCACACTTTGTCTACATTGTCCCCCTGTTTCAGGGGAGGCACCATAATGATTGGCACACAACAATGGCAGGTCTGTTAAAGCCGTTGTCATATTTACAGAGCATCCGGAAAGTATTCACAGCACATCACTTTTTCCACATTTTGTTATGTTACAGCCTTATTCCAAAATGGATTAAATTCATTTTTTTCCTCAGAATTCTACACACAACACCCCATAATGACAACGTGGAAAAAGTTTACTTGAGGTTTTTGCAAATTTATTAAAAATAAAAAAATTGAGAAAATGTGGAAAACGTGATGTGCTGTGAATACTTTCCGGATGCACTGTAGTTCTTTGTCGCATATCCCAGCATGCAATGATGCTTGAATTCTGCCATTCACAGACACCACCAGGAGTTGAGGGGCTTCTCTGGTGATGCTCTGCCAAGTCTCTCATGCAGCCATTTTCAGTTCCTGCTTGTTCCGGAGGGCTTCTCTTATTAGGTTTTCTCTTCAGCATATGGAAGGCCTGCTCCAGGTGACTGGCTTGGCCATTCAAGAATTTTTCATTTTTTATCTTTGATAAACTCCTGTGTGGCCTCAGCAGTGTGTTTGGCTCATTATCTTGTGGTAGGATGAAGTGCCGTCCAGTGAGTTTGGGGGTCTTTACTGGCACTTGAGCAGATCAGATGTTTCTCCACACCTCAGAAGTTATTGTGCCGTCAGCAGTCACATCATCAATGAAGAGAAGTGTACCAGGAACTGTGGCACCCATGCATGCCCAAGCCATAACACAACCAGCCCAGCCATTTTTAACAGATGAGGTGGTCTGCTTTGGATTCTCGGGCAGTTCCTTGTCATCTCCACACTTTTCACTTGCCATCACCCTTATGAGGTTCATCTTTGTCTTGTCGGTCCAGAAGACCTTTTCCCAGAATTCCTCAGGCTGTTTGAAGTCCTTTGTCACAAACTGTCATCTGGCCGTCCTGTTTTTGTGGTCTCCATCTTGCAGTGTGTCCTCCTCTGTGTTTCTGTTCATGAAGTCTTCTGCTGATAGTCGTCTCTGACACATCCACGTTGGCACCCTGAAGACCGTGTATGATCTGTTAGACAGGCATTGGGTGCTTGTTCTTGACCAAAGTGAGGATTCTTCAGTCAGCAGTAGTGGAGGTCTTCCTTAGCCTACCAGTCCCTTTGTGATTACTGAGCCCATCATGTCCTCATGCTGCACAATGGTAACTACAAACTCCAAAGGTTAGAAGCAAGCTGAGGTATCATATGAGGCAATGAAACCCACCTGAGGAGTCACAAACACCTGGGATGCCAATTGTCCCAAACATTATGGTGCCCGAAAATGGGAGAACCGTGTAAAAAAAGTGTTATGTGACCAAAATGAAGGAAAACCCCCTTGTATTATCGTGATATTTCCCTCTACTTACCCTTTACCTAGGGGTAAATGTACTCATCAGATTCGTTACCTGGTTGCACCTTAAGAGTAACCCACACATACATAGCTATACGCTGTCACAAACTCGAACAAGAGCCATAGCAAGGTTTGGGGCAGCCACCTGTACAATACAATACAATTGATTTTTGTATAGTCCAAAATCACACAAGGAGTGCCACAATGGGCTTTAACAGGCCCTACCTCTTGACAGCCCCCCAGCCTTGACTCTCTAAGAAGACAAGGAACAACTCCCAAAAAAACCCCAGTAGGGAAAAACTGGAAGAAACCTCGGGAAAGGCAGTTCAAAGAGAGACCCCTTTCCAGGTAGGTTGGGCATGCAGTGGGTGTCAAAAAGAAGGAGGGTCAATACAATACAATACAATACAATACACATTGTACAATAATTGTGTATCCTGGCTGCAAAATTGATAAAACAAGTGATAGCACTGGGGTGCACAGATCAGAGTCCAACACAGAAATGCCCTCCTGCGGATGGGAGTATGGTTTTATAGGGAGTCTTGGGGAAGTGGTGACGTCGTCCTTGGGACCAGGGCCGAAAGTGACGTCGTCCTCGGGGCCAGGACAGGAAGTGACGTGTTCAGAGTCGAGGCACTGGAACCTGGCGGGATTTCCCGGGAAAGGTCTACAGGGAACTCAAAAAGAAAATTAGTGCACCCCACCGCCTCCTGGTCGGGTGAGTCAGTACTATTCTCTAAGCCCTTTACCTGCCTCCTACTCACACGTGTGTGACAATGCATATACACAGACCCTAATCACAGCAGTGCCCCATGAGTGACACACACACAGCTGGTTAACCTCTGGCACTTTAAACCACACGAATGCCTTAGGAATAACACAGCTTGTCATTCTCTCAGCACTTCAAGAGACTTACTTATTATCGGCACGAACAACATACGATGTTTTAATGATATCTCAGACCTAAATATTATTTTTGGTCTACAAGAATACATTTAAACATACAAAGGCTGAGCATTCTTGACTATCAGCCATTTATTAGCCAAGAATTCCTTACTTTATGTCCTGTTCTCTACTTTTGGGTGGAGCTCTCACCCTCTGCCTTAATAAACCTTGCAGCACAGAGCATATGGTAAACCTCTGGCTGCACCAGGTGCTCAAAGAAATCTGACTTATTAGTTCAATCACTCTATAGACATTAAGACAAAGCAAACAAAGTTAAAAGCAGCATGATATTAATTACAGGAATAATAATAATGCCATTGGAACAAGGAATAAGAGGCAGCACAGTGGTGCAGTGGTAGCGTTGCTGTCTCGCAGTTAGGAGACCTGGGTTCGCTTCCTGGGTCCTTCCTGTGTGGAGTCTGCATGTTCTCTCCGTGTCTGCGTGGGGTTCCTCCCACAGTCCAAAGGCATGCAGGTTAGGTACATTGGTGATCCTAAATTGTGCTTGGTGTGTGTAATCTGCGGTGGGCTGGCTCCCTGCCTGGGATTTGATCGTGCCCTGTGTTGACTGGGATTGGCTCCAGCAGACCCCCATGTTAGAATATAGAAGGTTGGAGAATGACTGACTGACAAATCTTCTTCTTCTTTTGGCTGTCCTCTGCATCTTGTTCTGTCACACCCATCACCTGCATGTCCTTTCTCACCACATCTATAAACCTTTGCTTAGGCCTTCCTTTTTTCCTTTTAGCTGGCAGCTCTATCCTTAATATATCAACCTTCCTTCTCTCCATCATATCTGCTAACTTGCTCCCGTTACAAGTCATACTGCAACATTCAAAGTTCCTACCCTCAGCTACACTCTCTTTATTTTCTTCATCTCCTCCTGCCTTCAGACACGTCTCCAAACTCTTTTTCTTCTCCTTCTTCTTCTTCGGCCAACAGTAGCCCAATTTCCGCCAGCACCCTGTTGGCTAACAGTACTGGTGGCGGCCGTTGTTAACCTGAGGCTCAAACGATCCGCTATGGAAATTTGTATTGTTGCCTGCATATTGATTTAGCAAAATTTTACACAGGATGCCCTTCCTGATGTAGTCCTCCCCATTTATCCCGGCTTGGGACCGGCACAAAGAAACAGACTTGTTTGTGCATCCCTTGTGGCTGGGTTAATGACTGACTGACAAATAATAATAGAAAACAGGACTGATAATAAAGTCTGGATATATGTAGTCTTTAGAAAAAGCTTACGAAAAAGTAAAGATGACAAGGATGAATGTCGCATGATTGAGCACTCGTAGTTGTTCACGATGCTTTTCTGACGACGAGATGGAAATGGACGCATATTGCCGGCGCCCTCTTCTGACGTAGCTCTGTTCCCTTCTCCTGACGTCTTCGTCCCTTCTTCTTCTTCTCTCATATGTCACTCTTCAGATGAGACATATTTATTAAAAAATTCTACCAGGGGGGTTTTGCAAGACGTGATTGTTAGATATTCTGATTGGCTGGCTGTCAGTATGATGAATGAATTCACTGTCCATTTTCCCAAACAATAAAACTTTTTTTTGATGTTGCCTGAGGTATTGGCATGTCTTCCTTTCCCAGGCTGTAAAATAATTTAGCTACTTGTTGTCCCACATGTCCAGGTTATAAACTAATCGATAGCCTTAGCCACCAGCATGTCTTCCTTTCTTTGTCTGAACAGCTGTTTAAAAAGTGAGGTACAACTATCTAGATAGATAGATAGATCTATACTAATAAAAGGCAAAGCCCTCACTGACTGACTCATCACTAATTCACCAACTTCCCGTGTAGGTAGAAGGCTGAAATTTGGCAGGCTCATTCCTTACAGCTTACTTACAAAAGTTGGGCAGGTTTCATTTAGAAATTCTACGCGTAACGGTCATAACTGGAACCTATTTTTTTGTCCATATACTATAATAGACGTCTGCTCGATGGCCATGGGAGGCGGAAATACACCTCCCACGTAATTTAAGTGCCTGCTCATATAAGGCTGTCCGTCAGCGGCAATCCAATAGAAACACTGCCGGTAAATATTCACGGGTGAAGGACTGTGCTTATGCTGACGAAGATGAAATGATCAGGGTGGTGTTTGGCACAAACTCATCGAAACTGCGAGAAAAACTTTTAAGTGCCGGGTCTTAGCTAACATTAAATACAGCCGTGGACATCGCACGAGATGGCACCAGCACAGCTGGGAACCTTCGATGCATGTACACCGAGTGGCTCACGTGAACTGACGCAGTGCACAGATAAAAAGCAACAGTTCCAAAGAGTGCTGAACAAAAACCGAATTACACAATTGAGAAGGCAGCAAAAAAATATGAAGCGTCTGATACATACAATCATATTCATAAGTGCAGCTACTGTGGAAACAAAGCACATGGTGGAAAAAGTCAATGTCCAGCTAAAGGAAGACAGTGTAAAAAAAAAAAAACCTGTGCATGCAATGTGTCACATCTCAGATAAAGAGGAAGACGAGCTGTTTATTGATGTAGTAAGAAACAAATCGATGAATGAAACCTGTCATCTTTACAATGATTGACAAACACGGAATGTAACTTGAACACATCACATCCTACAAATACGAACCTGATTGAAAGAAATAATGAGAATCAAATCCTTGATGACAGCAACACTCATAACGGTCACAAAACTATTACATTCACAATCATGTTACGTTATTTTTAAAATGTTTCCTTTTCTTAGTACAAGCACAGCTGAGAAGCTTCGATGCATGTACTCCATAACGCGTTAAAAAAATAACGCATTTAATCACACTTTCAATTCCAAGCAAAGGGGAACTTTTGTCAATGAATGATTTCCAGGTACATCGATTACATTGATGCACACATCAGAGCTACAAAAATGTTACAGTCGGAATAAAGCGCGTTCCTACGACTGATCGGAGAAAAATTTCATTTCAAAAGACTACCCGACGGAAGCCTTGATAAAAGTGTGGTTTTGTGCACACTGAAAAGCAAGCAAAATTAGATGCATTACAGAAAGCGGACTTTGTGGCTCTTACTGGGGATCATTGGACTTCCGTGACCGTTAGTAATTCTAATTACATCTAATTACAAAATGTTCAATGATCACACTGTCTTAGCCTAATGTACAAAATAATTTTGGCTGAGGTTACTCAGAGTTTAAAGGTGAAGCTGGTCAAATTACCTTTTATGTTTCTGCCTTATTTTATTAAGAAGAAAAACTGCACTTTACGTTGAAATTTTTGTTATTATTATTTAAAGACAATACTATTCTGAAAATGTACTTAAAGTAATTAAACTACCACTTTATTTTTAAGTCTGCCCAATTTTAACCAGGGATGATATTTTTGTTTCTATTTTGAATTCAAATGCAGTTTAAAAGCATTTTTTTCAGAAATTAAAAGAGCTTGAGTTTACAATATTCATGTCCATGTCTATTATTTGATTCTGTCGCCCACTAAAACACTTTTAAATTAAAAAAAAACATTTGCGATTTGGGGCAAATTTTCATGTGTGATTACATACGATTAATCAAGATTAATTATTACACAGCCTATAATTAATTAGATTAATTTTTTTAATCGAGTCCCTCCCCTAATATATATATGTAGATATATATATGTATATGTATATATATGTGTGTGTGTGTATATATGTGTATATGTATATATATAAATATATATATATATATATATATATTGTGGAGCCGACCCGGACATATCAGACGGACATGTTGTTTGTCACCACCACACGTATTTTATTTACAATAATATTTACAATAAATGGTCACTAAGACCCAGTCCAAAATAGTGCACAAACCCCAACACACAGTCCTGGCCACAAAATGCCTCTCTTCGGGCCGCCTCCACTCTCTTCTTCTGCCTCGTCCTGCTTCCACCCGACTTTCAGCCCTGAATGAAGGGAGATGGCCCCTTTTATATCCTCCCGGATGAGCTCCAGGTGATTCCCGACACTCCTTCGTTGGCCACGTCCCAGCGTGGTGGAAGTGCCGGCTGTTCTCCTGGCAGCTCTCCGGGCGCCCTTTTATTTCTTCCCCCCAGCACTTCCTGGTGTGGCGGAAGTGCTGAGGTAACAGGTCCCCAAGACATTGGGGAGCCTCCTGGCAGTGACCACGGGCCCCTACAGGGTGGGGCTTCCATGCCCTCAACCCGTGGCCCCCAAAGCAACCAGGATGGCTGCCTCCACATGATCCAGGGTGGGCACAGACCCACATCCGGTCCCTTACGGCGTCCCGGCCGGGTCGTGGCCCCTGGCATCCCTGACAATATATATATATGTGTATATATGTATATATACAGTATGTATATATTTGTATATATGTAAATATATATGTATATATGTATATGTATATATATATATATGTGTACTGTATGTATATGTTTATATGTGTGTATATATATATATATATATGCTACCAACACTCATAACAATGACAACACAATTACATTGTCAATCATGTTTCATTATTATTTTATTTATTTTATTAAAATGTTTCCTTTTCTTTTTCATTACTTCTTTAACACATTCCTTCTCCGCTGCGAAGCGCGGGTATTTTGCTGATAGATAGATAGGAAAGGAACTATATGATAGATAGATAGATAGATAGATAGATAGATAGATAGATAGATAGATAGATAGATAGATAGATATGAAAGGCACTATATGATAGATAGATAGATAGATAGATAGATAGATAGATAGATAGATAGATAGATAGATACTATATGTGACTTTCATATCTTCAGTTCACTTAAAGAAGCTCCACATGGTCAGAGGTTCACTTCTGATGGTGATTTTGGTTAAGGAAGTGGGGCAAATCAGGATTACGCAGTAGATCAACAGCCTCCTCTCCAAAGGACTGAAGAAGTTAATGGAAAGATACAAGAACTGGCCGGGAGCTCTGTGTGCAGAAATGATATGTGCAGAACTGGTGTGTCCATCTGCTCACAGTTACCAGGATTTAAAGGTGGTTGCCTTTACTTTTAAATTCTTCTCCTCATGTTAAAAAAGACATTGGAACAAGGATCAAGGGAATGAGGAAAAAGAGACAACACAAGATAAGACGTAAACCACGGGCAGGGAAGGGAACTAAATAAGGATGTAATGGCAAAAAATGACAAGAATTGAAAGCAACAGTCCCGACAGATCGAGGCAGGCCTAACTAGCCAGACCTTCAGTAGTGTGATAGTAGGGCAGGGGGGTGGCATTGGACAAAAGAATTAGCATTCGTCAGTGTGGCTTTATTTACAAAAGATAAGGCCTTAACAAGATAAAGTTATAGTCTGTAGTACACAGTCATCACTGTCAGGACAAGGCGTTTATATTAGTCAGGAGAACAGCCGCCTCACCCTTCCTGTGTAGTCCGTCTTATTTATATATGTCATTGATTTAGTGATGTACAATGAACAGACTGTGTCCTGACTGAAGGGCTTGCCAGACAGAGGTGTGGGAATGGAATTCCATTACTGGCAGGTCATTAAAACTCTGACAGATAGATAGATAGATAGATATGAAAGTCACGATAGATAGATAGATAGATAGATAGATAGATAGATAGATAGATAGATAGATAGATAGATAGATAGATAGATAGATAGATAGATAGACCTGGTTCACATGGTGGTCAGACCCCTTCACTTTCTGCACATTTTGGACAAAGTGAAAACCTTTTCTCAAAAAGCTTTACACATTTATTAAAAATAGAAAACTGAAATCTCTGATTCATATTAGTATTCAGACCTTTAATTCAGTATTTTGTAGAGGCGCCTTTTGCAGACATTCCAGTTTTGAGTATTTGTGGGTAAGTCTCCATAAGCTTTGCACACCTGGATTTGAGCAGTTTCTCCAGGCAGACCCTCCTCAGCCTCCATTCGATCGAGTGAGACGCGTCTGTAAACGGCCGTCTTCAGGTCTCTCCTCAGGTGTTCTATCAGTCAGGTTTAGGTTTGGGCCTCTCAAGGGCACTCAGAGATTTGTCCTAAGGCCACTTCAGTGTTGTCTTGGCTTTATTTTTCAGGCCATTATTCTGCTGAGAGGTGAAACATCGACCCAGTCTGAGGCGATGTGCATTCTGGACCAAGTTTTCTTCAAGGTCCTCTCTGTATTTGACTGCATTCACCCTTCCTCCTATTCAAATCCCAGCACCACCATAGTATGATGCTGGCACCATCCTGCTTCACCTAAGGGACGGTATTAGGCAGGTGAAGAGCAGTTCCCAGTCTTCAGACGTAGAATTTGCAGTTCTGCCCTGATAGTTTAATTTTTTTCTCATTAGACCAGAGAATCTTCCTCTTCCTGCTCTCAGAGTCCTTTAAACTCCTTTTACTCAAAAGTTTTTTCTGTCTGGCAACTTTTCCATAAACACCCGATTGACTGAGTGCTGCCGAGATGGCTGCCCTTCCAAAAGGTTCCCCTGTCTCAACAAAAGACCTCTGAAGCTCTGTTAGAGTGACCATTGGGGTCTTAATCCCCTCCCTGACTGGGGTCCTTCTTGCCAGGTTGCTCAGTTTTGGTCAGACACCCAACTCTGGGAAGAGTCCTAGTGCTTCCGAACGTCTTCCATTTGAGAATTCTTGAGGCCACTGTGCCCCTGGGAACACTCAGTGCTTTATAATTGGTTTGATCCCATTGTCCTAATCGATGCCTCACCACGATTTGATTCTTGAGGTCTACAGAAAGTTCCTTGGACTTCATGGTTTGTTTTTTTATCCCAACATGCCGTGTGAGTTGCAGGACCTTCGGTGCACAGGTACATGAGTGCCTTTCTAAAGGACGTTCATCCAATTCCGTTGGACTCCAACCAAGTTCTAGAAACATCTCAAGGAGGATTAAAGCAAGCAGGATGGACCTGAGCACAGTTTGGAGTGCCACGGCAAAGGGTCAGAAAACTTCTAGGAAGGGGAGATCTCAGTTTATCGATTTTTTTATCAATTTGCAAACCTTCCTGAAGATTCCTGGGGATATGAGGTGTGGATTGATGGCCAAAATGGCAAATTCATCCATTTCAAATGAAATCCAACAACACAATTACATGGTGTCACACATGTGTGTTCAGGAGGAAGCTGAGTGGACCAAGTGGATGTAATGACCCACCAGGCCAGGGGGTGGCAGGGTGCGCCAAACCCACTTCTGTTATCTCTACAGGCCAAATATGGGAAAACCTGCCTGATTTAACATCAACAACGTCACTTCCTGTTCTGGCCTCAGACGACATCACTTCCGGTTTTGGTTTTTAAAGCCACCATCATTTCACAACTCAAATCAGTTCAGCTTTGGATCTCAAAAAGAGCATTACAGTGGAACCTTGGACTGCGAGTATAATTCGTTCCAGAAATGAATGCTTTTAATCCAACGCATTCGTATATCAAAGCGAATTTCCCCATAAGAAAAAATGGATGCTCAGATGATTCGTTCCACAACCCAAAACTATTCATATAAAAATGATTAATACAAAATATAAATTAAAAATATATAAAACAAATTAACCTGCACCTTAACTTTGAAAAGCATTGTGGCTGGTGTGAGGGAGACGAGGGAGAGGAGGGGTATTACAGTATCTCACAAAAGTGAGTCCACCCCTAAGTGAGTAATGTCCACATTGTGCCCATAGTGTCAATATTTTGTGTGGCCGCCCACCATTATTTTCCAGCACTGCCTTAACTCTCTTGGACATGGAGTTCACACGAGCTTCACAGGTTGCCACTGGAATCCTCTTCCACTCCTCCATGCTGACATCACGGAGCTGGTGGATGTTAGACACCTTGCGCTCGCTCCTCCACCTTCCGTTTGAGGACACCCCACAGATGCCCAATAGGGTTTAGGTCTGGAGACATGCTTGGCCAGTCCAGCACCTTTACCCTCAGTTTCTTTAGCAAGGCAGTGGTTGTCTTGGAGGTTATCGTGTTGGCATACTGCCCTGCGGCCCAGTTTCCGAAGGGAGGAGATCAGGCTCTGCTTCAGTATGTCACAGTACATGTTGCCATTCATGGTTCCCTCAATGAACTGTAGCTCCCCAGTGCCAGCAGCACCCATGCAGCCCCAAACCATGACACTCCCACCACCATGCTTGACTCTAGGCGAGACACACTTGTCTTTGTACTCCTCACCTGGTTGCCGCCACACACGCTTGGCACCATTTGAACCAAATCAGTTGATCTTGGTCTCCTCAGTTCCAGTAATCCATGTCCTTAGTCTGCTTGTCTTTCTTGTGCATCATCTTCAGAAGAGGCTTCCTTCTGGGACGACAGCCATGCAGACCAATTTGATGCCATGTGCAGAAGGCTACGGTCTGAGCACTGACAGGCTGACCATCCACCCCTTCAACCTCTCATACGTCAATTTTCAAAAGACAACCTCTGGATATGACGCTGGGCACGTGGCACTCGACTTCTTTGGTAGACCGTGGCGAGGCCTGTTCTGAGTGGAACCTGTCCTGTTAAACCTGTCGCTGTGTGGTCTTGGCCACCGTGCTGCAGCTCAGTTTCAGGGTGTTGGTCATCTTCTTATAGCCTCGGCCATCTTTATGTAGAGCAACAGTTCTTTTCTTCAGATCCTCAGAGAGTTCTTTGCCATGAGGTGCCATGTTGAACTCTCAGTGACCAGTATGAGAGAGAGAGTGTGAGAGCGATAACAGCAAACTTAACACACCGGAGACCTTGTAACACTAACGAGTCACATGACGCCGGTGAGGGAAAATGGCTGATTGGGCACAATGTGGACATTTGTCACTTAGGGGTCTACTCACATTTGTTGTCAGCGGTTTAGACATTAACGGCTGAGTGTCGAGTTATTTTGAGGGGGCAGCAAATTGACACTGTGATACAAGCTGTACACGGACTACTTGACATTGGATCAAAGTGTCATATCTTCAGTGTTGTCCCGTGAAAAGATAGAATAAAATATTTACAAAAATGTGAGGGGTGGACTTGCGTTTGTGAGATACTGTATGTACGACAACTTTCACTCTAACTAACGAAATCCCTGCTATCTGTCACCTCACTGGAATCTTTTTCTTTTTTTGCGACTTTAACAAGGAGCCTAACCAATGACAGAGTCGCTACGCTTGGACATAAATAATAACAAAATGCTTTACGCACTGTAAGGTTTCCCAACTGTTTTGGGATCCCCAAAACAGGACGACACACGAGCGTCCCGAAGCCAACCGCAGATTCCCAGCGATGTAGCAGTTCGCCGTAAAAGTGAATCCGAAAAGATCGTGGACATGCTATAAGCACCTGCCGTCGATGGGTGATACAAGGAACATTCTAAATGCGCAGGGCACAGTATAACCTGACCCCGATCCTGCCTGATTGCTCTGTCTGTGTATAGGCGAGTGGCAGTTCCCACTACAATAAATAAGTGTGCTGTTCCTGTTTCAAGCTGAATAAAAGCTGGTGTTGCTAAAGTACTGAGAACCAGCTTTGTGTTTTGGGGTACATGACAGGGACTCACATGTCACAACACACACACACGTGGTCACCATGCTATAGTAAACAGTACACGCTCGTATGCATAGACATAGAATTACTAGATGCCGCATGACCAGCAGCATCGTACGTCAACGTCGCCGCCATATTGTGAGTGGCACTGCTGTGGAGTGAAGTGATGGATAATGTGCTGCTTGGGATTGTACAAACCGTCCATCCATCCATCGTCTAACCCGCTGAATCCGAATAGGGTCACGGGGGTCTGCTGGAGCTAATCCCAGCCAACACAGGGCACAAGGCAGGAACCAATCCTGGGCAGGGTGCCAACCCACCGCAGGACACACACAAACACACCCACACACCAAGCACACACTAGGGTCAATTTAGAATCACCTAAACCTGCATGTCTTTGGATTGTGGGAGGAAACCCACGCAGACACGTGGAGAACATGCAAACTCCACGCAGGGAGGACCCGGGAAGCGAACCCGGGTCTCCTAACTGCGAGGCAGCAGCGCTACCACTGCGCCACCGTGCCACCCTTGTACAAACCGCTGTTTGTTTAATTGTATTATAAGGTGACCATGAGTGCTAAGATTATAAAATGGGATTTTTAAATGGCCAAATATAACCAAGACAATTATTCAGCCTCACCTATGAAGTGTAATCCCCCGGGATCTGGTTTGGAGCGTACAGCGGTTTGTAATCCCAAGCAGCACATTATCCATCACTTCACTCCACAGCAGTGCCACTCGCAATATGCCGGCGACGTTGACGTGCGATGCTGCTGGTCATGTGGTGTCTAGTAATGCTATGTCCATGTGAGGCACGCCGACTGAGACCGAGCATGGGAGACGATTACCCACAATCCCGCAGTGAGAGAGAGAAGAACCGTCAGCTCAGTTGTGATCACGTGACACTCGGCAGACAAAGCGTAGACGTACTACTCGTATTGCAGGACCTCGCTCGGTCATCAAGTCAAATTGTATGAAAAATTTTAGCTCGTCTTGCAAAACACTCGCAGACCAAGCTACTCGCAATCCAAGGTTCCTCCGTACTTACTTTATTCGATACCCTTTTGCAGCCAAGGACAATATAATGGTGGCTGCCCCAAACCTTTTTTGTGTGTTGAGACTGATTCTTTTACAATGTACAGAGGTCTGAATCCTGTCTGAACTCACTGTGAATCCACTGCAGTTCTCGACAAGGCGCTATATAGAATCCCACTCTGCTCTGCTGCTGTGTAACGGCTGACTCTGTTCTGAGGTGGCTTTGTTCGGTTTGTGGCTCATCATGCAAATCAGAAGGACAACAAACCATCTGTGGTCACCTGAGCCGTGCTGCTGGCTGCCTTAGGTGTGTCGGTCTGGAGGGGCCGGCCAGGTGGGCCACCAGGATCCCAATGTGAAGCAGAGGTGGCTACTCGGTGACGCTTCATGTTCTTAAAGTGGCCCGGCAGCTCACTTCCTTTTGTTCCCGCCAAGCCGTTTTTGTTTTCTCGCCTTTGGCACCGATCTGCTCCTGCTGCGGTGACTCATTTAGTGCATCAATGCTTTGTTTAGGCTTGAATTTGAATATTTACAGGTGGCGGCAGGTAAAGCGCCTTTACAAAGAAATGAGCTGGTGGGCTGGAAAACAAGGGCAGCAGAGCTGGAATCAAAGGCGTGACAGCCTGGTGAGAAATCACTGGGCCCAAATAAAAAGATGGTTATGTCAGCCCGTGGGGGCTCAAAAGGAGAACACCACTTTGTGAGGAGAAACTCACCAGCAGGAAACATTCTAATTGTAGGAGGAGAGTGGGCAGCATCAACACCTCACAGCTTCAGCGTCCTGGGTTCAAATCCCACTAGCTGGGTGGTGAGATGCTCAGTACCCTCAGCCAGGGTTAACTTCCTTTATCCGGGGACATCGGTAGTCATAACCGAGGATGGACCAGGATAAGTGAGACAGACAGGAGAGACTTTGAAATCAGATTTAACCGGAGGCTCGGAGAACAAAATATTGAAATTTTGAGTCCGTGGCCAGGAAACTCCTCATTGAGAACTTGTGGTCAATCCTCAAGAGGTGGGTGGGCAAACAAAAAAAAGACCACCAGTTCTGATTATGGGCTGAGAATGGGCTGGCATCAGTCAGGATTTGGGCCCAGAAGTTAAGAGAGACTTCACAATCAGATTTATGGCAGTCTATTAAAACTGAGAGGACACAAAAGTGTGAAACGAGTTCTTTTAAGTCTCATTAAGATCAGTGCCTTAAAAACACAAATTAATAATCCAAATAAATAAAGTGAACGTTCCACAGAGTTAGAGGGGGTAAAACCGTGATGTCCTTTCCAGTTCCTTCCATCCTCACCAGGACCACATCAGACTTTTAGGAGACTTTTGATGTCACTACGCTGGTTACCTGTGTCATTCAGAATTGACTCAAAAATCCTCCTTATGGTTCACAAAGCCCTCAATCATCTGCTCCGTCCTGTATTTCAGAATGTCTGTCACCTTACACTCCAAATCTTCAAATGAGGGTCTGCTTAGAATTCCAAGAGCTAAACTTAAAAGAAGTTGTGAGGCGGGCGCGGCGGGTTTGGCCATCTGCTGTTATTCACCTCAAATCTGGAATACGAGTTTATTGATAGAAATTCACCAGGCTGATACGGTGGAGCACTTTAAAAAACTGCTAACAACCCGTTACTTTAACATGGCGTTCTCATTGCTTCATTTTAGTGTAGCCCGGATATCTCTCGATATCAGCGTTTCTCAACACTTAAGTATTTGCGACCCGAGTTTTCATAATAGTTTTAATCGCCCCCCCCCCCCCCAACGTTTTTGAAACCCTAATAAAATTTATTCTTATATACTCGAAACACCACTACAAGTTTTATTATACCTACTTAACTTTTATCGACATTTATCTAACTCTGTATTTATTGTTCTAGTATCAGAATGTAGTTTAAGTTAATTTGTTTTGGTTTCAATAGATGTATTTTTCATATTTTTGATTCTTGTTTTCTTTTTTCACATCTTTACGCCCCACAGGTTGAGAACCGTCTCTCTATATATTAAATCCAACATCTGTCTCTCTGTCCACCTTTCACAAGAGAACTACTTAACAAATTTAACATATACACTCACATAAATGGGAGGCACGGTGGTGCAGTGGGTAGCGCTGCTGCCTCACAGTTAGGAGACCCGGGTTCACATCCTGGGTCCTCGACGGCATGGAGTTTGCATGTTCTTCCCGTGTCTGTGTGGGTTTCCTCCCACAGTCCAAAGACATGCAGGTTAGGTGCTTTGGTGATTCTAAATTGTCCCTGGTGTGTGGGCTGGCACCCTGCCCGGGGTTTGTTTCCTGCCTTGTTGGCTGGGATTGGCTAAAGCAGACCCCCGTGACCCTGTAGTTAGGATATAACTGGATGGATAATAATAATAACAAATTTTAGGTATATAGTGCCTTTCCCATGCTTAAGGCACTACCTAATACATGGGAAGAACTACTCAGGTGGTCGTGTTTCTTCTTTTTCATGCTGCAATTCATATGCCAGCCTCCTTCTTGTAGAGGATGAGATGTAAAACCGAGGTCCTGACTCTCTGTGATCATTAAAGATCCTTGGGTATCTTTCGAAAAAGAGTAGGGTGTATCACAATATCCTGGCTAAATTGCCATTCCATGGCCTAGTCATTCTCACTCCCCATCCCCATCATCTCCTGTCTCTAGCTGGCTAACTCTCTCTCATGACTTTACCACCTAACAGCTAAAGTGTAGTAAGTGTACAGATGCAAACATGGCTGCCATTACATCATCCAGGTGGGTGCTACACAGTAGTGGTGGTTGAAGGGGCTCTCACCTCCCTATGTAAATAAAGAGCTTTCAGTAGTGAGAAAAGCACTATATTAATTAATTAATAATAATAATCATAATAATAATAATAAGTATAATAAGTATTATTATTATTATTATTATTATTATTAAATTAAATGGACACCGTGGGTGTAACAGGGGAATGGAAAGTTTGTTTATGTACTTTCTGTTCTCTCTTTGAAATGAATGACCATCACCCAGAGGACACCTAACATCAGTTTCCTTTCAAGCTCTGCCCATCCAGTCAGCTGGGATAACAGAGACGAACCAGTAGCAGGAGGTGTAATTTAACCAACGCAACACCAGTTTGTCAAACCATCATGCATTTCTAAATGCAACCACTAGAGGGAGCCAAAACACCATACATATTTTGGTAATTGAACAACTGCTGCTTAAAAAAAGGCAATGAAGAGGAATCGTGTGGTTGGAGCATCAGCTGTTCTATGTTGTATCAAGCTTAATTATTTAAAATAGATAGATAGATAGATAGATAGATAGAAAAGGTGCTATATAATAGATAGATAGATAGATAGAAAAGGTGCTATATAATAGATAGATGGATAGATAGATAGATAGATAGATAGATAGATAGATAGATAGATAGATAGATAGATAGAAAAGGTGCTATATAATAGATAGATAGATAGATAGATAGATAGATAGGAAAGGCACTCTATAATAGATAGATAGATAGATAGATAGATAGATAGATAGATAGATAGATAGATAGATAGATAGATAGATAGATAGATAGATAGATAGAAAAGGTGCTATATAATAGATAGTGTCACACACGTGCGAGTTGGAGGCAGTCAAAGAGCCTAAAGGTGAGTGAAATCTCGCGAGACAAGGGTTTATCACGTGGTACTTACCTGAATCTCTTTCTACCTACAGAAAACTGGAAGAAAAATAAACCCATCCATTTTCAGTTCCAAAATGGCCGCGATGACGTCACTTCCGGTTCCAATCCGATGATGTCACTTCCGGCTCCACACTCAACTACTCCAGTCTACTCAAGATGACGTTGGTTCCGTGGTCCTGCCTCCAATCGTCACTTCCTGCCAAACATTTCCTCTCCCATCATCCCATCTGTTATTTAAACGCCATTTTGTTACAGTGTTTCATTCATTCTGTACTGGAAAGTCATTTTGAATCAACCATATTTTCATTTTGTCTGGACAAAAATATATGGGGACGATCCCCAAATCTTTTTCTATTTTGAAAGACTCTTTAATTATTACAATTGGCGTAGCCAGCAGGATAACTTATTCATCATGACCGAAGAACAGGACCTCAATACTGTACTGAATACTATCATGGGCGATCTCCAAACTCTGAAGATTCAGATGGGGGAAACCAGGACCCAATTAGCCGAAACCGAGGCTCGTTCCCGTGCTGGTGTACGGACGGAGGTGGCTCGGTCACAGCCAATTCAGTTAACCACCTTGACTGAATCAGATGACATCGAGTCTTATTTTTTGATATTTGAACGTACCGCTAAGCGGAATGCTTGGCCGAGGTCAGAGTGGGCGTACCTACTGGCTCCCTATTTGAAGGGAACGGCGCAGAGGGCTTACTACGATTTAACTGAGGAGCAGGCGGCCGATTATGATGCTCTCAAATTGGAGGTGTTCAAACGCTACGGCGTTTCACCGGAACAACATGCGAGAGAGTGGAGGGAGTAGCAATTTGATCCTGAAAAGCCGTTGAGAACTCAGGGCTTTGAAGCCTGGGGAAAGGTGTGTCGCTGGCTACGGCCCGACATCATCTCCTCCCACAAAATGTCTGAGCTCCTTGCGTGCGAATCATTAGTACATGCCCTCCCTGACCACATCACCCAGCAAGTCCATAAACATAATTTCAAGGATATGGACACCTTGATCAAAATAGCAGAGCGTCATTGGGCAGCCTGTAAATTTGGGTGGTCGGAACGGACCTCTCTCCGAACCCAACAGATACGTGGGGCAGTCCCTGAGCCCCCCCGACAAATTCCCGAACCTGCCGTTCGTAGAAGGGACAGACTAGCCGGTCTCCCTCGCTGTTTCAAGTGTGGGGAGATTGGACATCTGTCCCGAATTGTGCCTACGAGCCTATGGATTGCTCGATAGTAAGGGGAGAAAGGTACTGTGCCACTGTGACTAACCCTTTGTCTCTTCCATATACAGGTGCAGTTATTATAAATGGCAGAAAGGTAAGGGCAATGTTTGACTCCGGGAGTAACATTTCCATTGTTGCTACCTGTTACGTATTACCGCAACAGTGGACTAAAGGGAAAACTAGTCTAAAATGTATACATGGGGATATTAAATATTACAAAACAGCCAGGTGTATAATATCGGTAGATTATAAAATAACCAGTATGGCTATGGCTGTATTACCCGATCCCCCTTTGCCAGTCATATTAGGAAGAGATTGGAATAAAATTAACAGCGGTAAGAACGTAACTGCATCTAATAAGAATTTGGGCTTAGTGATGGAGAATAATGCTCCGACTGCCTCCACGCCGTGTCCCTCAGTAGCACGGATCCATACGGGTACCCAGTGCGAAAGTTTTGATGTCCCATCATCCTCTGCGGGAGCTGATACAGTCGACGCAGAAGGCGTAGAGACAATAGCCCCTCCCATTGAACTCGAAAGAGATCCTATACAAAACTTAACGACACAATTCCTATTAACTCCATCGTCATTCAAAATAGAACAATGGAATGATGATTCGTTAAAAAATGCTAGAAATGCAGTAGTATCTACCGAGGGTTATACAACCCTAGATCCCATGCCACCGATGCCGTTCTTTGTAATTAAAAATGATTTATTATATAGAGTGGCAGAACACGAGGGTGAAGTGCGGGCTTTGTTGTTAATCCCACGTACTTTTCGGCGAAAGGTATGTGAGTTAGCACATGCCCACCTTCTAGGAGCCCATTTAGGCTCCGAAAAAACTTTGGAGAGAAGCCAAATATTTGGACTATCTAGTGGGGGGAGTGTCGTGAAACCACAATGTCTTAAAATTGATGCCATCATAAATTGGCCCCGTCCGATAAATAAGCGGCAAGTACAAGCATTTTTGGGATTAGCTGGTTACTATCGTCGCTTTGTGCCACATTTCTCAAAAATTGCTACGCCCGTATCTAATTTGACAAAGAAACTGGCACCTATAAAAGTGGTATGGGATGATACAGTAGATAAAGCATTTAGTGACTTAAAAATTGGCCCCTACGTCAGCACCTTTATTGAAATCCCCTGACTTTTCTCTTCCTTTTGTTCTCCAGACTGATGCATCGGCCACAGGACTGGGTGCCATGTTGAGCCAATGTGTCGAGGGTGCTGAACACCCCGTTATGTATGTGAGCCGGAAACTGCTGGACCGTGAGACGAAGTATGCTGCGGTGGAGCGAGAGGCCCTGGCGATTAAGTGGGCTATCACATCATTGAGGTACTACCTATTGGGGCGGGAATTTACTCTGGTGACGGACCATGCCGCTTTACAGTGCATGTCCCTTCATCAGGAGTCGAATCCTCGCGTCACTAGGTGGTTTTTGGATCTTCAACCATACCGTTTTAGCGTTACTTATCGTAGGGGTTCCTTGCAGGCCAATGCAGATGCTCTCTCCCGGGTTCACGACCTCTCGGTGCAGGTCGCCCGACCGGATGGGTCTGGGCTGAGGGGGGGGTCGTGTCACACACGTGCGAGTTGGAGGCAGTCAAAGAGCCTAAAGGTGAGTGAAATCTCTCGAGACAAGGGTTTATCACGTGTTACTTACCTGAATCTCTTTCTACCTACAGAAAACTGGAAGAAAAATAAACCCATCCATTTTCAGTTCCAAAATGGCCGCGATGACGTCACTTCCGGTTCCAATCCGATGATGTCACTTCCGGCTCCACACTCAACTACTCCAGTCTACTCAAGATGACGTTGGTTCCGTGGTCCTGCCTCCAATCGTCACTTCCTGCCAACCATTTCCTCTCCCATCATCCCATCTGTTATTTAAACGCCATTTTGTTACAGTGTTTCATTCATTCTGTACTGGAAAGTCATTTTGAATCAACCGTATTTTCATTTTGTCTGGACAACAATATATGGGGACGATCCCCAAATCTTTTTCTATTTTGAAAGAATCTTTATTTATTACAATAGATAGATAGATAGATAGATAGATAGATAGATAGATAGATAGGAAGGCACTATATAATAGATATATAGATAGATAGACTGTAGTGTAGTGTAGTGGGAGATTAGGGGCGTTGCGGGGGTGGGCCATTGATTACATCACTTCCAGTCCAGATGACATCACGTCTGCTTTTCGTGCGCCTTTGCTGACATCAGTTCCAGTTTTGGCACCGTTGATGATGACACCCAGTGATGTCACTTCTGGGGTCCAGGGCCATCGATGATGACACTTCCGGTCCAGATGACATCACTTCCAGGTTCCAGTCCCGATGACATCGCCTCCTGTCTAGGACTTTAAAGCTGCCATCTTTTCAGTCTTACAATCAATTCTATTTTGCACTTCAACCTGAGCCCTTTTGCAGCCTGGGCACAATATATAGGTGGCTGCCCCAAACCTTTGGATGTTGCCTGTCTATTCTTGTGACAAGGCGTACGTGCGAACAACACAGCTGTCCCTGAGAGAGACACACGGGGTTAACCTTCTTTACATAGAATTCCAAGCTTGAGAGACGCTCTGGGTTAAAACCATGGAGGTTAACAGCCGAGTAGGAGTTCAGATCTCAATCCAATGAAGAGTTTGTGGCTATAATTGATGACCCCTATGACACCTGATGGAATCTGAGCTGAGACCCCCACAGACCAACTTAGATCGTTAATAAAAAGTTGATTGTACTCGTTTCCATCGAGAGACGTCAGATGAGGTGGCTCTGGCATCTGATTAGGATGCCTCCTGGACGCCTCCCTGGTGAGTTGTTCTGGGCATGTCCAACAGGGAGGAGGCCCCAGGGAAGACCCAGGACACGCTGGAGGGACTATGTCTCCTGACTGGCCTGGGAACACCTTGGGATTCTCCCAGAAGAGCTAGAAGAAGTGGCCGGGGAGAGGGAAGTCTGGGCATCTCTGCTCAAGCTGCTGCCCCCTCAACCCAATCTTGGATAAGCAGAAGAGGATGGATGGATGGATGGATGGATGGATGGATGGATGGTATATCTTATATCTTTCCCTAGTGCTAGGGCGGTGATTCTAAATGGAACAAAGAATCAGTAGCACAAAGGAAAATTCTAGTAGCTTCTGTTGAATATAGCAGTGGCTCTGAGGTTAGGGATCTGTGCCACCAATTGGTAGGTCGAATCCCATAAACTCCAGAAGTGACTCTGCTCTGTTGGGGCCTTAACCTGCCATTGCTCCATCCTGGTATAACAATAACCTGCATCCAGTAGGTTGTCCAACTTACAGGGAAAACTTGGGCATTGGTGGCAGGATTGGCACTCCAGTCAGCATAAAAAACACCTCACATTGTTCCAGTGTGGTGCTGAGGTGTCACCCGTCGCATGGCTGCACTCGGGTCCTAATCTGGGATCCTGAGGTGTTTGTCATGTGGTGGTGTGACACAGCGTGTCCAGTTTTATAAATAAATAATCGTCAAACTCGCAGCTTAGGGAAGGGGTGTGATAGCCACTGTAAAAAAAACCTCCGACTGCTCCAGTGTGGTGCTGAGGTGTCACCCGCCAATCCAGGTGGTCATGTGGTGAAGAGAACATCTCATCAATGGCATCACGGCATAAAATCTCAGAGTCTGTACGAGAGGGAGTATCCAGCAGGGGGCGCAGGCACCCTGGGAAGAGGTTTGTTAGACACTGTAGCCATTATTAACCTAACAATATACATAAAGATATATCATATACCTTTCCCTAGTAGTATGGTGGTGATTCTAAATGGAATAAAGAATCAGTAACACTAAAGGAAAATTCTAGTAGCTGCTGTTGAATATAGCTGTGGCTGTGAGGCTACGGATCAGTTGGTTGCTGATTCGAATCCCGTAAAAATCACAAGTGACTCTACTCTGTTGGGCCCTTGACCTGCCTTTGCTCCATCCTGGCATGACGTTATTCTGCATCCAGTAGGTCATCCAACTTAGAGGGAAAACTCAGGCGTTGTTGGCAGGATTGACACTCCAGCCACAAACTGCTCTATTCCATTCAAACTAGTGGGGTGCTGAGGTGTCACCCACTGCACTGGGGTCTGCATCCAGGTGGTTTGTCATCTGTTGGGTGCGGCGATGTGTTATCAGCACATGGTATGCCAGGTAAAAAATGATCTGGAAACGAAATTAAAGACGCTGTCTTTTAAAATCCCATCTCCTGGGAACAAAAGGCAGGCATTTAGGTATTCTGAACATCCGGGTTGCTAATGATGTCCAAAATCGATGTCTTAATAAATCAAACAATTGGGCACCAAAGGTGTGTAGTGGACGGCATCATAGGTAGTGGTGGACAAGACCAGACGTCTTAGTTTCCATCTCAATCAATCTGAAGATTCATTACCATGAATATCTGGCAAAGTCTTCACTTCTTTCTGGGTCACCAAGGAATTGGAAATTAAAATTCATAGTTCACAATGGAAACAGATGGGGTTTTATATTGTTTTACAAGAAACAGAATTCATTTCTTTGTTCCCACAGGACGGTTTGTGTTAATATGTATGGACCGGTGCCATACTTTATTCTGCACTCTCGATTCTAATCATCAGCTAACAAAGGTGGTCCGCTGTACTTTGTCCCATGGAGATGATAGGCCACTTACCCTGGGCTGGACAAAGGGGACCCTAAAACCCCCAGACATAAACTGAGTGGGAATCCCTGGCAGGATCAGGATGCAGACAAAAATAAATTTGGTTATATTTTCTAAATGAAAAGGTGGAAATTAAAGTGGGATCTCAAAGTCAGCCATGATAGAAGCTGGGATTGTCTGCACACAGTGGGGGGGCATACCTATGGGGGGCATTTGTTTGAGACGTGGAACTGAGCCCTTGTAGACCACAATTACACGGACTTGTGGACATTACTGTGCACTGCCCAAGAGTCCTTACAAAATTTAAAATATATCTATAATATATTTTGAAAAAATGTGATACATGCAGTATATTAATATATTTTATAATGTATATAATAAAATGCTACTCTGTGCGTGTGTGTTTGTGTGTGTGCATATGCATGCGGGTGAGTGTGCGTGTGTCTGGTCCTCTGTGCAATCTGATTGGTCAGTGTGGCTTTGGTCTGATTGGTCAGTTTCAGTGTTTTTACTCAATCAAATGTGATTGGTGAAAGGAAACGCCATACAAGGCAGGTTGACACACAGGCTGATAGCGAAACCAGGGAAAGGTGTAGGAGGAATGCTGAGAGTCGTCTGTCTTAAAACAAGTGGAGTATTTATAAGAATTCAGTTGATGTTTTCACATTGAGTATTAAAGGCCCATCTACCATTAGTGGTAATCATAAATTTGGGCAGGAGGTGAGCAGCACGCCTTCAAAATGATTGAGAACAGAAATCCAATCCAAAGAAGTAGTGCCGGTCAAGATAGGTTGATACCGAGGACAGGTGTAGGAGGAACGTTGAAAGAGATGGAGAGTATTCAAAAGAATATGAATGCATTTTTCACATTGGGTAAAGGGGGCCCATCTGCTGTTGGTGGTAGTCAAAAAGTAGACATGAGGTGAGCAAGTCCCACCGAGTCTGTGAAGGAGACTTTATGGAAACGCAGCTTAAGAGAAGATACACCAGCCAAGAAAGGTAAAGTCCTATGCAGATACCAAATAAAATATTTAGGATGAGCGCTGAGAGTCTTCTTGAAACATGGAGGGTATTCAAGTGATGTTTCCACATTGGGTATTGAGGGTCCATCTACCATTGGTAGTAGTGAAAAATTTGGGCAGGAGGTGAGCAATGTGCCTTGAAATGACCGAGTCTGAGAAGCGGACTTCACAGAAATCCAATCAAGCAAAGAAGTAGTGTTGGTCAAGACAGGTTGATACCGAGGAAAGGTGTTGGGGGAACATTGAGATACAGAGGGCATTCGGAAGAACATGAATGAAGTTTTCACATTGGGTAAAGGGGGCCCGTCTACCATTGTTGGTAGTCGAAAAGTGGAGGAGGAGGAGGAGGAGGAGGAGGAGATCAAGTCCTCTTGAAATGATAAAGTCTGAGGAACAGGCTTTTCAGGAACGCGATCGAGAGACTAAGCGCCACCCAAGGCAACTTAACACACAGGTTGATAATGAAACCAAGAAAAGGTGTAGGAGGAATGCTGAGAGTCATCTTAAGCCATGGGGAGTATTCCATTGATGTTTCCACATTGAAGGCCCATCTACCATTGGTGGTAGTGAAAAATTCCAGGAGGAGGTGAGCAACATGCCTTGAAATGACCAAGTCTGAGAAGTGGACTCAACAGAAATCCAATCAAACAAAGAAGTAGTGCTAGTCAAGATAGGTTGATACCAAGGAAAGGTGTTGGGGGAACATTGAGATACAGAGGGCATTCAGGAGAACATGAATGAAGTTTTCACATTGGGTAAAGGGAGCTTGAGGGGACCACTCGGGGCCATGTAGATTTTTAAAAAATGTTAATAGCTTCACAGCCTCGATGCAGTGGCTTCAACATTCAATGTCTTGTTACCATTAACTCTGAGCTTGATGGCCGACGATGACGTCCCAGAAAGAAAAGAAGGAGGAAGAGCAGGCTTTTCAGGGTACTGCATCCCCCAGGACGCTAGGTGGCAGCTCCCCTGGACGGCAATGGTTCCCTGGATTCCCTCAAAGCATTATGGGACATGGAGACCATTTCCTCAGCCCTGTTGGGTGCCATGGGTGCCGCCAGAGGGAGGAAGGACCTGGGGACTCCTACTATTACGATAACCCGGAAGTACTTTGGAGTCACAAGGACAGAAAGCCCACAGTACTTCCGGACTGCATAAGGAAGGATGATGTGGCATTAATCCGGAAGAAAAGATGGAGTACATCCGGGTTATAGACTATTTAAAGGACTTTGGGAAACCCAGCAAAGTGAGCTGGAGTTGGGAGGTTGGGTGACGAAGCTGCTGGGAGTGGAGGATTGTTTATTAGTATTATTGATTATTCTATTATTATTGAGTATTGGAGAATTGTGGAGGGTACGGTGCTTTGTGCACTGTACAAGAAGAAATATATTACAGAAATCTTCTTTGTGCTTTTACACGTGTGTCCTGGACGTCTGTCTGGTGGGTTCAACGGGGCAACAGCGGCTCTAGCGTCCACAGCGGCTACCGATCTTCTCGTTGAAGCTATAGCACCGACATTTCACCGGTGTTTTCTGCTCAATTGTTGTCATTTCATGCACATTTTCAATCCATCCTGTCAACCAAGTCGACCGTTTTCAAAGTAGCTGAACTGCTGCTGATAGGTCACTGTGCACCGTCGTCTACTTTCAGTGACGTTTCCGTGGCTTACATGTTACTGCTGACTACGCCAATGATTGTTGCTGTGAGTGAACGATTGTTCTTCAAGTTAAAACCCATCAAAAATGACCCCAGAAACACCAGACAGACTTAATGGCCTGGCTGTGCTCTCAATCGAAAACGAGCATGTCAGACAACTTGATGTGTCAAACATTATGGAGACTTTTGCACAACAGAAGGCACACAAACGAGTATTTTAAGGTAGTAGTGACATTAGAAGTAATATGATTTGTGACTTGTCAGTCAGTTCCACTTTTGTAAGCTTTAACAGTTTAACAAATCTGCAATCGGTTTTATTGTGTATTAGTATGCCATACTGTGCATTAGTGTTACGACCGGGAGGATTTGTGAGCCTCACCACTTTATGATGTCCGTTTTCTCAGAACTTGTGTAAAGCAGGTCGATGGTGTCGTAGGATCCTGTCAGCCAGTGTTGTCATTTTAATTTGTTACAAATTGAAATGGCTTTATTTTATAGCACAGAACAGTTTCTATTTTCTAGCTAATGTTACATTTTAGTCATCATCTTTCACAAAATTGTCTTGGAAAAGTCAGCAGGTTCATATCTTACATAGATGTGCAGTCATGTGAAAAATTTGGGGAACCCCTCTTAATTCTTTGGATTTTGGTTTCTTATTGGCTGAGCTTTCAAAGTAGCAACTTCCTTTTAATATACGACATGCCTTATGGACACAGTAGGATTTCAGCAGTGACATGAAGTTTATTGGATTGACAGAAAATATGAAATACGCATCATAAAAAAATTAGACAGGTGCATAAATGTGGGCACCCAACAGAGATATGACATCAATACTTAGCTGAGCCTCCTTTTGCTCCTTTGAGCCTCCAGACGCTGTCCTCCTATAGCCTGGGATGAGTGTCTGGATTCTGATGGAGGTATTTCTGACCATTCTTCATACAAACTCTCTCCAGTTCAGTTCAATTTGATGGACTGCCTGCTTCAAATCATCCCATAGATTGTCGATGATATTCAAGTCAGGGGACTGTGACGGCCATTCCAGAACATTGTACTTCTCCCTCTGCATGAATGCCTTTGTAGATTTCCAACTGTGTTTTGGGTCATTGTCTTGTTGGAATATCCAAACCCTGCGTAACTTCAACTTTGTGACTGATGCCTGAACATTATCCTGAAGAATTTGTTGATATTGGATTGAATTCATCCGATCCTCGACTTTAACAAGGGCCCCAGTCCCTGAACTGGCCACACAGCCCCACAGCATGATGGACCCTCCACCAAATTTGACAGGAGGTAGCAGGTGTTTTACTTGGTATCCCGTGTTCTTCTTCTGCCATGCAAAGCGCTTTTTGTTCTGACCAAATAACTCCATTTTTGTCTCATCAGTCCAAAGCACTTTGTTCCAAAATGAATCTGACTTGTCTAAATGAGCATTTGATACAACAAGCGACTCTGTTTGTGGCGTGAGTGCAGAAAGGGCTTCTCTCTCATCACCCTGCCATACAGATGTGCTGAATTGTAGAACGATGTACAGATACACCATCTGCAGCGAGATGTTCTTGCAGGTCTTTGGAGGTGATCTGTGGTTGTCTGTCACTATTCTCACAATCCTGCCTCTTCATATGTCGCTCCTGTAATTTTCTTGGCCTGCCAGACCTGCTGTGTTGGTTTAACAGCAACTGTGCCTGTGGCCTTCCATTTCCTGATTCCATTCCTTACAGTTGAAACTGACAGTTTAAACCTCTGAGATGGCTTTTGTAGTCTTCCCCTAAACCAGGAGACTCAACAATCTTTGTTTTCAGATCTTTGAGAGTTGCTTTGAGGATCCCATGCTGTCTGTCACTCTTCAGAGGAGAGTCAAAGGGAAGGAAGCACAACTTGTAATTGACCACCTTAAATACCTTTGACCACTCATGATTGGATACTCCTGTTTGTGAAGTTCAAGGCTTAATGAGCTCATCCAACCAAGTCATCAGCATTGAGCAGTGACAGGCATTCAAATCAGCACAATGACAAGGGGACACACATTTGTGCACAGCCAGTTTTCCACATTTGATTTAATTTCATACAACTAAATACTGCGTCACTAAAAATCTTTGTTCAGAAAACACCGCAGTACTCAGATGTTCCTAGGAAATGAAAGACTGCTATCTTTGTGTTGAAAGGAGAGTCAGTTATTATGCAGGCTGAGAGGGGGTCACAAACGTTTTCATATGACTGTATGACAGAATGGGATGAGACGAGAGTCAATATGGCCGTGAACACCGGTGAAAGCTCATCAGCGCAGGTCACATAAACACATTCTGTAGACCTTCTGAGCTCTTGCTGTTCGATTTCCCGAAAGATCTCCTTACATTGTGTCCCGACAAAGTGAGAGCTGCATCCTCATCACGCTGTTCTCCCACCACGGACGTGTTGTCCTGCTAGCTGGCGTGAGCACCATTTACATGGAAGTGTGTGCAGAAATTATCTACCAGACAGCTGTTGCTCACCATGGTCGGGTAAGTTGCTTTATTGTCCATTGTTGCCTAAAGCATCACGCACTTGGAAACAAACAACTGTAATGGACGGCCGGCAGCTCATCCTGGCCGGCACATCCAGGCTGCTAGATGGCGTCTCCCCTGCAGCACAGAAGTGCCCAGGATTCCGGCAGGGCACCATAGGAGAAGGAGTTCGGTTTCATAGCCCTGCTAGGGACCCTGGGGGCCACCATTGGACACTACAGGAAGACAAGTGGATTTTTATTTCCCGTATAGCCCGGAAGTACTCCCAAGTCTGGAACTGAAGGACAGGAGCACTTCCGGGTCAAGAAATATTTAAAGGACTCTAGGAAACCCAGCAGGCTGAGCCGGAGTTGGGAGGGAGTGAAGGATTTATTGTATTGTTATTGATTTATTGTTCATGGTGGTGGAGGTGCTTTGGGGCACTTTATTGAAGAAAATAAGTAAAAATTATTTCTTGGTGCCTTTACCTGGAGTCTTGGACGTTCTGTCTGTGGGTTTGGAGGAGCGACAGCGACCCCTAGTGTCACACAACTCAAACTGTGCTTTCACTTCTTCCCACACCACCATTCAGTGTGTTTTATAGCCCTCCTTAAGTTGTACGAGGTGTCTTTGTAGTCCTCCATAATCCCTCGAGTCATACAACAGTGTAATTGCAGACCGCAGTATCTAAGAGACGTGGCGGATGGCTGAGGTCCTTGCCCGGCCAGGATACTTCTTCTGTATGTGGTCCAGTGGAAGATGCATGGACTAATCAGTAACTGCCCTGGGATGCTAGATGGCAGCCCCCCTGGGTGGCAGTGGTGCCTCGGATTCCCACAGTGCTTCGTGTGAGATGGACTTCTCTACGACCCTGTTGGGATGCAGGGGTGCCACAAGGGGGTACTGCAGTGGTTCTTGAGCCCATGTGGGAGGTTCTTCCGCCGGGTGGGCTATAAAAGGAGCCAGCAGCCACCACTCCGGTAGCCAGAGTCGGGAGAAGGGAGACAAAGCTTGCTGGAGAGGAGTGGAGAAGATAAAGAAGAAAAAGTATTGTTGTGCCTTTGGGAACAGGGAAGGTGTTGCCCACAGGTGAAGAAAAAGAAATCCATCCATCCATCCATCCATCCATCCATTATCCAACCCACTATATCCTAACTACAGGGTCACGGGGGTCTGCTGTAGCCAATCTCAGCCAACACAGGGCGCAAGGTTTAGGAAACAAACCCCAGGCAGGGCGCCAGCCTACCACAGGGCACACACACACACACACACCAAGCACACACTGGGGACAATTAATGATCACCAATGCACCTAACCTGCATGTCTTTGGACTGTGGGAGGAAACCCACGCAGACACGGGGAGAACATGCAAACTCCACGCAGGAGAAAAAGAAATAAAATGTTTATTTGTTTCATCAGTGTGCCTTTCTGTGTCTGTCTGTGTCGGGTTGAGCGCTCGTATAGCGCCTTTTGTCACAGAGGTCAGTCATGTAATGTCCCAACATCACCAAACGCCCTCAACGTCAGTCACACAACACCCATCGTATTAGACTATGATTGACATTAGGACCCCGTTAAACTGTGTTTAAGATTAGAGTTGTAGGAACTAGGTTATCTGAGTCAAAGGGCATTTTGTGACTGGCGTTGTGGGCATTACCTGACGTATGTCATAGGTATTGTAAGCTGCAGCGAGACCCATCTTGAGTTGTATCCAGTGGAGAATGTGCTTAGTGCTTCCCGAATGGTTTTAACCTTCACCAGGGTGCGCACCACCTCAGACTAGGGGTCGATGGTTCACCTTTCAGCATGGCATTGACCTGAAATGTACAGCCAGGGCAACACTGGGGTGATTTTGGAAGAAGACTCTTGAGCGTCCTTGAAAGGCCAGGCCAAAAGCACAGACCTAAACCTCACAGGAGAGGAGTGGAGGGTCCTGAAGATGACAGCTAACAGGCACAGAAGCTCGAGGCGATCTGCCACGCAGAACAGGATAAACTGTCCAGATCCAGGTCCGCAAAACTTGTCGAGACTTACCAAGAAGACGCAAAGCTGGAACTGTGGCAAAAGGAGCTTCTAGAAAGTACTGAATTAAGGGTCTGAATACTTCTAGGAATGAAACATTTTGCTTTTGATTTTTAATAAATTTGTAAATCTTTCTGACAACATGCTTTCAGTTTGTCATTATGGGTTATTGAGTGTCGGCCAATGGGCAAAAATAGCAAATTTGTCACGTTAAAGTGACAGTAAAGGTTTCAGGGGTCCTAACACTTTATGAATTCCCGGTAAACAAAATACCCTTAATGAAGGTGCAGGTTGACAAGAAAATAAAAGTCGTTTAACTAACAATAATTGCAAAACATTTAGAAAACCTCAAAAAGGTTACATTAAGTAATGGCAGACATGAGCCGAGGCTGTATGGTAACACATGGAACTTTCTAGTAAAAGTTGTGAAGATCAGCCACAGGGCGAGCAGATAAAAATGAGGTGGCCACTGAAGTTCATCCTTCTGTCTAATGGCTGCTTTCTTACATTTGCACAGCTTTGGGTGAGATCTGCAGATCCAAGAGCTTTGGTTTTTTTTTTTTTTTTTGTGGCTTTACATTTGTTAAAGGGTTTATGTGTGTACTTTTGATGTTTTTGAGTTATTATGTGTCATGTTTTTACATATTTCACATGATGTGTATTGTAATGTTTTGCCTTTTTAAATGTACTACAGTTCTTTCTTCAGCCTTTGTGGGAGGAGCCGCCAGGAGGTGGGGCCACCCTGATGTTACCACTCCTGAGCCCGCCCTCTGGCTATTTAAGTCAGCTGAGAAGGCTCAGGAGCAGGAGGTCATTTCCTTTGTTTGGAGTTCTGTGAGTGTTGCTTTTCTTTAGATTTATTGTTTTTTTTCTTTTTGTGAATTTCTTGCTTTGCTTTCCTTGGATTTTTCCTGTAGATTTTGTATTAGAACTTTGTTTCTTGGGCAGCACGGTGGCACAGTGGGTAGCGCTGCTGTCTCACAGTTAGTAGCCCTTGGTTTACTTCCTGAGTCCTCAATGCGTGGAGTTTGCATGTTCTCCCCGTGTCTGCGTGGGTTTCCTCCCACAGTCCAAAGACATGCAGGTCAGGTGCATTGGTGATTCTAACTTGTCCCTAATGTGTGCTTGGTGTGTGTGTGTGTGCCCTGCGGTGGGCTGGCTTCCTGCCTGGGATCCTGCCTTGTGCCCTGTGTTGGCTGGGAATGGCACCAGCAGACCCCCATGACCCTGTGTTAGGATAGAGCGGTGCATTGGCGATCCTAAATTGTCCCTAGTGTGGGCTTGGTGTGTGTGTGTGCCCTGTGGTAGGCTGGTGCTCTGCCTGGGATCCTGCCTTGAGCCCTTTGTTGGCTGGGAATGGATCCAGCAGACCCCCGTGACCCTGTAGTTAGAATATAGCGGGTTGGATAATGACTGACTGACTTTATTTCTGTAGTTTGTCTTTCCAGCAATTTCTTCTGTCTTTTTGCTGCTCTATTTTAGCACTTTTGCCTCATTTTCTAATTTATTTTTTATTTTTTGCTAATGTTCTATTTACAAAGATTATTGGTTGCTCTTTTAATGAACTGAGGGTTGATGGTTATCCTCCCTCTTGTGGAACATTTTGTCCTGTTTTACCAGCCCACCATTTTAGAGGCCTGCATTTGGCTGAAGCCAGCAGGTAGAATTTAGGATCTGACTGAGTTAAGGTGAATCTCCTCTGGCCATGTTAGTGAGGATCCTCACCTGCTTTTCAACTTATTTTTGGATTTTTCACACCCATTTTGCCTTTTTGAAGGCTCCATTTCATGACAGTATCTAACTCTTGGAGTGATTTCTGAAGGATGCCTATACAGTACTTGGAAAAGTTTAGCATTGTTCCCAAACATCAAAAAATCAATCAATCAATCAATCAATCAATCAATCAATCAATCAATCAATCAATCAATCAATCAATTATTGTTTCCAAACATCAATCAATTAATTAATCACTCAATCAATCAATCAATCAAATGGGTATTCTTCCCAAAAGCCAATCAATCTATTATCAAGTATTGTTCTGAAATATCAAACAGTCAATCAATCAATCAATTAATCAATCTTTATTTTATGGCACTGTTAACAGCACACACAGTCATACAAGGGCTGGCAGGTTGGTAGCACATACACAAGTCTTCTCCATTAGAGCTTCTCCTAGCCTGGAAAGTCTCATCATCCCTTGGATTCAGTGATCAGTGGCGCCACCTTGAGTTCAATAGCTGTACCTACATTAAGTCCTCAATATTATGCCAGCGAAAGGAGCAAAGTAAATTTTTTGTTTTGAATTGGAGTCGTCAAACCTGTTCACAAAACTCCCTTCGAAAACAGGGTAACAAAAAGATTGAAAAAATATACCAAAGTGCCAGGGTCTCGACACACTGGCAGCTTAATGAGTTTCTCACTTGATTGTGCTCACAAAGACTGACACGGTTACCTTTTGTTTTGGAGCTCTTTGTGGCTCCAGTATCTTTGTGACATGACAAATGTGACATACTAAGAGGGCACTGCCCACCGGCCCTGTCTGTTTGATTTATCGAACTACAGGGGGCGCTAACGTCTCTGTGTGACCTTCACTCTACTCAAGACATAATGAAAACAATGACTGGAATAATCCTGTAATTCAATCAACTGAACCAGAGGAGGTGGCGTTAACGTCTCTGCTTCCATGTCTCTTTAATTCTGATTGCTTTCTTCCTTCAGATGCTATTATTAAATTGACTGATATTATTGATATTATTAAGGCTCACATTATGAACAAACTAAACTTATCATCAGAAAACGTACAGACATTCTTAAAGAGGTGACTTGAGCTTTTCACAACAGTAAAGATGTCCAGTAGGGGACAATAGTGCAGACAGATGTCATCAAGGGAACAGTCAAAGGAAAACTAGCAAGTACTGTGAATAGGAGTCTCACTGACCACTAGGTGGCAGCAGACCTCTGCTTAATAGCACTTCAATAGCAAATAGGAAATGAGGACTGGCACAGGGAACCCTCTGGAAAACAGCACTGGGACTGCAAAAGACCACTCAGCAACCTCGGAAAATCAAAAGTGGTCCGGGAGGAAAGACAGGCTGGCTCTGAGAAGAGAGCATGGGACCATGGCTAGTGGAGTACGGAGTTAGGAAGGTGCAGGGCAGCAGGCTGAGATTAAGGTGGAGTACAGTAGAGAGATGGGAGGCGAGGAGGGTGGGCAAACTAACAGGCTAATTCAACAAATAAAGTTCTATCTATCTATCTATCTATCTATCTATCTATCTATCTATCTATCTATCTATCTATCTATCTATCTATCTATCTATCTATCTATCTATCTATCTATCTATCTATTATATAGTGCCTTTCATATCTGTCTATCTATCATATAGTGCCTTTCATATCTATCTACAGTCATATAAAAAAAATTTGGAAACCCCTCTTAATTCTTTGGATTCTTGTTTCTCATTGGCTGAGCTTTTAAAGTAGCAACTTCCTTTTAATATCTGACATGCCTTATGAACACAGTAGGATTTCAGCAGTGATATTAAGCTTATTGAATTAACAGAAAATTTGCAATATGCATCATAACAAAATTAGACAGGTGTATAAATGTGGGCACCCAACAGAGATATGACATCAATACTTAGCTGAGCCTCCTTCTGCTCCTTTGAGCCTCCAGACGCTGTCCTCCTATAGCCTGTGATGAGTGTCTGGATTCTGATGGAGGTATTTCTGTCCATTCTTCATACAAAATCTCTCCAGTTCAGTTCAATCGGATGGACAGCCTGCTTCAAATCATCCCATAGATTGTCGATGATATTCAAGTCAGGGGACTGTGACGGCCATTCCAGAACATTGAACTTCTCCCTCTGCATTAAGGCCTTTGTAGATTTCCAACTGTGTTTTGGCTCATCGTCTTGTTGGAATATCCAACCCCTGCGTAACTTCGACTTTGTGACTGACGCTTGAACATTATCCTGAAGAATTTGTTGCTATCGGGTTGAATTCATCTGACCCTCAACTTTAACAAGGGCCCCAGTCCCTGAACTGGCCACACAGCCCCACAGCATGATGGACCCTCCACCACATTTGACAGGAGGTAGCAGGTGTTTTTCTTGGAATGCGTTGTTCTTCTTCCGCCATGCAAAGCACTTTTTGCTCTGACCAAATAACTCCATTTGTGTCTCATCAGTCCAAAGCACTTTGTTCCAAAATAAATCTGACTTGTCTAAATGAGCATTTGATACAACAAGCGACTCTGTTTGTGGCGTGAGTGCAGAAAGGGCTTCTCTCTCATCACCCTGCCATGCAGATGTGCTGAATTGTAGAACGATGTCCAGATACACCATCTGCAGAGAGATGTTCTTGCAGGTCTTTGGAGGTGATCTGTGGTTGTCTGTCACCATTCTCACAATCCTGCCTCTTCATATGCCGCTCCTGTATTTTTCTTGGCCTGCCAGACCTGCTGTGTTGGTTTAACAGCAACTGTGCCTGTGGCCTTCCATTTCCTGATTCCATTCCTTACAGTTGAAACTGACAGTTTAAACCTCTGAGATGGCTTTTGTAGCCTTCCCCTAAACCAGGAGACTCAACAATCTTTGTTTTCAGATCTTTGGAGAGTTGCTCTGAGGATCCCATGCTGTCTGTCACTCTTCAGAGGAGAGTCAAAGGGAAGGAAGCACAACTTGTAATTGACCACATAGAATACCTTTTACCACTCATGATTGGACACTCCTGTCTATGAAGTTCAAGGCTTCACGAGCTCATCATACCAAGTCATCAGCATTGAGCAGTGACAGCCATTCAAATCAGAAAAATGGCAAGGGGACCCACATTTGTGCACAGCCAGTTTTCCACATTTGATTTAATTTCATACAACTAAATACTGCGTCACTAAAAATCTTTGTTCAGAAAACATACTCTGATGTTCCTAGGAAATGAAAGACACACCACTGTTATCTTTGTGTTGAAAGGAGAGTCAGTTATTATGCAGGCTCAGAGGGGTTCACAAACTTTTTCACATGACTGTAATAAATTGCCTTTCACATCAGTCTGTCTATATGTCTAGCTATTTATTATATAATGTTTTTCACGTCTACCTATCGTAATGCAGTATAGTTATATTATGGTATAGCATAATACAGTACAGAACAGTATAGTATAGTATCTATTATTGCCCCTACTGTGCTTCTCTCCAAGGTTTCTCAGTCCTTTTTCTGAGCTTTTTAAAATTTAAAGTAGCTTTCTGTCACCACAAGAGGGCGATATCTCCTCTAACTAAGAATGAACCGCCTGGCGCTTTGGTTTCATTGAGTCGTTTAGGTAACTTTCGTATCGCATGGAGTGAATTTTCTGTTTTCATTTAGTTGCCATGTGTTTTTATTATGTACAATATAAACAATATGTATGCTTTTTTTATGTAAAGTCAGAGTCAAGCACTTAATTACCGTATTCTCGCTGCGGTAATCTGACTCCTATCTACTTCGTCTCCAAATTCTCAGTATTTTCCACCTCTCTGGCGTAGCTGCTGGTGTTAAATGACTTATAAACACTATAGAAGGCAAAGTTCAGTGAAATATCCAACCGAATAAAATACATTTTAACCAACTGGATCAAGTTACTCATTTTTGTAACAATGGGAATTAAACGCATAATGATATTTTTTAATCTACTGTCATTTCACAGCGAATTCTTCCCTGTCACCCGAGAGGCCGCCCCGATTCCGCACATGTCGCTCCCAGTTGTCTCGGTCATTGACCCTCACGGAGGCGCACACTCGCAGCTCGGGTTGGTGTTTCGCCCGTCTTTTATTCTCTGTAAAGTTCATCTTTGCCTCTCTCTTTCTCTGTTTCTCTGTCTCTCTGCATATAAAAATCGCACCTAATGGTTTATGCATACGAAGTGAGCCCTCTGAGGCAGGTGTATGCAGCAGGTGTCCGTACCTGCAACGGAAAGGAGATTTAGCCTCCGATTTTCTTTAATATGGAAAGCGTATTCCAGCCTGAGCCGCGGTTGGGTGATGAGCCAAAAATTCATGTCTGCACCTCTCTTCCAGCGTGATTTATTGCGCGAAAATACCAAAGAACTAATCAGCAGAGTAACTAATTAATACAAATCTGCATTTTTGCATAAGCAATTAGTGCGAGGAGAGTGCAATGAAATGGGAAGTTGGATTCGTTTAATCTAACTGCTTATTCAAGCGTAAAGACACCAGGGCGAGGCAGAAGCTATACGTTTGGGGAAAATGCCTTTTGATTAGGTAGTTCGAATAAAAGGTCAGATCATCAATATTTAAATCGCATCAAAAAACATTTATGTTTGTAACAAAACACTGCGCTTTTTATTGAGATCCCAAGGAAAAGCATGAGGGAGGTAGAGAAGGCCAAATATGAACGAGTTCATTCTCTTTTTGAAAAACCGCAACAGCCGCGAGTGAAGGCCGAGACGTGGGGCTGTCAAATAAATGTCACCGTAAACATTGCGTTTGGGGGGAATAAAAGCAAAATAAAAGAGCACCGGCCGACTTCAAACACAGAAGGGCGACGCGAGGCAGCGAAGTTACTTGGAAACTCCAGACGAGGCTGCGCCATGCGAGAGCCTAGAAATAAAAATGGACAGCCTGGGGTCATCACAGGCGAGAATATTAGGGGGTCCTCAGATTAGAATTGTCAATGCCGAAAAAGAAGGAATCACACCAAGAGACACGCTTTGCACATTCAAAAAGCATAAGCGCGATAAGAAATAAATAAAATATATTAGAGAGCCTTTATTATACGGCTCGGTACCGACGCGATTTGTCAAGCGGGTTATATGAACGAAAAAAAAACAAAAACACGTGATAAATAAATAAATATCTGTCTATCAATTATATAGTACATTTCAGGCATCTATCTATCTATCTATCTATCTATCTATCTATCTATCTATCTATCTATCTATCTATCATATAGTGTCTTTCACTATCTATCTATCTATCTATCTATCTATCTATCTATCTATCTATCTATCTATCTATCTATCTATCTATCATATAGTGCCTTTCACATCTATCTATCTATCTATCTATCTATCTATCTATCTATCTATCTATCTAGTGCCTTTCACTATCTATCTATCTATCTATCTATCTATCTATCTATCTATCTATCTATCTATCTATCTATCTATCTAGTGCCTTTCACTATCCATCTATCTATCTATCTATCTATCTATCTATCTATCTATCTATCTATCTATCTATCTATCTATCTATCTATCTATCTATCTATCCGCCACTGTTTCTCGTGTATAGTGCCTTTCATGTTTTCTGTCTAATGTCTTTCATCCGCCCATTCCACTCCAGGACAGTCAGAGTACAAGACGTCACGCTACGGTGCGGTGAGGCACATCGCTGAATTTCGTTAACAGGTTAGAGATTAAGACAAAGTTGTCCCCGAGACTCCCCAGTAAAGGTCTGTGATTTCCTTCCGTGTGTCCGTCTCGACAGACTTTGACAGGACTGACCCACTCCGGCTCTTCTGGTTGTCGCCGTTTCTTAAACCCCACCAGGCTGTCTTGTTGAAGTCCCCCCCATTTGAATTCCAGGCGCTCCTCGATGCCCGAGTCGCCTCCCCGCGCTGAGCTGTCTCTGGTGCTGACTTGGCGGCCACATCTGTGCAGGTTCGCTTCACTCTTCGCTTATCCGTTTGCTTGGAAACCTCAGATAAAAGTGAACAAACATTTGTATTTATGTCAGCCTCCCCTAAGTTTGGCCAACCAATTTGTTCATTTTAAAGAGACAGATTATCGGGAATGCATCATGGTGAGGTAGACACTTCACCGTTACCTGTTGTTTGGGCTTTTGACCTCTGAGTTAAAGAGTGAATATCAACAGATGGTTAGCAAAAAAAAAGTCCATAAATCAGTAGGCGATACGACATTATATGCTTACTTGCTTTTCCAAAAGAGGCAAAGGTCTTCACGTGACCCGCACTTTTCATGCACACATACAAAAAAAATCAATAACTGCAAAAAAAGAACTCTTAGGAGGTCAAATATATTATATTCCAAACATTATATGTTTTATTAGTCCAGCTGAAAATTAGCGGTCTGCAATTTAGGTCAAATTCACGTTGTCCTTCTCGCAGGTGCAATACGAATCAATTATCTTAATTAAGATAATGCCGCATGCCCAGGAGATTTAAATCGGATGGATTGTATGCCGTGGACAACTGCGCACCGTTTAATAATTCTTTTTACAGTCGGTCCTTATTTAGCAGATTTAGTTCTCACGACAGTTAAAAGATTATTCATTTTCTGTTTTTTTTTTTTTGTTTTTTTTTTAAATCATAGCCGTGTTCATTCACTTAAAAAGTGAGCGAGCGCAGGGTGTTTGTTGGTTTTAAAACATAAACGGGAAAAATGTGAAAAGGTTGCCGTTTTCTCAGTTTATTTAATTAGAAATACGATGTGTCAAATATTTAAACTTTTCAGTTTTGGTTCGTTTTTATTTGCAGTGCCGGCCATCCTTTTTAATGTGACGGGTTTATGTTTTTTTTTTTTTGGGGGGGTTATATAAAATTGAGCCGAAAGGAACAGATTTTGGTAGTTGGATCAGCGTAGTGATCCGTGAAACAGGCTTTTGTTAGAGCGCGTGTAGCTCGCGTGCCGACCTTCAATTTGAAAAGAAGTCATTCATTACTTAGAGACACTCAGGCCAGACTTGGCCACTTCACCGTCCAGCGACCACCCTCGCCACAAGTGCAGTTATAGCGAAGATTAACGGCGCTTAGGATTTTGGGATTTAAGGACCAAAAAGATTTCAACGCGCGGTGTGACCCGCCAGTCTGAGCAGAAGTCGGCAACGCAGCTCCTTAAAACGACGGCGCTTATTTTGGACGATTTTGATTTGCGGGATGGGCGGCCGTCTGTCTGACTTCCTAATGGACTTAGGCGAGTAAACCGCCTGGCCTAAATCTTCTTTAACGAGAAGGAAAAATAAAACTGAGGATCGCAAGGATTCACTCTTTGTTTCTCTATAAATAAATAAATACACACACACACACACACATACAAAATACTCACATGTATATACAGATAAATACGCGTGATTAGAACTTCTCAAAATTCTTTTCGGCTATGAATCACTGCATGTAAAGAGGAATAAAACAGCGGAATTCTCCACAATGCACTTGCTTTACATTCATTTGAAACAGCATCAGTCCCAAGCCAAGTTGGTTAAGACCGTATGGAGATAAAAGATACAGAACATACAACAAGAAGAACGGCAAAAGCACAAGCAATTATTATTATTATTATTATTATTATTAATAATAATAATAAAATAATAATAATAATTATATTGAAACCAACAATATTTTAGATTCACACCTAATTAAAGAACATTTCACATGCGTGTAGAAAATATTTTAATCTATCTATCTATCTATCTATCTATCTATCTATCTATCTATCTATCTATCTATCTATCTATCTATCTATCTCTCTATTATATAGTGCCTTTCCTATCTATCTATCTATCTATCTATCTATCTATCTATCTATCTATCTATCTATCTATCTATCGTGCCTTTAACTTCTATCTATCATTTATATAGCGCCTTTCCTATCTACTGTTTATGTTATATACTACCCTCCTTAGCTATCTATCTCTCTACCTGTTTTATAGTGTCTACGTATATATCTATTATACTTATATTGTCTTCTTTAGCCATTTATTTATTTGTTTGTTTGTTATATTGTGGATTCCATGTCTGTTTATTTTTTTATATATTATATACTGCTCTTCTTTTTTCCTATCTATCTATCTATCTATCTATCTATCTATCTATCTATCTATCTATCTATCTATCTATCTATCTATCTATCTATCCGAGATAAAATATGAATATCAATTATAACATAATATAAATTAAAATAATGTATTATCTATATATCTGTCTATCTAAGATACGAATGTCTATTATAATATAATATGAATTAGAAATGACGGACCTCTTCAAAACGGCCCAACACTTTAATTGCAGATGCAATGCTCTTGTGCCGGTGTGCAGCTTGATTTTTTCCACTCCATGTATAAATCTCGTTATTTATTTATTTATTTATTTATTTATTTATAATAACAATTTATTCCTGAAAGCTCTTTTCAGTGACTTCGAGTTAAACCTGGAAAAGGGATAACTATAGGGCTAAGACGACAGTTCAGGAGTATACAGTGAGTATGCGGCATTTAAACAAAGATCACATATGATTGTATAATTTAATTTGATTGATGAATTCATATTTAGGAAGTCACTTCCAGGTGCAGAAAGGGTTAATTTATCCTGCGGGTACAAACAGGTCCACGGAGTCTCTAACTGGCGACAGATGGCCACTTTCTTTTGGCCACAAAGGGATGGAACGGAGAGCTCTGCTGCATACAAATGGACGCGGTCACGTGACGGTGGGGGCCGTTTGCCTGACGTGGGTGACCATATGGCGCGTGCCAGTAAAAAAGAGGGCGGAGCCAGTCTGCCAGCCTCTAGTTGCAAGGTTATGAGCCGCGGCTCCGGATAGACCATGCTCATCTCTCAGCATCAGCAGCGCCGCTATATAACCTGAGCATCCACCACACAGGCATCCAGAAAATAGCGTGTCACCTCGCAAGAAGGGTTATGAGAGCACACTAACGAGAGATACGGCAAAAGGTAACTGATCTGCTTCATGAACTTGACGGGCAAACAATAATTGTGCATTTGCGTCGTGAATCATTCCGTAAAATTGGTTCATGTTGAATTCTAAAATCGTAACCGCATAGGTGTATCTTGTTGTTTTAAATAATAATAAAAAAAAAAATAAATTAAAAAGCCTATCTGGTAAAAGGCAGGAGTATACGAGGCCGAACTCAAATCAATATTCTTCTGCTTTCTGAATGTACCACACTATACATTATTAATTGGCGTGGAAGTAGAATTTAGCGAAAAGCGGCGTGAAAGATAGGACCATATGCTACCTGTTACAGCATCAGGAAACAGGAGACCAGGCGAACAATTAGTAATGAATTGAATTGTTGCATCGAATTTGCTCACACCCAGAGGAATTTCAGCCCAACAGTTCCCGGTTTTGTAAAAGGCGAGGAATGCCATCCACGTTGGCTGGGCTCTCTTTTTTAGCCTTAAGAGTGAGTTTGGCTGGGAAACCGTCCTTTATCGAATAACACGAACGGTTTATTCTTTAACAAGCCGCCTTAGATATTAAACGAATGTTTACAAGGAGAAGAAGAAAATAATCATCTGAACCGCTGAGATTTAATTATACGTATAGAATTTCATAATATCGTACCTTCTGTCTCCGTAACGCTATATAACAAAATTGCCTGGGCTTATTTTACTGACGTCTTTAATGTTTTATTTTTACTGCGAATTGGGCATTTTATTTAAATAATTGTGTTTAATACAATAACACATTATTATATCAAAATAATCGATTAATGTACTTTTTTCCTTGAATCTGAATTCGTTGCTGCAACTTTGTTTTTTCTTTAAAACCACGTAAAGCTCATAAATCGGGATTGATTTGTTTTATTTTTTGCAGGTTATACTTAGAGCTGGCATTTTGGTTTGTATGTTTGTTATGCAAATCACTTAATTTGGAAGTCGTTGAGTGAAAATGTAAACGTTCAACGTGTGTGTTGTGCTTTTAAGATGTGTTTAATTTACACGTGTTAATAAAACAATGGTACTGTAAACGCACATTCGAGTAATAAATTGCATTAAAATGGATCCGATTTTTATGTTATTACTTATTTGGCTGGCGCCTTTATCCGTACGTTCGTTTTGTTCTTCCAATTGCAGCACAGGTATGCAGGTGAAGTGACTTGCTCAGGGTCACACGGTGTCAGATCTGAACCCACAACCTCAGGGCTTAAGGTCCAAAGCCTTAAACCGCTACGTCGCAATGCTACTTTTTTTTTTTTACAAATTAATTCTATTTATTACTGTATAGTGCCCTTCACTGACGCCGTGACGAGTTCTCAGGTGAAACGCAGGTACAAACAGATCGTCATACATCGATTGTGTTTTTCATTGCTGCAGGTTTCGACAATGACAAAATCCTACACAGACAACAGCATCATGCCGGAGTCCCAAAGTACCTCCAACTGGACCGACGAATGCCTGAGCTCTCAAGACGAACACGACATGGAAAAGAAAAATGACGAGGACCCCATGGCTAAAGACGACGAGGACGAGGATGACGAGCTTAGCAGACTGGAGGACGACGAGGAAGAAGACGAGGAAGAGGAGGATGAAGATGACCAGAAACCTAAGCGACGAGGGCCCAAGAAAAAGAAAATGACCAAAGCCAGGCAACAGCGTTTTAAACTTCGGCGCATGAAAGCCAACGCGCGAGAAAGGAACCGCATGCACGGACTCAACGACGCCCTGGACAGCCTGCGCAAAGTTGTCCCGTGTTATTCCAAGACGCAAAAGCTCTCCAAGATCGAGACCTTGAGGCTGGCGAAGAATTACATCTGGGCGCTTTCGGAAATCCTGAGGTCAGGCAAAAGCCCCGACTTGATGTCTTTCGTGCAAGCCCTCTGCAAAGGCTTGTCGCAGCCCACGACAAATCTGGTGGCCGGGTGCCTTCAGCTGAACCCCAGAACTTTCCTTCCGGAGCAGAGCCAGGAAATGCCCTCACATATGCAAACGGCCAGTGCTTCCTTCCCGGTCCATCCGTTCACCTACCAGTCTCCCGGTCTTCCCAGTCCTCCGTACGGTACCATGGACAGCTCCCACATCTTTCACGTGAAGCCGCACTCGTACGGGAGCGCGCTCGAGCCTTTCTTCGAGAACGCGCTCAATGACTGCACGAGTCCTTCCTTTGACGGACCTTTGAGTCCACCTCTGAGCGTCAACGGGAACTTCTCCTTCAAGCACGAACCGGCGTCGGAGTTCGAGAAAAATTATGCCTTCACCATGCACTATCCGGCAGCCGGACTGGCGGGGGCACAGGGTCACGCTTCCCTTTACGCGAGCTCTGCCCCTCGGTGCGAAATCCCCATGGACAGCATCATGTCGTACGACGGACATTCCCATCACGAGCGAGTCATGAGTGCCCAGCTCAATGCTATTTTTCACGATTAACGGGGAAAGGATAAAAAACAAAAACAGAAATAGCACGTTGAAGAACCCAATCAGACGTACTCAGTGACTGTCTTTTCTACGCGTCCTCAAATTGAGTACCATCGCTACAAAAGTGCAAATATACGTTTATTTTGAAGTATGTACTTAATGTTGTTACTGCCTTGAGGAGAATCGGGGGTCCCCAGTCCCATTCCCCTTATGTATTATATGTACTCTATATAGCGCTTCTATATCTAAGCCACGGTCTAACGGAAAAAGAAGAACGGTGGCACTATCTGATCCATTTAACAAAACCGCAAGCAATAATTAGGAATCTATGCAATTTTTAAACAAATATGGGCCAATTAAAATATATATAAAAAAATATATATATATATTTTTCAACCAGCATTTTACTACTTATCTTTCCCATGCTGAATTATTTTGTTGTGATTTTGTACAGAATTTTTAATGAACTTTTATAAGGTCGATTTCCTTTTTAACCCATGCAGCTCCATCAATATTTTATAATAAAAAGAAGTAAAAAAAAAAAGAAAAGTAGAATTATGTCTAATTTATATGAAAAGAAAAAAAAAATTAAATAATCTAACCAGCAGACAAGTGCTTAGAAATCTATTCTGTTGCCTTAGCACTTCTTTACTGTAAAATCATGCAAGCTTGCACAATTCTATTTTATTCTCCCACAAATTTATGTTGGTCTTTGGTGAAAGGAGGAAATTAAAACTTGTATCCGAATAATAATAATAATAATAATAATAATAATAATAGTAAACCCTGTCCAAGGACTATTCATGCCTTGCACCCTATTCTTGCTGGGATAGGCTCCAGCTTCCTGGTGATCTTGCTCTGGATAAGCGGACTTAGAAATTTGATGAATGGATGGATGGATGAATGGATAATAATAATACTAATACTACTACTACTAACAATAATCATCATCATCCTCACCCTCATCATCTTATTATTATTATTATTATTATTATTATTATTATTCCTGTCCAGGAACGGCTCCTGCCTTTCGCCCTTTGCTTGCTAGGTTAGGATCCAGCCTGCCCACAATTCTGCCCAAGATAAAGCGGGTTTAGAAAATTAATGGATGGATAATATAATATAATATACTAATAACAATAGCCATAATGATAATATCTGATGCACCCTCTTCAGGAATTGTTCCTGCCTTGGTCTATATGCTTGCTGGGATAGACTCCAGCTTCCCCGCGACCCAGCTCAGGATAAAGTGGGTTCAGAAAGTGAATGGATGGATAATATTAATATGGGTCTGAGAATGTTATGCTCAGTTAATAATGCCATGAAACACTGCAGACTGATAGGAGATAATAATAAAAATAATGCCCTACAGCCTCAAACTGGACTGAAAGGGTTTTTATTAATAATGGTTAATAAATAATAATAAAACTAAATTGCACCTTCACTCTTAAAAATGCTGGTTCTAAAATGGCACTTGACTGGGCTGTGTGGTTCCATTGCTCGATTTCATTCTGGGAAAGGTGATCAGCGAATTAAGTTGGTTCTTTGGACTTTGAAAAATGACTAAAATCTTTTAGTGTAGTAGGCAGGATACTGGCAGATTTTGAAAACCTGAACTTATCCTATGTTATCGTATTGAGTAAGAGTTCCTTTAAAAATCCTAAACCCATTGGTATTTCACAATTCTCTAGTGTCTGTTCAAGGTTACTTATGGAACCCATTACAGAATTAAAGGAGGGGTTCTTTCTAGACCCTTCTCACGGACCCCTCTTTCCCGCTTTGTAGAGCCACTTTGGCTCTATATTCTTAAGAGTGTTGTGTTGGTGCATGTAATCAATGGCGCTATAAATAAAGGATTGCTTGATTGGTTATAATCACACATATATCTGAAAGGCATATGGAGACCGTAATTGCACAAAAGGTTCTGATAAAACTAAAAAGCCAACATCTTTGTGACGGCAAACGCTGCTTGACTATCATATATTTTTGCACTGTTTCTTTTCTTTCTTTTTTTGTTTTTCATTTTTTTTTTCTATGTTAAACATACGTTTGCTTTTTCGGCTGCCACTCACCCTGATGTAGAAAGCAGCTTGCCCCTCGAATAATTAACTGCATGATTCTGCGCTGGAAAGAATCGGTGGCTTAATGTATAAAAACACGGAGCCGGCAGTTTTACGCTATTACGTTATTGCAAATTTTCCTCTAGTTGTTAGGTAGTACGCTAGTCAAAAGAGAGAAAGAGAAATGAAAAATCTAAGAAGAAAAACACCAACGCTCACGCAAACGACTCCATAAATAGATCAATAGTTAATGCATGTATAATGCAGTTCAGAAAAAATACATTTAAAAAAGTGCTGTTTGAAGTGTATCTTGCTGGTTCAACTTGAATCAATTTGTACTGTACTTCTGTTTGTAATCCTGTATATTATGATGTATTGCCACAACGCATTTTGGGATTTCTAATAAACATCTCTGGACCATTTTTAAAAAAATAGTATTGGACATTTGGTAAAATGTTGCATTTCTCTTTAAATGTGATTTTCTTAGTGTTATGTAATTCCTATGGGATTATTGTTTATTTTGATAGCTCATAAAAGGTGCAAAAATTTTATTATTTGTAGAATAAAAGTAATTATCTCGATGTCTGTGTTTAAAAGTGTGTGCATTTCGGGGTTTTGCTCAATGCTATTTTTCACGATTAACGGGGAAAGGATAAAAAACAAAAACAGAAATAGCACGTTGAAGAACCCAATCAGACGTACTCAGTGACTGTCTTTTCTACGCGTCCTCAAATTGAGTACCATCGCTACAAAAGTGCAAATATACGTTTATTTTGAAGTATGTACTTAATGTTGTTACTGCCTTGAGGAGAATCGGGGGTCCCCAGTCCCATTCCCCTTATGTATTATATGTACTCTATATAGCGCTTCTATATCTAAGCCACGGTCTAACGGAAAAAGAAGAACGGTGGCACTATCTGATCCATTTAACAAAACCGCAAGCAATAATTAGGAATCTATGCAATTTTTAAACAAATATGGGCCAATTAAAATATATATAAAAAATATATATATATTTTTCAACCAGCATTTTACTACTTATCTTTCCCATGCTGAATTATTTTGTTGTGATTTTGTACAGAATTTTTAATGAACTTTTATAAGGTCGATTTCCTTTTTTAACCCATGCAGCTCCATCAATATTTTATAATAAAAAGAAGTAAAAAAAAAAAGAAAAGTAGAATTATGTCTAATTTATATGAAAAGAAAAAAAAAATTAAATAATCTAACCAGCAGACAAGTGCTTAGAAATCTATTCTGTTGCCTTAGCACTTCTTTACTGTAAAATCATGCAAGCTTGCACAATTCTATTTTATTCTCCCACAAATTTATGTTGGTCTTTGGTGAAAGGAGGAAATTAAAAACTTGTATCCGAATAATAATAATAATAATAATAATAATAATAATAGTAAACCCTGTCCAAGGACTATTCATGCCTTGCACCCTATTCTTGCTGGGATAGGCTCCAGCTTCCTGGTGATCTTGCTCTGGATAAGCGGACTTAGAAATTTGATGAATGGATGGATGGATGAATGGATAATAATAATACTAATACTACTACTACTAACAATAATCATCATCATCCTCACCCTCATCATCTTATTATTATTATTATTATTATTATTATTATTCCTGTCCAGGAACGGCTCCTGCCTTTCGCCCTTTGCTTGCTAGGTTAGGATCCAGCCTGCCCACAATTCTGCCCAAGATAAAGCGGGTTTAGAAAATTAATGGATGGATAATATAATATAATATACTAATAACAATAGCCATAATGATAATATCTGATGCACCCTCTTCAGGAATTGTTCCTGCCTTGGTCTATATGCTTGCTGGGATAGACTCCAGCTTCCCCACCCAGCTCAGGATAAAGTGGGTTCAGAAAGTGAATGGATGGATAATATTAATATGGGTCTGAGAATGTTATGCTCAGTTAATAATGCCATGAAACACTGCAGACTGATAGGAGATAATAATAAAAATAATGCCCTACAGCCTCAAACTGGACTGAAAGGGTTTTTATTAATAATGGTTAATAAATAATAATAAAACTAAATTGCACCTTCACTCTTAAAAATGCTGGTTCTAAAATGGCACTTGACTGGGCTGTGTGGTTCCATTGCTCGATTTCATTCTGGGAAAGGTGATCAGCGAATTAAGTTGGTTCTTTGGACTTTGAAAAATGACTAAAATCTTTTAGTGTAGTAGGCAGGATACTGGCAGATTTTGAAAACCTGAACTTATCCTATGTTATCGTATTGAGTAAGAGTTCCTTTAAAAATCCTAAACCCATTGGTATTTCACAATTCTCTAGTGTCTGTTCAAGGTTACTTATGGAACCCATTACAGAATTAAAGGAGGGGTTCTTTCTAGACCCTTCTCACGGACCCCTCTTTCCCGCTTTGTAGAGCCACTTTGGCTCTATATTCTTAAGAGTGTTGTGTTGGTGCATGTAATCAATGGCGCTATAAATAAAGGATTGCTTGATTGGTTATAATCACACATATATCTGAAAGGCATATGGAGACCGTAATTGCACAAAAGGTTCTGATAAAACTAAAAAGCCAACATCTTTGTGACGGCAAACGCTGCTTGACTATCATATATTTTTGCACTGTTTCTTTTCTTTCTTTTTTTGTTTTTCATTTTTTTTTTCTATGTTAAACATACGTTTGCTTTTTCGGCTGCCACTCACCCTGATGTAGAAAGCAGCTTGCCCCTCGAATAATTAACTGCATGATTCTGCGCTGGAAAGAATCGGTGGCTTAATGTATAAAAACACGGAGCCGGCAGTTTTACGCTATTACGTTATTGCAAATTTTCCTCTAGTTGTTAGGTAGTACGCTAGTCAAAAGAGAGAAAGAGAAATGAAAAATCTAAGAAGAAAAACACCAACGCTCACGCAAACGACTCCATAAATAGATCAATAGTTAATGCATGTATAATGCAGTTCAGAAAAAATACATTTAAAAAAGTGCTGTTTGAAGTGTATCTTGCTGGTTCAACTTGAATCAATTTGTACTGTACTTCTGTTTGTAATCCTGTATATTATGATGTATTGCCACAACGCATTTTGGGATTTCTAATAAACATCTCTGGACCATTTTTAAAAAAATAGTATTGGACATTTGGTAAAATGTTGCATTTCTCTTTAAATGTGATTTTCTTAGTGTTATGTAATTCCTATGGGATTATTGTTTATTTTGATAGCTCATAAAAGGTGCAAAAATTTTATTATTTGTAGAATAAAAGTAATTATCTCGATGTCTGTGTTTAAAAGTGTGTGCATTTCGGGGTTTTGCTCAGGGCGAAGCAGTCATCTTTGGTCATGAAGTTAAAGCTGATAATTGTTATAGGAAGCAACTTTGGCTGCACAGAAACCGTTTAATTTGCGTCTAATAGAACAATAAATAAATAAATAAATACATTTCTTTTGGATCATCTTGAAAGCTAACACATGAAAATCTGAAAATAGTCTCTCTACAGGCCAGGTCGTTGTTTGAAGCACTATATTGAAAAGTGAAGTTAGAGAGAAAACGGGGACGGGAAGCATTTTTTAATTTTAAAATTCCAGAATCATATATATATATATATATATATATATATATATATATATATATATATATATATATATATATATATATATATATATATATACACTATCTCAACTAATCACAACTTTCTGTTTTCCCTTGGACGCCTGGCACTGATTGGGCACACCAGTCCTCGGCGGCAGCGCCTCTCGCTTTCTTTGTTTTGATCTCAGCTGACTGAGAATCTGCAGACAATCTGAGACGCCGAAGATCCGCCGGCCGCAGGTTCACATCGAACAAGTACAGCGGCTGGTGGATTCGCTCGTAATCCTGACATGGCAGGGGCACGAGAACGGGGGGTATTGTCGATTAATGACACGAATACAAAAGAGTGATTTTTTCTTCTGCCGCTTATATCAGCCCGGTCTTGTCCTGATTGTTTTATGTTTAATCCCTTCAGTGAAGAGCCAAGAGGAGGCTCAGATTCTTTCACGAACCAGCATTGGGATTAATCGAGACAAAATAGGTCAGAAGAACCAAATCTGCCTTTGTAAGCGCCGACTTTTTTATTATTATTATTATTATTATCGTTGTAGAATTACGATCGTTGTAGAATGGAGCTACACTCCATTTTGCCGAAAAAAAAACTCGCTAAACAACAGGAAGATTTCTTCAGTAAGTCAACGGACCAACTCACGTGCCACCATCTTTTTATTCAAACCAACTCGGTCACAGATGTTCCTTCTGCAGGGGAGGTTTTAATTTATGAAAATGATATTGTTTATGCATGAATGCACTCCGCATAACACAATGCTTTAATCTGATGGGAAAAAATACCACAGAACCAGTGCCAATGTCAGGAACATATTCTGCAGATTGTCTCGCTTTAATGTTTAATGACTATTTAAGAAAGCTTTTTCTCTCCCTTGGGCTCGCACCCACCGCGAGAAAAAGAGAAACCCCACCTGCCACCCAATCAGTTGTGTTTTTTTTTCATAGATTAAGGAGGGCTAAATAAATTTGGATCTCTTTCTCAAAAATCCTGATCTGATCATCAACACACCACCTAAATATTAATAGATAGATAGATAGATAGATAGATAGATAGATAGATAGATAGATAGATAGATAGATAGATAGATAGATAAGGCAAACAAGGCACTGTGAAATAACGTTAGATTTTAAAACAAATATATAATATGGGGAGAGATAGATAAATAGATAGGAAAAGAACAGGCAGAGGGAAAGGAAAGACTAATAAAATCCACTATAAAACAGATAGACAGATAAATGTGTATGATGAATAGATTATAAAAATATATATACAATAGACAGGAAAGGAACTACATGATAGACCTGTTTTCATTTATATTTTGTCATATTTCATTCTGTTTTATCTTTTTAATATTTTGTGTTGTCCTTGGATGTTGCACCAATGCCAGCAAGACAAATTCACTATATACTACTACTACTAATAATAATAATAAGAGATAGCAGGTAGATAGATAGATAGATAGATAGATAGATAGATAGATAGATAGATAGATAGATAGATATGAAAGGCACTAAATAATAATAATAGTAATAATAATAATAATAATAATAATAGATAGATAGATATGTAAGGCACTAAATATATAATGACAGATAGATAGATAGATAGATAGATAGATAGATAGATAGATATGAAAGGCACTATATAATGATAGATAGATAGATAGATAGATAGATAGATAGATATGAAAGGCACTAAATAATAATAATAGTAATAATAATAATAATAATAATAAATAATAGATAGATAGATAGATAGATAGATAGATAGATATGAAAGGCACTATATAATGACAGATAGATAGATAGATAGATAGATAGATAGATAGATAGATATTATTCTGTACTTTATTTATCCTTTTTAGTAAAAGTTCAATAACTAATCAGACTTTTCTCATATTTTTTCTGGCCTGCAGTTTAATTGGCCGTCGATTCCGCACTTTTTAAAATTATTTTTAATCGTTTTTCTCTCTTTCAGCCCGGCTTTCCGTTGAGTGTTCTCGGCGCTCCTCCATTTCAAGCCGGCGTTATTTTTAGGAGTCGGCACCTTCGATCATTTACAGGATACGTGCCAGCACGGCAGATAATGAGATGCCATTTCGGCGACACTTTCGTCTGTGCAGAAGCTTTCATTCTTAAGTCAGTCGCGTTTTTCTCGAGTTGTGACGCACACTCCGTAGACCCTTCGACGCCGGTAACCCAAATATGACGGCGATTATTATTTTATTGCTCTTGTAAGAATGTCAGAAACTCCACTTCAGCTTCAACTCAGTAATGTAACGAGCTCTGCTATCTCGTGAATATGCCGACTATTTTAAAATGTTGCACCCTTGTACTTTCAAGATTCGCGGATGTGAATTCGGATGGATGTTTGTAAATCTTTATGGTTGCCTCTGTTTTTGCATCAATAAGACCTAAAACGTGATCAGATGTTTACGTGGGCCCTGAATGAAGATGTTCCTAACAAACAAATGACATAAAAACATCACACTTGTTCATTTACCTATTAAGGAATGTTATCCAATGCTACATCTTTTTGTGTGAAAAACTACTGTGACAAGAAAAAGTATGTGAACTCTTTGGAAGTGACCGCATTTAAGAATAAAGTTGTTTTAAAATTTGTTCTGATCTTCAAGTAAGTTAAAATAATGAAAAAAGAAAAAAAAAAAGTCTGGTTTAACTGGTAATCTTCAAATTGAAGAAACACGATGTGCACCCCTCGGCTTTAACAGAAGCTAACCGGAGTCAGGAGTTAACAGTTCAACCAATGAATCGAGACGGGAGGTGTGGCTTAGAGACACTTTGACCAATAAATAGACTGAGACATTTTCAGATTGCTATTCAAAAGAAGACTCTGTTAAAGTGAATTTGGCCTCGCTAAAAGTAGATCTGTGAAGTTCTGCGCTTAGGAATTATCAAATTGTATCAACCCGTTAAGGGTTACAAAGCCATTTCAAACAGCAACAACAACATTTATTTCTATAGCACATTTTCATACAAATAGTATCACTCAAAGTGCTTTACATGATGAAGAAAATAGAATAAACGACAAAGTAAGGATTAGAATAAGACAACACTCATTAACATCGAATAAGAGTAAGGTCCGATGGCCAGGGAGGACAGAAAAAACAAAAAAAAAACTGCAAACGGCGGGAGAGAAAAAATAAAATCTGCAGGCCACGGGACCACCCAGTCCCCTCTGGGCATTCTACCTAACATAAATGAAACAGTCCTCTTTGTATTTAGGGTTCTCTCGGAAGGACTTGATGATGGTGGTCGTGTAGACTTCTGTAATCCATCAATGTAAGGACATCAAGGTGCTTTGATTAGGTGGTGGTGGTGGTGCGGGTCGCCACCACAGAAAACCAGGAAAAGAAACAGAAGAGAGCATAGGGGTTAGTACGGATTTTAAAGCCACCATGAATAGTAATGATAACAAATTGAATATGCAGAGCATCAGGATTAAATTAAAGTGAAGTTATGAGAAGGCCATGTTAAAGTAGTGAGTTTTTAGCAGTTTATTAAAGAGCTCCACCGTATCAGCCTGGTGAATTCCGATTGGCAGGCTGTTCCAGATTTGAGGTGCATAACAGCAGAAGGCCGCCCGCCCGCCTCATCAGTTCTTTTAAGTTTAGCTCTTGGAATTCTAAGCAGACACTCATTTGAGGATCTGAGGTTACAATTTAGTATATACAGTGGTGTGAAAAACTATTTGCCCCCTTCCTGATTTCTTATTCTTTTGCATGTTTGTCACACAAAATGTTTCTGATCATCAAACACATTTAACCATTAGTCAAATATAACACAAGTAAACACAAAATGCAGTTTTAAATGATGGTTTTATTATTTAGGAGAAAAAATCCAAACCTACATGGCCCTGTGTGAAAAAGTAATTGCCCCCTTGTTCAAAAATCACCTAACTGTGGTGTATCACACCTGAGTTCAATTACCTGATTACTGCCACACCTGTTTCAATCAAGAAATCCCTTCAATAGGAGCTGCCTGACACAGAGAAGTAGACCAAAAGCACCTCAAAAGCTAGACATCATGCCAAGATCCAAAGAAATTCAGGAACAAATGAGAACAGAAGTCATTGAGATCTATCAGTCTGGTAAAGGTTATAAAGCCATTTCTAAAGCTTTGGGACTCCAGCGAACCACAGTGAGAGCCATTATCCACAAATGGCAAAAACATGGAACAGTGGTGAACCTTCCCAGGAGTGGCCGGCCGACCAAAATTACCCCAAGAGCGCAGAGGCGACTCATCCGAGAGGTCACAAAAGACCCCAGGACAACGTCTAAAGAACTGCAGGCCTCACTTGCCTCAATTAAGGTCAGTGTTCACGACTCCACCATAAGAAAGAGACTGGGCAAAAACGGCCTGCATGGCAGATTTCCAAGACACAAACCACTGTTAAGCAAAAGAACATTAGGGCTCGTCTCAATTGTGCTAAGAAACATCTCAATGATTGCCAAGACTTTTGGAAAAATACCTTGTGGACTGATGAGACAAAAGTTGAACTTTTTGGTAGGCAAATGTCCTGTTACATCTGGCGTAAAAGGAACACAGCATTTCAGAAAAAGAACATCATACCAACAGTAAAATATGGTGGTGGTAGTGTGATGGTCTGGGGTTGTTTTGCTGCTTCAGGACCTGGAAGGCTTGCTGTGATAGATGGAACCATGAATTCTACTGTCTACCAAAAATCCTGAAGGAGAATGTCCGCCATCTGTTCGTCAACTCAAGCTGAAGCGATCTTGGGTGCTGCAACAGGACAATGACCCAAAACACACCAGCAAATCCACCTCTGAATGGCTGAAGAAAAACAAAATGAAGACTTTGGAGTGGCCTAGTCAAAGTCCTGACCTGAATCCAATTGAGATGCTATGGCATGACCTTAAAAAGGCGCTTCATGCTAGAAAACCCTCAAATAAAGCTGAATTACAACAATTCTGCAAAGATGAGTGGGCCAAAATTCCTCCAGAGCTGAAAAGACTCATTGCAAGTTATCGCAAACGCTTGATTGCAGTTATTGCTGCTAAGGGTGGCCCAACCAGTTATTAAGTTCAGGGGCAATTACTTTTCACACAGGGCCATGTAGGTTTGGATTTTTTTTTTCTCCCTAAATAATAAAAACCATCATTTAAAAACTGCATTTTGTGTTTACTTGTGTTATATTCGACTAATGGTTAAATGTGTTTGATGATCAGAAACATTTTGTGTGACAAACATGCAAAAGAATAAGAAATCAGGAAGGGGGCAAATAGTTTTTCACACCACTGTATGGTGTCAGACACTCCGATATATAAACAAATATATATATATATTATATAAATATATATACAAAGCGCTTAGATATTCATCAGTGCACACGGTATAAATCAGTGTTTCCCAGACTCGGTCCTGGGGACCCCCTGTGGCTGCAGGTTTTTTTTCCAACCAGATTCCTAATCAGTGACAACACTTGATAGCACTGATCTCATTTAATTAGCTAGGATTTTTTTTTTTTCTTTTATTCGACATTCAAAAAAGCACAGCAGCATGATTTTTACATTTATAAGACGTTTATAAATATTTCTGCTTTTGCTATAGAATTAAATGCTTAACTCTCTTTTGTTGATTTCAATATACTTTGCCCCCTTTGTTGTATCTTAATAATGACAACTTAAAATGAGCAGAGCAGACACCCAGGCAAACAACACTGAATAATCAAAGGCTGCAACTACTTTAGCAGGGGTGTCCAACTCGGGGCCTGGAGGGCTGCAGTGGCTGCAGGTTTTCATTCTAACCCTTTTCCTAATCAGTGACCAGTTTTCACTGCTAATTAACTTCTTTTCCTTTCATTTTAATAGCCCTGTTCTTAAGGATTCAGTCCTCTAAATTGATTCTTTTCTACAATAAATGGCAGTGAAACAAAAATGACACAAGCCAACTATCCATCCCGCTATATCCTAACTACAGGGTCACGGGGGTCTGCTGGAGCCAATCCCAGGGCACAAGGCAGGAAACAAACCCCGGGCAGGGCACACACATGCCCACCAAGAATGCTCCTAACCTGCATGTCTTTGGACTGTGGAAGGAAACTGGTTCACCTGGAGGAAACTCACACAGACATGGGGAGGACATGCAAACTCCACACAGGGAGGACTCGGGAAGCAAACCCGGGTCTCCTGCCTGCGAGGCAGCAGCAGCACTGCCCACTGCGCCACCGTGACAAGCCAACTAATGACCAGCTAAATTAGAACATCAAACTCCAACCAATTTCCATCCATCAGTCCATTCTCTTCCGCTTATCCGGGGTCGGGTCGCGGGGGCAGCAGCTTGAGCAGAGAGGCCCAGACTTCCCTCTCCCCTGCCACTTCTTCCCCAAGGCGTTCCCAGGCCAGCCGGGAGACATAGCCCCTCCAGCGTGTCACTCCAAGCAATTTCTTAATCAAAAGTCGATTCTTGCTTTTAATTAAACCCGTGATTTAATTCCATAGCTTGTTGCTGCTCTCATTCTGCCATAGTAGACATTTCCAAAACTGTGGATATTCCTTTTTATCTAAGAACACAGTCAAAATGTTTTGGTGACCTGAGCAGATTACCTTACTGAGACGTTCACCTTTCTTTATTTTCAGATACTGTGGTTAGCTGGTCACACGGCGTCTTGTTTTGTGTCTCATTCTTGTTAGGCTGCTAATTAAGGGAAAAGAAACAATTAGGAGGTCCAAGTCAAGTTAATTAAAACTTACTGTAAGGGACTGTGGTCTGATTGGACAGGAACACCTCTGGGTCAGGGGCTATAAAAGGATTATGGGCCAGTCCAGATACTGAGCTGAGCTGGGAGGTAGGAGGGCAAAGTGTCTGGGCGAGGAGGAAAGAGTATAATTGTGGTATTTATTAAGTATATGAGTAGTGTGGAGGGTGCTTTGTGCACGTTAGTGTTAACTAATAAAAAGTCTTGGACTTTTATCCAGTGTCTAGCGTGGTACCCGAGGGTTCAAGGGAGCACTAGCGCCCCCTACTGCCACACTGGCGTAGTGGGTGGTGTTTTGCACCTCCGTGAGGGTTGTCTGCCCACACAAATTTTGTTTTTAATGCAGGTCCCTTGCCAACAGACGGCCAGAGAATCCTGCCGACTACGCCAGTGTGGCAGTAGGGGGCGCTAGTGCTCCCTTGAACCCTCGGGTACCAATTGCACAAACTGCTCACTAATTAAGAAGATGGTTAGAATGAAAACCTGCAGCCACTGCGGCCCTCCAAGACCCATGTAGTTTAGAGTCCGACCCACTAATTAGTAAATAATGGATTAATTAAACAATTAGAACACCTGGAAAAGTAGAATGAAAATCAAGATGAAAATATTGTTAAAAAGAAAAAAAAATACATTGTTCCTATATAACTGCTTGGTACATTTTAATATTTTTTTTTCTGCAAACTTAGTTTTCTAGTTTCTATGTTGTTCCCTAAACACAGAACTTGGGAAATATCAGCTCACTTAATTAGCCCAGGAGTTCAATTAAAAACAGAAGTTGGTTGGAAGAAAAACCTGCAGCCACAGGGGGTCCCCAGGACCGCATTTTGGAAACATTGATGTAAATGAAGATCATTTAATACCATGGATGACCTGAAAGACAAAAGAAGGAACGGTGAATGAGGTAAAAAGGAACCTGACAGCTAAAGGCTTGAAGGAATCACTGGAGCAGGTGAACATCTCAGTTCACGAGTCTACCGCACAAAATGCAATTGAACGGCCGTGATGACCACGGAAGGACACCGAGGAAAAAAAAGAAAAATCTTCGCTGCAAGCCTGACGTTTACCAAAGATCATCATGAGACTGATGAAAGTAACGTTGAAGATTACAGGGTTAGGAGCCTGCGATGATACAGCACTAAACACCCGCCACACCACCTCTGGATCCCAGATTAGGACCCGAGAGCAGCCATACAACAGACGACACCTCGGCACCACACTAGTTCAGATGGCATGGTACATTGTGAGCTTTGTTATGGTGACTGGAGTGCCAATCCTGCCACCAACCCAATGGTGGGAGGTCCTATTTGCAGGACTGGTTAGGTCAGGTTAATGTCATACCCAGGATGGAGCAATTGCAGGTTTAAGGGCTTTGCTCAGGTGCCCAACAGAGTGGAATCCCTTTTGGCATTTATGGGATTTGAATGCCAGCTCAGACCCTTAGCCTCGGAGCCACCACTCCACCCATGAAGAATACTCATCGGTATACAGTATATGGCACGACTGTGGTGGGCTGGCGCCCTGCCCGGGGTTTGTTTCCTGCCTTGCACCCTGTGTTGGCTGGGATTGGCTCCAGCAGACCCCTGTGACCCAGTAGTTAGGATATAGCGGGCTGGATAATGGATGGATGGATGGATTTATGGCACAAAAAGGGCTCTGCATGCCAAAATGAAAAATGTCATTCCAATGATGAAGATTGGTGGAGGGAGCGTCATGATTTGGGGCTGCTTTGCTGTTTTGGGGTCTGGATAGCTCTCCCTAATAGAGGGGAAATGAATTAGTTTATCAAGGTGTCCTATGGGATAATGTCAAAGTGGTTGTCCACCATCTGAAGCTCAGTAGAAGCTGAATGATGGGGCAGAAAAAAAATGAAAACAACACAAAGAAAATCTGCCATTTAGAGTGGCCAAGTCCGAGCCCAAAGCTTGACCCAGTAGAGATATTGTGGAATGACCTGAAGGGAACCATTCACACCAGACCTCCTAAGAACATGGCTGAGCTGGAAAACTTCTGAAACGAAGACTGGTCCAGACTTCCTCTTGACGGTTATTCAAGGTCTAATCTGCTTGTGCCAAAGGAGATTCGACCAGCCATCAACTCCAAGGGCTCACTGACTTGTTCCACAGCAGAACGTGAATGTTTGATGGTTTCGTTCATTAAAGATGTGATGGGTTACCATACCATACCATACCATATTTATTTGTTGAGCGCTTAAAAACACAGCATTACAACTGACCAAAGCGCTGTACAGTTACAACAAGCAGGACTAAAAGCAAAATATTAAAAATAAACATTAAGAGAGAATTAAAACAGAGATACTAAAAACAGGTCAAGGGACCAAAATAAAATAGAGAAAATAGCAAAAGACAAGTGGAAAATGAAACAGGTTAAGAATGAAAAGCCAATGTGAAGAAGTGCGTTTTTAGGCGAGATTTGAATGTGGCGACTGAAGCGGCTTGCCTAACCACTAAGGGCAGGGTGCACAGATGGAGAAAGCCCTTTCACCACGAGCTTTAAAACGTGCCTTGGGAACGGTTAGGAGCAGCTGATCTGTGGATCTAAGAACACGAGGGGGATTGTGACAATGGAGCAAGACACTCAAATAGGCGGGGGCTAGACCGTTTAATGCCTTATAGGTTAGGAGGAGAATCTTAAAATCGATTCTGAATCTAACCGGCAGCCAGTGTAGGGTTTTCAAAATTGGTGAAATGTGTTGGATTCTGCTACTTCCAGTTAGAAGCCTTGCAGCCGCATTTTGAGCCAGTTGGAGTCTAGAAAGTGTGGCTTTACTGATACCATAAAGGCAGGAATTAGAGTAGTCAAGCCGGGACGTAATGAATGCATGAATTACTGATTCCAGGAGGTGGTTAGAAAGAATAGGCTTGAGTTTGGCGATTCGCCTTAGATGGAAAAAGCAGGATTTTACTGTGCTGTTGACTTGAGCATCCATTTTCAGGAACGTATCCATTTTGATTCCAAGATTGGAGACAGACGAAGTTACTGGAATGGGAAGAGAAACGAGGCCAAGGGGTGGAGCCTGTTTGCAGTCGGGACTAAAACAATGACCTCGGTTTTGAATCGTTCAGGTGAAGGAAGTTTACAGCCAGCCAGTCCTTAATGTCAGATAGGCAGTCGAGGAGAGGTTTGGTGGAGTCAGTTGGCTTGAGGGAGAAATAAATTTGGCAGTCGTCAGCATATAGGTGATATGAAATTGCATGCTTTCTAAAAATTGCACCTAAAGGCAGGATGTAGATTGAAAAAAGTAGTGGCCCTAAAATGGAACCCTGGGGAACCCCACATGGGAGTGGGACTGATTCAGATGAAAAATCGTCTAGCATGACTCTGAGAGTCCTGTTGCAGAAATATGACCTGAACCAGTCGAGGGCTAAGCCAGATACACCAGCCCAAGATTGAGTCGGAGATCATGATGTCGTGGTCGATTGTGTCGAAAGCAGCAGATAAGTCGAGAAGAACCATAACCACGTGGAATCCTGAGTCCAATGCCAAAAGGACGTCATTTAGGACACGTAAATGCGCGGTTTCTGTGCTGTGTTGGGGCCTAAAGCCTGACTGAAAAGATCCATTACCTGATGGTCCTGTAGGTGATGAGTTAATTGCTCATAAACTACTTTTCTAGTATTTTTGACAAGAAAGGTAGCTTGGAGATTGGACGAAGATTGGAAAGAATGGCAGGGTCAAGATCAGGTTTTTTCACAATTGGATGTACAACTGCGTGTTTGAAAGCATGAGGAACTATAGCCGAGGATAGACTACTAGTTATGATCTTTAGGACATCATATCGAATCACAGGAAACACATCTTTCAGCAGTCTGGACGGCACCACATCGTCCGGAGAGCCCGAAGGCTTCATTGAGGCAACGATTTTTCCAGATGGGGAGCGAAATAGGTTCAAAGCTGGTGAGGGAACCGTGCAGGAGCGGCTAAATCAACAGAGCCAGAAGAAGAAATGGAGATCTGGGATCTAATGTTCGTGACCTTATCCAGAAAAAACGTGAGGATCTGATTACAAAGAGCAGTGGAGGCAGCAGAGAAAACAGTTACGGCTGGAGAGAGGACAGCATTTAGTGTTTTGTATAAGACACGTTGATCGCCAGAGTTTTTTGAGATGATGTCAGCGAAAAAACGGTTCCTTGCACCTCTGACGCTCTCTGGTATTGGGACCACGCGTCACTCATGCAGTCGAAGGTAACAGTGAGACCATCTTTCCTCCATTTACGTTCTAGCCGCCTACAGTTTTGCCTGATGGAGCGAGTTTGTTCATTTAGCCATGGGTCATGCTTGACTTTGGATTGTCTCCGTTTGAGTGGGGCTACGACATCCATCACAGAACAGCAGGAAGTGTGGAAAGTTTGCAATAAAACATCAGCATCCGTGGATTCACATGATGTGGAGATTGGTGAAAAAGCAGCTGTAAAATCTTCAGCAGCAGAGGGGGGAATGACACGGGAGGGACGAGTGGTGGTGGATTTACCATGCTCAACAGAGACCAAATCCAGATTAAACAGAACAGGCGAGTGATCAGAAAAGCTGGGAGGTAGAATGTCCAAGTCACTGATTCTGAGACCGAGAAAGAACCAGGTCCAGTGTGAACCTGTCCATGTGTTGGTCTGTTCACTAGTTGAGAGAGACCAAAGGAGTCAATAATGTCCAGAAAGTCTTTTGCTAGAGGATTAAGGGGACAGCAGACATGGACATTAAAATCACCCAAACAAAGGAAGCGATCATATCTGCAGGTAATATCAGCCAGGAAAGCTGCAAATTCATCTAAAAAGTTCTTATTGTATTTTGGAGGGCGATAAATGAGTGTGCACAGCAGCGGTGGTGAGCAGACTAGTTCAAACATACTGAGCTCAAAAGTTGAAGGGGAAAATGAAAGGGGAAAGGAAGGGCGGTTGCAAATAAAATCAGATTTAAATAAGGTCAATAAGCCACCGCCCGCGCGCGCCTCGGCGTGTTGATAAAGGAACATCCCGGAGGCAAAACTTCAGTGAGTGGGAGCGTCTCGCCTGGTAAAACCAGGTTTCAGCGGTACATAAAAAATCCAGGCCATTAGAAAGAAAAAAGTCTTTCAGGATGAAAGTTTTGTTCACGACCAATCTGGCATTTATCAGCGCGAAACGAACCGGCTGGGAGGACGTCAACAGAGACGTACCAGCCGTGGCGGTTGATATTGTCATGATATGGCGTAGGTTGTTAAAGTTCACCCCCCGGCGGCGGTGACGGAGCGAGGCAGGGAGGTACATCGGAGCGTCCGAGGGCAAATGGCATTCCGGCAACATTACCTCATGTTGGGAGCCTGGAGAGTTGTTCCTAGAGAGGATCCGGGAAGCTCGGAGCTCGGGTTCTCATTGTCAATGTGTTATTAGGTTATTGTGTTGGCCCATACTTAATAATAATGATAACAGATTTTATTTATAGACTTGTGACTCAAATGAAGATCACCTCACACTTCATGCTGAAAGCCAAGTCATTCCAAAGGGTTCACATTCCCTTTCTTGCCACCATATGTGGACCTCTGGGATTACCAGCTCATTTGAAGTCAGGCTTTTCAGTCAACATGACACCAATCAGGTGTGAATGTGGGAGACCCTGCATTCTCATCAGTTGGGGTCTTCACTGTCTAAGACTGATGTTCACCACGTAACTTTATGGAATTGTGTGCTGCCTCAGTCATAGGAAATTTCTCGGAACTCCGAGATAAAGAGTTTTTGATGCCCACCAGGCTGTAAAGAGTTACAATCCCAGGTCATAAAGGGTTTGGATTCCAACAGTCCACCGTCAGGGAGATTGTGCATAAATTGAGGAAACTTAGCACCATTGGAGTGGTCGACCAACAAAGATCACTCCAAGAGCAAGGTGTGTAAAATTCTAGGAGGTCACAAGTGACCCCAGTTTAATGTTTAAGGGACTAAATCCTCTCTTGCATTGCATTGTCTAATTCATTGTTCAATAGTTTACCATCAGGACAACACTGAACAACAATAGCAGGAAGCATTGGAACAGGCGAACCTCTCAGTTCATGACTACAAGCCACTACTTTTCCAAGAAGGACATTGCTGCTTGTCCAAAGTTTGACAAAGACCCCGTAGATGAGCCAGAAGCCTACTGGAAGAATGTTCTGTGGACTGATGAGAACTTTTTGGATTGAAAGAGAAGTGAGGTGTGTGTGGGGATAAAGTGAGGTCCGCTGCTGATTGTCTTTTTAACTCTTTCAGGGCTGATGTCAAAAGGAGGCGTTGATGATGGTAATCAACTGTAAACTGTGACAAAACCAGCCATTACGTTTTAGTTGGACTCTCATTGCCAGAAGGATTGACCGAGATATCCTGTACTCATGAGAATAGCAAGGAGCAAACAACGTCAAAAATGGCACTGACATCTGTCGAGAGATCAAAGTAAATACGTAAGGCACAATACTCTGAACTGGACAATGACTTGTCGGACTCTGATTTTGACAAAAGTGATCTAAAATGATTTATGAGAGATTCCAGCTTCAGCTGATCCTGGTAATGACATTGTTCGCCAGGGACGACTGTCACTTAACAATAAGAGGTAGAAACCAGATTGTAATGCACTGTGACCGTGATCGCGACTGCTGTCCCAGCCATGTGAAGAGAGCGTAGCAGCAAGCCTGGCAAACTGGCAGCCACAGCGTGCAGAAACAAACGTTTTATGTTGATTTCTGTGAGAAAACATAACTTTCCAGAAACTACGTTTTTTGGAAAAAATATTCAGCCCTCAAGGAGTTAAATAAATAATCGCCGGGCTCGTGGCTTAAGGAGGGGGTGTGGTAGTGAGGCTGGAGTGGTTCCTGGGCGCGATGCGGTGCTGGTGTTTCCACACTTAAGTGCACAGGTGAGGAATCGCCCGTGTCCGTGATTGATGCCCGGAGCTGCTAATCGCCACACCTGTGCCACATCCCCACGTATAAAACGAGAAGCGCAAGTCCGACCTCGGGGGGAAATGGGGGGGGGGGAGATTAAAATGAAGACGGAAAGAAATAAGAAAAGCAACAGCAGTTCAAAACATGCTGAAGAGCAGTCTCGGAGAGGACAATCCGGCCACCTAGTGAAGAAGGGCAGCATGAATAGGGGCCCCCAATGAGGAGCATGGGTTATGGCGCTCTAGAGGCAGGTTGGCCCCACTGAACAATGGCATGGAGTGGGACTAGCATGGCTGATCACCCCCCCACCCCTCAGGGACTGCTGCGAGTGCATGAAGGATGATGGGAGGAGAGACGACCTCAGATGGTCTGGCTGCGCTGTGAAGAGGCGGCCAAGACCATGGAGCGGCTGCTGCTTCACCACCTGAGGCCACAGGTCCGCCATGCCCTCGACCCTCTGCAGTTCGCATACCAGGAGAAGGTGGGAGCGGAGGATGTCGTTATCTCTATGCTACACCGATCCCTCTCCCACTTGGACGGTGGCAGTGGTGCTGTAAGAATTATGTTTCTGGACTTCTTTAGCACCTTCAACACCATCCAACCTCTGCTCCTTAGGGACAAGCTGACAGAGATGGGAGTAGATTCACACCTGGTGCCATGGATCATGGACTATCTTACAGACAGTCTCGGGAACTGCAGGTCTGACATTGTGGTCAGCAACACAGGAGGGCTGCAGGGGACTGGACTTTCTCCAGTCCTGTTCAGCCAACATACATCAGACTTCCAATACAACTCGGAGTCCTGCCACGTGCAAAAGTTCACTGACGACACTGCTATGGTGGGCTGCATCAGGAGTGTGCAGGAGGAGGAGTACAGGAAGTTAATCAAAGACTTTGTTAAATGGTGCGACTCAAACCACTTACACCTGAACACCAGTAAGACCAAGGAGCTGGTGGTGGATTTTAAGAGGCCCAGGCCCCTCATAGACCCCGTGATCATCAGAGGTGACAGTGCAGAGGGTGCAGACCTATAAATACCTGGGAGTGCAGCTGGATGATAAATTGGACTGGACTGCCAATACTGATGATCTGTGTAAGAGAGGACAGAGCTGACTATACTTCATTAGAAGGCTGGCGTCCTTCAACATCTGCAATAAGATGCTGCAGATGTTCTATCAGACGGTTGTGGCGAGTGCCCTCTTTTACGCGGTGGTGTGCTGGGGAGGCAGCATAAAGAAGAGGGACGCCTCACGCCTGGACAAACTGATGAGGAAGGCAGGCTGTATTGTAGGCACGGAGCTGGATAGTTTGACATCCGTGGCAGAGCAACGGGTGCTGAGCAGACTCCTGTCAATCATGGAGAATCCACTGCATCCACTGAACAGGATCATCTCCAGACAGAGGAGCAGCTTCAGCGACAGACTGATGTCACCGTCCTGCTCCACTGACAGACTGAGGAGACCCCACACTATGCGACTCTTCAATTCCACCCGGGGGGGTAAACATTAACATTATACAAAGTTATTGTCTGTTATCACTCTTTAATTTAATATTGTTTTTTATCAGTATGCTGCTGCTGGAGTATGGGAATTTCCCCTTGGGATTAAAAAAGTATCTATCTATCTATCTATCTATCTATCTATCTATCTATCTATTATATAGTGCCTTTCACTCTATCTATCTATCTATCTATCTATCTATCTATCTATCTGTTATATAGTGCCTTTCATGTCTATCTATCTATCTATCTATCTATCTATCTATCTATCTATCTATTATATAGTGCCTTTCACTCTATCTATCTATCTATCTATCTATCTATCTATCTATCTATCTATCTATCTATTATATAGTGCCTTTCACTCTATCTATCTATCTATCTATCTATCTATCTATCTATCTATCTATCTATCTATCTATCTATCTATCTATTATATAGTGCCTTTCACTCTATCTATCTATCTATCTATCTATCTATCTATCTATCTATCTATCTATCTGTTATATAGTGCCTTTCACTCTATCTATCTATCTATCTATCTATCTATCTATCTATCTATCTATCTATCTATCTATCTATTATATAGTGCCTTTCACTCTATCTATCTATCTATCTATCTATCTATCTATCTATCTATCTATTATATAGTGCCTTTCACTCTATCTATCTATCTATCTATCTATCTATCTATCTATCTATCTATCTATCTATCTATCTATTATATAGTGCCTTTCACTCTATCTATCTATCTATCTATCTATCTATCTATCTATCTATCTATCTATCTATCTGTTATATAGTGCCTTTCACTCTATCTATCTATCTATCTATCTATCTATCTATCTATCTATCTATCTATCTATTATATAGTGCCTTTCACTCTATCTATCTATCTATCTATCTATCTATCTATCTATCTATCTATCTATCTATCTGTTATATAGTGCCTTTCATATCTATCTATCTATCTATCTAAGACGGGGGTCAGGGGTTGAAGTTCGTGGCTGCCAAGTCTCTGCCAACTACGCTAGTGATGAGTGAGCCGGGGAGACGAAGAAGGAGGAGGGCTGGGATCTGAAGGAGCCAGTGACTACATTTCTAACCTCTACATTTAATGGATTTATTTATTGTATTTTTATTCCCCACTATCCACTTCATTTTATGGATTATTTACTGATGAATTTTTTTGAAGCACTGCACTATGGACACCGTTTTTGGTTTGGTTTTGATTCCTACTAATAAAAGCATGGAACACTTTCTCCACCACCCCCTTGCTCCATGTGTGATTTGTCCCCATCAGTCAGCTCCTTTGGTCGTAATTATCGACGGTGTTGGGTTCAAGGGGGAGCCTGGAGTGGACCGGCACCGTCTCAATGTGCTGAGGAGCAAAGACTGCATGTCAGCAATGGAAAATGGTGGTGGTGGTGGGATCATGGTGGTTGGACCTGCTTTACTGCCTCCGGACCAAGATGGTTTGCTATTTTTAATGGAGCTGTGACTAATGAATTGTGCCATCAAATTGTACAGGAAATGGTCAGGGTATCCATTGTAAGAGATCATACAGACCATGATGAAGAGTTGGGGCAAAACCCGGGTGACCTCATATAAGTGAAGTTAAACAGTAGAAATTACGGAGACATCTTTTCGGATGCGAGTTCTCAATTGAATGGATTTCAAAATGGTAGATCTTCCTGTCTTAAGTCCTTCTGACAGGAAGAGGCAGATCCAGGTGGATGGACACCAGAAATGGCATCATTGGCGGTGTAGCCGTCAGTCTTCTGATTTGGACAGAGACAACTTTTTTCTCATTTTGTTCTGTACATCACCACAATGAATTTTAAATGACACAACTCCGATGCAGTTGAAGTGCAGACTTTTAGCTTTAATTCAGTGAGTTGAACAAAACGATGGCATAAAATGTGAGGCAACTAAAGTATTTTTTTAACACAATCCCTTCATTTCAGGGGGCTCAAAAGTAATTGGCCAATTGGCTCAAAGGCTATTTCATGGTCAGGTGTGTTCAAGTCCGTCGTGACGTCTTATCAATGAAGCTGATAAAAGGCCTGGCGTTGATCTGAGGTGTGGTGCTTGCATGTGAAGATTTTGCTGTGAACAGACAACATGCGGTCAAAGGAGCTCTCCATGCAGGTGACAGAAGCCATCCTTAAGCTGCGAAAACAGAAAAAACCCATCTGAGAAATTACTACAATATTACGAGTGGCAAAATCTCCAGTTTGGTACATCCTGAGAAAGAAAGCAAGCACTGGTGAACTCAGCAACAAAAAGACCTGGACGTCCACAGAAGACAACAGTGGTGGATGAGCGCAGAATCATTTCCATGGTGAAGAGAAACCCCTTGACAACAGCCCACCAAGTGAACAACACTCTATAGGGCTTGGTTGGCGTATCGATATCCAAGTCTACCATCAAGAGAAGACTGCATGACAGTAAATCCAGAGGGTGCACTGCAAGGTGCCAGCCACTCATAAGCCTCAAGAATAGAAAGGCTAGATTGGACTTTACTAAAGAACATCTAAAAAAGCCAGCAGAGTTCTGGAAAAACATTCTTTGGAGAGATGAAACCAAGATCAACCTCTACCAGAATGATGGCAAGAAAAAAGGATGGAGAAGGCGTGGAACAGCTCATCATCCAAAGCATAGCACATCATCTGTAAAACACGTGGAGTCAGGCAGTGTGATGGCTGCCAGTGGCACTGGGACACTCGTGTTTATTGATGAGGTGACACAGGACAGAAGCAGCCGAATGAATTCTGAGGTGTTCAGAGACATACTGTCTGCTCAAATCCAGCTAAATGCAGTCAAATTGATTGGGCGGGGCGTTTCATGATACAGATGGACAATGACCCAAAACATACAGCCAAAGCAACCCAGGAGTTTATTAAAGCAAAGAAGTGGACAATTCTTGAATGGCCAAGTCAGTCACCTGATCTTAACCCAACTGAGCAGGCATTTCACTTGTTGAAGACTAAACTTCAGACAGAAAGGCCGACAAACAAACAGCAACTGAAAGTAAAGGCCTGGCAGAGCATTAAAAAGGAGGAAACCCAGCATCTGGTGATGTCCAGGAGTTCAAGACTTCAGGCTGGCATTGCCAGCAAAGGGTTTTCAACCAAGTATTAGAAATGAACATTTGATTTCCAGTTATTTAATTTGTCCAATTACTTTTGAGCCCCTGAAATGAAGGGATTGTGTTCAAAAAATACTTTAGTTGACTCACATTTTTATGCAATCGTTTTGTTCACCCACTGAATTAAAGCTATAAGTCTGCACTTCAATGTCATCTGAATTGTGTCATTTAAAATTCATTGTGGTGATGTACAGAACAAAATGAGAAAAAAGTCGTCTCTGTCCAAATATTTATGGACCTAACTGTATATATATATATATATATATATATATACATTATATATATATTCATCCATCCATTACTCAACCCACTATATCTTAATTACAGGGTCATGGGGGTCTGCGGGGGCCAATCCCAGCCAACACAGGGCACGAGGCAGGAAACAAACACCAGGCAGAGCGCCAGCCCACTGCAGTATATATATATATATATTATATATATTGTGGACTTGACCCGGACACAGACAGGTGGACATGTTCTTCAACCACCACACGTGTTTATTTACAATATTTACAATAATATATTGGTCACTCAGACCCAATTCAATGTGCACAAACCCCAACAGTCAGTCCTGGCCTCAAAATGCCTTCTTCTCGGGCCGCCTCCACACTCCTCTCGTGCCTCGTCCTTCTTCCACCCGACTCTAGCCTTGAATGAAGGGAGACGGCCCCTTTTATACACTCCCGGACGAGCTCCAGGTGGTTCCCGGCATTCCCCTCTTGGCCACGCCCCAGCGTGGTGGAAGTGCCGGCTGTTCTCCCGGCAGCTCTCCGGGTGTCCGTCTAATTTTTCTCCCCAGCACTTCCTGGTGTGGCGGAAGTGCTGAGGTCACAAGTCCCCAAGGCATTGGGGTGCCTCCTGGCGGTGACCACGGGCACCTACAGGGTGGGGCCCCCAAAGCAACCAGGAAGGCGGCCCCCACGTGATCCCAGATTGGCACACGCCCACTTCCGGTCCTTCAGGGCGTCCCGGCCGGGTCATGGCCCCTGGCATCCTCGACTATATATATATATATATATACACACACACAATGGTAAGGCACATTTATACATTTATAGCGGTGACAGAGACAGAGCGGAGAGGGCGCATTTGTTCTTCAGCCTCCATGTGTTCTAAATTCGCAGTTGCAATTCCACAATTCACACTCATTCAATACAACTGAAAGTATCAAGTGGTATACAAAAAAAAAAGGATTTCAATTTTGAACTTTATTGAAATATTTAGCTGTTTTGAAAAGCTTTTAATTCTGATGCTTTGATCAATTTTTTATTTTGTTAATATTTTGTGATTGTAAATGAAGTCAATGCGCCTATCCTTCTCCTCAAAAATCTCCGTCAATTTCTTATAAAAGTCCTCGTTATTTTCCTTTATTTTAAAAAATCTTAATCTTCCATTTTAGCAGTCAGTCCGAACAAAAAAATAAAAATAAATGAACCGCGGCAGGGCCCTTGACTTTCTGATGTCGCTAACTTATCTGCGCCTCTGCACAGAAGAACAGCAGCAACGAGCACCTGTTGGCTCACATTCGCCCCCTTCAGGACGGCACGGTACTGTCTGCCTCACTCAGTTTGTGCCTTTTCACTGCGGTTTTATGTCAGCTCAGAAAGACTAAATACGTCACACACATTCATTAAAGATATTAGCCAGACTGTGGAGAGTTGGGGTGTATAATAAACGTGTCTGCAAACCTGATATTGGTGACATACAGAGAGACAGTGACAGGCATGTGACAATTGCAGTGTGTGACGAGAGCGCAGTCCGAGGTGAGGTGAGGCTCGTCACTGCAGCACCTCACGTTTCTCCCTTGTATGTGCAAATTCAACAATTTTGACTATAAAAATGTATCAAAGTTATTGGAATCATACAGAAAACACATTTATAGCACAGACCAGCGGACACTTTGATTTGATGTCATCATTATTAGATTTTTTTATTTTTTACGATGACTGGTGAGGCAGAGCCCTGCTCCTAACTCCATCTCATAAGGTGCCTATCACACATCTGCACATAGGAGACATCCTCAGGGCTGCAGAGAGATAAGAAACACCACCGCCTGGACAAGGAGGCACTCCTGCTAATACATCATCTTTTTTTCCCACCTTTCGGACTGATGGTAGTTGGATGTCAAGTGCCCTCCCTTCCCGTCAAGTGCCCACTTATGTCATCTAAATGAAGAAATGAGCCTGTGCATCAAGAGAAGCCTCACAGGCTGCCATTCCAGTTTAACGCACTTGAGGAATGATACCTGCTGCCATTTGGGTTCACAGCATTGAAGATTTCTGAAGGACTTTACCTGACGCACACCCGATCGGAACTTCAGCTCTGTATGGCTTTACGGTAGCACAGAGATTTCAGAAACTTTACCTGCTGACAATCAGGACCACCGAATCCAAGAGCTCCCACCTAGTGAGTTTTGCAATATGAGTGAAGTCTGAAACACTTTACCTGCTGTCAATGGGATTCACTAAATCAAAAGTTTTACGTAACGGTCATTGGGGTTAATGACGTCAAAGAGGTTTGAAAAACTTTAACTGCTGCCAGTCGGCTTCATCAAATTAAAGAGTTTTGAAGAACGTTATCTGCTGCCTATCTCGATGGGGACCACTAAATCAAAGAGAGCTAATGAAGTTCACCTGAGTCCCTTTGGCTTTTACGATATGAGTGCTGCTCAGATTAAATAAGATGAAATCAAACAAATCAATCAGGACCAGATAATATTTATCCTCGAGTTCTTAAGGAGGCCAGCGAGTTCAGATATAAACCCTTGACGCATATGTTTAGGAAGTCGCTGTGCACTGGAGAGACTCCAAAGGACTGGAAAATGGCAAATATCATCCTGTTATATAAAAAGGGTGACAGGGCAGATCAGAGCAACTACAGGCCAGTAAGCTTAATGGGCATCACAGGAAAATTAATGGAAATAATTATTAAGGATGATTGAGCAGCACATGGCAAGGACAGGACAGTCAGCACTGGGACTTGTTTTATTAACATGTTGGAATTCTATGAGGAGGCAACAAAAGGATACGAGCAAAGTGGAGCAGATGAGATTATTGATCTGGACTTTCAGAAAGCATTTGATGAGGTGCCACATAGAAGGGTGGGCATCAAATTAAAACAAGTGGCAGTTCAGGGTGATGTTTTTAGATGGGTGCAGAATTGGCTCAGACACAGGAAGCAGAGGGTGATGGTGTGAGGAGCCTCATCAGAATTGGGTGAAGTTAAGAGTGGTGACCAGCAGGGGGCAGTGCAGGGGCTGCTGCTATTTTTAATATTTATAAATGATTTAGATAGGAATATAAATAACAAGCTGGTTACGTTTGCAGATGATACCAAGATAGGTGGATTAGCAGATAATTTGAAATCCAATATATCATTACAGAAGGACTTGGATAGCAGACAGGCTTGGGCAGATTTGTGGCAGATGAAATTTAATGTCAGTAAATGTAAAGAATTACACATAGGAAGTAAAAATGTGAGGTTTGAATACACAATGGGCAGTCAGAAAATTGAGAGTCCATCTTATGAGAAGGATTTAGGGGTCGTAGTGGACTCTAAGCTATCAACTGCCAGTCAGTGTTCAGAGGCCATTAAGAAGGTTAATAGAGTGTCAGGTTATATAGCGCCTTGATGTGTGGAGTACAAGTCACAGGAGGTTCTGCTTAAGCTTTACAACACACTGGTGAGGCCTCATCTGGAGTCCTGTGTGCAGTTTTGGGCCCACCAGACATAGCAGCACAAGAGAAGGTCCAGAGAAGAGTGACTAGGCTGATTCCAGGACTACAGGGGATGAGTTATGAGGAAAGATTAAAAGAGCTGAGCCTTTACAGTTTAAGCAAAAGAAGATTAAGAGGAGACCTGAGTGAAGTGTTTAAAATGATGAAGGGCGTCAGTCCAGTGGATCGAGATAGTGACTTTAAAATGAGTTCATCAAGAACACGGGGACACAGTTGGAAACTTGTGAAGGGGAAATTTCACACAAACATTAGGAAGTTTTTCTTTACACAAAGAATGATAGACACTTGGGATAAGCGACCAAGTAGTGTGGTAGACAGTAAGACGTTAGGGACTTTCAAAACTCAACTGGACTGGAGAGCTTTGTTGGGCCTGTTCTCGTCTCGATTGTTCTAATGTTCTAATATCAAATATTACTTGTTGCAAATTGGTTTAATAAGAGTCTAGTAGAACTTTATTATTGGCCAATGGAATTCTGGATATCAAGGACTTTGTGAAGAACTTTACCTGCTGCCAATCGGGGTTCACAATTTCAAAGAGGTTGGATATACTTTACCTGCTGGTATGTGGGTGTTAGGGTATCAGATAAGAAGATTTTCCAGTTGCCATTTGGGTCCATAAATTCAAAAGGGTTTGACGATCATTGTCTGCTGCCTACCAGGATTCACAACATCCAAGAGGTGTTTGAAAAGCTTTACAATATCGATGTGGTTTGAGAACCTTTAGGTGCCACCAGTCAGGTTCACACCATTAAAGAGATCTCAGAAACCTCCCCCGCTGCTAATCAGGTTTGTCATGCTATAAAAAAGGTTTGAATAACTTTACGTGGCTCCCATCAAAGTTCAAGCTACCAAGGAGGTTGGCGAGTCTCTGGAGGTTTTTAGTAATTAAAAGACAAGAACTATTCATGAACCTGTGATCACACCAGAGGTGAGAGGAGGAAGAGGTGAGAGAACAGCAGCCGCCGCCGCTCAAACCCGTTCAGTGGGTGAATGAATGCCTATGAATATCATTTTCCAGTGACGTCTTTAGCATGTTCTCACCTGCTGCCGTGTGAAACCCTTTCCAAACTCATAGTTCATGCAAAATGCACATGCGATATTTTGTGTGTCTCTCTTTGCTTCTCATTTCATTTTCAATTTGCCACTCTTATCTTCCTCGATGGCTTTAAATACTGCAACATGAAAATGGACTCCTAGTTCACAAACGTGGAATGTTAAGACTTTAATGATAATGGAATTCAGATGAGAGAAGAGGTAAAGTATTGAACTGTTCAAGGTAATGTGATCTGGTATGTCATGCACAGAAAGAAAGAAAGAAAGAAAGAAAGAAAGAAAGAAAGAAAGAAAGAAAGAAAGAAAGAAAGAAAGAAAGAAAGAAAGAAAGAAAGAAAGAAAGAAAGAAAGAAAGAAAGAAATGTGTTTTAAATATACCGTAGCCTGTAGGGTGCATCCTGGGACCTCAAGCCCTCAACACAACAGCACAACAATGAATTAGTCAATTGTAGGATTCTGCCACACAGACTGCCTGGAATCCTGCCGACTACGCCAATTTCAAAGAAACACTAATGGACAGTAAAAGCGGAAAAAAAGAATCCAGTTTTCTGTACTGCTTCCAAACTGTAAAACTAGACACATGACCTGTAGATATTTGAGAACATCTTCTGTGGTGGTTTTTCCTGATATATTCACAGACACTTTAATAGTGTTAGGAAGCTACTGAGCCCCATTCGTAATCTGTTTGAATGAATTATTAACTCGTTCGAACGATCCACTGGACTAATTCCCTTTATAATTTTGAACAATTCACCAGGTCTCCACCTAATCTTCTTTTTCTTAAACTGTAAAGCAGGGGTCGCCAACTCTGGTCCTGGAGGGCCGCAGTGGCTGCTGCAGGTTTTCATTCTCACCCTTTTCTTAATCAGTGCCCTGTTTCTGCTGCTAATTAAACTTCTTTTGAATTCATTTTAATTGACCTGGTCTTGAAGACTCAGACCTCTCAGTTGTTTCCTTTTCCTTAATTAGCAGCCAAACAATAATGAGATACAAAATGAGCCAAAACAAACTGGTGTCCATCACTAGTATCTGATAAAAAAGAAAGATGAAGGTCTCAGGAATGATGATCTGCTCTTAGAAAAAAGAAAATCCACACTTTCAGAAAAAATGTCTGCTATTTTTATTGCACAATGAGAGCAGCAACAAGACATGGAATTAAAGAACGAGTTTAATTAACGATGAGACTCAGTGCCTTATTAAGCAACTGGTTGGAGTGACATTGGTTGGAGTCTGAGGCCCTGACTTAGCTGGTCTTCTGTTGGCTCACTCACTTCACATTTCACTACTGTTTAAGGAAAGAAATGAAGCAATTCAGAGGAACGATGAAGAAATTTAGGAAAACATTAATTAAAAAACAAGTCAATTAAAATTAATTGAAAAGAAGTTAATTAGCAACAAAAACAGATAATTAATTAAGAAAACCTGCAGCCACTGCGGCCCTGCAGGACTGGAGTCGGGCACCCCTGCTGTAAAGGCTCAGCTCTTTTAATCTTTCATCATAACTCATCCCCTCTAGCCCTGAATCAGCCTAGTCGTTCTTCTCTGGACCTTTTCTTGTGCTGTTATGTCCTTTTTGTAGCCTGGACACCAAAACTGCACACATGACTCCAGATGAGGCCTCACCAGTGTGTTATAAAGCTTGAGCAGAACCTCCTGTGACTTGTACTGCACACCTCAAGGCGCTATATAACCTGACATTCTGTTAACGGCTTCTTAATGGCTTCTGAACACTGACTGGCAGTTGATGGTGTCAAGTCCACTACGACTCCTAAATCCTTCCCATGAGGCGGACTCTCAATTTTCAGACCTCCAGTTGTGCATTCAAACCTCAAAATTTTTACGTCTTGCATGCAATTCTTTACATTTACTGACATTGTCATCTGCCACAAATTTGCCCAAATGTTTATGCTGTCCAGTCTTCAAATCAGCCTGGTCGCTCTTCTCTGGACCTTCTCTAGTGCTGTTATGTCTTTATGGAGACCAGGCCCGTTGCGACAAGGCAGGCAAACCAAGCAATTGCTTGGGGCCCCGAGCTGGCCTGGGGCCCCAAGACGACTGGTTAAGAATAAAATGCAGCGACAAACTGTGTGAGCGCCCCATTGATAGTGAATGCAGTAAAGTGCAATGACACTGTTATCGGGATCCCCCTCAAGGAGGCCCCCCTCGCTGACAGCAGCCAGCCAACCACGCGATCTCTGCTGCCGGCAAAATACAAAACTTCCTCGGCAGTCATGAAGCGGAATTATGCTTCAGGAAGCCAAAAAAGAAAGAAGAGAAAGGAAGAGGAGGATAAGAAAAAAGAAGACAGTGGTAAGTGATAAATTACACACATAAAATAGCTCTACTTGTCTTGTACAAATGGTGCAATTTTGCAGCAGGTAGGCTAGCAGAAATATGTACAGTATGGCTATGCTGTGGTTCCTTTGTGTGCGTGCGGGGGACCTCCATGTCCATTTTGCTTGGGGCCCCCAAATTCCTTCAAACGGCCCTGATGGAGATCCAAACTGCACACAGGACTCCAGATGAGGCCTCGCCAGTGTGTTATAAAGCTTGAGCAGAACCTCTTGTGACTTGTACTGCACACATCAAGGCGCTATATAACCTGACATTCTGTTAGCCTTCTTAATGGCTTGTCTGGAAGTCGATAGCTTAGAGTCCACTACAACTGCTAAATCCTTCTCATTAGGTGGTCTCTCGATTTTCAGACCCCCATTGTGTATTCAACCTGCACATTTTACTTCCTATGTGTAATTCTTTACATTTACTGACATTAAATGGTTACAAGTCTCCACTCCATCAATCTTTCCTCATGACTCGCCCCCTGTAGCCCTCAATCAGCCTTGTCACTTTTCTCTAGACCTCCTCCAGTGCTGCCGTGTCTTTATGGAGTCATAAACTGCACCCTGGACTCCAGATGAGGCCTCACCAGTGTGTTATAAAGCTTGAGCAGAACCTCCTGTGACTTGTACTCCACTCATCAAGGCGCTATATAACTGAATGTTCATGCCACGGCCCACCTGCCAAGTTGTTTTGCCTGCCTAAGGTAAAGTCATCTCTGATGGAGGATTGCAGGAATCGTGGGAAAAAGGGGTCCTTTCATCAGATTGGCTGGCCCAGCACTGTTTCAGCTGTGGAATGGCCAATAGGGGGAGGCAGTTTGATGGATGAGGTCTCCAGGACTCTAAACAAATCCAAATCATATTATGTGATGTCATCCATTGTTAAATTCTGCTACATACTTCTAAATTTTTTATTTTTATACTGTATTGAGGATTTGTTCTGTTCGGTGTATTGCGTTGTACTGACACCCTTCTTTTTGACACCCACTGCACGCCCAACTTACCTGGAAAGGGGTCTCTCTCTGAACTGCCTTTCCTGAGGTTTCTTCCATTTTTTCCCTACAAGGGTCTTTTATTTTTTGGGAGTTTTTCCTTGTCTTCTTAGAGAGTCAAGGCTTGGGGGCTGTCAAGAGGCAAGGCCTGTTAAAGCCCATTGCAGCACTCCTTGTGTGATTTTGGGCTATACAACAAATAAATTGTATTGTATTGTATTTTGCCAAAGGAGTGTGGACTTGCAAATGCAGATGGAGGTTTTTAAGAAATTGGTGGGATGCTTGCTTTCTCTAGGTTTTATGTGTACATGTAAACTCACTCCTTAGGAAAAAGAGGGTCCTGTGACTATCTTTACTAATACTGTATTTTTGGACTGGTGCCCTGCATGGTGTCAGGGTTTGTTCCTGCTTTGCACTCCATGCCAGCTGCAACAGCCTCCATGTCCAACCCCTTGACCCTCATCTGGATTAAGCAGGCTGGAAAATGACATGACATTAAACAGAAGCTCAAAAAATGAAATAACCACGGAAAAATACTCCTGGAAGTCTAAACTCTCCGAGAAAGGGAAACTGTTAATGAATGTGGCAAAGAAAAATTAAAGAATGAAGCCAACGCATAACTCTAAACATAGCCTCTTCGGAAAATGCCTTCTATTTGGGAAGTGCAGAAACCACCTCATTCTAATAAGCTGATTACATGAAAAATGTGGCCTGATTAAGAAAGTTACATAAACTCTTATTCTTCTTCCAACTAATCTCATCTTCTAGTGCGCACCTGCCATGTTAAATTCTGCAAGCGCTTAAGGGCATCAATTCCTAAAATGAACGTCTGCTTGAAGAGGACCGGCTGGTGAGGACACATCAGTCCCTATTCTGATCCGCTTATATCCTTGTCTACATATGGTTGGTGGCGCAGTGAGGTGGAATGAATGCGATTTACAACATAAAGCCGCATCAGCAAGAGAGCCGAAAGTCGCCCTTGTCGAGACGCCATTCCGTTAGCGATCAACCCAAGGCCCTCGACTTCTGGTCACGTACATTAAGCGCTGGGGAGAAGTTGTTGAGGATCACAAAAAAAAAAGGCTTCACGATGTGGCAAATATCACTTCATTAAAAATACAAATTAATTAACAATTCGAATTTAACATTGCAAGATCCATTAAACGGATACAACGATTTTACATTGTAGAGCAGCGCGTTAGCGATGGCGCTCAGTCATCTCCGCGGACTCTCTTGTGCGATGAGCTACAGGCTTTGAGATTAACGCGTTTCAAGTATAAAATAAATTAGTAAAAATTATATATATACCTATCAGAGGACGAAAAAAGACAGACTTTTAAATAAAGATCTTCTATCTTACTGGAAAATATTTGAGAAAAAATATAATGATCAGGTAACAGGAAATTGGCTTGAAAATAAATGATAAATCTTTAATTGATCGTGATTGATATTGATATCAAATGATATTAAAGAATATTCACTCTGGACAAAAATGGCAAAATAAAAAGAGTTTTATTATACAGTGCCCTTGCTCTATCTATCTATCTATCTATCTATCTATCTATCTATCTATCTATCTATCTATCTATCTATCTATCTATCTGTTTTAGCTGTCCTGGAGTGGGATAGATGAATGAAAGGCATTATACAAAATACCTGAAAGGCACTATATAGAAAGGAACTATACATGATACTTGAAAAGCAGTAGCAGATAGATAGATAGATAGATAGATAGATAGATAGATAGATAGATAGAAAAAGCACTATATATAAAATATATATGGATAGAGAGATAGCTGTAAAAGAAACTGTATGACTAAAAATATTAAAAAGAAAAACTATTTAAAACAGGAAAGCAAAGATGCTAACTAACATATGGATAGGAAGGGAACCATACAATAGATAGAAAAAGCACAATGTAATGTACAGTATAGACACATAGATATGAAAGTCACTGTTTTATTGCTATACTGTACAGTATATGTAAACAGTAACCTTTATAAATTGACAGAAGAGGAACTATTTAATAGACATATAGGACACTATAAACAGACAGAGGGATAGATTTTAAATGCACAATATAATAGATACATAGGTGACGGAAAAGCACTATAAGAGATAGATAGATAGATAGATATGAAAGGCACTATATAATAGATAGATAGATAGATAGATAGATAGATAGATAGATAGATAGATAGATAGATAGATAGATAGATAGATAGATATGAAAGGCACTATATGATAGATAGATAGATAGATAGATACAGTGGTGTGAAATAGAACTGCAAGTGCTCCTGGGTGTTACATAAAAGGAGCTGCCCGCCTCAACACCGGGAACCAGAGACAGGAGAAGGAAGGCAGAGCTTTTCTGGAGGTGCGGAGGAGAGAAGGAAAGAGAGACAACAGAACTACTGAGTGTGAGAGTATTGTTGGTAGTGTGGGAAACGCTTACCTGTAAAGAGTTTCACATAATTAAACCTTTTATTCATAGTAAACTTGTGTTTGAGCCTTTGTGTTGGGAGTTTGGGGAGCTACAGCACCCCCTGGGGACCACAATATATACAGTGTGGAAAACAGCCCGGACACAGACAGGCAGACACTGTAGGTATAAAACCCAGCAAACATTTATTCACACAGTCCATATGTACAAGTGCATACAACCCACTTTCACCCCAAAGTCCAGGCCTTTACAATGCCTCTCTCTGTCTCTCTTCTGGTCCGCCTCTGCTCCTCTCCTCCAAGCTCTGTCCTTCTCCTCTCCCGACTCCAGCCATCAAATGGAGGGAGGCAGCCCCTTTTATAAACACCCAGACGTGCTTCAGGTGTCTCCCGATGAGCTTCCACCACCCCTTCCTGGTGCTCCGGGTGTCCCTGGCCTTCCCTGATGCTGAGGGCCAGGGCTCCATAGGCATTGTGGCGACCCCTGGTGGTGACCATGGGCCCCTATATGGTTGAGCTTCTAAGCTCCATTTCTGTGGTCCCCAAAGCCACTTGGGAGGTCGCCCCCTCATGGTCTGGAGGAGGCATAAGCCCTCCTCAGGTGCTCCTAGGGTGTCCCGGCTGGGTACCACCCCAGCCACTTGCCACAATATATACCACAGTATATATATATATATATATATATATATATATATATATATACTGTATAGTATATCCATCCATCCATCCATCCATTATGCAACCTGCTATATCCTAACTACAGGGTCACGGGGGTCTGCCGGAGCCAATCCCCGCCAACACAGGGAGCAAGGCAGGAAACAAACCCTGGGCAGGGCGCCAGCCCACCGCAGGGCACACACACCAAGCAAAATTTAGGATCGCCAATGCACCTAACCTGCATGTCTTTGGACTGTGGGAGGAAACCCACGCAGACACGGGGAGAACATGCAAACTCCTAACCTGGGTCCCCTAACTGCGAGGCAGCAGCGCTACCCACTGTGCCACTGTGCCGTCCATATATATATATATATATATATATATATATATATATATATATATATATATATATATATATATATATATATATATATATATATATATATCCATATATATCCATCCATCCACCCATCTAACCCGCTGAATCCAAACACAGGGTCACGGGGGTCTGCTGGAGCCAATCCCGGCCAACACAGGGCACAAGGCAGGAACCAATCCTGGGTAGGGTGCCAACCCACCACAGGACACACACAAACACACTCACACACCAAGCACACCCACGGGCCAATTTAGGATTGCCAATCCACCTAACCTGCATGTCTTTGGATTGTGGAGGAAACCCACGCAGACACGGGGAATATATATATATATATTATTTACATATTTAATTAACTTCTATAAAAAGCAAAAATTCCCACTGGGGACAAAAGAAGTCCTACTTAATCTAGAAGTTACATACTGTATCCATTCTTGAGTTATCCAGTCTTAAAACATCTGTTATTTATTTACAGCGATGATGCGTTTTTTTGAAATTCTTTTATTTTTAACGTATGATGATCAGCACCATAGCATAACAGTTAAAAGTGCTGACTCCCGGCCACCGAGTGTTTCAATTTGAGTTCCCTCTGGTCCCACTTTATATGGCGTCTGCTCCTCATTCATATAAAAGGACCTTTCAGGCCCCCCCCCAGTTTCCCCAGTAATACCCCACAACATGATTGTGCCTTTCTGGGTGAATGTGAGTGTGTGCCCTGTGGTGGACTGGCATCTCGTGTGGGTTTTGGTCCCTTGGCAGTTTTAAAATGTTAACGGTGGCTTGGTGAAGGAAGGCCGGCTGTTATCCGAGTCTCATCTAAATGGTCTTTTCTTCACAAGGAGATGCTTCTTACAGTCGACGTGAACGGCTTTGTGGAGAGCCTTATAGAATAAGAACGTACTTCAAACAAACTTTGGATTGATTAAACCAATAAATTCTCTAACATTGCTTTAGTTTGACTATATTATTTGTAGAAGGACATTTCTTCTCGTGTTACTCTAGCAGCTTTCAAAGCCCCCAATGACTGTTCTTGTCTCTGCTCTTTAGAACGGACTAATTCATAAAATCCCACTTGTTTCGTATCAGCCTCTCTTTTTCTCACCCATGCTTATCCTTTCGCAGTCTTTGTACTTCTGCAAAACGTAATCTGATCCCAACTCAGCCCCCCAGCTCTTAATACGCCCTTAAATCCGCGTGATTCAGCAGTTTTATGTCCAAAAGGTTAGGTCATTGTTGCGTCTCGAGTTGCTTCTATCCCTGAGTCAGAGAGTTTGAGCGATATGCAGGTCTGAGTGTGAAGATGTGTGTGTGTGAGTGTGAGTGGGCTGTGGACGTTGGTCTGCCCAGTACTGTCAGAATGGACTCCGAGACCCTAGTCAGGGTATTACGAGGTTGTGCTGCTTTCGTTTTGTCCATCATATCAATCCATACATTTTCTAAAACAATCGCAGAGACCTGCACCCTGGCCTACTGCTGGCCTGAGGGGACACTCCATTGAAGGGTCTTCTAAGGAGGACATGTGTGCCCACTCACTCATACAGCATCAAATCAGAATGAACAATTGGTGGAAACCCCATGAGAGCAAAAGACCATAAGAGATGCCTTAAAGTGCAGAATGACGGTGTGACAGCATTGAGACAACACAGGAAAAGGTTTGGGGGGTCAGCCACCCATATCCTTGAAACAGGCTGCTGAAGTGAAGGTTAGGGTTCAGAATTGACAGGTCTTGACAGACTTCAATCCAAAATGGAACAGCACAGACAGGCAAGCGTGGCACTTTTAAAATGGGACGGGGGAACGTGATGTCATCGGCACCGGAACTGGAAGTGATGTCATCACGGTCCAGAAACCGAAGTTTCATCATCGAGTCCAGGCGAAATTTTCCATGGTTGGTCCGCTGATGGAAAAGAGGAAGGATCAGTGCACTCTGCCAACCCCTGGTCTGGCATTGCAGGGCCAACACACACACACACACACACAGGCACACGCACACACACAACACACACACACACACACACACACACACACACACACACACACACACTAGGGCCAATTGTCTTAACTTGCTTAACCAGGACAGAATCACTGGGCAGCTACAGTCTATCCCAGCAATTATCAGGCACAAGGCAGGGATAATAATAATAATAATAATAATAATAATAATAATAATAATAATAATAATAATAATAATACATCCATTCATCCATCTATGCTCTCATCCATCCTTTATGTTAACCCACTTGTTAACTGCAAGGCCACTGGGCTGGTGGAGTCTACCCCAGCAAGCACTGGCCCAAGGGAGGAACACCACCACCTCCACCAACAACAACAACAACAACAACAATAATAATAATAATAATAATAATAATAATACATCTATTCATCCATCCATTATGCTAACCCACTTATACACAGCAGGGATGCTGGACAGGTGGAGCCTTACCCAGCAAGTATTGGTTGCACAGAAGGAATAGAAATAATCATAATCCATCCATCCATGTTGTTAAACTATTTATCCACGGCAGGGTTGCTGAGCAGCTGGTGCCTAACCGAGCAAGCATTAGACACAAGGCAGAAACAACAACAACAACAACAACAACAACAACAACAATAATAATAATAATAATAATAATAATAATACAGTACATCTATTTATCCATCTATTATGTTATCCTAGGCGGCACAGGGGCACAGTGGGTAGAGCTGCTGCTTCGCAGTAAGGAGACCTGGGTTCACTTCCCGGGTCCTCCCTGCATGGAGTTTGTTCTCCCCGTGTCTGCGTGGGTTTCCTCCCACAGTCCAAAGACATGCAGGTTAGGAGCATTGGCGATCCTATATTGTGCTTGGTGTGTGTGTGTGCTCTGCAGTGGGCTGGCACCCTGTCCTGGGGTTTGTTTCCTGCCTTGTGCCCTGTTGGCTGGGATTGGCTCCAGCAGACCCCTGTGACCCTGTAGTTAGGATACAGCAGGTTGGATAATGACTGACTTACTGATTATGTTATCCTACACATCCATGGCAGTGTCACTGGCAACATGGAGCCTAACTCAGAAGGCATTGTATGTAAGGTTGGAATAATGATATACTGTATATCTACAGTGGGTACGGAAAGTATTCAGACCCCCTTCAATTTTTCACTCTTTTTTATATTGCAGCCATTTGCTAAAATCATTTAAATTAATTTTTTTCCTCATTAATGTACACACAGCACCCCATATTGACAGACAAAAAAAAGATTTTTTGAAATTGTTGCAGATTTATTAAAAACTGAAATATCACATGGTCCTAAGTATTCAGACCCATTGCTCAGTATTTAGTAGAAGCCCCCTTTTGAGCTCATACAGCCAGGAGTCTTCTTGGGAAAGATGCAACAAGTTTTTCACACCTGGATTTGGGGATCCTCTGCCATTCCTCCTTGCAGATCCTCTCCAGTTCTGTCAGGTTGGATGGTAAACGTTGGTGGACGGCCATTTTTAGGTCTCTCCAGAGATGCTCAATTGAGTTTAAGTCAGGGCTCTGGCTGGGCCATTCAAGAACAGTCACAGAGTTGTTGTGAAGCCACTCCTTCGTTATTTTAGCTGTGTGCTTAGGGTCATTGTCTTGTTGGAAGGTCCCAGTCTGAGGTCCTTAGCACTCTGGAGAAGGTTTTTGTCCAGGATATCCCTGTACTTGGCCGCATTCATCTTTCCCTTGATTGCAACCAGTCGTCCTGTCCCTGCAGCTGAAAAACACCCCCATCAGCATGATGCTGCCACTGCCATGCTTCACTGTGGGGACTGTATTGGACAAGTGATGAGCAGTGCCTGGTTGTCTCCACACACTGAGGAGAGGCAAGACACATGACAGCCCGCATGGAGTTTGCTAAAAGACACCTGAAGGACTCTGAGATGGTGAGAAATATGATTCTCTGGTCTGATGAGACAAACGTAGAACTTTTTGGCCTTAATTCTAAGCGGTATGTGTGGAGACAACCAGGCACTGCTCATCACTTGTCCAATACAGTCTCCAAAGTGTCTGAATACTTAGGACCATGTGATATTTCAGTTTTTCTTTTTTAATAAATCTGCAACAATTTCAAAAATTCTTTTTTTGTCTGTCAATATGGGGTGCTGTGTGTACATTAATGAGGAAAAAAAATTAATTTAAATGATTTTAGCAAATGGCTGCAATATAACAAAGAGTGAAAAATTGAATGGAGTCTGAATACTTTCCGTACCCACTGTATGTGTATATATATATATATATATATATATATATATATATATATATATATATATATATATATATATATATATATATATATATATATATATATATATACTGTATTCTTATTATTCCTATTTTTCCTGCCTTGTGCCCAATAATTGCTGGGATAGGAATCAGCTGCCCGACAATTCTGTCCTGGACAATTGAATTAACATAATGGATGGAGAGATGGATTCTTCTTCCTCTTCCTCTTCTCCTTATTTTTTTGTCATTATTATTTATAAAAAATTCAAAGCTTAGAAAAAAGGGTTAACAATTATTAGGCCAATGATATTCCACAAGATTAATTCCATTGTTGAGCAAATACAATGTCTTTTGTCAGCTCAAAATTTTATTTTACATCCAACCTGAATGTTTAAAAAAAGAAAAGTGAGGTCTGTCTTTCTCATGGGAAACAGTCATGTGAAAAAGTAAATGCACCCCATGAAATGTTTTATTTCTCTTTTGATATAGGTGAACATGATAAGATTTGATCCTCATTGAAAGAGTATTGATAGACAATGGATGATGATGATGATGTTGATTATTATTTGGAAGAGATTAATTCTGAGTTGTATTAAGGCCAACTGATGTGCAGCCTAACAAAAGTACCACTCTTGGGCCAAAGGTAAAAGAAGAGATTAAAACTCAGCTTGTTTAAAATAATAATAATAATAATAATAATAATAATAATAATAATAATAATAATAATAATAATAATAATATTAAAATAAAGAGGAATCTCTAATGCCACGAGATGAAAACAAAACTTTCCAAATGTATTCACTCACTATACTGCCAAAAAACGTGTGTTTTTAACAATACAGATTTAAAGTCTAAAAAATGAGAAATTTGACTAAAGACGACTGGCGCCCGGTCCAGGTTTGGTCCTGCCTTGATCCCTATGCTGGCTGGGATAGGCTCCAGCAGACCCCCGCGACCCTGTTCAGGACTAAGGGGTTTAGGAAATGGCTGGCTGGCTAACTAAAGTAGAGTGTGAAGGAGTTAATGGCAGGCTAGCTAGGGAGACAAACTCTGTGGCGCCCCCTGCCCTCGGTGCCCTGCTTAATCGAGGGCTGGATGACGTCACGGTCACGAATGATGACGTTTTCCTCGCCGCTTTCACGAGAGAAAAGCTTCCGTGCATAACTGCGTTCCTATCGCGTTGCGTCACACGGCCATCTGCACTTCTCAGCGCTAAGCAGCCCGCAGCCTAACTTTGAACGGGACGAAAGGCCGGCCGCCCGGAGCGTCAGAGCAGCTCAACTCCTCGCACGCCTACCGGGGCACTCCTCGGGGGTCATGTCCGACGCGATCAGCCAAACGGATTCTTTTATGAGCGCCTGGACGGACAGCCCGACGGACAGGCAGTCGTGGGACAGTGAGACGCAACCGGTGTCTCCTTTCCCGTGGAAAGCGATGAAATCCAAGAAGAACAAAAAGAAGAAGAAGAAAAGATTCCTGAGGTCGATCTTTGCCTCGGAGCTGTGTGATACGGACAGTACAGAATGGCAGGCGGAGCAGAGTCAGAGCCCCAGGGGACAAGTCGTCCCCGAGCCGATTATTAGGGGCATCTTTGAGATCGACAAGAAGAGCTGCGACGTCCTGCTGACAGAAAGCCGCTTGATCTGGTCGCCGATTCAGCCCGAGGCCCCTTCAGGTGAGTTCTGTTTTCGCGCCGTCGTCATGGCAGCGATGGCGACGCTCGGGCAGCGTGGTGAGGCAAAAGCAGAGAATGGCGAAGTGGTGGCAGTGAAACGTCCTAGTCGTGTAACAAAGGCTGCCTTGTTTGACAGTTTTAAGTTTTTGATGACAATCAAAGTAAGACGCCAATGAGTGACTTGCGCGGGATGTTTCCTTGTAGTTCAACTTTGTTTTAAAAGTCCTCCAGTTACGGGAAAGGGGGAAGGCGGCTGAGCGGCACGGTGGGTCCTAAAGCCTGGAATCGGGTGACAGTTGGTGTCCTGCCTTCTGAGTCAGCGGGGTTTCTGCCGGGGTCGTTTTTTGGCCCTCCAAGTTCATCCCGCTGTCCAAACGCTCCGTGATAAAGTCGACAGCTTTGTGTTTCTCTTTGGATAAACACTTCTGTTAAATTCTTATCAGTTGTCCTAAATGTTGTAATCACCATTACCGTCATCATCATCAGGGGGTGTTTTCTTTAGTTCCCATGAGCTGAAGAAAAGGGAAGGAGACGTTGTCTTTCGTCTTTCCTTTGTTTTTCCTGCTTATCTAGGTCAGGGTTATGGAGCCTATTCTGGCAGCATCAGATGTGATGCATGAAGCTACCCTGGAGCGGGTGCCAGTCTATTTCAGTGTACTTGCTTGCATATCCACACCGGGACAGTTCTGAGCCCACAGCTGAGCTAATGCACATCCGTTTGGGATGTGACTGCAGGAAAATCCCCAAAACCTCAAAGAATCCACAAAGGGCTGGGATTTGAAACTAGGAGTCTAGCGGTGATAATTTAGTGATTTGTGCTCATCACCTCCACATTTAAAGACTCTTAGCAGATGGCACACACTTTGTCTGCGCCATGTTCTCCAGACTAATGCTGGGCCCTTGTATCTGATGTCCTTAATTACAGGAATCTTGTCACATTGCTTACTGATTTTCACTGTTTCATTGGCTGTCATCTAATTCACAACATTTGTGTTTTCTACTTGAGGTCGCTTGATTCATTAGGCATCCTGCCCAGGGTCACTTGGGTTTTATAGTATGGCACATTGTTGCTCGATTATACAGTCATATGAAAAAATTTAGGAACCCCTCTCAGCATGCATAATAATTGACTCTCCTTTCAACACAAAGATAACAGTGGTGTGTCTTTCATTTCCTAGGAACATCTTAGTACTGCGGTGTTTAGTGAACAAAGATTTTAAGTGACGCCGTATTTAGTTTATGAAATTAAATCAAATGTGAAAAACTGGCTGTGCACAAATGTGAGTCCCCTTGTCATTGTGCTGATTTGAATGGCTGTCACTGCTCAATGCTGATTACTTGGTATGATGAGCTCGTTAAGCCTTGAACTTCACAGACAGGTGTGTCCAATCATGAGTGGTCAAAGGTATTTAAGGTGGTCAATTGCAAGTTGTGCTTCCTTCCCTTTGACTCTCCTCTGAAGAGTGACAGACAGCATGGGATCCTCAAAGCAACTCTCCAAAGATCTGAAAACAAAGATTGTTGAGTCTCCTGGTTTAGGGGAAGGCTACAAAAAGCCATCTCAGAGGTTTAAACTGTCAGTCTCAACTGTAAGGAATGGAATCAGGAAATGGAAGGCCACAGGCACAGTTGCTGTTAAACCAACCAGCAGGTCTGGCAGGCCAAGAAAAATACAGGAGCGGCATATGAAGAGGCAGGATTGTGAGAATGGTGACAGACAACCACAGATCACCTCCAAAGACCTGCAAGAACATCTCACTGCAGATGGTGTATCTGTACATCATTCTACAATTCAGCACATCTGTATGGCAGGGTGATGAGAAAGAAGCCCTTTCTGCACTCACGCCACAAACAGAGTCGCTTGTTGTATCAAATGCTCATTTAGACAAGCCAGATTCATTTTGGAACAAAGTGCTTTGGACTGATGAGACAAAAATGGAGTTATTTGGTCAGAACAAAAAGCGCTTTGCATGGCAGAAGAAGAACACCGCATTCCAAGAAAAACACCTGCTACCTCCTGTCAAATTTGGTGGAGGTCCCATCATGCTGTGGGGCTGTGTGGCCAGTTCAGGGACTGGGGCCCTTGTTAAAGTCGAGGATTGGATGAATTCAACGCAATAGCAACAAATTCTTCAGGATGATGTTCAGGCATCAATCACAAAGTTGAAGTTACGCAGGGGTTGGATATTCCAACAAGACAATGACCCAAAACACAGTTGGAAATCTACAAAGGCATTCATGCAGAGGGAGAAGTACAATGTTCTGGAATGGCCGTCACAGTCCCCTGACTTGAATATCATCGACAATCTATGGGATGATTTGAAGCAGGCTGTCCATCAAATTGAACTGAACTGGAGATTTTGTATGAAGAATGGTCAGAAATACCTCCATCAGAGTCCAGACACTCCTCACAGGCTATAGGAGGACAGCGTCTGTAGGCTCAAAGGAGCAAAAGGAGGCTCAGCTAAGTATTGATGTCATATCTCTGTTGGGTGCCCACATTTATGCACCTGTCTAATTTTGTTATGATGCATGTTGCATATTTTCTGTTAATCCAATAAACTTAATGTCACTGCTGAAATCCTACTGTGTCCATAAGGCATGTCACATATTAAAAGGAAGTTGCTACTTTGACAGCTCAGCCAATGAGAAACAAGAATCCAAAGAATTAAGAGGACTTCCCAAATTTTTTCATATGACTGTATTATTCTGCTCATGGCCACTCAGTTTCCCAGGTTTCATCATTCTGCCTATGGTTGCTTGTTTAACTGAGTTTCAAGGTCAGGGGTCACTTTGTCCACTCAGTTTCAGTATTCTGCCCATTGTTATTAGCCAGCCCATCATCATTTAGTTCAATATTCTTCGGTGCCATACGCAGGGTCACTTGGTTTGCTGTACTGGACTGGATTTAACTTTTCTTCTCATGATTCCTTGATTCACCAGAGTTGACTGATTTATCTGTGGTTACTTGAGTGGCCGGGTTTCAACATTCTGCCTGTGGACATTTGCTTACCCCATAGTGACTTGATTTACTGGACTGGATTATATTATTCTGCCCATGGTCACTTAGTTTACCACAGGGGTCTCCAACCTTTTTTCCCCCTGAGAGCTACTTTTACGAAATGAAAATGGCAGAGAGCTCCTCGTGTTTTCTAACGTTTATTCTCATAGCTTATTTCAACCCAAACAAACTGAATACGCTTGTTCTGCCTGAACATTTACAAAATGTTGGTGTCCACAACTCACATTCTGCACTTAAACATCACAAAAAAATATTGAGTTCACCTGCAAGTGCGTTTTGTACGTCTGTATGTATTTTCTAGCGTATCTCACACTATTGAATTAAAACATGAATGCTGTCCACAGAAAACAATGCAACTCCAAATCCACAGATATGACGACTTCTTTTGTCATTTTGTCACATGTCACTGTGTCACTTTACTCACAGGTCCAGTCGCAGGTGTGATGTGTTGTTTAGTTAGTCAGATGACTGGCACTGAGGTGTCTGGTGGAGTGGAGCCACTCAGGGTCACTCTTATGGAGTCATTTCAATGTCCGTCTGTCCGTCTTGTTCTGAACTTTGATTTCATGACATTCACGTCAGACTCACTGAGGTATGGAGACCCAAACAAAGCAGACATTTTCAGAGCTGCTTGGTGAAGATTCTTCTAGTTATCTGGCTCTGCTAATCTCCAGAAATGTTGTTGAGACTTTAACTGCACATTATTTTGAAGGTTTACTAATATACAGTATACAGTTGTGCTTGAAAGTTTGTGAACCCTTTAGAATTTTTATATTCCTGCATAAATATGACCTGAAACATCATCAGATTTTCAGTCAAGTCCTAAAAGTAGATACAGAGAAACCAGTTAAACAAATGAGACAAAAATATTATACTTGGTCATTTATTTATTAAGGAAAATGATCAAAAATTACATATTTGTGAGTGGCAGAAGTATGTGACCCTTTGCTTTCAGTATCTGCTGTGACCCCCCTTACTAAACGTTTCCGGTAACTTCTGATCATTCCTGCACACCGGCTTGGAGGAATTTTCGCCCATTCCTGAGTACAGAATATCTTCAACTCTGGGATGTTGGTGGGTTTCCTCACATGAACTGCTCGCTTCAGGTCCTTCCACAACATTTCGATTGGATTACGGTCAGGACTTTGACTTGGCCATTCCAGAACATTCACTTTCTTCTGCTGTAAGTTCTGTATTCAGGGTCATTGTCTTGCTGCATGACCCACCTTCTCTTGAGGCTCACTTCATGGACAGATGTCCTGACATTTTCCTTTAGAATTCTCTGATATCATTCAGAATTCATTGTTCCATCAATGAAGGCAAGCCGTCCTGGCCCAGATGCAGCACAACAGGCCCACACCATGATACTCCCACCACCATGTTTCACAGATGGGATGAGGTTCTTATGCTGGAATGCAGTGTTTTCCTTTCTCCAAACATAACGCTTTTCATTTAAACCAAAAAGTTCTATTTTGGTCTCATCCGTCCACAGAACATCTTCCAATAGCCTTCTGGTTTGTCCACGTGATCTTTAGCAAACTGCAGACGAGCAGCAATGTTTTTTTTGGAGAGCAGTGGCTTTCTCCTTGCAACCCTGCCATGCACACCATTGTTGTTCAGTGTTCTCCTGATGGTGGACTCATGAACATGAACATTAGCCAGTGTGAGAGAGGTCTTCAGTTGCTTAGAAGTTACCCTGGGGTCCTTGCCGACTGTTGGAGTGATCTTTGTTGGTCGACCACTCCTGGGGAGGGTAACAGTGGTCTTGAATTTCCTCCATTTGTACACAATCTGTCTGACTGTGGATTGGTGAAGTCCAAACTCTTTAGAGATGGTTTGGTAACCTTTTCCAGCCTGATGAGCATCAACAACTCTTTTTGTGAGGTCCTCAGAAATCTCCTTTGTTGGTGCCATGATACACTTCTACAAACATGTGTTGTGAAGAGCAGACTTTGATAGATCCTGTTCTTGAAATAACACAGGGTGCCCACTCACACCTGATTGGCATCCCATTGACTCGAATTTCACCTTCAAACTAACTGATCATCCGTGAGGTTCACGTACTTTTGCCTCTCACAAATATGTAATATTCGATCATCTTCCTCAATAAATAAATGACTAAGTCTAATATTTTTGTTTCATTTGTTTAACTGGTTTCTCTTTATCTACTTTTCGGACTCGAGTGAAAATCTGATGATGTTTGAGGTCGTATTTATGCAGAAATCTCGAAAATTCTAAAGGGTTCACAAACTTTCAAGCACAACTGTAATATAATAAAATCCAATGTCTGTCTGTCTGTCCACTTTTCACGAGAGAACTACTTCACGGATTTAGATCGGGTTTTTTTCTCTAATTTGCTTGAATATTGCGGTTGATTTTGCGACTTCTCTCTTTTCGTTTTGTATCAGCGTTCACTTGCAGTACTGATTTATTTGCGTAAATCCGAGAGACACGCAGCGGGCTGAGGGCAGGGGTCTTCCTCACTCACTCGTCGGCTTCAGGCCGTGTGCCTTAACTCCACTTAGCTAGCGAATGAGAGAACAATTGAATTCAACTTTGTATTGATATTTCAAATAAAAGTGTTACTTAGGTCTTGTTGAGTTTGAGTCAAGCGATTCTCTTCAGTGTACGCCACGTTGAAAAGAGAGATTGCAGCTCATATTGTGGATCGTGATTTTGTGTTAAAAGGATCGCGATATGATTTTTTGGAAAGATCTCCCACCCCTAATTTGACTAATCCAAGTTTTCAAATTTATATTGGATTCATTAACCCTTTGGGAGCTACTTGGAAAGGTGTGGTGAGCTACCGGTAACTCGTGAGCGATGTGTTGGAGACCCCTGGATTTGTCAGGTTTCATGATTCTGCCTTCAGTTGCTTGTTGAGCTGTGGTTTCCTGGTTCTTGTCACTGGTCACTTTGTCAGGTTTCTGCCCATGGTCATCTGCCAACCCATAATCCCTTGGGTCAGTGGGATTCACAGCCATACATAGGATCACTTGGGTCACTGGACTTTTTCTATCCATGGTCAGTTGGATTCACAGGGATGAACTTCCATGACCAGGTTGTTTATTTCATTGGACTGGACTGGGTTTGGTTTTTCTTCCATTGATTACTTAATTCACTGGATTGGACTTCATTGTTCTGTCCATGGTTACCTGAGTAATAATACAGCCAAGGCCAAGAGTTTTGAGAATGACACAAGTATTAATTTTCACAGCGTTTGCTGCATCAGTGTTTTTAGAACTTTTTGTCAGATGTTTCTATGGAGTACTGAAGTAGAATGACAAACATTTCAGAAGTTTCAAAGGCTTTTATTGACAATGACATGAAGTTTATGCAAAGAATCAAGATTTGCAGTGTTGGCCCTTCTTTCTTTTTCAAGACCTCTGCAATTCTAACCGGCAGGCTGTCCATCAACAGCTTCTGGGCCCAATCCTGACTGATGGTAGCCCAAGTCAAGTCAAGTTGGGGAGCATGCACTGATACAACGCGTTGCCGCACCCACCACACGACAAAAACAACTCAGGATCCTGGTTGGCAACCCCCCAGGCAGACACGCGGTCCAGTGCCACCCTCCTGAAATGACCCTCTATCTGTCACAGCCAGGTATTATGTGGGCGACCCCTTGGCCTGGTCCAGCCACTCGGGTCCTCAACAATGAGCCGGATCAACCTCAGATATTCATGCCACATGGCCGTAGTGCCGTGACTGGTGCTCCCTCACAATGCAGGTCATGTGCCTCCTTCAGAACTCCGTGAGAAACAACAAAGTCAGACCAGTGGGACCCAAGGATTCTCCGAAGAGATACCTAAGGAGTCAAGTCTTCATCTCAGCTCACTGGATAGCGTCCATGTCTCACAACCATATAGCAAGACAGGAAGCACCAGGACTCTAAAGACTTGGACCTTCGTCCTTCTGCAGCCACACACCCCTTTCCAGTGACCTCATGACCCCCCATTCTCTCCCAATCCGTCCACTAACTTCATAGGTCATTGCCAAGGTAAGGAAACCTCTCGACGAGGTCGACACTCTCTCCATCAGACAGACACACTGCTGATGGCCGTGCCCAAGAGGGTCATTAAAGGCCTGGATGTTTTTATCAGGACCCTTACAAGCCCAGACACTCAGACCCCTCACTCAGTCTCTCGAGACCCCCGATCAGAGCCTCCATTGACTCCACGAAGATCACAGCATCATCAGCAAAGTCAAGATCCGTGAATCTTTCCTCACCAACAGATGCCCCACAGCTGCTGGACCCCACTACTCTGCCCACCACCCAATCCATACAAGCATTGAACAGAGTAGGAGCAGAACACACTGCTGATGGACCCCAGAATCAACTGGGAAAAACACAGAGGGTCTGCCTCCACTCTGCACAGCACAGTACCAGTGTACAGGCCCGCCATGACATCCAGCAATTTCGGGGGGATCCCACAAAGTCTCAGGATGTCCCACTTGGCAGCTCGATCAACTGAATAAAATACTTTATGAAAATTGACAAAGGCTGCAAAGAAACTCTGCCAATATTCGCATTTTCACTCCGTGAGAACCCTCAGTGCCAGGATGCGGTCGATGGTCGACTTCTTAGGCGTAAAACCAGTCTGTTCCGGTTGCTGGTAGGTGAGCAAGTGATCACGGATCCTATTGAGGACGACCCTACCAAGGACCCTACCTGGCACCGAGAGCAGCGTTAACTCCCTGTAGTTGCCGTAATCCAGGTGACCACCCTTCCCTTTTCAGATAGGGGCGACGAGTCCTGTATTCCAGTCAGTTGGGATGATGCCAGTCTCCCAAATGAGTGCAAAGATTACTTGCAATGCCAGGAGGACAGCCTGACCACCAGCCTGTAGAACTTCAACCCGGATGCCACAAATCCCTGCAGCCATCCCACACCCTCAGCTGGTGCACCACCTGTGCCATCTCAGTGAGACTGGGGGGTTCACAGCAGACACAGAGATGTGCAACGTCCTTGGTGGTTTTTGAATAGAATGACACGTATTATGAATGGATGGATATTTTATTAATCCCAAGGGGAAATTCATACACTCCAGCAGCAGCATACTGATAATAACAATATTAAATTAAAGAGTGATAACAATGCAGGTATAACAGACTATAACTTTGTATAACGTTAACGTTTACCCCCCTGGGTGGAATTGAAGAATCGCATAGTGTGAGGTCTCCTCAGTCTGTCAGTGGAGCAGGATGGTGACAGCAGTCTGTCGCTGAAGCTGCTCCTCTGTCTGGAGATGATCCTGTCCAGTGGATGCAGTGGATTCTCCATGATTGACAGGAGTCTGCTCAGTGCCCGCCGCTCTGCCACAGATGTCAAACTGTCCAGCTCTGTGTCTACAATAGAGCCTGCCTTCTTAACAAGTTTATCCAGGCGTGAGGCGTCTTTCATCTTTATGCTGCCTCCCCAGCACACCACCGTGTAGAAGAGGGCGCTCGCCACAACCGTCTGGTAGAACATCTGCAGCATCTTATTACAGATGTTGAAGGTTGCCAGCCTTCTAATAAAGTATAGTCGGCTCTGTCCTCTCTTACATAGAGCATCAGTATTGGCAGTCCAGTCCAGTTTGTCATCCAGCTGCACTCCAAGGTATTTATAGGTCTGCACCCTCTGCACAGTCACCTCTGATGATCACGGGGTCCATGAGTGGCCTGGTCCTCCTATAATCCACCACCAGCTCCTTGGTTTTGCTGGTGTTCAGTTGTAGGTGGTTTGAGTCGCACCATTTAACAAAGTCCTTGATTAGGTTCCTATACTTCTCCTCCTGCCCACTCCTGATGCAGTCCATGATAGCAGTGTTGTCAGTGAACTTTTGCACGTGGCAGGACTCCGAGTTGTATTGGAAGTCCGATGTATGTTGGCTGAACAGGACTGGAGGAAGTCCAGTCCCCTGTGGCGATCCTGTGCTGATGACCACAATGTCAGACCTGCAGTTCCCGAGACGCACATACTGAGGTCTGTCTGTAAGATAGTCCACGATCCAGGCCACCAGGTGTGAATCTACTCCCATCTCAGTCAGCTTGTCCCTAAGGAGCAGAAGTTGGATGATGTTGAAGGCGCTAGAGAAGTCCAGATACATAATTCTTACTGCACCACTGCCTCTGTCCAAGTGGGAGAGGGATCAGTGTAGCATATAGATGATGGCATCCTCCGCTCCCACCTTCTCCTGGTATGCGAACTGCAGAGGTCGAGGGCGTGGCGGACCTGTGGCCTCAGGTGGTGAAGCAGCAGTCACTCCATGGTCTTCATCACATGTGATGTCATAGCAACAGGCCGGAAGTCATTCAGCTCACTAGGACGTGATACCTTTGGGTCTGGGGTGATGTAAGATGTTTTCCAAAGCCTCAGGACTCTCCCCTGTTCCAGGCTCAGGTTGAAGATGCGCTGTAGAGGACTCCCCAGCTCCAACGCACAGGCCTTCAGCAGTCGTGGCGATACTCCATCTGGACCTGCTGCTTTCCTGGCATGAAGTCTCCTCAGCTCTCTGCTTACCTGGGCTGCTGTAATTGTAGGTGGGTATGTCTCACCTATGCTGGTATCAGCAGAAGGATGGGTGGAGGGTGCTGTACTCCGAGGTGAGAGTGGGTTAGGGTGGTCAAACCTGGTGAATTTCAATGTGTTGAAGGGCGTCTGCTCCAAGCTCTCTTTCTACTAGAACTTTCTCTAGAACACTCTGTTGATGAATTGAAAACTGAGTCCTGTTTAAAATGGGGGACAAATGAGGGTTTTTAAAACATAAATCAGGGAAATGAAATTGAGCAAGGAATACGTGACTGTCCCATCTGCTTACCCTAACTGAAGTCCTAGTCATGTGTGATGACGCACACCACTGCTGTGCCGGTGCATTTCGTATTTTCATAACTAGTAGTGATGTGCGGGTTGATTCACTTTACTGATTTGATTCTTTTACATTGCTTGTTTAAGTGAATCGATTCTTTTGAATTACTTGATTTGCTTATTGCTTTTACCGTCTGGCATATATGGGAAGCACGGGGAGAGTCCCCATTGATTGCATCACAAATATACCATTTATTCATTTGTACATTATTTTAATATACAGTATATGTGTATATGAATAACATAATTGTTTATTAATTGATATAATTGTTTAGGTCATATATACAAAGTATATAAATGGAGCAGCATGGTGGCGCAGTGGGTAGCGCTGCTGCCTCACAGTCAGGAGACCCATCTGGGTTCGCTTCCCGGGTCCTCCCTGCGTGGACTCTGCATGTTCTCCCCGTGTCTGCGTGGGTTTCCTCCCACAGTCCAAAGACATGCAGGTTAGGTGCATTGGCGATCCTAAATTGTCCTTGGTGTGTGTGTGTGTGTGCCCTGCGGAGGGCTGGTGGCCTGCCCAGAGTTTGTTTCCTGCCTTGCACCCTGTGTTGGCTGGGATTGGCTCCAGCAGTCCCCCATGACCTTGTAGTTAGGATATATTGGGTTGGATAACGGATGGATGAATATATAAACGTGTAATTATATATAATGAATTATGTATTTGACATGATCATTCATATGCCATTGTCCTGTTTCCATACACAAAGCATGAATAACACATTTAAGACGCATAATTAAGATAAGACGTTTCACTACAGAATGACAAGTCAATGAAAATTGTGCAACTCTAAACAAGAATCGTTGGACTGATTCTCAGATAATGACACGTTCGCAAATGAAATGAGTGAGGATTGTAAGAGTGGTTTTTGAGAAGTGACTTATTCGTGAATCTAAAGTATGAGAGCCATTAAGACTGGTTCTCTTCGTTAGACTGGTTTTTGAGTAGTAACTTATTCATGAGTCAAATGAACGAGAGTTATTAGACTGATTTTCGGGCAATGACTTATTCATGAATGAAACGAATGAGAATCGTAAGACTCGTTTTGGGGTAGGGACTCGTTCCCAAATCAAATGAACAAGAATTGTAAGACTGATTCTTGGGTAGAAACTTGTTTCTGAAGCAAGTAAAAGAGAGTCATTGGACGGGTTTTTCTGGTAGCAACTTGTTCACGAATCAAATGAACGAGAGCTGGTAGACAAATTTTCAAGTAATGTCTTATTCACGAATGAAATGAATGAGAATTGTAAGACTGATTGTTTAGTAGTAATGAATAAAATGAACAAGAGTTTTTAGACAGATTCTTGGGTAATGACTTATTTATTAATGACACTAGAAGAATACCCGCGCTTCGCAGCAGAGAAGTCGTGTGTTAAAGAAGTTATGAAAAAGAAAAGGAAACGTTTTAAAAATAACGTAACCTGATTGACAATGTAATTGTTTTGTGACTGTGATGAGTGTTGCTGTCATCAAGGATTTGATTCTCATTATTTCTTTCAATCAAGTTCGAATCTGGAGGACGTGTTGAGTTCAAGTTACATTCCGTGTTTGTCAACCGTTGTAAAGATACGACAGGTTTCATTCATCGAAGTGATCACTACCCAGATCAGTACTCGTGAATCTAAGATGTTTAACAGGCATTCCTGTTATTAAGTTGTGGATTTGCCTGCGAATATTTAGCGGCAGCGTGTCTATGAACTTAATTTAAACTTTAGTTTTACACTTTGCTTTCCTACTGATATGTCTACAAAGGCTTGTTCAGCGTCAGAGGGTTGTTCCTCTCTTACTGCGTCAATAAGCAGCTCGTCTTCCTCTTTATCTGAGACATCACATACAGCATGCACCGGTTTACATTTCCCAGTCCTGCAAACGCAGTACGCACAGAACAACCAATAGAGCTCCAAAGAGCGCTGAACAAAAAACACATTACACAATTGAGAAGGCAGCAAAAGAATATGAAGCGAGTGACGCATACAAGCATATTCATAAGTGCAGCTACTGCGGAAACAAAGCACACGGTGGAAAAAGTCAACGTCCAGCTAAAGGAAGACAGTAGACATAAGACTGATTTTTGGGTGGTAACTTGTTCTCAAGTGAAACGAACGAGAATTGTTAGACTAATTTTCGAGTAATAACTTATTCACGAATGAAATGAATGAGAATCATAAGACTGGTTTTTGGGTAGTGACTTATTCATGAATAAAATGAACAAGAATTGTTAGACTGATTCTCGGGTAGTGACTAGTTCATGAATCTAATGAATGAGAGTCATTAGACTGGTTCTTCATTAAACTGGTTTTTGCTTGCTAACTTCTTCACGAATAAAACAAACGAGAGTCTTTAGACTGATTCTTGGTTAGTCATTAGAGTGGTTTTTGGGTAGTAACTTATTCATGAATGAAATGAACGAGAGTTGGTAGACTAATTTTCGAGTAATGTCTTATTCACGAATGAAATGAATGAGAATCGTAACACTGATTGTTTAGTAGCAATTTGTTCATGAATAAATGAATAAATGTGTTGTGACTAGTTCATGAATCAAATGAATGGCAGTCGTTAAACTGATTCTTGGGTGGTAATTTTGTAACGGCCGACCCCTTACCTGGCCGGCAGCCACACTACCAGGTCCCATGGCCTGGATAAATTACGTCGGTAAACCTAAGTCTACCAAGCTGTACCTCTGACAAATATTTTCCCCCAATCGACGCAAGAAAACAATATCCAAATGTAAATCAAGTGCAGTAATATATTAGATGAAATAAAATGAAAAATACAACAATACAAAACCCTAGCGTAATATATATATATATCCCTCCACCAGACCACCAAAGTGAAAGGCAATATATATAATAATAAATCCTCCCTTGTCTCTGCACACAAACACACAATACAAATAATGACAACAAATGAATCCTGAAATGATAATGAACGTGAAAATAAGTCCAGGTAAATAACTGTCCAAATTACTGGTGGCTGTCCCAAAATGTTTGTGTTTGATTCTCCCGAATGAAATACCGGAACAATCTCACTGTGATTCCTCGGCAGTGGTGGAAAATAATGTCCCACCCCGGGGTTTCCGGTGATGAAAGCGTTGCAGTGATCCGGCCGAGTAAGAAGCAAACTGGAAAAATATTGCGATATGAATGAAGGTAGAAATTGATGATCAGTTGCGGTTAGGTGAGTCTCCTTCTCTCTCTCTCTCTCTTTCTCCTCTCTCCACCTTCTTTCCCTCCTTTCCATTTAAATAATAATGAGCCAGATGTAATGGAAAAACCTCCGGTTCTGACGTTTCCAGGGTGTCGCTGCCTCCCCGCAACAGCCTTCCCTGTTTCTTCTTACATGGATGACATTTAAACAAACACATACTGGTTTAAACGGGGTGATGTGACGAGATGGATGCGACAGAGTGCAAACACGACAAACAACAACACTTCTGTGGCCCCGCTACAAGTTGTTTATGAATCTAATGAATGAGATCCGTTAGACTGGTTTATCATTGGACTGGTTTTTGGTTGGTAACTTTTTCACGAATAAAACAAACGAGAGTCGTTAGACTAATTCTCGGGTAAGGACTTATTCATGAATGAAATGAATGAGAATCATAAGACCGATTCTTGGGTAGTAACTTGTTACATGAATCAAATGAACGAGAGTCAGTAGACATTTGACTTGGTTTTAGGTAGCAACTTGTTCACAAAATAAACACGAGAACTGTTAGACTGATTTTCGAGTAATGACATTCGTGAATGAAATGCATGAGACCGATTCTTGGGTAGTAACTTGTTCATAAATCAAATGAAAGGGAGTCATTAGACTGGTTTTTGGATAGTAACTTGTTCACGGATAAAATGAACGAGAGTTGCTAGACTGATTTTCGACCAATGACTTAATTCACGAATGCAATGAACAGGAATCGTAAAACTAGTTTTTGGGTAGAGACTTCTTCATGAATCAAATGAATGAGAGTCGTTAGACTGGTTCTTCATTAGACTGCTTTTTGGGTAGCGACTCATTCACGTGTCAAATGAGCGAGAATCGTTAATTGATAGATAGATAGATAGATAGATAGATAGATAGATAGATAGATAGATAGATAGATAGATAGATAGATAGATAAGGCACTATATGATTGATAGATAGATAGATAGATAGATAGATAGATAGATAGATAGATAGATAGATAGATACTTTATTAATCCCAAGGGGAAATTCACATAATCCAGCAGCAGTATACTGATACAAGAAACAACATTAAATTAAATAGTAATAAAAATGCATGTAAAAGCAGACAATAACTTTGAATAATGTTAGCATTTACCCCCCCAGGTGGAATTGAAGAGTCGCATAGTGTGGGGTCTCCTCAGTCTGTCAGTGAGCAGGATGGTGACAGCAGTCTGTTGCTGAAGCTGCTCCTCCGTCTGGAGATGATCCTGTTCAGTGGATGCAATTCTTACAGCACCACTGTAATTTCTCGACCCTCTGCAGTTCGCATACCACGAGAAGGTGGGAGCGGAGGATGCCATCATCTCTATGCTACACCGATCCCTCTCCCACTTGGACAGAGGCAGTGGTGCTGTAAGAATTATGTTTCTGGACTTCTCTAGCGCCTTCAACACCATCCAACCTCTGCTCCTCCGTGACAAGCTGACAGAGATGGCAGTAGACTCACACCTGGTGGCCTGGATCGTGGACTCTCTTACAGTCAGTCCTCAGTATGTGAGTCTCAGGAACTGCAGGTCTGACATTGTGGTCTGCAACACAGGGTTTCCGCAGGGGACTGGACTTTCTCTGGTCCTGTTCAGCCAATATACATCAGACTTCCAATACAACTCAGAGTCCTGCCACGTGTAAAAGTTCACTGACAACACTGCTATGGTGGGCTGCATCAGGAGTGGGCAGGAGGAGGAGTATAGGAACCTAATCAAGGACTTTGTTAAATGGTGTGACTCAAACCACTTACACCTGAATACCAGTAAGACCAAGGAGCTGGTGGTGGATTTTAGGAGGACCAGACCCCTCATGGACCCCGTGATCATCAGAGGTGACTGTGCAGAGGGTGCAGACCTATAAATACCTGGGAGTGCAGCTGGATGATAAATTGAACTGGACTGCCAATACTGATGCTCTGTGTAAGAGAGGACAGAGCTGACTATACTTCATTAGAAGGCTGGCGTCCTTCAACATCTGCAATAAGATGCTGCAGATGTTCTACCAGACGGTTGTGGCGCGCGCCCTCTTCTACACGGTGGTGTGCTGGGGAGGCTGCATAAAGAAGAGGGACGCCTCACACCTGGACAAACTGGTGAGGAAGGCAGGCTCTATTGTAGGAGTAAAGTTGGACAGTTTAACATCTGTGGCAGAGCGACGGGCGCTGAGCAGACTCCTGTCAATCATGGAGAATCCACTGCATCAAGACCATAGAAATTGGTTCTCCTCTTTGAAGTGGTTCTCAGGAAGTGACGCGTTCCCACATCAAATGAGTTAACACTCGTGAAACATCTATCAGCAAAGCGAAAGATGCCGACAACATCACAGAGGGAGAGGACGTGCTTGCGCTTTAGCAGCCCTGCTGAGCTCCCATGAATTGATTAGCACTCACAGACCGGTTCATATGATCCAGTGGTTGTCAACCTGTGGGACGGGCACCAATAGGGGGGGCATGAAGTAACAAAAAGGGGGGCGCAAAGATGTGAAAAAAAAGAAAACAAGAATTGAAAATATGAGAAATACATCTATTGAAACCAAAACAAATGAATTTAAACTACATTCTCACACTAGAAAAATAAATATAGAGTTAGATAAATGTTGATAAAAGTTAAGTAGGTACAGTGGTGTGAAAAACTATTTGCCCCCTTCCTGATTTCTTATTCTTTTGCATGTTTGTCACACAAAATGTTTCTGATCATCAAACACATTTAACCATTAGTCAAATATAACACAAGTAAACACAAAATGCAGTTTTTAAATGATGGTTTTATTATTTAGGAGAAAAAATCCAAACCTACATGGCCCTGTGTGAAAAGTAATTGCCCCCTGAACCTAATAACTGGTTGGGCCACCCTTAGCAGCAATAACTACAATCAAGCGTTTGCGATAACTTGCAATGAGTCTTTTACGCGCTCTGGAGGAATTTTGGCCCACTCATCTTTGCAGAATTGTTGTAATTCAGCTTTATTTGAGGGTTTTCTAGCATGAAGCGCCTTTTTAAGGTCATGCCATAGCATCTCAATTGGATTCAGGTCAGGACTTTGACTAGGCCACTCCAAAGTCTTCATTTTGTTTTTCTTCAGCCATTCAGAGGTGGATTTGCTGGTGTGTTTTGGGTCATTGTCCTGTTGCAGCACCCAAGATCGCTTCAGCTTGAGTTGACGAACAGATGGCCGGACATTCTCCTTCAGGATTTTTTGGTAGACAGTAGAATTCATGGTTCCATCTATCACAGCAAGCCTTCCAGGTCCTGAAGCAGCAAAACAACCCCAGACCATCACACTACCACCACCATATTTTACTGTTGGTATGATGTTCTTTTTCTGAAATGCTGTGTTCCTTTTACGCCAGATGTAACGGGACATTTGCCTTCCAAAAGTTCAACTTTTGTCTCATCAGTCCACAAGGTATTTTCCCAAAAGTCTTGGCAATCATTGAGATGTTTCTTAGCAAAATTGAGACGAGCCCTAATGTTCTTTTGCTTAACAGTGGTTTGCGTCTTGGAAATCTGCCATGCAGGCCGTTTTTGCAGGCCAGTCTCTTTCTTATGGTGGAGTTGTGAACACTGACCTTAATTGAGGCAAGTGAGGCCTGCAGTTCTTTAGACGTTGTCCTGGGGTCTTTTGTGACCTCTCGGATGAGTCGTCTCTGCGCTCTTGGGGTAATTTTGGTCGGCCGGCCACTCCTGGGAAGGTTCACCACTGTTCCATGTTTTTGCCATTTGTGGATAATGGCTCTCACTGTGGTTCGCTGGAGTCCCAAAGCTTTAGAAATGGCTTTATAACCTTTACCAGACTGATAGATCTCAATGACTTCTGTTCTCATTTGTTCCTGAATTTCTTTGGATCTTGGCATGATGTCTAGCTTTTGAGGTGCTTTTGGTCTACTTCTCTGTGTCAGGCAGCTCCTATTGAAGGGATTTCTTGATTGAAACAGGCAGGTGTGGCAGTAATCAGGAAATTGAACTCAGGTGTGATACACCACAGTTAGGTGATTTTTGAACAAGGGGGCAATTACTTTTTCACACAGGGCCATGTAGGTTTGGATTTTTTTTCTCCCTAAATAATAAAAACCATCATTTAAAAACTGCATTTTGTGTTTACTTGTGTTATATTTGACTAATGGTTAAATGTGTTTGATGATCAGAAACATTTTGTGTGACAAACATGCAAAAGAATAAGAAATCGGGAAGGGGACAAATAGTTTTTCACACCACTGTATAATAAAATATGCATCTATGACATATCATTAATTAAAAATAGAACAAATTGGTATTAGTGGGCTCCTTTCAAAAAATCGTTAGGAGGGGGGCGCAATTAAAACTGTTATGAAAACTCGGGTCGCAGATACTTAAAGGTTGAGAAACGCTGGTATGATCCACTGGAAAGAGTCATTTAAAAAGAATGAATCATTTGTGCGTCACCCACCACTAAATTACTAGACTTGAATTCCTATATTTGCTCTTTCATCTTGCTAAAATGTATTATGTTTTGAAAAATAAAGGCTTAGGAGAGAGGGTGTAGTGTCTTCTCAGGAAATTTAACATAAACAGCAAATTTTCAATTTCCAAGGCTGTGAATATTATAAAACCCCTGAAGTTACATCTGAACACCCTGTGCTATAAAGAAGCACAAACACTGGATTCAAATGTAACAAACTCTGCTAAGCAAATGAATGTACATGTGATGGACTGGCGTCCTGTCCGATGTTGGCACCCCAATATTACAGGAATAGGCACCATGAGTCGTAAAGCCCTCATTTGTTTAAGCGGCTTACAAGGACGATGGATGAAGATCTGATAATATATAAAATCAAAAACATGAAAATATGCCGTCAGTGGTGCAGATGCCACACACACACACACAGCGCTGTCCATCACCCCTCACCATCAGCTTTCTGCTCTGCGCTCGCTGCCCCCAGCTGTGCCCCTTGCCTGTTTACGTTCTTCACTTTCCCCATAAATATGATCTTCTCGTCCGGCGGATTGCTCCAGTGCAGATGCTGTCCGACGAGTGAGCAGATGTGCACGCGGGGAGGCTGTCGAGGTCCCCATCTGGCTCGAGTGAAGGACTCCAGAATCAGGAACACAACTGGCGGTCTTTTTAACGGGGGGCACTGAACGTTTTCAAGAAAAGCTCATTTTGATAAAACAGGGAATACAGAATGATCCTGTACGGCATCCCGCTACAGCGTCTTAAAAACCATCAGATTCTGAAATTCAACAATTATTTCTATAGCACATTTTCATACAGGCGATGGACCTGAAAATGCATTAAAAGATGTCAATGTAGTAGTTACATGCAAAGAGAAACAAATGAAACTTAGATAAGGAAAATGAATAAATAGTATACAAAAAAATAAATAATACACACTCACTTAAGGTGTACATTCACTGGCCACTTTATTAGGTACGCCTGTTCAACTGCTTGTTAACGCAAATATCTCATCAGCCAATCACACAGCAGCAACTCAATGCACTCCGGCCTGTAGACCTTGTCAAGACCACCTGCTGAAGTTCAAACCGAGCATCAGAATGGGGAAGAAAGGCGGCTGACGTGACTTTGAATGTGACGTGGTTGTTGGTGCCAGACGGGCTGCTCTTGGGGTTTTTCACACACGACCATCTCTCGGGTTTACAGAGAGTCGTCTGAAAAAGAGAAAATATCAAGTGAGCGGCAGTTCAGTGGGCAAAAATGCCTTGTTGATGCCAGAGGTCAGAGGAGCATAGCCAGACTGGTTTGAGCTGATAGAAAGGTAACAGGAGCTCAGTGAGGTGTGCAGAAGATCAGCTCTGAACACACAACATGTCGAACCTTGAAGCAGGTGGGCTTCTGCAGCAAGAGACACACTGGGTGACACTCCTGTCAGCTAACAACAGGCAACGGGCTCATCAAAATTGGACAACAGAAGACAACAGAAGACTGGAATGGAGCGGGAGATCGACAGGTGGATCGGTGCGGCATCCTCTGTGATGCGGGCTCTGCATCGGTCTGTCGTGGTGAAAAAGGAGCTGAGCCGTAAGGCAATGCTCTCAGTTTACTAGTCGATCTACGTTCCTACCCTCACCTGTGGTCATAAGCTATGGGTAGTGACCGAAAGAACGAGATCGTGAATACAAGTGGCTGAAATGAGGGTGTCTGGGCTTTCCCTTAAAGACAGGGTGAGAAGCTCAGAGTAGAGCCGCTACTCCTCCACATCAAGAGGAGTCAGATGAGGTGGCTCGGGCATCAGATCAGGATGCATCCTGGACGCCTCCCTGGCGAGATGTTCCGGACACGTCCAACCGGGAGGAGGCCCCGGGGAAGACCCAGAACACGCTGGGGAGACTATGTCTCCTGGCTGGCCTGGGAACGCCTCGGGATTCCCCCGGAAGAGCTAGGAAATGTGGCCAGGGAGAGGAAAGTCTGGGCATCTCCAACCCGACCTCGGATAAGCGGAAGAGGATAGATGGATGGATGGAGACTGGAAAAATGTTGCCTGGTGTGATGAGTCTCGATTTCTGCTGCAACATTCGGGTCAACAACATGAAAGCGGGGATCCATCCTGTCTTATATCAACAGTCCAGGCTGGTGGTGGTGTGACGGTGTGGGGGGGTATTTTCTTGGCACTCTTTGGGCCCCTTAGTACCAAGTGAGCCTCATTTAAGTGCCACAGCCTACCTGAGTATTGTCACTGACCATATCCATCCCTTTATGCCTACCATTTTCTGAAGGCTCCCTCCAGCAGGAAAACGTGCCACGTCACAAAGCTCAGATCATCTCCAAGTGGTTTCTTGAACATGACAATGAGCTCACTGCATTCAAATGGCCTCTGCAGTCACCAGATCTCAATCCAGTAGAGCACCTTTGGGATGTGGTGGAACGAGAGATTCGCATCATGGATGTGCAACCGACAAATCTGCAGCAACTGTGTCATGTTGTCACGTCAGTATGGACCAAAATCCCTGAGGAAAGTTTCCAGTATCTTGTTGAATCTGTGCCATGGAGAATTATGGCAATTATGAAGGCAAAAGGGGGTCCAACCTGGTACTAATGTACCTAATAAAGTGGCCAGTTAGTCTTATATATAAATGGCTACTCATGGAAGTGTTTGTGTGTGTCTGTCCGGCCCGGAATTGTGAGGCTACCGCATGAAGCTCAAAGAAATCGGCTCTGTCGCCAAAGTGAAACCGTCAAGAAAAGAGAGAAACTCGCTTAGCCGCTGATAGATACGGGGGGTGAGGATGTCCGCAAAATAAAACCTCAGAGGAGAGAGAAACTCGCTTAGCCACTAATGCACACCCAATATGATTAATTGATTGATTGATTGAAGTGCAAGAATCCATGGTTTCTAGGAGCCAGGGCTTTTTACACAATGGGCCTACACAGCCAGTGTATGTATAATTAGGAGAAACAGAGCCATTAAATGCAGAAGTTTTTTAAGTCTCTAAATGAGAGTCCAATGATAAGATCTGCTGGAGAATAAAACAAAACATGCAGGGGTTCAAAGGGGGGGACCAGAAGATTGGCCAGCCCCCACTGGGTATTCTGCCTAACGTAAGTAATTCTTAAGTCATTTCTTATTGTTATTCTTTAAGGATTTGTCTTTGAGGATTGGAGGCAGTGCTTCTCATGGCAGGTTGGGGTCTCTGCTTTCATTTAAACATGCAAACATCACAGGTGGCTGCACAGAACTTTGGTCATCTGGTGATAGCGCAGAAGAACCCGAGAAGGAATCTGAGAAAAGGGCAGATGAATAAAGACTGCAGATTCATTGAAGTGTGTGATAACTCTACATATATCTAGATATCTAGAGCACTATATACATGTCAAGAACCGTTATTATTTCTTGCATTTGTGTCCATCGCGCACGGTCCCATCTTTGCGCATGCGCTTGAGTCACAGGATGCCACTCTGTTGATCGATGTTTCTAAAGCATTTCAGTGCCGCGACCTTGGTGAATCGTGGAAGATCGTCAAACCTTTTACGGATTGTAAATAATAACATCTCGCGATCCACACTGTAAAAATTACGGCAAAAAACTGGCAGCTATGGTTGCCAGAATTTTACCGTAAAATGAAGGTGACAATATTTCATTGTGTGACTTTATAGTAAATTACTGTTTTTTTTGTTTACAATAAGAAGCGAACATTTAATCGTTACCTGAATGTCATGCACTATAATAAATACGGTAATCTTTAAATCATTACTAATGCAGATTGTATACTGGTATTTGATCCTGACAACATTTTTAAAGTAACAATAACCAAGAGCAAACTTTTTTTTCTGTGCCAATCTTTTTCTTAAATTAAAGCCGTTTATTTATTTATTTTTTTCATCCCGGTTTTCCCATAAATTCCACGACTTTATCATGGCTTCCGTTTAGAAACACCGGTTGTCTGGTTCCATCATAACAATAGAAAACGTGTTGTATTATTTAATTATGTGCATTATGTTTGAAAAATACATTTCCGGTGGAGAAGTAACGTTTGCTTTTGTGATATTTGGTGTCCCACAGGTGGGTCAGCTTATCGAATACAACCCACCATAAATCAGCTTAACTAACCTCAAAAAAGGGACAAATAAGTCGGCTAACTTTGTTTTAAGTTTTTTTTTTTTCCTACTGTGCAAAGGTATGCGGTTCACCAGGAACAATACGGTAAAAGGGGGCGTGTCCTTATGCAACAATCGTAACTTCGGTGTTACTGAAACAGTGCTTTACCGTTTTACATTTTTCTGGTATTTTACCTTCGCTATTTAACAGTTTTACACTGTAAAATTAACAGCGATTTTTTTCAGTGTAAGCGTAATATATCAGTAAACGGTATGTAGCGTATTTTGAAAGTAGCAAAATATTAATTTTACAAAACTTGTCTGTAAAAAACAATGGAATGTACCGTTTAAGATATTAATTTTGCACCCTTCCATTCCCTAAACTTTTTCCAAGTTATCGAATGCGGTCGGAGTTTCTTGTCCCGGCACAACCAGATGCACACAATGTTACCGGCGATTTCATTTCTAAGAGCGTCCGTTTCTTTTCTTCTTCTTGTTCTTTTCCTTTTTTTTTTTTTTTTTCTTTGCTTGGTTCTTTGTGCCGTCAAGGAAGAGCTGAAAGAAAGAAAAGCCAGCGCGGCCCTGAAAGCGGATACGCTGCCAAAAAAAAGTCAAGTGGAGCAGATGTGACGGTAATGGATACCAGGCGTTTGCTGTGGCCACCTAGAGAAAGGCATCTGTCACTGCTGAAGTCCCCGTAGCCCCGATCCAAAAAAAAAGCCGAGTGGGCGGCCTGACGTGTAGCGCTGTGCGAGTCAGCAGGCTGAGTCCTCCCTGCGTCCTCTTTGTGTCCCACCCGCCGATCGCGTTACCGTCTGGATGAATCGACTTGCTCGCTCTCCATCCACTGCTGACTATTATAAAGTTAAACTAGAAATAAGGCGCTGTATACCGTGAAGTGCCAGCCTCTCTGATTATTGTGGCTGCTCCGAATTAGTCACTTGGCATGCATGGCCTCTACACGTGCAAAGACCACAAGCAGATATGCTGTCGCTTTGGATCGCAGTTCACCCTGAAAGTCGCTATATACGGTGATTAATCCTCGCCTCCAAGTCACTGAGTGACTATTCTTCTTGTTCTTCTTTCGGCTGCTCCCGTTAGGGGTCACCACAGTTGATCATCTTCTTGCATTTCTTCCTGTCCTTGTCATCTTGTTCTGTCACACCCATCACCTGCATGTCCTCTCTCACCACATCCATAAACCTTCTCTTAGGCCTTCATCTTTTCCTCTTCCCTGTCAGCTCTATCCTTAGCACCCTTCTCCCAATATACCCCTCATCTCTCCTCTGCACATGTCCAAACCAGCACAATCTCGCCTCTCTGACTTTGTCTCCCAACCGTCCCGCCCGAGCTGACCCTCTAATGTCCTCATTTCTAATCCTGTCCATCCTCATCACACCCAATGCAAATCTTAGCATCTTTAACTCTGCCACCTCCAGCTCTGTCCTCTGTGCCACCGTCTCCAGCCCATATCACATAGCTGCTTTCACTACTGTCCCAATTCCCATTCATGGACTCCGCATGTGCAAAGACAGAAAAATATACCCAGCAGCTTGAGAGCACACACTGATCCAGTCAGCACATGACAAACCAACTCAGGATCCCAGATTAGGACCTGAGCACAGCCAAGCATCACGTGATACCTCAGCACCACACGAGTTCAGATGGAGTTCAATCTGTATGAGGTTTTTTATGGTGGCTGGAGTGCCAATTTTGTCACCAACCCCCAGGTTTTTCCCTTGCTGGGTGGAGGTGGGTCATTATGAAAGGCACTATAAAGTCGGACTGAAGTAGTTTCTACATCAGACCCACAGATTCCCCCAAAGGCAGAAACACCACCTGTAATGCTCTTTAGGCAGCAGATGGCTATGAAAGGCACTATAGACAGTGGGTATAGAAAAGAATCCCCCCCTTTGAAATATTCCCATTTTCTTTGCTTTACAGCCTTAAATGAAAACACACAAACTAATATTTCTTCCCAGCTTTACTTACTCAATGCAACCTAACATCCAAGTGAAAGAAATCACAACTACAGTTCAGAAGAATTAAAAAAAAAAAATCAAAAACAAGACCTACTGAGATTAATAAAGGACCCCCCCAATGTCAATGTCATTTTGCTGACCCACCTTTTGCTTTAATGCCAGCCTTGAGTCTGTTGATTCTTCTCTATCAGCTTTGCGCTCCTAGACTGAGCCCACTCAATATTTGCCCCCCACTTTTCTTTACAGTTTGACTGTTCAAGTTCGGTCACATTGGATGGTGAGCGTTGGTGGTCTGATATCTTCAGATCTTTCCACAGATTTTCTGTGTGATTGAGGTCTGGGCTCTGACTGGCCACACCAGGACATTCACTTTTTTCTCCTGTGTGGTCAGTTTTGCTGTGTACTTCAGGTCGTCGTCGTGTTGAAAGGTGAACATTCTGCCCATCTTCAACTTTCTGGCAGAGGGTAGCAGGTTTTCCACCGGAATTTGACGTGATTTTGCCCCATCCATCTTTCCTTCAAATCTAACGAGAACCCCAGGCCTCCCACAACAGGATGCTGCCCCCTTCATGCTTTACTGTAGGTATGGTGTGTTGTGGATGGTGAGCTGCATTGGTGGACCGTTTGGTTTCGAGGCCAAAGAGTTTGATTTTGGTCTCATCTGACCAGAAGGCCTGCCACTTGGCATCAGAATCTTCAAGGTGCATTCTGGGAAAGATCAAACAAGCCTTAATGTGGCCTTTCTTGAGAAGTGCGACCCTCCCAAACAGGCCAGAATGGTGGAGCGCTTGTCAAATTGTTGTCACCTGCACACCATTAATGACCACTCTTTGTCATTAAATCCTGTAACTCCTTCAAAGTGGCCATTGGCCTCTTAGTGGCCTCTCTTACCAGTTTCCTCCTTGCTCTTCCATCCAGTTTGGAGGATCCAGGGAGGGCCTTTATGATGGACTTTACTGAGCTCCTTGGGATTGATAAAGCCTTTGAGATGTTTGTGTATCCATCTCCTGCCTTATGTCCGTCCACAACTCTATCCCTGAGATCTTCTGAAGGTGGCCTGCCACCCATAGTCAGTTGTTTGCTGTCAGTCTCACTGCCAAGGAAGGGAATGAATGGACCAGGAACAGCTTCACTAATCACACTCATTACAACCGATCACAGGTAGAAGGAAGCCAGTAACGGAAATGGTGGGCACTGACATCTGATGGAGTTTGGGGGGGGTCCTTAATTCATCTCAGGATTTCTTGTTTTTGATTTTTTTATAATTCTTCTGAACTGTAGCTGTGATTTCTTTCACTTGGATGTTAGGTTGCATTGAGTAAGTAAAGCTGGGAAGAAATATTGGTTTGTGTGCTCACATTTAAGACTGTAAAGCAAAGAAAATGGGAATATTTCAAAGGGGGGGATTCTTCTCTATACCAGTTGTTCTTAAAGCATCATTTGACACTTCACTGGGATTTGGGTGCATCATCAGTGATGCTACCTGAGGGTCTTTCTGTGCATCAAACATCCTCCTGCAGGTAAGCCACCTGGGAGTGATCAGTTCCTGGCCTGTGCCCTATCAGCAAGTCCATGGATTGGCTCTTTCCTTGGGATTAATAAAGTATCTATCTATCTATCTATCTATCTATCTATCTATCTATCTATCTATCTATCTATCTATCTATCTATCTATCTATTGCATTTCATTTCTATCTATCTATCTATCTATCTATCTATCTATCTATCTATCTATCTATCTATCTATCTATCTATCTGATGCTTCCTCGGCTGTCTCCATGATGGCGGGCGTCGTTTTGCTCTTCTCTTCCAAGTGGGGTAAAGGCCCTGCATAGAGAGACCACCTTCACCAGCCAGTTTGGAATGACAGTTGCCGATGAGGCCTTCATAATTTGTCCTTTTCCTCTCCAAGGTCTACCCATCTGTTCTTCTTACTCTACTGTGAGCTCGCCTGAGATGATAGGCCATCTTGATTCTGACCAAAGAAACAACGTCAGGCCTCAGTCACGTCTCGTAGATATGCCCTCCTATGGCAGTCCTGGGTGGTGTAGAGCCACCTCACTCCTCTCTGTATTCCTGCCATTGTCGATCCCGCTCCCTCTCTGACAAAACAGATCACGTTTTTCCTGAAGATCCCTTTCCAGCTGCTCTTATCCTGAGGACCTGCTTGTGCTACCACCTTCTCCTAAAGCTCAGAGAATGTTCTCCAGTGTTCTTTTCTTTGGGCGTAGGGGGCGGTCTGGTTTCTCCATCAGTCCTCTGGAGTGCTGACAAGGTTTGGGCTCTGGAGAACATCATACACTGCCTGGACCAGGACATTCACATGGTGTGACTCTGCCCCCCCACAAGTTGTTCCACGTGAACTTTGTCTCCATCACATGCTCCCATCTAGTCCAGGCCACCCTTGCTCTTGTGACTACTTCTACTATGATGACTACTAATGTGACTACTCTGTTGGTCCCTTCCTTCTGAACAACTGTTCTAACCTCCCTCTGAATTGGGTTACACCACTCTGGAAGCCCAAAGCTCCCTGGACCAGCACAACCTCTGGCCACAACTCCAACCAGCATGCAATGGTGGAATCATGAAACCAGTGCAGCCTCAGCCCTCCACTTTGTACCTGCCATGACCCCCACCAGTAGACCTCAGAGCTTTGGGAGACTGCAGCACCTCCAGAACACCTGCAACTTGAAACTCTTCCTCGATTGACGTCAAGGAGAGTCTGAACTTTGGGCCATTCCCATGAAGTACTGGGCTGCTGAGACTTCTCGGATGACTCAGCCATCTTCTTTGGAAATGGCTGACCATTCTTTTCTAATGATGGTGGAGACTGAAAGTTCACACTTCATCAGTGGCCACAGTATTCTAGGTGGGATTCCATGCTAGTAAGTCCACACCTTGAGTGTTCCTGGTCAGGTGGTCTTCTCCGCATCCTGTAGCCATCTATTAAGGTTGTGGTTTTGTCGGCGAGGGTTCCATCAAACCATTTGGCCAGATTTGTAACCGACAGAATATAAGACCTCCATCGCTGTGGACGTCAGTTGTACAAACAAAGAAACACGTGGGCTCGACCTTTAAAGGGCTCGGGATTGCACAGTGTGCCGTGAAAAAGTCTTTGCCCCCTCCCTGATTTCCTCTACTTCTGCTTCTTTGCAACACTTCACTGTTTTTACATTTAGTCGAAAAGACAAAAGACCACCCGAGTGAACACAATGTGGTGTTTTAAAGGAGGGTTTGATTTATTGAAGAAAAAGAAAAATTGTTCACCAGCACCTAAAGCGTAACACCTGTAGCTGTTAAATTTATTTAATAATGGTCATTTCAACATTCCTATCTTTTAAATTCAAAAATGAGATTATTTAATATAATCAACATAAATAGACAACTGTGGTGGGCTGGCACCCTGCCCGGGGTTTGTTTCCTGCCTTGCGCCCCCTGTTGGCTGGGATTGGCTGCAGCAGACCCCCGTGACCCTGTAGTTAGGATATAGCGGGTTGGATAATAGATGGATAAACAACTACATTATGTAAATATTAACCAACTAAAAAAACACAAAAATAAACAAAGCAAATTAATGATATTTTTGATTCCTAGTTTTTGTTGTTATTTAGTAAATATAACGTCAGTGTTTTATCTTTTCTAAATATATATATCTAATTATTTATATATATATATATATAAAATATGTAACAATAAATAATTCAATATAATAATGCATAAAGAAATAAAAAACTACCACATTTTTAAAAATAAATAATTTGAATAATAAAATAAACAAGTAAAACATAAACCAATATAGCAAACAAATAAAATAAAATAAACTGCATTTATAAAAATAAGCGATTCAGATCATTCAAATAAAAAGAAATAGATACAAAGAAATCATAAATAAATAAATAAAATAAAATGAGCTTCGTTTATAAAAATAAATTATTTAAATCAATAAAAAAATAATAAGTAAAAATTTATCAAACATAAACTGCATTTATAAAAAATAAATAATTCAAATAAGTAAAAATAAATCAATATAATAAACAAATAAAATAAAATGAAACATTCAAATAAATAAAAATAAATAGGTAAAAATAAGTCAATGTAGCAAACATAAATAAATAAACTGTATTTATAAAACAAATCATTCAAGTAATTAGAAATAAATAAGTTAAAATGAAAAATAAATGTATTAATCAATGACCTATGTAACAAACATCAGTGCTTAAGTAAAAATAAAATATAAGTTAAACAAATAAATAAATAAATGACATTGTTTCATAGCTTTTATTTAATAAAGGTAATGTTAATATTTCTGTGTTTTTTAAATAATACATTTATTATATTAAATAAGTCAATACAATCAACATAATGTGTGGCTAAATTATTCCAATATTAACTAAATAAAATAAAAATAAATCGTTATAAATGAAAACAAATAAATCAATGTAATATAACTTAATAACATACAAAATAATTGCACTTATATAAATCAATTATTTAATAAAATATAAATAAGTAAAAGTAAAAATATCTAAAATAAAACTAAAGTTAAAAAAATATAAAGTTATGCAATATAAAAGAAAAATAAAATATAAAAATAATTTAAAAATAAAAAATATATTTATGAATTAATGAAAATATAAAATAAATAAATATTCCCATTGTTGCACTTCTGTGGCTTTTATTTAATACTGAGAATTTCAATATTTCTGTCGTTTTCAAATAATTCATGTTAAAAATAAATACTTAAATTTTTCAAGTTGAAGTTAAAGATAAACAAGTTTAATTTTGCAAGCCCTTTGCTGCTCACCCTCTGGTGTCACTCCTGTGTATCACACACTTTGTCTGTCCCTCGTTTGTGTGGCCTTCACGCCTACACTGTCACCCTTCTGGTTCACACAGTCCCAGTGTCACTCCTCTGTGTAATCCTGTACATGCCTTGTGTCACCTCTTTGTACACCACAGGCCCCCCGTCACTCCTCTGTATGACACAATTTATGATGTCATTCTCCTGTGTCACTCCTCTCTCTATATCACACTTTATCTTCCTCTCTTTTCTAAAATGTATGCCCAGTGTCACTCCTCTGCCTAACACCATTACCTTGTTTTGTTGAACACAGTCCCAGTGTCACTCATTTCTATAGCACTAGTCCAGTGTCACTCCTCTGTATAACGACGCTCCTTGTGCTCCTCCTCTGTATCACACTTCTCTGTGTGACACTCCCCTGACATCATTCCTCCTTTGTCACTCCTCCATATGCCACATTTTGGCGGCCACTCCTCTGTATGCCACATGTCCCCTGTAACTCTTTTAAAGGGACCTACTCTTATTGTTACTCATCTTTTCAGCTTTCTACACAATCCCAAAACTGTTCACGAAAGTGACTTATCTTTCCTTTGAGGAGCTCTCGTATGTATAGCGCCTTTCAGGCTCTCGCTCCCTTTTCTAAATGCCCAGTTATGTATTGGATTGTCTTCTTCTCTTCTGTCTCTTTTTGCATTTCTAGTGTTCATCTTCCAATCCAATCTGTTAGTTCAGAGTTTCAGAGGTTAAAACTGATCTCCACAGCTATTAGATAACAGGCAGGAGCTGAGCCATGAAGAGGTAGGTGCCAGTCCATCAGAGAGCACATACAGTGGGCTTGAAAGTTTGTGAATCCTTTAGAATTTTCTATATTTCTGCATAAATATGACCTAAAACATCATCAGATTTTCACTCAAGTCCTAAAAGTAGATAAAGAGAAACCAGTTAAACAAATGAGACAAAATATTATACTTGGTCATTTATTTATTAAGGAAAATGATTGAATATTACATATTTGTGAGTGGCAGAAGTATGTGAACCTTTGCTTTCAGTATCTGCTGTGACCCCCCAATAACTACAACTAAATGTTTCCGGTAACTTCTGATCATTCTTGCACACCAGCTTGGAGGAATTTTCGCCCATTCCTGAGTACAGAACAGCTTCAACTCTGGGATGTTGGTGGGTTTCCTCACATGAACTGCTCACTTCAGGTCCTTCCACAACATGTCGATTGGATTAAGGTCAGGACTTTGACTTGGCCATTCCAGAACATTCACTTTATTCTTCTTTAACCATTCTTTGGTAGAGCGACTTGTGTGCTTAGGGTCGTTGTCTTGCTGCATGACCCACCTTCTCTTGAGATTCAGTTCATGGACAGATGTCCTGACATTTTCCTTTAGAATTCTCTGATATAATTCAGAATTCATTGTTCCATCAATGAAGGCAAGCCATCCTGGCCCAGATGCAGCAAAACAGGCCCAAACCATGATACTACCACCACCATGTTTCACAGATGGGATGAGGTTCTTATGCTGGAATGCAGTGTTTTCCTTTCTCCAAACATAACGCTTTTCATTTAAACCAAAAAGTTCTATTTTGGTCTCATCCGTCCACAAAACATTCTTCCAATAGCCTTCTGGTTTGTCCACGTGATCTTTAGCAAACTGCAGACGAGCAGCAATGTTTTTTTTGGAGAGCAGTGGCTTTCTCCTTGCAACCCTGCCATGCACACCATTGTTGTTCAGTGTTCTCCTGATGGTGGACTCATGAACATGAACATTAGCCAATGTGAGAGAGGCCTTCAGTTGCTTAGAAGTTACCCTGGGGTCCTTTGTGACCTCGCCGACTATTACACGTGTGCCTTGCTCTTGGAGTGATCTTTGTTGGTCGACCACTCCTGGGAGGGTAACAGTGGTCTTGAATTTCCTCCATTTGTACACAATCTGTCTGACTGTGGATTGGTGGAGTCCAAACTCTTTAGAGATGGTTTTGTAACCTTTTCCAGCCTGATGAGCATCAACAACTCTTTTTGTGAGGTCCTCAGAAATCTCCTTTGTTGGTGCCATGATACACTTCTACAGACATGTGTTGTGAAGAGCAGACTTTGATAGATCCTGTTCTTGAAATAACACAGGGTGCCCACTCACACCTGATTGGCATCCCATTGACTCGAATTTCACCTTCAAACTAACTGATCATTCATGAGGTTCACATACTCACAAATATGTAACATTCGATCATCTTCCTCAATAAATAAATGACCAAGTATAATATTTTTGTCTCATTTGTTTAACTGGTTTCTCTTTATCTTCTTTTAGGACTTGAGTGAAAATCTGATGATGTTTTAGGTCATATTTATGCAGAAATATAGAAAATTCTAAAGGGTTCACAAACTTTCAAGCACAACTGTATGCACTCATGCTTGGGCCACTTCGAGATGCCATTTAATGTTGTGGGGGGGAGTGTTGGACCAGGGGAAGAATCCACAAGATCATGGAAAGAATATGCAAACCCTGCGCTGAGAGGGAGTGGGCCGGGATTCAAAGCCAGGCTTTTGGAACTGTGAGGAAACAGCACTGACCGCTGTGCCACAGTGCCACCCTGTACAGTATATAATATACAGTAATTAATATTATTATTTGATTGAAGCCGATGTCACATCACACGACTTCTAGCTGGAGGGTATGTCAGACTTGCCGACTGCTTTTATTGACCCTGTCGCTGGCCCGTGTCAGTTTACATGGCTGAAAATCTCTTGGCATGTCACCGTTCGTGACTGCGTGATGACTTTCCAGCACAGTCATGCTCGCCTCTGTTTCTGACGACCAGTAAGGTGCCGTCTGATAGAACTGGTGTTTTATGAAGGGTTAGCAGTTACTGTGAGTTCAGCCATTCTGTCATGGTGTTTAATACCCGACCAAGACCTCCACAAACCCCTGGGTGAGCTAATGATACTTGCACAGCCCAAGGATGCCAACTCATTTATTGTAGAGCGTTATTTCTCACTTTTGATTTCAATGCAAGACCTGATCGCTTCCTCACCCCAAACCCCGCTCATTACATTACTAGTGGGTTGCTCAGGGTGGTCCCTCTCATCATTTTGGGGCGTGGATACTCCATTCTTTCATTGAGCAGGAAGGGGGGGGGGGTCTATGTGACAAGGCCCCTTGCTGTCACTGGGCCCTTGGGCACACACACAAGATGCCCCTGAATCATAAGACATCCGGCAGATGAGCTTCTCTCCTGTTTGCGAGGTCCAAAACACCGGCGTTCCTCATTCCTCGGTGCCGTGTTACGTGCTTTGTATTTTACAGATTAGCGTTCATTTGCTGTCACCAGAGCCACCCCTATGACTAATGACAAAATCAAACGCGTCGAGGGGCAAGAAGTGGATTAGTTGGAGTGAGTCGCAGGGGGTGTCATACTACACGACTTGATTTTTACATCAGCACACCGCCTCCACCTTGACGAAGATTATGTAAATGAAGACTACGGCTGAAAATCCTTGGAAAAAGTGACATAATGTGACATGGCCTTAATCTTAACACGAGTGGCCATCCATATACACTAATAGCCCTGATTGGATCTGTCCATAGGGTTTGAACCCGGGCACTGCTCTGAATCAGATGTTCAGGTGACCTGACGTCTGTACGCCTGGTAGAAGTCGGTCCTACCTGTGAGGTGACACTGTCACCCTTCTATCACACACTCGAAAGACAATTGTTTTGGGCCAACAAAAAAAATGAACGCAACGCTCTGCATCACGTTTTTTGAGTTACTACAACGTCTGGTTAAAATTACGTAGAACCAACCCACAACACTGAGTAACTGGAAAAGGTTTTACCTTCAGATCTTAAATTACTTTTAAGTGCCATCTACTTAAGAAACATATAGGATACACACAACTGTTTTAATTCACTGCACATAAAAACTAAGTTGTCCCAACTAATTTATGCTACATTTTTAAAGACACTTTTAAGTTCTAAATACTTAATTATCTGCGGTGGGCTGGCGTCCTGCCCGGGGTTTGTTTCCTGCCTTGTGCCCTGTGTTGGCACCAGCAGACCCCCGTGACCCTGTAGTTAGGATATAGCAGGTTAGATAATGGATGGATGGATGGATACTTAATTATGAATACATTTTAAAGTTGTGATGATGTAAAAAATGAAGTTGGTGTAATTAGTGTGTTCTGCCTATAATTTTAAGCTTTATCAAGTTTAATTACTTGTTACATTATTAAAACTACAGCCACTTAAAGAATGAAAGTGTTGCAAAATTTACTTTTTTTTACTTACATTTTTCAACATCTTTCAAAAACTTTGTCTAACAAATAGCCACACTACAGCAGCAAAATATCATTTAATATAATCAACATAAATAAACAGCTACATTATGTAAATATTCATCCATCCATCATCCAGCCCGCTATATCCTAACTACAGGGTCACGGGGGTCTGCTGGAGCCAATCCCAGCCAACACAGGGCACAAGGCAGGAAATAAATCCCGGGCAGGGTGCCAGCCCACCGCAGGGCACACACACACACACTAAGGACGATTTAGGATTGCCAATTCATCTAACCTGCATGTCTTTGGACTGTGGGAGGAACTCGCAAGACCTGATAACACAATGAATTTATGGGCAGATGTTGCTGGTATCCATTTTTTGTTTCTTCTTTGTTTCCTGTGTGTTTGGATGACGCTGTGACTTTATGTGTATTCACTCTGTATTTAGTCATTTGTAAAAATTTAAACTTGCATTTTACCTGAGGACCTCTCTGTGGTGCTTTGCTCCTGCACTCTGTGAAGAGCGCAATACAGAAATAAACCAAATTGAACTGAATAAGCAATCTCCAGACAGGCAGCCACCGGGACTTGAACCTCAGTCTCCTTGTTTTAAGGCACATCTGCTCTCCCGTTTTTCCCCTTTGAAGGTCCCTTTCAGTTCAGTTCCCATTGACATAAATTAATTTATCAGGTTTATTGAAAGGTGCATTAGATAGATAGATAGATAGATAGATAGATAGATAGATAGATAGATAGATAGATAGATAGATATGAAAGGCACTCTAGATAGATAGATAGATATGAAAGGCACGATAGATAGATAGATAGATAGATAGATAGATAGATAGATAGATAGATAGATAGATAGATAGATAGATAGATAGATAGATAGATATGAAAGGCACTATATAATAGATAGATAGATAGATAGATAGATAGATAGATAGATATGAAAGGCACTATATAATAGATAGATATGAAAGGCACGATAGATAGATAGATAGATAGATAGATAGATAGATAGATAGATAGATAGATAGATAGATAGATAGATAGATAGATAGATATGAAAGGCACTATATAATAGATAGATAGATAGATATGAAAGGCACTATAGATAGATAGATAGATAGATAGATATGAAAGGTACTATATAATAGATAGATAGATAGATAGATAGGAAAGGCACTATATAATAGATAGATAGATAGATAGATAGATAGATAGATAGATAGATAGATAGATAGATTCTTTATTAATCCCAAGGGGAAATTCACATAATCCAGCAGCAGTATACTGATACAAAGAAACAATATTAAATTAAATAGTAATAAAAATGAAAAATGAAGAAAATAAAAATAAAAAAGCAGACAATAACTTTGAGTAATGTTAGCATTTACTCCCCCGGGTGGAATTGAAGAGTCGCATAGTGTGGGGTCTCCTCAGTCTGTCAGTGGAGCAGGATGGTGACAGCAGTCTGTCACTGAACCTGCTCCTCTGTCTGGAGATGATCCTGTTCAGTGGATGCAGTGGATTCTTCATGATTGACAGGAGTTTGCTTAATGCCCGTCGCTCTGCCACAGATGTTAAACTGTCCAACTTTACTCCTACAATAGAGCCTGCCTTCTTAACAAGTTTGTCCAGGCGTGAGGCGTCTTTCATCTTTATGCTGCCACCCCAGCACACCACCGCGTAGAAGAGGGCACTCGCCACAACCGTCTGGTAGAACATCTGCAGCATCTTATTGCAGATGTTGAAGGATGCCAATCTTCTCAGAAAGTATAGTCGGCTCTGACCTTTCTTACATAGAGCATCAGTATTGGCAGTCCAGTCCAATTTGTCATTAGCCCGATCATGAGTGGCACCTCCTACAGAGATGGGACTGGGATTGCACCCAGATACTGAAGGGGTAGGCTATGACTCCCCCTAACTTCAACTATGACAAAATTAGGTGGGTCTGCCAGACAGATGAATGGATGGGTTATGAATAACTATTGACAATCAGATCTTGATTTCATTATGCTCTGCATACCTCATAAACAAACGATCCCAGTGTGTGGGTTAAATTACAAAAAGCCATCACCATACATTACGTCAGTTGAATGTGCAGCAGTCTCTTAGGACATTGGCCATCATCCATCCATCCATTCTCCAACCCATTATATCCTAACTACAGGGTCACGGGGGGTCTGCTGGAACCAATCCTAGCCAACACAGGGCACAAGACAGGAAACAAACCCCGGGCAGGGTGCCAGCCCACCGCAGGGCACACACACACACCAAGCAGGGACAATTGAGGATCACCAATAAACCTAACCTGCATGTCTTTTGACTGTGGGAGGAAACCCACGCAGACACGGGGAGAACATGCAAACTCCACGCAGGGAGGACCCAGGAAATGAACCCAGATCTCCTTACTGCAAGGCGGCAGTGCTACCCAGCCCTAATTTTATTTTTATATATTTTTATATTTTCTTTTTTTCTCTTTTTACAAATAAATGGTGGTGCTGTTGTTGATTTGGTGCTCGCCCAGAACGGCTGAAGCTCGATGGTAGGTTGGATCTCACCCTGGATACATTTTGGACAATTTAAAATGAGATACATGCATCCATCCATTATCCAGCCCGCTACATCCTAACTACAGGGCCACGGGGGTCTGCTGGAGCCACGCAGACAACATGCAAACTCCATTCAGGGAGGACTCCTAACTGCGAGGCAGCAGCGCTACCCACTGCGCCACCGTGCCGCCTATGCAAAATAAGTAAATGATATTTACTATATTAGAGCATTGTAAATAAGTATTAGCTTGAAATTGCTCCTCTGTCACTAAAATATCACTCACCGTAGTTGTTTTTTTCACGTGCAGTATGGCGTTACGATCTCGTCACAGCAGGTTAAGTGGGAGGAGTTTCACACTCATGAAGCAGAGAAATGAAGTCGCCGTAGCGTTAGATTAGGTTTGACAAACTTAAATTTTGTTTTTCAGTAAATGAAAAAAGAAATTTGAGTTTAGATTACTTGCAAGTTTAAGCTAAAGTATGTACTAATATAATTCTTCCACATCGACACATTAAATAATGTTTTCAAATTAAAATATTTAATAAAATCATCAAACGAATTTTTAACCTAATAGCATGCATTTGATCAAATGATAGTTAGAGGTCCCTTGAATGGCTTCAATATGCTGCTGCAATGTATCGCAATAAATCAAACTTGACTATGGATGGATAGAAGCCGACGAAACGTTCGCAATGGCTTATGGGTAGTTTGAGTGGGCGCAGTGCAGCACTCTGCCATTTTTCTAGCTGAACGTCAGATGCACATGGATGCTTCTTTACAGGATTACACCGTTGATGAGCATTGTGCCGTAATGAGATTTCCTTGGGCAGAGGGAGTGAAACCTGTGGAAACTCATCAAAAGATGTTGGCTCGGTATGGAAATGAAAACAGCAACTTTATGAATAGATTGAAAGGTTTAAATCAAGAAGAACGAGTGGAACTGACGACACTCGACCTGGTGGACCACCAACAATCACACATATAACCCCACACTGACATGGCGATTGCCTTCATCACAGAATACCGACAGATGACGTTGTCCGCAGTACATCTGGGTATCAGCTTGTGGATCTGCACACGCCATACTGCACGATGAGTTAGGCTTCTGTAAAGTTTGCACCAGGTGGGCCACCAAAACAGCTTGCTGATCTCCATAAGCGGTATAAAGCTGAAACAGATGCACCATGCAATCATGTTAGCTTTTCCACTCCCTTGATTCTCCTCTTCATCTCCTTTTCACCTCCTCTCTTCACTTCTCCTCACAATGACCTCCACCTCCATTACATCAACATCCCACATATGACCCCCTATTGCAGAAAAAGGTGACCAGTGCCAATAAAGCACAAAAAAACAAGATAAAGTTTAAGAGGAACCCCCCCATACATTGAAAAAGAGTAATCTCAAGAGACTGATCCTTGGTCAATTTTTGGACAGACTGAGAGAGTAAACTGGTTGGTTTTATAGAAGGGCATGTTGATGGACAAGAAGTTGTGCGAGATCATCGAAAGGGCCAGAAGTGAGGTCATGAGAATGGGCCGGAAGTGAAGTCAACAGAAGGAACCGGAAGTGAGGTCCTCAGAAGGGGCCGGAAGTGAGGTCATCAGAAAGGGCCAGAAGTGATGTCATCAGAAAGGGACAGAAGTGGCATCATCAAAAGGAACCGGAAGTGAGGTCATCAGAAGGGGCCAGAAGTGAAGTCAACAGAAGGGGCCGGAAGTGAGGTCATCAGAAGGAACCAGAAGTGAGGTCATCGACAGACACCGGAAGTGAGGTCATCAGAAGAAGCCGGACGTGAGGTCATCCATCAACAGACACCGGAAGTGAGGTCATCAACAGACACCGGAAGTGAGGTCATCAGAAGAAGCCAGAAGTGAGGTCATCAGAAGGGGTCAGAAGTGAAGTCAACAGAAGGGGCCAGAAGTGAGGTCATCAGAAGGAACCAGAAGTGAGGTCATCAGAAATGACATGTTAGTGGTTTTTTTGTTGTTCGGATCTATAGGAAGAGGAGGAGAGGCATTAGTGCTCAGCACCACCCACTGGTCCGGCGTCTGTTCTGCAGAGGAAAGAGAGAAAGGGTTTATTGAGCTCTGCCACCCCCTGGTATGGCATGGAAGTGCCCTCATTTGAGCCCTTTAGCTGCCTCCCATGCACGTGTGTGTGACAATAGCCATGCAGTAACTTTGTTTCCCCTTTTTAACACAGAAATAACTCTAATCTGCACTTTTCAACATTAATATAACCAAACAATTTGACTATCCCATCCTCATCGCCAAAATGTTATAAAGCTGAATTAAATTCATCACAGAAACTTGTTAGTTTTTCTTCTCTGGTGATTCTCCTCTTTCTCTGCTTTTCACCTCCTCTCTTCACCTCTCCTCACTGTGACCTCCACCTCCTGACTGATTACATCAAAATCCCCCAATAATCCAACATTTTGAGAAGGGTCTAACTCGGTGGTCTCAGACTCCAGTCCTGGCGGGCCGCAGTGGCTGCAGGCTTTCATTCTCACCCTTTTCTTAATTGGTGACCTGTTTTTGCTGCTAATTAACTCCTTTTACATTCATTTTAATTGACTTGCTCTTGAAGACTCAGACCCCTTCATCATTTCTTTTTTCCTTAATTAGCAGCCAAACAGTAATGACATACAAAATGAGTCAAAATAGGACCAGCAAACTGTGTCCATCATAGAATACCTGAAAATAAAGAAAGATGAAGATCTCAGGAATATTGATCTGCTCAGGTCCCCACTTCACATTTCATTTCTGTTTGGGTGCCACTTAAGGAAAGAAATGAAGCAATTCAGAGGAATGATGAAGAAATTCAGGGAAACAAATCTTAAAATGCATGTAATTAAAATGAAAGGAAAAGGAGTTAATTAGCAGCAAAAACTGGTCACCATTTAAGGAAGCATTAGAATGAAAACCTTCAGCCACTGCGGCCCTTCAGGACTGGAGTTTGAGACCACTGGTCAAACAGCAGTCAGTCAGGTAATGCCCACAATGTCAGTCATGAGTGAATCAGATGACCCTCGCACAACCCTAATCGAGGCATGCGATGGGTGTTTCGTGACTGACATTGAGGCCGTTTTGTAATTTTGGGGCGTTACGTGACTGACCTCATAGGTACTGCGGTCTGCAATTACACTTTCAGCAGGTTTCACTCCCTCTGCCCATCTCACTACGGCGCGGCGCTCCACAATGGAGCAATCGGAGCGTCCATCGTCATTTGATGTTGTCTTTCAGTAGACTAAGAGCTTGTGCTGCGCACAGTCAAACTACCCATAACTCCTTGCAAACGCGTGTATTATGTCATTCCGTATCGTATCTAGCATGCTGAAGAACCTCGCTGTATTAGCCCCCCAACTCCATGGCTCCATATGCAGGCCTACCTCTCACTTTTTTATCGACCTCACTGTCTTATTGCTTATCGTTCTCTGTCACTTGAGCGCCTCCTGTGTTTGGCTTGCATTCCATTTGAACTGGGAAGCTGGAATTTTTGAGTTCCTAGTTGGAATTTTTACAGTAACTAGAATGCACTTGCAAGTCGGATTTCCTACCTCGCAAACTCTGGGGTGGTCTTTCATGTCCAAGTTTGTCCGATTTCAGATTACGACGTCAGTCCAAAATGGCCACATACATCGTGAGCTTTAGTGACCGCTACACTAGTGCCCTATTTATTAGCACTTATGTCTGTTTGGGTCTCATTAAGTCAGTCGTATACACACAGTGCTGTCCAACTTCTATCTGTGAATATTTCACTACGGCGTTTGGATGTGCAACATACCACGAAATGCGTTGCTCAGTATCACAGCAAACAATTTCCTGGAGGTGTCTGTATTATTTTTCCAAATGTTTAAGTGGAACGCAGGCAACTCGGATGTGACGTCATTCCCACCTCCGACTTCCCGTTAAATGTAACACAGCATAGAGAGATGTCACCGCTTGTGTTTTGTTTTGTGCCCTCACGCTGTGTGGTGCCGTCTTTTATGATCATCACTGCGGTGTGAGGTCACAAGCTGAGGTCAGTTTGCGCAGGCATTTGCCTGTCTTTGTCTCATGTGATTCATTGTCCTGTACTTGTCGCTCAGCAGATGGCGCTGCTGCTCATCTCCTTCTTCCAATGATTGGCTTCAGCAATATGCTTCACACTCAGCAGATGTCACCTCATTTCTACATGGCAACCTCTCAAGCAGTTTGCTGTAAGGAAGCCACGAACTCCGATAACTTCATAGAGGTTGACGCTTCCTAAATTTTTTGTGTTTGTCTCACGTGATTCATTGTCCTGTACTTGACGCTCAGCAGATGGCGCTGCTGCTCATCTCCTTCTTCCAATGATTGGCTTCAGCAATATGCTTCACACTCAGCAGATGTCACCTCATTTCTACATGGCAACCTCTCAAGCAGTTTGCTGTAAGGAAGCCACGAACTCCGATAACTTCATAGAGGTTGACGCTTCCTAAATTTTTTGCGTTTGTCTCACGTGATTCATTGTCCTGTACTTGACGCTCAGCAGATGGCGCTGCTGCTCATCTCCTTCTTCCAATGATTGGCTTCAGCAATATGCTTCACACTCAGCAGATGTCACCTCATTTCTACATGGCAACCTCTCAAGCAGTTTGCTGTAAGGAAGCCACGAACTCCGATAACTTCATAGAGGTTGACGCTTCCTAAATTTTTTGTGTTTGTCTCACGTGATTCATTGTCCTGTACTTGACGCTCAGCAGATGGCGCTGCTGCTCATCTCCTTCTTCCAATGATTGGCTTCAGCAATATGCTTCACACTCAGCAGATGTCACCTCATTTCTACATGGCAACCTCTCAAGCAGTTTGCTGTAAGGAAGCCACGAACTCCGATAACTTCATAGAGGTTGACGCTTCCTAAATTTTTTGCGTTTGTCTCACGTGATTCATTGTCCTGTACTTGACGCTCAGCAGATGGCGCTGCTGCTCATCTCCTTCTTCCAATGATTGGCTTCAGCAATATGCTTCACACTCAGCAGATGTCACCTCATTTCTACATGGCAACCTCTCAAGCAGTTTGCTGTAAGGAAGCCACGAACTCCGATAACTTCATAGAGGTTGACGCTTCCTAAATTTTTTGTGTTTGTCTCACGTGATTCATTGTCCTGTACTTGACGCTCAGCAGATGGCGCTGCTGCTCATCTCCTTCTTCCAATGATTGGCTTCAGCAATATGCTTCACACTCAGCAGATGTCACCTCATTTCTACATGGCATCCTCTCAAGCAGTTTGCTGTAAGGAAGCCACGAACTCCGATAACTTCATAGAGGTTGACGCTTCCTAAATTTTTTGCATTTGTCTCACGTGATTCATTGTCCTGTACTTGATGCTCAGCAGATGGCGCTGCTGCTCATCTCCTTCTTCCAATGATTGGCTTCAGCAATATGCTTCACACTCAGCAGATGTCACCTCGTTTCTACATGGCATCCTCTCAAGCAGTTTGCTGTAAGGAAGCCACGAACTCTGATAACTTCATTGAGGTTGACGCTTCCTAAATTTTTTGCATTTGTCTCACATGATTCATTGTCCTGTACTTGACACTCAGCAGATGGCGCTGCTGCTCATCTTATTTTTCTAATGATTGGCTTCAGCAATGTGCTTCACACTCAGCAGATGTCACCTCCATTCTGCATGTCATCCTCTTAAGCAGCGTCACACACGTGTGAATAGGAGACAGCTGAAGGGCTTAAAGAATAATGGTAACACATCTGCCCAGGAGGCGGCAGTGTGCACTAACTCTCTTTCTAAGTCCCCTGCAGACCTTTCTCTGGAATTCCCATCAAGAACCACTGCCTCAACTCGGGACACATTACTTCCGGTCCCAGCCCGAGGACGACATCACTTCCCCCAGACCTTTGAAAAAGCCTCACTCCCTTCCTCTGGAATTTAGTTCTGTTTTGGACTCAGTCTTGTAAAGTACTCTGGTCTTACAATTCTTTACTTTTGCACCCAGGAACATATTATACGGGTGGCTGCCCGAAACCTTTCCCATGTCTGAAGTCTTGCCTTGTTACAGCAGTTTGCTGTAAAGAAGCCACGAACTCCGATAACTCCATTGAGGTTGACGCTTCCTAAATTTTTTGCATTTGTCTCGCGTGATTCATTGTCCTGTACTTGACACCCAGCAGATGGCGCTGTTGTTCATCTTCTTTTTCCAATGATTGGCTTCAGCAATGCGCTTCACTCTCAGCAGATGACGCGTCCTTTCTGCACGTCACCCTCTCAAGCAGTTTGCCATAAAGAAGCCATGAACTCCGATAACTTCAAGGAGGTTTACGCTTCCTAAAGTTTTTGCTTCACCAGTGCGTATCATGTCATGAGATTTGGAGGAAGACCAGGATCAAAGTTATTGAGCAATCATGTGACAGGCAGAAGACACCTTTAGAGTTTCACTTGAATATGAATAACAGATGTTTGTTACTTGAGCTATCAGAAGAAAGTTGATCTCCCCCAAAGTGATATTGCGCTCATCAATTAGTTTATTACATTCATTGTAATATGCTAATGAACCGTGTTTGGTACCATGGGGGGCTGCAGGGGCCCTGACACATTTGTCTCCCCTAAAATTGTGTATGTATATATATTTTTTTACTGCATGTGTTTAATATAATACAAACAAGCTGAATAAAAAAAAATACCCTTTGGCCAAAAAATTTTATATGACGCATTTTTGTTGGAGAGTAAGTTCCTGAAAATTTGGGGGGCCACAAACTAAGAGCGTGGGACTAAATTACACCAAAAAATGTGTACAACAACCAGTGCATTCATTTTCAAGGTATTGATTGCCTCCCTTTTACCGTCGGGTGTTCACAATTCACTTTTGCCAGAGTCCCGGTAAACTGTTTTCCCAGTGGCAAATCTTGTGGTTTGCTTTATTCAAGTTGGACAGTCGCTGTGGGGAAAAACAGTAGGAACTTAACATAGCGGCGACTTACAAAAATAATGGACAGGTTAGTCCATTCCACAATATCCTAACACAGGGGTCTGCTGGAGCCAATCCCAGCCAACACAGGGCGCAAGGCAGGAACAAACCCTGGGCAGGGCACCAGCCCACCCACGCACAATTTAGGATCACCAATCCTGCATGTCTTTGGACTGTGGGAGGAAACCCACGCAGACACGGGGAGAACATGCAAACTCCACGCAGGGAGGACCCGGGAAGCGAACCCACAGGTCTCCTAATTGTGAGGCGGCAGCGCTACCCACTGCGCCACCCCGGACAGGTTAGTCTATGATTTAAAATGTTATTTGCTTCAGGTTTTGTTGCCTTGTGACGGCATGTCCACTACGTCCAACTTAACTTAACAACACCAACAACATTTATTTCTGTAAGACATTTTCAAACAAATGGTTTAGCTCAAAAGCAAGATGAAGAAAGAAAAATTAAAAAATGTAAGAATAAAATTATGTAATACTAATTAACAAAGAAAAAAAAGAATCCCGAATGAGGCACATGACCTGCACTGTGAGGGAGTGTCAGTTACTACAGCACTACGGCCATGTGGCGCGATTACCCGAGGGTGAGCCATCTCATTGTTGAGCACCTGAGCAACTGGACCAGGCCAAGGGGATTCCCACAAAACGCCTGGTTGCGGCAGATAGAAGGTCAGTTCCAGAAGGTGGGGCTGGACCACGTGTTTGCCTGGGGGGTTGCCAACCGGGATCCCAAGTTGTTTTGTCGTGTCGTGGGTGTGACAACACGCAGTGTACCAGTGCATGAGAAACCTGACTTGACTTGATGGCCAGGAGGACAGAAAAAAAAAAAAACTCCAATTTGCAGGGACTCCAAAGCCATGAGACCACCCAGTCCTCCCTAATTGGAATTGTGATACGGCCAATAAAAAGTGAAACACTCGGAGGTCCTTTTTGCCCTGCACAGAGTAGACGTCTTAAATGAATTGCTGAATTTAGAGTTTGTTTGTATAAAATCTGTGATGGGCTTATAAAGTGAGTTTTAAAGAAGTGCAGCGCCAGTGTTAGGTTATGTAAGGCCAAGCTGATTAGTGCGCCAACCGAGTGCTTGGTAGCTAACCTGTGCAACTGGGACCACCAAAAACCCAGCTCAAGCACCCTATAATCAGCACCTTAAGCAAATGCCTAATTCGCCTCAATGGTGGCACCACCCAACCCCAAGTCTGTGTGGCAACCCGAGGACTGGATTCACGTCTGAGGACTGCCAGTGACTCTGTGTCAGGGCCGGTGGGCTTTAGCAGCCAAAGTGCTCCCTAAGTGCTGTGACTGCTTTATTGCTGGCATCTCCAGGTGGTCCCAGCCCCTTAGGTCTCAGCCACTTGAGGAAGGCGTTATTTATTTACAAGTCTGGACCCAAAGGAGATACACTGCCCTGTTCTCAGAGCCCTCGTCCTCGTGGGTAACACAAACTCTACTTGCTGGGACATTTGAGGGAAGTGAGACGCTCTGATTTGTGGGCTTTATTTGTCCTGTAGTCACACATCGGCTCCCACATGGATCCAGAGCCCCCGCATTGCTACATTTGTTTGGGGGCTGACCATGTCATGAACAAAAAGAGAAGGTCACATTGACCCCCATAAAACTTTTGGATGTTTTTTTCTTTTCTGCTTCAATGGTGGTATCCAGTTTTTCATTGGCATATGTGATGTTCATAATGTCTGAGAAATATGCGTGGATCTGGTGGGGTTAGCGTAGTGAATGGAGCACTGGGGCTCGTGGGGGTCTTAATTTGGCCTTGGCATTTGAATAAATAAAGAATATCATTTGTAGTAAATTGACTAAATAACTGCACATGTTACTTCACACCTTATTTGCTAAAAAACGAATATCGCACAGTGAGTGGAAGATTACTAAATACAGCAGGGGTCTGACATTCAACGCCACCCACATCAGTCCGCTTCCCATCTCAGGTCCTGCCATGGACCTGGCCCATCCCCTGTTCTGAACATGGGCGGGGTCTAACATCTGATCCTGCCCACAGTGGTCTCCACCCCATCTTTATTTCTTCTGGCTGACTCTGCTCATCCCATATTCCTGAATAGGGGAGGGATCTGACTTCTGACCCCGCCCCTATCAGTCATTGCCTCATCTCAGGGTAGGCCATGCCCACATTAGTCCCCTCCCCATTTCGAGTCCTTTCATGGACCTCGCACATCTCATGTTCTGCAGCAAGGTATTCCTAAATATGAAACAGCCCATATATGTGACCGTGCCCTCACTGCTCCCTGTCCCATCTCGTGTCTGGCAGCAGACCCTATCCACATTAATTCCCACCCCATCTGGCATCCAGCTACTGACCCCCTGCCCCATCTCATGTATGGCTGAAGAACTCCACCCACTTCGGTCCCCAATCCATTTCTAGTCCTGCCAGTTGACTCCACCCATCCCATGTTCTACAGTGAGGAATTCCTGAATATTGGAAGTTCTGACATCCAACCCAGCCCATATCAGTCCCCACCCTATCTTATGTCAGGCCACGGACTTCTCCCGCCTCACTTTCTGCCCTATCATGCATCTGGCCACAGATGCCACCCATCCCATGTTCTGCAGCAAGAAGTGTTTAAATTTTCTTCTAACATCCAACCCCATCCGTCCCATGTTCTACAGTGAGGAATTCCTGAAATTTGGAAGGTTCTGACATCTAACCCTGCCCACATGAGTCCTCAGTCCTCACTCCATATTTATTTCTTCTGGCTGACCTTGCTCATCCCTTCTTCCACCGAGAGGAATTCCTGAATAGGGGAGGGATCTGACTTCTGACCCCACTCCTATCGGGCATTGCCCCATCTAATGGTAGGCCACACCCACATCAATCCCCACCCCATCTCGAGTCCTTTTATGAACCTCGCACATCTCATGTTCTGCAGTGAGGTATTCCTTAATATGGGACAGCCCTGACATGTGACCGTGCCGTCACTGCTCCCTGCCCCATCTCGTGTCCGGCAGCAGACCCTGCCCACATTAATTCCCACCCCATCTGGCATCCAGCTACTGACCCTGCCCCATCTCATGTCTGGCTGAAGACCTCCGCCCACTTCGGTCCTCAATCCATTTCTAGTCCTGCCAGCTGACCCCACCCATCCCATGTTCTACAGTGAGGAATTCCTGAGTATCGGAAGGTTCTGACATCCAACCCCACCCATATCAGTCACCACCCTATTTCACGTCAGGCTGACTTCTTCCACATCAGTTCCTGCCCTATCTTACATCTGGCCACAGACTCCACCCATTCCATTTTCTGCAGCAAGAAATGTTTATATTTGGGAGGGGGTCTGACATCCAACCCCACCCACAGCAGTCGCTGTCCCATCCCACAACAGAAAGGGGTAGTTGTGGTAGCTTGAAAGGGATCCTGAGATACATGGGGCAAGCATTGAGCTATTTAGTGACTCCAGATTGATCCTGTATGAGAAAGTGTGGACATCGCGACCAGTGCTGGTGTCCACCTCACATCCAAAGCAGCTGAGATATTGAATTGGATGAGCAGACTATAGGAAAAACAAAAAAGACGGATGGAATGCACGGAGGTTTTCTTTCACGATGATTGCATTTGCTATGACCGGTGGGTCCCTCGTTTAATTTGATCCGCGGTGTTTGCTTTAAAGCCTCCCAGTAAATACAAGAGCAGAATGAATAAAAGCAAAACCCCGCTCAGGTGTTAAAGGCTGTCAGTTTTAAAATTGACCCCCAATGAATAGAGTCAAGTGTCCACGCTGTCGGCCATTTAGATTAAAAATGTACACTTGAAACATTTTAATTTTCGCTTGCGCCTCTTGTCATTTCTGTCAGCAGCAAATGCTCCAAGGTGCTGATGGCTCCATATTTAGCCAAGCGCTGCCGTCTGTGGCGCCGACCGGCGCTATTAGGCCAGGCTCATTACAGAGAAAGCTTCCGTCTAATCACCCCCTATGGCCCGCACCAAATGCTAGCGCAAAAGTGCCAAAAAGTCACAGCGATGCCTCGTCGGCCTGATTTCCCTGTTTTTATGCTTACATGAATTTCTTTTGCCCGAGGAGCTTTTATCCTGGCCGTGTCCCTCTGTCCTCGCGGCATAAAGAGATTTGTCCCGTTGAGGCAACTGAAGCCCCGCGGACAGCATGCGTCCATTAAAGCTTGAGTGAAGGGAGCGGCGCCAGCGCTTAGTGTCGTCCTTCTGTGAGCCCGCCGGTCACCCTAAACAGAAAGGGTCCATAGCGACCACCAAAACCCACTGCAATCCGTCTCAAGGTGAGAGCGCCACCGACAAAGCAAAAAATAAAGTCAGCGAGCCCAAATAAAAAATAACGGGAGTCGCCTTCTTAAATGGAAACTCGTTATTATGCGGCGCAATGTTACGTGAATAGCTGAAGGTTGGGGGGAATAGAAATGATTAGCTCAGTTATCAGAGTCGGGTCTTTAAAGAACGAGGTAAACCACATCTAACAATCGACCTTTATTTTATATAGCGCCTTACTAAATCAAAAATGTCTAGTGTTCAGTTTTTAACATGCGCAATGCAATGTCGGGGCGGGCATTGGACCGCCAGCCTTACGGTTTACAGTCCAGCACCTTAGCAGACAAGCCACGCTACGCTGTCTGAAGTCAATCCATCAACCAATTAATAGAACGGTCAGTCACTCCAGCTTTCCTTCGTCCATTGAACGTGTGACTGTGCGAATGAGTGGGCGCTCTTGTAGAATGGCGTCCTGCCCGGCGTTGGCTCCTTGCTTTCACTTCATGTTGTAGTAGGACGCTTTCCTCGTGACCCTTAATGTGATGAATTAGGTTTGAGAATGTTATGCTCTAATAATAATGCATCTTCACCCTGGGCATAGTTTTAATAATAAAGCATAATTATCATCATCCATCCATTTTCTAAACCCACTTTATCCTGAAGTGGGTCGCTGGGAAGCTGGAGCCCATCCTAGCAAGCATTGGACACAAGGCAGGAAAAACACCTGGAGAGGCTGCCAGTCCATCACATAGTGAACACACACACACGCACATCAGGGTCATTTAGTGTTGCCAGTCCACCTAATCTGCATGTCTTTGGACTGTGGAAGGAAATCGGAGCACCCAGAGGAAACCCACGTGGGCAGCCACGCGGAGAACATGATAATCATCATTGAGACAATAATGTGCCACGACCTTGAATCGGAAAAGCTGCTCTAATAATAATGCCACATAACCCTGGAAATTGATAATAATAATAATCAAAATACCTTGCAGCGGACTGAGTTTTGTAATTAATGGTTAATAATTGAGCAGGACGGTTATTAATCCATTTATAATAAGAATAAGACATTAATTCCCAGCAGTCTTGAGCTGGATTGAATGGATTCAATAACTGATGGATAATAATAAGAAAAAGAATACTCATGGTCCGTGACCTTGAATTGGGTTGATCAGCTTTGATAATCGATGGATCAATGTAAAGATAACAAGATGGTGATGATGATGATGATGATGATGATGATGATGATGAAACAATCATCAACCACGCTCACAACAAGCCAGTGTATAAAGCATTATGATACTATGAAGGCCACGGACACTCTTAATATTACTGTTTTCCATGATTTAGCAGAAATGCTCAATACAGTTCACGGATTCAGGGCATTATATAATAATAATAATAATAATAATAATAATAATAATAATAATAATAATAATAATAATGGCCATCTCCGTCCAATGGATTGATCAGCTTTGATAATTGATGGGTGATGAATATGATTATGATTAGCAATCCATTTTCAAGCATGATCAAATTAAATCTGGATATAAAGCATTAATTATTATCATCATCATCATAATGCCATTTGCAGTGACCTATTTTGATCACGTTTCATATTAGATCTTCATAACTTATTGCTCATCAAAGCTAATCAATCCAGTTAAAAGTCGTAGGCATTATTATTATTATTATAATTATCATTATTATTATTATTAATGCCTTATACTGAGACTTGCTTTTATCATGTTTGATAATTGATTGATAGTCGTGGTCATCTTCATCACTTATTGCTCGTCAAAGCTGACCATTCCAGTTAAAGTCCATGGGTATTATTATTATTATTATTATTATTATTATTATTATTATTATTATAATGATTTTGAATGTCCTATACAGTGATCTGTTTTAATCATGTTTAATAATTAAATGATAATCATCATTAATTATTGGTCATCAAAGCTGATCAATCCAGTTAAAGGCCATGGACATTATTATTATTATTATTATTATTATTATTATTATTATTATTATTGCATTGTTGCTGGCGTTGCTATTAATATTTTTCAAAATATTTCTGGACACGCATGTATTGATCAAGGACCCTTTGTCCGTCGCTCTCTTCGCGCTGCTCACATTCCACTTCATGCCACGTATAGGTGGGTCACAGATAGCAGCCCACCTCAGCCTCCCGAACGCTCGCCCACTCCGCCCCGACTTCCCTCCGGAGAGTGCTGAGCCGGCTAGACGCCGTGCGGACCCTCACATTTGGGTTCAGATGTGGCCGTCAGCTCCACGCGGCTGTGACGAGGCCGCCTGACTAATCCGGTGCGCCTCTGCAAACTGCTTGGTTGTATAAATTATGTAACACTAATAAGCCTTTCTGATCTGCTGTACTATAAATATGTAATCTGATTACGTTTCATCACCAGATTTAATTTCTTTATAAAGGAGGTTTGAAATTCGTGCGGTCTGTTTCAGTCCACGCCGGGGCGGCGGGTGGCAGCGCATCCAGTGACGTTACAAAGGGCATCATTAGCACCGGTGTCCGTTTAAATGTTTAAGTAAACCACACCAATGTGAACAGAAACGTTTCAAAAAGACGTTCCTGTCGGGCCAGCTGTGTGGACTTTAGTGACAGCCCTGCTCGCGAGTGTCCCTCCTTATCATTTGGGCTGATGCTTTTATCCAAGGCGACTTCTGAGACACAATTGGTTCCGTTTCTTTTGTTTTTGGAGCACATGCAGGTGAAGTGACTTGCTTAGGGTCACACAGTATCAGCAGTGTGATCAGAAAAAACAAGTTCAGGGTTTGCAGTCCAAAACCCCTTCACCAGTATGCCATGCTACCTGACCTCAGCGTTTTGCCCGGAGGGTGGGCACTGTTGTCTCTTCTAACTGGGGCACCCACGCTGTGGCCTTAAGGTCTGAAATGCATCAAATACCATCGCTTGGTCAAAAGGCAGGTGATGTCGGTGTGATTGGGTTGTGTTAAACGTGAATTCACACGCAGTAAAAGAGCACCATTTGTTGGAGTGGGCAGCCCTGTGGGACCCTGATCGGAAAACCTAATATGAATTGACGAATATCTAATGTTATTAGAAAATAATGCTGGGTTGCACCTGGATACAAATAATTCAAAGATCTAAAGGTTCATAGGGTCAGTATTGTCACGTGACATTCTTATTCATGTATATTCTCCTAATAAACACGCAGCCATTCGCCGCACTCCGCCGCCATGATCAGTGAGTGTACCAACTTGAGCTCGAAACTTGTTTGCTTCAAATACCGCACCTTCCATAATACAATGTAATACAACGCAACCGAGAATTATTAGGGGTGCTTAATCCAGCTCAGGGAGGCAGGAGCCCATCCCATGCAGCATTAGGCACAAAGAGGAAACAACCCTGGAAGAGATACCAGTCCATCACTGAAGCCGCTGCATATATCCAAACTCAGGCTGACACCATAAGAAACGAGCTCACCCTGCCGTTAGGAACAAACTGAATATTGTGAAAACCCACAGGGACACGGGGAGAACGTGCAGACTCCACACGGACAGCGACCAGGCACACGACTCGACCACAGAAAGGCTGTCTCAGCGAGGAAGCGCAGCGCGAACCGCCCTGCAGTCTGCCATCCCTCATCAACCCTTCATCAGTTGTGTGTCTTCTTAATTATTAACTATTACATAAAAATATGAGATTGACAAAGCAGGTGGGAGGCCGGGCGTCCAATGTTCTCCAAAGTGACTTCTCTGCATTTTTTTTGACTCGGGGCGGTTACTTCTGTTCTCGCCCTAAAACGATTAAAATGTTTCAGAAAGCGTATTGCGCAAACGTGTGTAAGGGCAAAATAGCATGTGCAAAAAAAATGCTTTCATGCCAGTGTTGAAACACCCAAAAACTCCAATGGGCACCGTCTTTTATGGAGAGCAGAAGGGTCAATGCAGGAAATTGGTGTGTGGGGGTGGGTTGGTGGGGAAAAGGGGGCTTGAGAGCTGCATGGCAGTGTCCAACATTCATGATTTTGTAAATCCCATGTTTAAAATTCTAAACAAAAAACATCCAATATCTGCCTATATAGTGCTTTTAACCTCTACTTAAATCAATATATAGTGCCTTTCACATCTCTCTATTATGTAGTGTCTTTTCTATCTGTCTGTCTACCATATAGTGCCTTTCCAATTCTGTTATATAATGTCTATCAGTCTTTGCATCTATCTTCAATATATATATATATATGTATCTATCAATATATAGTGCCTTTTCAATTTGATTATGTGTTATAAGTAGTTTTTTAATCTAATGCTTTGTGTTTTGCCTGTATGTCAATTATTATAGCGCCTTTCAGAACTAAGTGCCAATTATACAGCATCTTTCCTACCCTGCTATATGTACTATGTAGTGTCCTTCAGGATATATCTATCTATGTCTACTTGTACTATACACGGCCTTTCATATCTATGTACAGTATCTATAGAGTGGCATTTTCTTTCTTTCTTTCTCTTTCTTTCTTTTATATAGTATCTATCTGTCTATCTATCTATCTATTTTATAGTGCCTTTCACATCTATCTATCTATCATTATATAGTGCCTTTCACATGCATCTATCTATCTATTAATTATACAGTGCCTCTCATATCTATCTATCTATCTATCTATCTATCTATCTATCTATCTATCTATCTATCTATCTATCTATCTATCTATCTATCTGTTAATTATATAGTGCCTCTCATATCTATCTATCTATCATTATATAGTGCCTTTCATATCTATCTATCTATCTATCTATCTATCTATCTATCTGTTAATTATATAGTGCCTCTCATATCTATCTATCTATCATTATATAGTGCCTTTCATATCTATCTATCTATCTATCTATCTATCTATCTATCTATCTATCTATCTATCTATCTATCTATCTAAATCCAAATCATATTATGTGATATCATCTACTGTTAAATTCTGCTCCGTACTTCTAAAAATGTTATTTTTAAATTGTGTTGAGGATTTGTTCTGTTCCGTGTATTGTATTGTATTGACCTCCTTCCTTTTGACACCCACTGCATGCCCAACCTACCTGGAAAGGGGTCTCTCTCTGAACTGCCTTTCCTGAGGTTTCTTCCATTTTTTCCCTACAAGGGTCTTTTTTTCTTTGGGAGTTGTTCCTTGTCTTCTTAGAGAGTCAAGGCTGGGGGGCTGTCAAAAGGCAGGGTCTGTTAAAGCCCATTGCTGCATTTCTTGTGTGATTTTGGGCTATAGAAAAATAAATTGTATTGTATTGTATAGTTATATAATGCCTTTCATGTCAATGTAATATATTTTGCCTTTCCTATCTATCTATCTATCTATCTATCTATCTATCATATATCACCTTTCTGTCTGTCTGTCTGTCTGTCCGTCTGTCTATCTATTTGAAAGTTCTCTAGCTGTCTTTGTAGTGCTTCTTACCTCTATCCATACTGTATGTCACTCTATATAGTGCCTTTTGCATCTATTATATATTGGCTTTTCTGTTCACATTTTGCATGTATTTTATAATGCGTTTTCTATCTGTTTACTTCATGCTTGACTTCTGCCTATGTCAATCAATATAGTGCCTTTCACAGCTATCTATTCTCTAGTGTCTTTTCTACCCTTCTGTGTACTTTGTAGTGCCGTTCACATATTTCTGGTTCTACTTGTACTAATGCCTTACATATCTACAACAACAACAACATTTATTTCTATAGCACATTTTCATACAAATAATGTAGCTCAAAGTGTTTTACAGGATGAAGAAAGAGAAATAAAAGACAAAGTAAGAATTAAAATAAGAGAACACTAATTAACATAGAATAAGAGTAAGGTCCCATGGCCAGGGAGGACAGAAAAAAACAAAAAAAAAAGAAACTCCAGACGGCTGGAGAAAAAACTTAATCTGCACGGGTTCCAGGCCATGAGACCACCCAGCCCTCTCTAGGCATTCCACCTAACATCAATGATCAGTCCTCATTGTATTCAGGGTTCACATAGGACTTGATGATGACAGTCATGTGGACTTCTAGCCTTTAATTCATCAATGTAAGGACATCGCGGTACTTTGATTAGGTGGTGGTGGCACAGATCGCCACCACAAAAAACCAGAAAAAGAACAAAAGAGAGAGAAGGGGTCAGTATGGATTTTGGAGCAAACACCATGAATAGTAATTAATTGAGTATTAATTAGAGCATCAGGATTAAATTAAAATCTATGTAGCTATGGAGTGTAATAATCTGTGCATCTATCAGTGTGTGTTGTGTGTTGTCCTCTACACACATAGAACTATTACTGATACTACTATTATATAGTGCCTTTCACATCTGCCTTCTGTGTATCTGTTTTATATAGTTCCTATTCCATTCTGCTCTCTCTTATAGCGCAATTCACATAGATCTGTCCGTCATATAGTGCCGTGTGTATCTTTCACCTTTAATATCCGTCAGTCTGTCTTTTGGTGGAGTCTGCGCCTGCGTGTTTTCTCTGTTTTTCCATAGAAAGTGAAATTGGAGAAGGTAGCAGTGGCCAGCAATGATCTTTTTACATGGGCACCTTTGTGGCCGGTGCACTGGATTGCTTGTTTTTCAGCCGATGATGGCCTCTCCCATTCCATTCTTATCTTGACGTCTTGAGCAGACAGGCAGACGCTTTTAGGCTTCTTTCTTTCTTTCTTTCTTTCTTTCTTTCTTTCTTTCTTTTCTTTTCTTTTCTCGGCTTGTCGGAGCACACAGACGAACGACAGAATGTGTGTTCCTGCCGAAGGACCCCCAAAAGCGCAGTCGCCCCTGTTTTGGCTGATGTGTGCGTGTTGGACAGCAGTCGTTTAAAATTTACATAATGTTTTCGGTGTCTGGGAAAGCCAAACCATCTAAACACAGGTGGAAAATGTGGTATGAGACAACATGCAGGGCGACACATGGCATGACACAACATGGGGCAAAGAGCGTGCAATCTGACCTGGCAAAACAAATCTGGCTTGGGCCAATTTTCAGCGCAGTCTGTTTGCTCCGATGAGTTTGGTGAGAATTCACCTTGAAGTAATAAACGGGGAAGACGCGATGAAGACGCCATTCTGCGGTGAGTTGTAAGGTGGGGTGACCTGTAATGAAAGCTTTATTATAAAGAAAAAAGCGCATAAATGGAGTTGCGTTATTGAATCGACCCCTCGTTCAATGGCGACTCGTATTTATGGAGCGCTAGCCTGTCTCGGACTTCAGGCCATTCCCGTTCCCGTCCTCTTCCATTGAGCTCGAGTCGGCCAGCTTGTTATTAATATGGTAATATGGAAACGGCACCCCGTGTGCGCGCACAGGAAGATTAGCGCTGGGACGAAGCTTGTATCCATCTGGAAGCAATAAAGTTTTCTAGAAGACTGCACAGTTTTATTTAATCTGTGGGCTTCTCGCTGGGATCGAAATGAAGGCTTGTCCTGATCGTGTCACTTTAAATCAGTCTCATCAGGGGCAGACGCTGACAGCCGACACGACAGTGCCAAACAAGCCGGAGGGTCGAACGCGTGGGTTTGGTTTGTGGGTAAAAATGAACTTAGGAACTGATAACCAATCCATGTTTTTATATAGCGCCTCGTCATGGCGAAGAATGGTTCTGCTAAATTGTGTTTTGATTTTGGTGAATGTCGATGTTATAAAATGAAGATCGGTTGATGAATTACCGCGAAACCGTAACTGGGCAAAGCGGGTCCAGATAACACGTGACATTACAGACCTGTCATGAACGGATGGCGGAATTAAGGGGGCCATGCAGCTGCAATTTGTGCAGGGGTCACTCACGGCCATATTAAACATCCATTTTCCCAAAAGCCATTTTATCCTGAGTAGGGTCGCTGGGGAGACGGAGCTAATCTTAACAAACATCGGGCACAAGGCAAGAAATATCATTGGACAGGACATTAGTCCATCACAGGGTCTAACCCGTGTAACTTCATGTAATCTACATGGGTTTGCATGAATTTGTAACCGATGCAGACACAGGGAGAACATGTAAGCTCCATGCAAGGAGCCTCCACAAAAACATTGTGATGGCCACACTGAACATGTGTTTGATATTATATAATGCCTTTTGTACCCCCCAAGCTATTTTCTCATTTGGGCCACTGGCATCCTGGCAGGTGAAGTGACTTGCTCTGGGTCAGGCTTTGAATTACTGGCAAGTGAAGGTAGGAACCTTGTGATGTCATAGTGCCCATCATCTTAGTGGGCTGTACAGTGACCACAGTGGCAAAGAGGGCTTCTGAAAATACTGGAAGGTTTGGGGGTGGGGGTGCATGGCATGCTAATGTTTATGATGTGCCATCTGTTGGAATGACAAATACGATACAAATGTCTCTGTTATACACCTTTCAGTATGATGGGATTTATAAAAGCAGTTTTGTTTTTGTTGTGTCTTCTGTTGGAATGGAAAAGTAAATGCCTTTTATTGTTACAAATGTTTATGATGTGCCAGCTATTGGAATGACAAATATAATGCATATGTCTCTGGTATGAGATTAGTAAAGGCAGTGTGTGCCATCTGTTGAAATGATGAATGTAATGCATTTTATTATTACAAAGGTGTATGAGGTGCTATATCTTAGAATGACAAATGCAATACTTATATTTCTGTTATATGTCATTTGGTATGGGATTCATAAAAGCAGTGTTGTTTTTGGTGTGCCATCTGTTGGAATGGAAAAGCAAATGCCTTTTATTACTACAAATGTTTATGATGCACCATCTGTTGGAATGACAAATGTAATGCATATGTCTCTGGTATGTTACATTTGTATGGGATTAGTAAAGACAGGGTTAATGCTTGTGACGTGTCATCTGTTGAAATGACAGAGGCATAGCAATTGAATTGGCACAAAGATACACAGACACACAAACGCCTGTCCTTTTACAGTATTAAGGTGAACCGTGGATTTCTTTCTTCGATTTGCCTACTAGCAAATTTAGTTCAAGAGAGATAATTGATCTGGTGACCCTGCTCATTAGAAAAGAGTTAATTGATGAGAAACAATCTGCACAGTCAATGAATTTATTATATACTCTATGAGGGATGATGGAATTAAAGGTTAGGTGCAACTGCAATATGAAGCAAAGGTCACTTATGACTAAGGTGCTGCCGCGAGTGACAGCCTTTCCAGCAGCTTCGTGTCAGATTTTATTTTTCTACCTTTTCTCTATTTTACTGAGCACTCCTATCAATTTCTTTTATGTGGACTTGTTCCCTGGACACTTTTTACTACTAATTTTTACCACTTGTGAATTTCCCCTTGGGATTAATAAAGTATCTATCTATCTATCTATCTATCTATCTATCTATCTATCTATCTATCTATCTATCTATCTATCTATCTTATATAGTGTCTTTCCTATCTATCTATCTATCTATCTATCTATCTATCTATCTATCTATCTATCTATCTATCTATCTATCTATCTAAACACCCCATATTAAAGTTATTAGAGTATATACTGTAGCATCTGTCATGTCGCCCCAATCTATTTTTTCATTAGTTTCATTGGCATCCTGGCAGGTGACGTGACTTGTTTTGGCTTAGACTTTGAATTAGTGGCAAGGTAAGGTAGGGACCTTTTGATTTCATAGTGTCCATGAAGTTAGGGGCTGTAAAGTGATCAAAATGCCAACGAGATTTAGGGGGTGCATGAATTGCAGCCATTTCACTCTTTGTCTGAAACTTTATGGCAGCGCTGGCTCAGGGACTACAATTCCCATCAGGCAGCAGGAGTGCGCTGGGGCTGATAGGAGGACACCTTTATCTTCAAGCACAAAGTTTAAACAGCACTTGCAAAAGCAGGATCTCATCAAAGTCTTGTCTTCTTGTTTAATTTTGTCAACTTGTTTGTCTCACTGCAGGTTGCGTTAAAGCTTGTTGAATTTCCACAAGACACTTTTTCTCCGTTTATTTCCATTTAGATTATTTCCTGGGGATATTTATGCATCCCAATAGTGGGTACGGTGTTGCCAAACCTTTAAAGGATACGTTTGTTATTTTTCAGATTGAAGTGATTTCCTCACAAACGTGTTATGTATGCATTTGCCACACAAAATTGTGTTCTTAAGTAAAGCGTTTTCTATACATTTAAAAGATAAATCTCTTCCTCTCACTGGTGGTTTACAATGGGTGCACCACTGGAAAAAAATTAAAAGCTTAAAAAAGTGCCGAATATGTCCAAGAGAGAATGTTGAGTACTGAGCCGCATCTCAGTATTATTAAATAGCTTGTCCACAATAGTTTTGAAAAAAAAAAATACAGTAAATACATTTTATGAGATTCGGTCATTTTAATAGAAGACTAGGCATGAGCCCCACCTCAGCGTTTGTCTTTTTCTACAATAACCTTTCACCCCTCAGGGGGCATGGCTTTCTCTTGAAAGACCAAATCACAGTAAACTTTTCGTTCCACGTGGTTGGTTGATATATATTTAATTTAAAGACATCGTTTCACTTTATGTAACAAATGCATATAATACCACATGTTTGGGAAGAAATAACTTTGATTTAAAAATACCGAACCTATCCTTTAGATAGATAGATAGATAGATAGATAGATAGATAGATAGATAGATAGATAGATAGATAGATAGATAGATAGATCTGAAAGGCACTATATAATAGATAGATAGATAGATAGATAGATAGATAGATAGATAGATATGAAAGGCACTATATGATAGATAGATAGATAGATAGATAGATAGATAGATAGATAGATAGATAGATAGATAGAAAAGGTGCTATATAATAGATAGATAGATAGATAGATAGATAGATAGATAGATAGATAGATAGATAGATAGATAGATAGAAAAGACACTATATAATAGATAGATAGATAGATAGATAGATAGATAGATAGATAGATAGATAGATAGATATTTTAATTATCCCAAGGGGAAATTCCCATACTCCAGCAGCAGCATACTGATAAAGAACAATATTAAATCAAAGAGTGATAACAATGAAGGTAAAAAAAAGCACAACCCACAAGTTTAAGTTTATGGAGAACAAGTTTAGTAACCGAAGTCAGCCTGCTTTGGCTCAAACACAAAAGAAAGTGCAGAGTCGTCATGCAACCTCCTTCCCAGAATCGTCCAAATTTACCACGTCAAATTGCTGTATATTAAGTACTGGCGAATAAAAGTGATTCTGATTCATCGCAATGCACCAAAAAATCCTATCGAGAGCTCCGCCTCTGTGCAATATGCCATGTGACCAAGCGAACAAACCAAAGATGCCAGAGAGAGAGGCTGGAGTGCCAACTGTGCAACCCCCGTTTAGTGACAAAGAGGGTTAATGCCATTGACACTCGCTTTCCGGCCTACAGTTTAGTACTCTAGGAGATCTGTCTCCGCTGAGGTCCTGCTCCAGAGTGACCACCTTCTTCCGGGAAACACCTGTTTTTATGGTGTCCAGGGTGGAAGGGGTGGAGCCTTTTTTGTTCATTGGGGGTGGAGCTAGGTGCGATTCTGGGACGTCCTTCCGGAGCTGTGGTGGAAATGATGAGTTGCCAGCATTCCCTCTCATCCCAAGGTGGTACTGTTTACATCTCCACAGCATGGAAGGTGCCTCCCAGGTGCACACATGGGACAAACAACAATAGAAAACTACCAAAAAAAAGAAATATTTTTAAAATGGTGCCAGCATTTTTGCACTGGTGCTGATAGAAGTAACAGACGTCAGCCTGCTTTGGCTCAAACAGTAAATAAAAAAGAAACACAAAAGAAAGCCGAGTCGGGACACTTTGCATTGCACTAACAAAACTCTACTGAGAGCTCCGCCCCCTTTGTAGGATTGTGCAATATGCCATGTGACCAAGCGAACAGACCATATGCTGGAGTGCCAACCAGGCAACTCCATTTAATGACAAAAAGGGTTAGTGCCATCGTCACTCGACTAGTGAGCCCTTCCAGCCGTTTAGGTCCCACTCCAGAATGAGCACCTCCTTCCGGGAATCTCCCATTTTTATGGTGTCCAGGGTGGAAGGGGCGGAGACTTTTCTGGTCATTAGAGGTGGGGCTAGATGCTGTTCTGGGTCCTCCCAGCGCTGTTGTGGAGAGAGAAGAAGTGGGGAGTTGCCATGGCTCCCTCTCATCCCAAGGGGGTACTGCTTGCATTTCCACAGATTGGAAGGTGACAAACAATAATGGAAAACTAACAAAAAATAAACAAATTTTAAAATGGCACCAGCAGTTTGGATGTTCGGTACTAGAAGTAAACACCAGTTTTACTCTTAGTCCAACCCCCCAAATGACACTCGGTATTGTAGTTGTGGGTGGCATGGTAGCACAGTGGGTAGCGCTGTTGCCTCATAGTACGGAGACCCGGGTTCACTTTCCGGGTCCTCCCTGCGTGGAGTTTGCATGTTCTCCCCGTGTCTGCTTGGGTTTCCTCCCACAGTCCAAAGACATGCAGTTAGGTGCATTGGCGATTCTAAATTGTCCCTGGTGTGCGGGTATATATATTGTGGAGCCGACCCGGACACAGACAGGCGGACATGTTGTTAAAATACCACCACACGTTTATTTACAATATATATTTACAAATTATATGGTCACACAGACCCAAATAATGGTCACTAAGACCCAAAACACTCAGTCCTGGCCACAAATGCCTTTCTTCGGGCCGCCTCCACTCTCTTCTGCCTCGTCCTTCTTCCACCCGATTCTAGCGCTGAATGAATGGAGACGGCCCCTTTTAAACAGTCCCCGGATGAGCTCCAGGTGTTCCCAGCATGCCTCCTCTGGCCACGCCCCAGCGTGGCAGAAGTGCCGGCTGTCCTCCTGGCAGCTCTCCGGGTGCCGTCCTAACTCTTCCTCCCAGCACTTCCTGGTGTGGCGGAAGTGCTGGGGTAACAGGTCCCCAAGGCATTAGGGCGCCTCCTGGCGGTGACCACGGGCCCCTACAGGGTAGGGCTTCCATGCCCTGTACCCGTGGCCCCCAGAGCAACCAGGAAGGCGACCCCCACGTGATCCAGGGTGGGTGCAGACCCACATCCGGTCCTTCATGTCGTCCCGGCCGGGTCATGGCCCCTGGCATCCCTGACAATATATATATTGTGGAGACTGGCCCGGACACAGACAGGCAGACATGTTCATGTCACCCACAACACGTTTATTTACAATCATATATACAAAAGTGCACCACAAATCCCCTGGCCACAACAATGCCTTCTTCACCTTCAGGCCGCCTCCTTGTCTCCTCCAGCAAGCTCAGTCCTCTCCGCTCCCGACTCTCGCCCTGAATGAAGGGAGGCGGCCCCTTTTATTATCACCCGGATGTGCTTCAGGTGGGTTCCGGCAATCACCCGCCGACACGCCTCTGTGTGGCGGAAGTGCCGGCTGCGTCCCCGGAAGCACTCCGGGTGTCCCTGCTCTTCTTCCCCCTGCTGAGGTCCAGGGCTCCCAAGGCACGGGAACGCCCCCTGGCGGCGACCACGGACCCCTACAGGGTGGAGCTTCAAAGCTCTGTGCCCGTGGCCCCCAAAGCAACCAGGATGGCGGCCCCCACATGATCCAGGGCGCACGTAGACCCTCTTCTGGCCCCTCAAGGCGTTCCGGCCGGGTCGTTGCCCCTGGCATCCCTGACAATATATAAAATCCTAAGCCTAAAAGTGCAACGATTTTGTGTGACGTTTTATGTCACACTTTAAATCGTCCTTACTTTTAAACCTACACATATATATGCTTGGTATCATTCTTTTCAGAATTTATCAAACTTTAATGTGATGTTGTTAGATTTTTAGATTCTTATTCCATTTTTAAATTATAAACTAAAAAATATCAAGAGCTCGCGTCCCACAAGATGAGACTTTGTGCCAAAAGATTTAACCACGCCCGGGGCTGGAAATAAAAGACAAAGAGTAGGACAGCTGCTGTACAGGCTTTTAAATGTTCTAAACGCCATGCGAGATGCAGATCACGTGGCACGGCAGCAGCAGCAGCTGATCGAGCAAAGAGGAGGTAAAAAAAACTGTGTGTTTCCCATTATATCACCATTTAAGAGGGGGTTTCGGAGGAGCAACTGCGTGTCCTTGGGGTGCATTCAGCCCGCCTCTTCACAACGTGAGTGGCAGAGATGCGAAGGGGCTGGCACATAGCGCAGGCCGGGGAGGGGTTGGCGAGTGAAGCAGACAGGCAGGAACCCCCTAGTATTTAATAAATTTGTGAAAATTCCAAAAATTGTTTTTGGTTTGGGGCGGCACGGTGGCGCAGTGGGTAGTGCTGCTGTTTGCTTCCCAGGTCCTCCCTGCATGGATTCTGCATGTTCTCCCCGTGTTTGCATTGGGTTTCCTCCCACAGTCCAAAGACATGCAAGTTATGTGGATTGGCGATCCTAAATTGTCCTAGTGTGTGCTTGCTGTGTGTGTGTGTGTGTGCCCTGTGGTGGGCTGGCACCCTGCCTGGGGTTTATTTCCTGCCTTGCGCCCTGTGTTGGCTGGGATTGGCTCCAGCAGACCCCCGTGGCCCTGTAGGTATAAAGCGGGTTGGATAATGGATGGATGGATATTGCAGTTGTGAAAAAATGTCTTCTTTACAAAGTCAAAATGGATTGGAACTTCACGGAGTAACCAAATTGCTGTGATTGGGATTGCATGGCAATCAAGAGGAAGGGGTTGGCGGGGGCTGGAGTAAGATGGCAGTTTTGGATTTGTCTGTTATTTGCTTCAGAAATTGTTTTGGTGCCAGTTAGACAGGCAGGTCTGTTTATCTGTTATATCGTGTATTTTTATATAGTGCCTCTCCTATCTGTCTCTCTATCTGATTTTTTTTAGTGTGTTGTTTGAGGCTGGCTCTGCACTTGGCCCCTTCCTCTCCCCCTCTGGTTCTCCTGCTCTCACTTTTTTCTTCTTCTTCCACTAATCTTCGCCATTGATGGTTCCAAATATTTTGTTTTTTGCCGAGGCGGCCCATGGGTCTGCCTGGGGCGAGTCTAGCGAGTGCAGCACACGTCTCACTTGGCCGAGTTGAGTAAAGGGAAATGTGGAAGCAAGCAGGACCCCCCAGATGTGAGTGTGGAGCTGCAGTCACTTTGGGACTGCTGGAAGGAACCACGTGGAGAGGACCGTCACCGTCCCCTCTCCAACCCCTGCCACATGTCATTGTGATGATGCAGGACACTTTGACTCAAAATGCAGCCACGTTGAATGTGACGTACAGTATGAGGATTTGTTTGGGGGGGGGGACAATCAGGAGGAGGAGTGAGGAGCTCACTGAGCATCGGTGGGCGGGTCGGGGACAAGTGCAGCCTGATTGACGTGGTAGACGTGTCCTGTCATGGGGGATGATTGACCGAGCCGGGTGTCTGACTAGCTGACTGCAGAAAGCATCCGTGAGGGGTCTAGGAAGACAGCGATCATTGCAGGGCTCGTCTTAGGGACACAATGGCAGTGGCACTAATCAGTAATGAGGTGAAGATGAGTCACGGATGATTCGTTCAATGATTGTGACAAACCCAAAAGTGAAAGCTGCGTGACGACACTGAGCACTGAATGAGTCAAAGCAGGTCATTATTTGTAAAAGCTGACGTCACATTAAACGACTTCTAGTCAGAGGGGACGTCACACTCGACGACTGCCTTGCTGATCCTGTCGTCTGGGGATGTCAGATTGCATGACGGGTTATCGTTTGTCTCGAGTCGTTGGGGTGGGCTATGCATGTATACAAGAACTGACAGCCAATGAATTACAGGGGCCAGGAATAAGCAATGCATGTGAAAGGCGCTATATTATTAAAATGTATTATTATCATTATTACTAATGCAGATCTTTGACACTTTGCAAACAGAAGGGACGCTCCTCTGTCTGTCTGATGGCTCATGTTCAACGTACTTGGACAGAATGGCAGAAAAGGCCAGGGATTGGGCTGAACCTGCTGTACCTGTAAACCCTTTACATGGTCACCTGTCCCATCAGGCAGCACGTTACTGGCTGTCAGGAAAATGGGGCAGTAAAAAAAGGGGACAGTAATTAAGAAATGTGAAACCAGGCTGAAAAGTCGTCTAATCTGACGTCCTCAGTGGTTGGGCAGGCGTGTAATCTGAAATCCTCGAGGGGGGACGAGATCAGCAACTACAGTCAGCATGGCTTCAGAAGAGGGAGGTCAGGCTTTACCAACATGGAGGACGTCAATCAGGAAGCAACCCTGGGGAATAGAAGGACTAGGAGGTGGCAAATATTTTAAAGGTGACCAGGCAGATTTAAGTATCTACACGCAACACCTGTCAAGAACAGGAGTCTTAGTGAACAGACAACATGGGCTCAGAAGAGGGAGGTCGTGTTTTACTAACATGCTGGAATTCTATGAGGGGGCAACAAAAGGATACGATCAGAGTGGAGCAGATGATATCATTGATCTGGACTTTCAGAAAGCATTTGATAAGGTGCCACATGAGAGGGTGGGCATCAAATTAAAAGAAGTGGCAGTTCAGGGTGAGGTGTGTAGGCAGGTGCAGAATTGGCTCAGACACAGGTACCAGAGGGTGAGGTGTGAGGAACTTTATGAGAAATGGAGGCCATTAAGAGTGTCGTCCAGCAGGGGGCAGTGCTGGGGTCTCTGCTATTTTTAATATATAGAAATGATTTAGATAGGAATATAAATAACAAGCTGGTTACTTCGAAAACCTGCAACCTTCCAACAAATGGTGCATCAGAAAACATTTGTAGCAATAAAATGCATTGCATTTGCCATTCCAACAAATGGTGCATCACAAACATCCATCCATCCATCTTCCAACCTGCTATATCCTAACTACAGGGTCACAGGGTCTTCTGGAGCCAATCCCAGCCAACACAGGGTGCAAGGCAGGAAACAAACCCCGGGCAGGACACCAGCCCACCTCAGGGCACACAAACACACACACCCACACACACCAGGGACAATTTAGGATCACCAATGCACCTAACCTGCATGTCTTTGGACTGTGGGAGGAAACCCACGCAGACACGGGGAGAACATGCAAACTCCATGCAGGGAGGACCCGGGAAGCAAACCCGGATCTCCTAACTGTGAGGCAACAGCGCTACCCACTGCGCCACCGTGTCGCCCATCACAAACATTTGAAGTAATAAAATGTATTGCTTTTTTCATTCCAACAAATGGTGCCTCACAAACATTTGTAATAATAAAATGCATTGCATTTTTCATTCCAACAAATGGTGCATCACAATCATTAACACTGCTTTTAAGTACCCCGTACCAAATGGCACTTTAGAACATTAGAACAATCTGGATGAGAACAGGCCATTCAGCCCAACAACTATCACTTAATTCTCCTAAAATAATATCAGATCTGGCTTTGACAGTCCCTAAAGTTCTACTTTCTACCACACTACTTTGTTTAAAACAAAAAAGAGAGAGGAATATCTATTGCACTTGTCATTCCAACAGATGGCACATCGCAAACATTAACGCTGCTTTTATGAATCCCATGCCTAATGGCATATAACGGAGACAAATGCACTAGTCATTCCAACAGATGGTGCATCACTGACATTTTTAGACATAAAATGCATTGCATGTGTCATTCCAACAGATGGCATATCACAAACCTTTGCAGCAGCACATTTTACTACATTGTAATGCGACATTCGTTGGAGTGACAAATGCAACACATTTTATTACTACATGTTTTACAAAACACACTGCAATAGATGGCGCACTGCAAATCTTAATGTTGAGGTCTGCATTGATCACTTTACCCGTATTAGATGGGTAGCGCAGCTAGTTCTATTGTGCTATAACAACGTGCCATGATGGCAGTGGAAGCATTGCTGTCTCACAGTAAGGAGTCCAGGATTTGTGTCCCAGGTCCTCACTGCGTGGAATCTGCATGTTCTTCCTGTATCCATAGGGCAGCATTTCTGTATTTGCGACCCGAGTTTTCATAACAGTTTTAATTGCACCCCCCTAACATTTTTTGAAAGGAGCCCACTAATACCAATTTGTTCTTTTTTAATTAATGATATATCATAGATGCATATTTTATTATACCTACTTAACTTTTATCAACATTTATCTAACTCTATATTTATTTTTCTAGTATCAGATAGTTTGTTAATTTGTTTTGGCTTTAATAGATGTATTTTTCACATTTTTGATTCTTTTTTTCACATCTTCGTGGCCCCCTTTTTGTTACTTCGCACCCCCTTAGGGGAGCCCCCACAGTTTGAGAACCACTGCCATAGGGGTTTCCTCTGGGTGCACCATCTCCTCTCACAGTCCAAAAACGTGCAGATTGGGTGTATAGGTGATGTTAATTTGACCCCTGACGCGTGTGTGTGTCATTGTGTGTTCACTCTGATTGGCTGGCATCCTTTCCAGGGATTATGAATCCCTTGCGTCCTACACTTACTGGGATAGGCTTCAGGTCCAATCCAGTAACTAGGCTCAGTATTAGGCTTAGAAAATAGTAATGGCAAATTATAACATTTTCAAATCTGTATAATGCAATTCAGAGTTGTGGGGAGGGTGGAGCACATCCTGGCAGCATGGGGAGTGCGTACAAAGGGCGCAGTCGTGCAGACACCCACACTGACACTCGGTCAATATGGACTTGCCAGTTGACCTAACACAGACGTCTGTTTCTGGATACGGGAAGAGGAGGAAAACCCTAGAGATAAATTCTGTATGGGAAACTTGACTTGTGAGGCAGCAGCTCTCACCATCTTGCCATTATATTATATTATATTATATTATATTATATTATATTATATTATATTATATTCCGTTTTGATATTTAAGCTCCAGCCAATGGGATTCCTGCTGGTAAGCAGCTCTGGTTGTGATATCAGATGTCTAAAGGTCCCATTTAAAAGACCAAAATCACAACAGGCTAGGCGTTTGTAATGAAAGTGCGTTCAGATTTATTGCCTTCTGTAACCTCCCGCCTCGGCGCAGCGTGTGGTATATTCAAACAGAATTTTATTATTCTTAATTGGGGAATTAACTCGTAAGTAGTGTCAGCAGCCAGCAAGGCAGATCCACATCTCGTCGTCGAAACACACAAGGCAGCCGGGCGAGCGGGCAGGCGGGCAGGCGGGGGCGCGCGCCGAAAATGGCTCGTCAGAGTTTCATGTATCAGGCAGACTTAATTTTCCAGGCTGTATTTAAAAAGTGGACATGTGCAGAACCTGCGAACGCAATTAGCGTCAAGCAGATAAATCCAACTCTAATCCTGTTTACGGTCTGCATCAGACAGATGTGCCAAGATTGATTTCGACAAGCCCCAGCTTATGGTGGTGTTGTCTGTCTGTGTGTGTGTGTGTGCGCGCGCGGTCGCGGGTGTGTGTCTTTTGGAGACTGTGCGTGTGGGTGTGCAGATTTTAGTTTTTTTTTTTAAATATTAATATGTTTATTTTACTGTGTGTGTGAAATCCGACCCATCCACCAGGCCCGAGCCTCTCTGATAAGGTGCCACAAAGTGCGTTTAGTTTCTTAGCATCACTGCGCCGCCCCCCCACCCCCACGTTAATACGCGCCACGCCGGCCTCTTCCTACTTCACAGACTTCCCTGTCAGGAGAGATTATCTTTATTCCCTCTAATTAATTTGATTCTTTTTGTTGAGATAGTACAATAATAGGAAGAGGCTGCTGAGTTAAATAAATAGCATGATATCCAGGAGATGTGTACCTAAATCCCTAACACGAACAGATGGCGCGCAGTATCTTACTAAGTAATAAGAGAGGACAGTTAATGTTCTGAAACACAGACTTCCACTCGAAATGAAGCGACAAGGCGCACACGTGCTTAGAAATATGACTGTACATCGACTTAATGTTTATGGCGTTTCGGAAACATATTTAAATGCAATTTAATTGCCAGACTTTATCAAATGGTAGCAATATCCAGCTGGAGACGACAGCGAATCACAAATCAGCGGACACGCGCGCGCGCGTCAATTACCAGCCTGGACAAAACGACAAAAAAAAAAAAAATGCGGCTACTGCCCAAAGAAAGAAAGAAAGAAAAGTGCATTTATACACGAACCGATTGAAAAAGTCTTAGTTTTAAACCCAAATCTGAGCGATTTTTATTTTTTTTTAAATCGCTGCACCAGTCCTTCCATTCTTTAAGACTTCCGTATTGAATTTACAAGAGACCGTGAAAAATGAATGGAGGAATCTTCTTTGCGTCAGACCGCAATAAAAAGTGCACCACAAAGCAGACGTTATAAAAGTTTTATAGTGCCTTTTCTAGAAAGCGCAGTTACAAAGCCCCCTGTCACTGAGAACCAGCAAGCAACGGGGCAAATCACCATACGGTGCCGCCATTTCGGAGAAAATGAAAGGAATGCGCAAATATACCACGAGAAGATCCGTCAATTGTGCCAATAAGTGAATAATACAACTCGAATTGTGATCATAAATAATTAGATCCATCCATCCATCCATTCATCCATTATCCAACCCGCTATATCCTAATACAGAGTCACGAGGGTCTGCTGGAGCCAATCCCAGCCAACACAGGGTTAGAAAATTACGTGACATTGCGTCATTTCCGCGACACTAACACAGCATGAAATCAGATTCACTCTCTTGCTCAAGTTCTTATTTAATGTGTTATTTTAATGTTTTCTTAAGTATTATTTTGTATTTTATTTTAATAATCTTGCTATTTTTATTTTTATGTGTCCATTATTGAACCACTTCACCCAGGGCTCCCCCCTCCAGACTGGGGTTCATGACTTTATTGCTTATTTTTGATTCCTTTCTTTATGTTAATAGTGTTAGTTGTTTTGGTTTTTATGTGTCTACAGGTATGTATCTTCTATAATGTTCCATGTTTTTGTGTCCATCACCATCAAGGGAATGCACTCAGCCCTATAAAGCCTGGGAAAACACACAGTCTGTGCTTATGGTGTGGTGAGCTCTCTTGAGTTTATTCTGCACTTTTTTCTGTTTCTGGATATTCTGAACCCTATTGCTCTGTTCTGTGATTACACTTGCATTTGTGATTTGGTACTGTGTTTGCAAGCCTGCATCTTGAGTTTGGGGCCAGGCTGATTTAGAAAGATGAGGTCTAAGCTTTGGGTATTGAGTTGACTTTTGTTTGAGGTTTGCACCTTTTTTGAGTGCTTTGAACATATAAGGCAATATATACTGTAAATAAAATGTATTATAATTATTATTATTTGAGTTTAGTGGATAGGCAGAGATAACCTAAAAGCTTTAAGCATAGTTATGCTACAGCCAAGTTTTTTTCTTTTTTTGGTTATTTTTTTAATTATTATGTAATTTCAATTAATATTTTGCCATATATTTATTATTCTGTATGTGTATATTGTGCTTCTGTGTTCTGTTATGTTGCTTGTGATTGTGGGTTGACACCCCCAAGAGGCTGGCATACCAGATTTCACTGCTGTAGCTCCACCCCCAGCCTATATGTTTGTTTATATTTGAGACGTTTCAGGATTTCATTGACTTTGGATGAGTGCATAATTCTGAGTGTTGAGTTTGAGGACTTTTCTTTCTATTTTTGGTTCTGATAAGTTTGACTATGTTTAGGATTTGTTTTATTTGGATTTGCCTTATTTTTGCACATTTTTTAACATTTTGTTTCAATATTACAAATAAAAATCTTCATTTACAGTATAAAGATTCTATTTTGTGCTTGTCACTCAATCCGAAGGTTTTGTTGGTTCATCTTCCTTGAGAGGCATTTTTGATCATGTAACTTATCTTTTGAGGATCTAAAACCAACTCCCTGCCTATGAAATTTGGGGTCAGGATGCCGGGAGTGAGGCCTGTCTTTATGGAGTGGTCTTGTTTTGTGGGTCTTTTGGAGGCCTCATGCACTGGAATGGCTTTGAATCAGATCAGCCTTGCATGTTGGTGCCTGGTAAAAGAATGAGAGGGAGAGAGTGGATGAACAGAAAAATGTGCTAGAGGGTCTTTAGCATGAAATATCTGGTAGGGCTTGGTGTCTGTAGTATGTCAGAAGTGGCAGAGCCATCCATAGAATAAAGGAGTCCAGCCGTGTTCATCTTAACTGTTATGAGTGTGCCCCACGGTGCACTGGCACCACATCTACAGCTGGTGCCAACCTTGCACCAGGATTTAGCATGTCATGCTACAGTACAAAATTTATTATAACATACTTTGTGCTTAATTAACTTGTTTAAAAAAGTAAACCCCTGAAAGGATGAACTACAACAACTAATCTGTCTGATGAGATACATCCTGGTATTATGTTTTCATCTTTTTACAGCATTATATTTCCATTATATAGTGCCTTTTCAAACTACTTTCAAATGTATCCATTATAGTGTCTATCTATCTATCTATCTATCTATCTATCTATCTATCTATCTATTATATAATGCCTTTCATATCTATCTATCTATTAATTATATAGTGCCTTTCATATCTATCTATCTATCTATTATATAGTGCCTTTCATATCTATCTATCTATCTATCTATCTATCTATCTATCTATCTATCTATCTATCTATCTATCTATCTATTATATAGTGCCTTTCATATCTATCCATCTATTTATTATATAGTTCCTTTCATATCTATCTATCTATCTATCTATCTATCTATCTATCTATCTATCTATCTATCTATCTATTATATAGTGCCTTTCATATCTATCTATCTATCTATCTATCTATCTATCTATCTATCTATCTATCTATCTATCTATCTAATATAGTGCCATTGTCTTACTTTTGCTGACAGACAATTCCCCTGCCAACTCAAAGCATAGAGAAAAGTTTGTGGAAATGAAGGACATTTTTGCAGTGAAGCTGAAACGAAGAAGGTCGGCAGGTCAACAGAAAGGGGGCACCCTTTTGGGCATTACCCTCTTCCAGTGCTACCAGAAGGGAAAGAAACTGAAAGACCATGCCATCCACCTGGCCAACCTGAGTGAAGACCACTGTGAACGTTGGTTTCACCATGTGAATGACATACTGAAGAGTGAGTACAGCTTTTTCATTTTTATCTATCAGTGCATGCTCCCAACCTAACAGTGTGTAGAAGTAAACACCAAAAGAGATCATAAAGAGTTGGGGGCACCAAAGGTAACCCCATAAAACTAATGGAAAAAACAAAACAAAAGGTTTGCACAGTTTGGCCTGCAGTTTATGCAGAACGTCTTTTCAGATTGAAGTCCTTTATCGACTGCCTTTAGATGTTGGTGGAGCCGGTTGTCAGGCTTAGTTAGTGGAAGGGGCGTGTCTAAGAGGACAGAAACCGGAAGTGATGTCAGAGATCGGTGGGCCATCTATTCCTCAATTTGCAGAAGAAGAGCAGAGGTAGTTAGATATAGTGCCACCTCATGGCTCTGAGGAGAATTACCATTGTTTCAGCCATGAAGTTTCAGGTCTATCTATCTATATATTTATTATATAGTGCACTACGTGTTTCAGGTAGCTGAGAGTGTGGTGGCACGGGAGGATCGGAACTTGTGGCACTTTTGCTGAAAGTGATGTCACTTGTCACTTGAGAGCTTCTTGCCCCCTCTAAGAGAAAAGGAAAACCGTGTTACTGATGGTGAACCCGCACCCACTTTTTCCATATTACATTTGGGCCGTTGTCCCGGTGTGAGATATGTGTGTGCGTTTTCCATGCAACTCATTTCATCTTTGCATGAAATTAAATTCGGAGGTCTGTGGTGACACAGTTACACAGCTGGAGATACAACCTTTAAAGGTGGGCATTCAGTTAGGTAGGCAGCGCACAAGAGAAAGAAGCCTCCAGTCATGGCATGACAAGGGGTACACTCCTGTGCAGGGTCTCTCAGGATTAAACTGAGGGTTTGCCAACCTTTGCACTTGCTTTCTGTTTTATATGGCATCTTTCACATTGATCATCACCATGACAACACTCACATGTAACAATTTACACTACAACATCCCTCAGATAGATGGTGGTGTAATGACTGAGCCTGGTGCTGGGCCATCTGGGGTACAGTGGATAGCTGGCATGTGGCTGCTCTTTGTCCCGTGTCTCTTTAGGGCATTCAGTGGTGCTTGACCATTAGTGAACCCTTGTGGATTTTCCATATTCCGTCATAAATGAGACGTAGATTTACACGGCTGTCCTAAAAGTGGGTGAAAAGAACACAAATGAGACCCAAATATCACGCTTGGTCATTTATTGAGGAAAAGCCCCCATATTAAAAGTATTGTTTGTGGTATTTGGTGTGACCCCCTTCTGCAGTAATAACTGCGGGTGGTCTTGATCACGCCTGCATGTTAGCTTAGTGGAGTTTTAGCCCCCAGTCCTCCATACAGAATGGCCTATCAAGCACCTCTATAGTGCGAGTGTTGGCATCCAACTATCCATCCATCCATTATCCAACCGGCTACATCCTAACTACAGGGTCACGGGGGTCTGCTGGAGCCAATCCCAGCCAACACAGGGCGCAAGGCAGGAAACAAACCCCAAGCAGGGCGCCAGCCCACCGCAGGTCATCCAACTAGCCAAATCTTATCTGACAGAGTAGCATTTTTTAAATGCATGTTAGGGTGGGTGGCATGGTGGCGCAGTGGGTAGCACTGCTGCCTCGCAGTTAGGAGACCTGGGTTCGCTTCCCGGGTCCTCCCTGCGTGGAGTTTGCATGTTCTCCCCGTGTCTGTGTGGGTTTCCTCCCACAGTCCAAAGACATGCAGGTTAGGTGGATTGGCGATTCTAAATTGTCCCTAGTGTGTGCTTGGTGTGCAGGTGTGTTTGTGTGTGCCCTGCGGTGGGTTGGCACCCTGCCTGGGGTTTTCTTCCTGCCTTGTGCCCTGTGTTGGCTGGGATTGGCTCCTGCAGACCCCCGTGACCCTGTGTTCGGATTCCAATGGATGGATGGATGTTAGGGTGCAATTCACCCAGAAGTAGCCAGGGGGCCAGTGAGCCCTCCTCATCCCCCAAACAGCTTTGACGTTGACCTCACGGTGGCTCTCTGGTTGAATTCGAAATGCGTCCCTTCCAGTTTCCTTCAAGTCTTGATTCATCTTGTCCACTGTGTGAAAGACGCTATACAAAGTAAAGTAAAAGTTAATGGATTGATAGAGTTAATAGATTTGAATTTGATGGCAGTGAGGAGATGAAGGTGGCACACCTACTGGTCAGTTAGCAGTCATTTCATGACAAGTGAGGTCCGGTCTTGAAGTGCATGGGCTCCTCCTTGAGCTCATCCCTACCTTGCATTCAAGTTAGTATAAGGTGGGCTAAAAGTCAAGGATGCTACCAATCACTCCACCTCTATGTTGTGAGCCCAGATGAATCCTCAAGGAGGTGATGGAGGACAATGGAAGCCTACTTGTTTTTTCTTTTTTATTATTATTATTATTATTATTCTTTTATGGTTCCTGCCTTGTGCCCTGTGTTGGCTGGGATTGGCTCCAGCAGACCCCCGTGACCCTGTATTCGGATTCAGCGGGTTAGAGAATGGTTGGTTGGTTGGTTATTATTATTCTTTTATGGTTCCTGCCTTGCGCCCTGTGTTGGCTCCAGCAGACCCCCATGACCCTGTGTTCGGATTCAACGGGTTGGAAAATGGATGGATGGATTATTCTTTTAGGAAGGGACCAAAAGTGTGTCCTGCTGGCACGGTGGCTTTTCTGGGTCATGTGACCCCAGAGAAATATAAAGAGGGTCCGGAGAAGCTCACAAGCAGTTCATCTGTAGTTACCAGTTAGGAGGGGAGATATCTGACCCTGACATTTAAGAGGATCCCTGGGGTCCCTGGGATTAAGAGGACCCTTTAATTAAGAAAGCCCAAGTCGCACTCTTGCAGTGGTCTTGCTTTGCAGAGCTCCACCTAGTGGCCACAAGGGATGATCAACTTTGTAATGTGGTTTGAGATGTATGGCATGAGCAGTGAGTGAGTAAAGAAAAAAACTTGTAAAAAGATGCAGAAGAGACTCTAGAAATGTGCTGTGGTTCAAACAGGTTGCAGCCCTTGCCAGCCTCTTGATTCAACTGTATGGCAGCATGTGCCAACCTGTGCCCAAGTCTCAATGGCTGAATGTTGCTGGTGGCAGCACCCCCACTCCTCTGTCTTCATGCACTCACCTCACCCCATAACGCCTTTCCTTTTAGACCTTGGACCCTCAGTGTGTTTTCTGCTTCACCGAATTGACCAGATAGCAGTGACAAGACAAACAAATGCCAGCTGCCAGGGAGCAGCACGGCACGCAGTGTGGACATTAGTGTGAAAGGGGCGTGGGGGCTCGTCTTGCTGACTGGGTATGCTGTACATGCACAATGAATTTAGGCCTGAGCTCCTCAGATAAAAAATAATAATACATAAGTTAACCTGCTTTTGCTTGTATATAGCGCCTTTCACTGCTGATGGAAACTCTACGGAGATTCATAGACATCCGAGGGAATGCAGACCTGACCTTGAGTATATTGTGGATGCCTTGGTCTGTGTGCGGTTTGCATGTTTGCCCGGTGTCCCTTGGGATATTTCTCCTACTTCTCCATCTCCAAAGAAGTGCTGGTTAGTTTAAAAAGCGACTTTAAATCAGCCCAAAGTGTGTGCCAGTGTAGGTGTGGGTGTGTATGGGCACCATAATGGATTGTTTAATAATTAATTACATTTTTATAGCGCTTGCCTAACTCCTCAAAGTGCTTTAGACAGAGAATGGGGAGACACTTCAGCTACCACCATTGTGGAGCATCCATCTTGATGACGCCACAGTGGTCATTTATGTGCCAGTATGCTCAGCATGCATTAGTGATTGCGCAGAGAAGAGGTGAGAGAGAAAGTTAGCCAATTAAAGACAGGGGATAATTAGGGGGCAAGAATGATCAGGCCAGGGTGGGCAATTTACTAGGAACATCAGGAATCACCCTATGCTTTTCAAAAGATGCCCAGGGATCTTTAATGACCATAGATGGTCAGAACCTCACTTTTATGTCTGATCTGAAGATGGCACTGGGGCATTGGAATCCACATTCAGACCACAGGATAAGTGCCCCCTACTGGCATCCAGCAGCAACCCAAGCTGTTCCTAAATGTTCTCTCAGACAAGTACGGGCCAGGCCTGAATTCGCTTAACTTCAAGTGGATGACCTGCTCCGAAGTGCAGCTGGTGTGGCAACTGCCATTCTTCAATCAAATCATCAATGAACTTTGGTCACCTGTTTGAGTGAGGAGCCAAGGGGGCAATTACTTTTTCACAGATGTTGAATAACTTTATGACCTAAATATATTAAGTAATATTGTTGAAATGATGTTGATGGGGACACTGGGGAGATTCAGAGACATCAGAGAGAGTATGCAGGACTGATTGGCATATTTCTAATGTCTTGGTCTGGTTCATGTCTGTGTGGAGTTTGCATGTTCTCCCAGTGCCCATGTGTGTGTGTGTGTGTTTCCTAGTACTTCATTTTTCTTCACACATCCACAGAGATGTGCTGGTTGAGTTGAACGATGGCACTAAATTAGCCCAGTGAAAGCCAATACTGGTGTGCATATAATGCACTGGCGCCCTCTCCAGGATCGGATCCTGCCTTGCACCCAATGCTGCCAGGATAGACTCCAGCACCACATAACCCCTTGCTTAGATTAAGCAGGACTGAGGATGTTATGCTTTACTGGTTATGTCTTTAACTTTGCTAATAAGTCCATAATTAATATTCCTCATACATACATGCAGTGCTGTGAAAAAGTATTTGCCCCCTTCCCAATATCTTCTCTTCACTTATTATTTGGCTGACTAGTTCCATTTCTTTTATTTTTCAAGCTGGAGCACAGGCAGATAAACTGACTTACTCATGTTCCCCAGCTTCATTACAGTTTTTCTCGATTGGTTTGGCTCATTTCTTGAAACAGAAATTACATTCTTAAAACTATAAGATCATTTGGCCAAACAGTCTTACAGTTCTGCGCAACATTACAGCTCACTAGCAAAAGGTCATATCTTTCCCAAAACTGTTCATACATGCTTCAAAATAGATTCCTTTCCCATATAAAGAGTCAGTACCATCAAAATGTCAAAGATCTTTCTCAATTGCGTTGGCTCATTTGCATTCACTTAGTGCGTTTTTCCAAAATAACCTGGATGGTTTAGCACAACACCATGGATCACCTGCAAAAGCTCGTATCTCTCCCAAAATAGTTTACCCATGTGTCAAAACTAAATTCCTTTCCCATTTAAATAGTTAGTGCCCCCAAAATGCATCGTCCCTTTGGCATCGTGTAAGCACTGCAAGTCAAAATGCCTAGATGTTTTGTCACTATGGCAGAGGTCTAGCCAACAGAATACAATTATGTATAAAACTGAAAAAAAAAGGATTTTACAGTAAGAGCAGCCTCCAAAGTTTGACATCAGACACACTGCACTCCTACTTCCAAGGAAATTGTAATCATTTTTATTGACACACATAAAGTAACTTCCATACATTAGAGTACATAAAAATGTATACAGTATTCTGTACATGTACGAAATATAAACACAAACAAAAAACAAGAAAAATTATATCTAGCCTACAGTAGGGCTTACAGTAAATAAAGTTTCACAACTAAGGTAACTTTCACTGGTTGTTGTCGTCACCGTCCCTCTCCTGGCCACCATCCTCATCCTCCTGGCCATCCACGCTGCTCTCTGTTTGGCCATAGATTCTCATCCACATCGCAGCGGATATTTTCCCTTGCGATGCAGCGAGGGAAGAAACGGCGAATGTCTCAACCATCCCCTACACTGATCCCCTGTAATGTCCTCACATGCAGCATCCATTGCATGGAGCAGGGATCTCTGGTCTTGAGCCTGATGTTCATAGACTTTCCACCTCCAAGCGGAAAAAAATTCCTCAATGGGATTAAGGAAAGGAGAGTATGGTGGTAGTAGCTCCATGAGCATCCTTGGATGGGTGGTGAACCAGGCCCTGATGAGCGCCCACGGTGGAAATTTACATTGTCCCACACGATCACATAGTGTGGTAGGTGAGGCCCTTCGAGACCTCTCTCATTTTCTGGGACCAGATGTGTATAAAGACGGTCCAAGAAAATGAGGAGCTTTGAGTGTTATATGGGCCTAAACTGGGGATGTGTGTGGCCACACCATTCTCAGATATGGCAGCACACATTGTTAAATTGCCCCCTCGCTGGCCTGGGACATCCACCGTGGCCCGCTGACCAATGATGTTACGCCACGTCTGCGGCCCTTGGCCAGGTTGAAACCAGCCTCATCGACAAATACAAGGATGTGAGATGTTTCATTCCCTTCCAATGCCATTATTCTCTACAATAGAGTAAAAAAAATCAAATCAGTCATATAGAGGAGTCATACACAACAGAAATAGAAAATTACATGGGATTGTTCTATGTTCTCCTCCACAAGTTCAATATAGCCTGCTACTGGCCACTACTCCAGTGGTTCCAAACCTGGGGTACAGGCCTATGCAGAGGCACTGCAGGGAGTATTTGACACAAAGAGGGAGAAACACTGTTGCAGTTTTAGGCAAAATGCTGTAGTCAGATAAAGCTGGATTCTAAAGGTAAAGAGGATACTGAAAACCAAACAAATTGGGAACCACTGCTTACTGTAATGTTACTATAATAGACAACCAATAACTGACTTACATGCACATACTGGTACCGCAGCTCTTTCACTCTGTCAGAATTCCTCTCAAATGGTACCCTGTAAATCTGCTTCATGGTCATCTGATGCTTCTTCAATACCCGGTCTATTGTGGAGATGCTGATAGAGTTGACATTTTGGAATATGGCATTGTCTTGAAGGATTGCATCACGGATCTGTCTCAAAGTGAGAGCATTATTTGCAATCACCATGTTACAGATCTCTTGTTCTTGTTGTTCATTGAGAAGTTTTCTTCTGCCACCCATGTGAGGTTGTCGTCCAATCCTAGACGTAGAAGTCAAAGGACAACACTGTATGACAATTCGTAATGTATGCCGTATTTGTTACAGAATGAGTTACTGTACTGTAACATCATATTGCAACATCACATTGAGGTAATATATTACAGTACTGTAGGCCTACACACACACACGGAATGAAGAGTTTATACATGTCTTGCTTTACAGTATGCACAGTACTGTATACTGTAATGACTCCATCATTGACTGAGTACATACCTGTTTTCCCTGCGAAAGGTTTGGATGATGGAGGAGACAGTAGAGCGAGGCACATTAGGCTGCACTCGCGCCCAGCCTCTGCCATTGTCAGGCGATGGTTAACCACATGGTCTACAATTGTGGCCCGAATCTCATCCGGGACAGCATGGTGTCTTCGTGCTCCTCGGCCTCTTCCCCCTATTCCACCACCACGCATCCTCACTCCTCCTCCTCCGCCTCTTCTTCTTCTTCCTCTTCCTCCTCTCTCTCTCTTCTTCTTCTTCCTCGAGCAGGAGGTTGCCCTTCTTGATTTACTTGGTGAGGTACCTCCATGTTCAAATGGTACTGGCCCTAGCCAAGCTCTATATATACACGTTTGGCAGCATTCACAACAATAGACAGCACCTGTCAGGTAACTAAACAAACTGTTTGGTTGGTCATCTGAGATGTGGGAAACTCCTCCTTCGTTGGTCAAGTTCTAATTTCACCTGATTGTCAATTACTGTCATGAATTTATCAAATGTTCCAAGAAATTCATATATGGTGTTCATGGTATTATGTTCTTGACTAATTTTGACAATTGAACAGACTATTGTGCATATGATGACTTACACGATGAAATCATGCTGACATGTTTTGGAGAGAACAACCATTAGACTGAGAATCAACTAATCAGTTTAGATCAGCAAGATCTATTTATTTGGAAAATGTGCTAAATGTGGGCTTATTGTGCTAACTGCAGGCTACTTGTACTTAACCATTTGCAAAGATGCACTGAGACACTTGAGACATGTACTAAGGCATTTGCAATTTGATGAAATCAATGAGAAATGCCATTCTGTTGTGAACATTTGCAAGGTGGTTTGGAGATCTGTCCATGTTATTTTGAGAATGTCATCTCGGTTTCAAGAAATGAGCCAAACCAATCGAGAAAAACTGTAATAAGTTTCATCCAATAAGACATTACTGACATCAAATAATAATAAAATACATTGTAGATTATTATACCTGTGCTCTCTCTCTCTCTAATGAACGGCGCGGTGAAAATGACGTCAGACTCGGAGGCTCGAAAAGCGGCGATGCGCACACGGCGCCGTGTAAACAAAGTGGTGAAAACGTTGGCTCAGAATGACGTCCGATTTTGAAACTTATGAATGGTTTATTTCTGAAATTGTCTATTTAATAAGTGTGGGCCAACTACAGATAACTGAAAACCGCGGAAACAGAATCTGCGGGTAAGGGGCTTCTACTGTATTCTTCTCTATAACAGGCACTGTGTGAAACTAAATGACTAGCTAGGAGCCCTCTAACATAACGTATGCAATACTGATCATTACTATAAAAGGCACTATATAAAACTAAACGAATTCATAAGTGTCCTGTGATGTGACTTATGTAATACTGATCACTATGAAAGGCACTAAATAAAACTAAATGATGAAGCCCTCTAATTTGACTTATGTAATGTGGATCACTATGAAAAGCACTATGTAAAATTAAACAGGTCCTCTTTTATGGTTCATACAATATAGATTACTATGAAAGGCACTATATAAAATGAAATGATTTGCTGAGCGTCTTTTGACGTGGCTTAGTAATATATAGTGCCTATGAAAGACACTATATAAAACTAAATGATTGCATTAGAGTTCTGTGAGATGGTTTATATTGTTCGCCATAAAAGGCACTTTAGGAAACTAAGAAATTTGCTAAGAGGCTTATGTCATAATATATATAAAATGTTGCTCAATTTGAAAGGCACTATATAAAACTAAACGATTTGTTAAGACTCCTCTGACATTGCTCATGTAATACTGCTCACTATGACAGGCACTACATAAAAAGAAATGATTAGCTAAGATCCCTCCGATTTAGATTATGTAATATAGCTCAACCATGAAAGGCACTATATAAAACTAAACAATTTGCCAAGAGGTCTCTGACATGGCATTCACTTAGAAGGACGATCTGTTCTTAGCATAATTCTTTTTTTTTTTTTGTAAAAACTTGATTGCTATGTATTGATTGTAATAAAATTAATAAATAAAAAAAAAAAAAAAAGAAGGACACTATATAAAACTAAACAATCTGCTCTGACTTGGCCCACTATGAAAGGCACTATAAAAAAAGTCTAATTGTTTAAATGTTTAGTTAAGTGCCCTCTGATATATCCATCAATCCATCATCCAACCCGCTATATCCTAATACAGGGTCACGGGGGTCTGCTGGGGCCAATCCCAGCCAACGCAGGACACAAGGCAGGAACAACTCCCCGGGCAGGGCGCCAGCCCACCACAGCCCTCTGATATAGCTTATGTAAAATAGCACACTATGAAGTGCATGCTGTAAAACTAAATCATTAGTTGAGATAACTTATTTAATATTGCTCGCATGAAAGGCACTATAAATAGATAGATAGATAGATAGATAGATAGATAGATAGATAGATAGATAGATAGATAGATATGAAAGACACTATATGATAGATAGATAGATATGAAAGGCACTATATGATAGATAGATAGATAGATAGATAGATAGATAGATAGATAGATAGATAGGAAAGGCACTATATAATAGATAGATAGATAGATAGATAGATAGATAGATAGATAGATAGAGATAGATAGATAGATAGATAGATAGATAGATAGATAGATAGATATGAAAGGCACTATATGATAGATAGATAGATAGACATGAAAGACACTATATGATAGATAGATAGATATGAAAGGCACTATATGATAGATAGATATGAAAGGCACTATATGATAGATAGATAGATAGATAGATAGATAGATAGATAGATAGACATGAAAGACACTATATGATAGATAGATAGATAGATATATAGATAGATGGATAGATAGATAGATTATTAATCCCAAGGGGAAATTCACATGATTAATGCAAAATACATGCTTAGCTAAGAACCCTCTGATAGAGCTTATGTTGCAAGCAGCCACAATCTGCATTGTTAAAGGGACTTGACTTGAAAGGCACTATATAATACTAAATGACTTACTAAGAGTTCTTTAACTTGGATTTTGTAACCTTATTCACAGAGAAAGGAACTATAAACTATACTCATATAAGTTTGCTCACATTGAAAGGCACTATATAAAAAGGAAATGATTTGCTAAGAGTGCTCTGACAAGGTTTTTGAAATATAGCGAACTATGAAAGGCACTCTGTAAGACTAAATTCTCTGCCAGGAGTCCTCAGACATGGCTTAGGTTGTCTTGCTCACCTGCGGGGTGTTTTTAAAGCCTTTATAAAACTGTCAAGAGCTTTGCAATAAGGTTCATTGTGAAAGGCACTATATACTAATTGAAGGGGTGCATATATAACAACGGAGTATTTTAAAGAGTTTGTATCTGTGGATTGCTTTCCAACACTTGTGAAAGGCACTATGAAGACTGATGCCTGTGTTAACAGACTTGTTCATAGGTCGCACTAGAAGAATTCATATAATGGCTGTCTTTAAAGAGCTGTTGAATGCATTGTGAAAGGCATTCTGTACAATGACTGATTTTTGTCCCAAAGTCCCTTTTGATAGACACTATAAAGACTGATTGCCTCCCGGTAGCATTTGCTCGTCTGTTAGGCAGTGCGCCGTTGTGGTTAAGGCTTTGGACTTCAAACCCTGAGGCCGTGGGTTCAAATATCGCTAGTGACGTAATGTGACCTTGCGCAAGGCAAGCCTTCTACCTGTCATCCAATTGTTTGAAAATGAAACCTCACCTATTGTATGTTAAATCGCCTTGGATAAAGGCGTCCGCCAAATAATAAGAATAGTAAAAGTTTTGGCGCTTTAAAATCTTTCGCCGCGCCGGTGGGCGAGTCGCTGATAAAAACATTTATTGGGGGGAAAAAACGAGAAATGTGACAAGGCGGCAGAGGCAGACAAGGACAGGAGATTAGCAACAACGCGCCATCCCCGAAATAAAAAAATAAAAAAAACACCGAATCAGCTGACAGAGGGTGGGCTTCAAGAAGCGCTTTACACCAATCGCCCTCCGAGTAAATTAACCAGCTAGGGGGAAAATAATATAATAATGTGACGTAAGCATTGTGAGCGATTACCCCACCTGAAAGTTCAACGGTGGCCTGAGCGTTCACTCTTGTTTGTGAATGTTGAGTGTCACTGACGTGGGTTCGAGTAATTCCCAACGCGCCTTTGCTTTGGAAATCACTTTGGAAATAAGAATGGCGCACCGTGGAGCACTTCAGAATCTCATTAAAAGGTTCACGCTGTCCTGCTTCTTTATTTTTTATCTTTATCTCCCTGCGCTCAAACTCACCAGACAGACTGTTGACGACTTTATGATCTTCGCCCTCCTGACTAATCCTGAAAATACGATTTGCGCGAGTGCCCTTGAAATTAAACAGAGCTATACATTATATAGGATTAGGGGTGACTGTGTGTTAAAAACACCTGTGATTGGGGGAATTTCGTCTAAACGAATTTACCGTTCCGTACATATAGGGGCTGTCCAACGTGTTTATTGTCCGGACAGTTTCGAGTAGATTTGTGGAAAAGCTCGGCACTCGCCAGTTCACGATATGCTTGTGAATTTACAGACTGCCTTTAAATTTCGTTGAGCGGAATGAGTCTGTGCGGCCAGCAATATGTATGACGCAGGTCACGGAAAGCCCACAACGTCAGTCACGAAACGTCCATCGAACCCCCAATAATATCCAAATAGATATAAAGCCAGAGCGCCATACGTTACCGCAGGTTTTGGACGAAATAAAATAAATATGCAAATAAAAGTAATGCCAAATGTGGCAATAAACAAAGAATGAGGGCAGTATATGAGTGTCACAGAATATATGTATGTATTTGTTTAACTTGCTGTGTTATGATTGGATGAAATCTGAACAGTCATTGTAGACCTCACTCTTAACGTTTACAGCATACCATGCAGTGCGCATGTCTCTGTTATATGCCATTTGGTATTTGATTTGTAATTATAGTACAGTGCTAAAATGTAAAGTGTATTCAGTTACCCTTGAAAATAAACATTCAAATAAACAACCAAGCAGGTCTTCGTTCCATTTATTAGCTTTGGGGCCCCCATAATTTTTTGCCCTGCGGTTAGAGCTTTTTAAGCTTAGGGCTGGTGCAGGAGAAAACACTCCTAATATTTAAATACATTAATTTAGTATTTAATTAAAAGGAACGTTAGGTCCCTGAGGATTTTTTTTTTAAGGCCAGGGCACTATCCATCATAATAAAAGGACACGTGTGTGTGTGTTTGTGTATCTGTGTGTCAACCCAATTGCTATGTCTCTGTCATTCTAACACTGCTTTTAGGAATCCCATACCAAATGGCATTCAACAGATATGAGCAATTAATTTGTCATTTCAACAGATGGCACTTCACAAACATAAACACTGCTTTCACAAATCCATTACCAAATTCCATATGTGCATTGCATTTTCTATTCCAACAGATGGCGCATCACAAACATTTCTAGTAGTGCACTTTATTACCACAAATGTTGGTGATGTAGCATCTGTTGAAATGCCAACTGCAATGCATTGTATTACTATGCATTACAAAATACATTCCAACAGATGGTGCACTGCAAAAATTAACCCTGAGGTCTATGGATGAAATCTAAATAGTCATTGTAGACCTTGGTCTTAACATTTACAGCATACCATGCAGTGCATATGTCTCTGTTATATGCCACTTGGTGTTTGATTTGTAATTACAGTGCTAAAATGTAAAGTGTATTCAGTTACCCTTGAAAATAAACATTCAAATAAACAACCAAGTAGGTCTTCATTCCATTTATTAGCTTTGGGGCCCCCATAATTTTTTGCACTGAGGTTAGAGCTTTATAAGCTTAGGGCTGGTGCAGGAGAAAACACTCCTAATATTTAAAAATAATGAATTTAGTATTTAATTAAAAGGAATGTTAGGTCCCTGACAAAATTGTTTTAAGGTCAGGGCACTATCCATCATAATGAAAGGACACGTGTGTGTGTGTGTGTGTGCGTGTGTGTGTATCTGTGTGTCAAACCAGTTGGTATGTCTCTGTCATTCTAACAGATGGTGCATCACAAACTTAAACACTGCTTTCAACAAATCCCATACCAAATTCCATATGTGCATTGCATTTTCTATTCCAACAGATGGCGCATCACAAACATTTCTAGTAATGCACTTTATTACCACAAATGTTTGTGATGCAGCATCTGTTGAAATGCCAACTGCAATGCATTTTATTACTACATGCGTTACAAAATACATTCCAACAGATGGTGCACTGCAAAAATGAACCCTGAGGTCTACTTTGATTATTTTGATTTCAACTTGTCTTAGACGGGTAACATAGTTAGTTTTATGAAATGTTATTTAGCCTTACCAACAAAAATTAATCATTGAGTCCTCACAAAGCCCTCAGATATGTTATAATCAAAATTGTACTAAATATTTCTTTAAAAAGCAATAAAAGAATAGTTAAAATATTAAAATATATTTTCATTTTTATAAAGAAGGAGGCGTTAAGCTTCAAAAACTTGCCCTACTTGTAACATACCATTTTTCAAGAAGAGTCACAGGGGTCTTGGGGGCTGGAGCCTATCCCAGTAAGCATTGGGTGCAAGACAGGAACAGCCCCCTGGACAGGGTGCTAGTCCATTATAGGGGTGCCCACTCACACACACACCAGTTCAAGTTGAAGCCAGTGTGGAGCACCCTATAGGTGGGGTTCACGAAAGTCACCCCTCGTTGTCCATAACAGGTGTGGTAGTCAGTATTATTAGACTTTGACGACACAGGTGTGGGTGCCAGTCTCCTGCAGTGTCTGGAGTGCCCCTTTGTGCATGTACCATATGTTTTAAGGAGCGGGCATACTTTTACTCTTATATAAGGGCACAAAGTGTGTAATGGTGACCACCTTCCCTTCCATTAACGGTGCTCATTCATTATCATCATAGTTTAAATAACCAGGTGGGCTGTCTGGAGTGCAAGCCCCTCGGATGATGGCACCCCAGGTGGCCACCTAACGGATTGACACACAAACATTCATTGGGGCCCATTTAGCATTGCTAATCCACCTAACCTGCATGTCTTTAGACAGTGGGAAGAAACCGGACCACCTGGAAGAAACCCACCTGGACACAAGGAGAACATGCAAACTCCACACAGGGAGGACCACATCCTAAAACTGAGTGAACGTATAAACCAAGTCTGTTGTCCACGCTGGACCAAAGGCAGACCAAACACTCAAATGATTTTGAGCGCTCTGGTAAAATGGTATTAAAAAATCTGTTAAGCTTTCGATAAGTTATCTGCTACACAAATGTCCGAATAGCAGTTTTTAGCCTTGGAATAAACCCGCTTTGTTTATTTCATTACTTGTTGTATTTTCTTCTTTAGGTTTAAATGATGAGGGCGGCACGGTGGCGCAGTGGTAGCGCTGCTGCCTCGCAGTTAGGAGACCCAGGTTCGCTTCCTGGGTCCTCCCTGCGTGGAGTTTGCATGTTCTCCCCGTGTCTGCGTGGGTTTCCTCCGGGCACTCCGGTTTCCTCCCGCAATCCAAAGACATGCAGGTTAGGTGGATTGGCGATTCTAAATTGGCCCTAGTGTGTGCTTGGTGTGTGGGTGTGTGTCCTGCGGTGGGTTGGCACCCTGCCCAGGATTGGCTCCAGCAGACCCCCGTGACCCTGTATTCGGATTCAGCGGGTTAGATGAAGGGGTCCACTCTGGCATCGCCCGGATGAACCTCACCGGTGTCTTTATTTCTGAGTGTGCACCGCAAAATCAACGGTGTTAACATTTATCATTGTCAAAGTAGCCATTAAAAGTGTATATGTGGAAAGAGAGGTTCACGAAATACACTTTAGGTGTTAATTTAATAGTAGCAGTCTTTCTATGTGTGCGCACAAAAGTATTTTATAGCGTTTTTCAAATACAGCTCACTTAGTGCGCACTTCCAGCCGGCGTTACAAACTGACCAAAGCCTTAGCGGCTCCCACTGCCATTCAGGGTAACAATACCCAAACAACGACCCCCCGAGACCACGCACACAATGCCGCCCTCAGATCGTTTACAGCACAATTTACTTGGCGCGGTAAGAATCTCACTGTGGGGGATAAGACCCCGACACCCTTGGGACTTGAAGGCCATCTCCTTAACCGCTGGACCCACAGTGTCTGCCCCGTCCTGTTAAAGAAATGAAGGCGGCTTCAGGCCGAGGTGCGAAGCCCGACCCCCAACCGTCACGGCATAACCACCCAATTCGCAGCGCGGAGGGGCAGGCGGCTGTTCTACAGATCGTTCGGTTCCCACATTAGCGGAGCTGCTAAATGCGCATGACTGAGCACTAAAAATGAGCCCCCGATCGCTCGTGACAATAGTCAGTAACAGCTCGCTTTGTTTCTCTTCGCCGCTGCCCCTGTTTGTTTTCGAGACTATTAAATCCCCGCCGTCGAGCCTCCCTCCCTAGAGGGACCCTCATTCAGACGGATTAAGTCAGGTGAAGCCCCGCCCACACCTGTTCGCGCAGTTTTCCTTCTCCAATGTTTTTGTTATTTATATTATTTCCCAGACGGGTTCATGGAGGATCAGCAGAGTACTTTGGATGGGGGGATTGGAGGGGTGGGGGTGGGGGTCTTATATTGGAGACGTTGTACATTTTCATTACTGATCAGCCAATAGTGCGTGTGGCCTACGGGGGACCGGCGTCCCGTCCGCTTGCTTCCCATCTTGAGCAAGTCCTGTACCGAATGGATCTGCGCGACGATTAACACGCGAAATCATCCAAACCAGGTGTTGTGTGCACAGAGACACCCCACCCGTCCTCAAAAGCATATGGCATAGTGGTTAAGGCTTTAGACTTCAAACCCTCAGGTTGTGGATTCTAAACCCCCTGTTGACACCATTTTGTGACCCTAAGCAAGTCGCTTCACCTGCCTGGGAAAACAAGCGAAATGTCACTGATTGCGTATCAGGTGTCATTTGCCTGGGAATACTGCAGCAGTCAAGTAATAATTATTAATAATCGATAGATAGTTATGAAGGGTACTATAGGGGAATCGTCAAACACAAAGTACCACAGGTACATGGAATAAATGACTAAGTAGAATGGAGGACAGTAGGATTTGAGGGACCCCCTGGGTCCATAAAGGGGACCTATTATCCAGACACTACATAATGAGAGATACCAAAGGCACTGTATTATATTGATAGGTTTATCTAGAGTTTTGATGGATAGGCAGTGCAGGTGTAGTGGTTAACTTTGGACTTCAATCCTGAGGTTGTGGTTTCTAATCCCACTGCTGACACCACGTGACCCTAAGCAAGTCCTTCACCTCACTGTGTGCTCCAATTGCAACATCAAAAGAAATGAAAGTGATTAAGCCTCAAATGTTGGAATTTCCCTTTGATAAAGACATCTGTCTAATAATAATAATATTAATCAATCAATCAAAATCTTTATTGTCATTGTAGCAATGAGACATTGTACAGCAAAATTTTTAGGTGCAATTTTCCAGTGCAGAAAAAAATAAAATAAAATAAAAATAAAAACAAAAACAAAACACAATTACTCAAGTTACAACTAAAATAAGGGAATAAAATACGGATCCAAAATTGTCCATAACAGCAGAACAATGTTTTCCACTCATACATACATACATACATTATATTGCACTTGTCCCTTTTCTAATGTTAACTTAGAATGAAGGTGCACTCGGTCAGATTAGCAGCATTCAGCATGGTGATGGCTGAAGGATATTATAATAATAATAATAATAATAATAATAATAGGGTGGCACGGTGGCGCAGTGGTAGCGATGCTGCCTCGCAGTTAGGAGACCCAGGTTCGCTTCCCGGGTCCTCCCTGTGTGGAGTTTGCACGTTCTCCCCGTGTCTGCGTGGGTTTCCTCCGGCACTCGGTTTCCTCCCACAATCCAAAGACATGCAGGTTAGGTGGATTGGCGATTCTAAATTGGCCCTAATGTGTGCTTGGTATGTGGGTGTGTTTGTGTGTGTCCTGCGGTGGGTTGGCACCCTGCCCAGGATTGGTTCCTGCCTTGTGCCCTGTGTTGGCTGGGATTGGCCCCAGCACACCCCCGTGACCCTGTATTCGGATTCAGCGGGTTAGAAAATGGATGGATGGATGGATAATAATAATTGAGGGGCATCATGGTGGCACAGGTTCGCTTCCCGGGTCCTCCCTGTGTGGAGTTTGCACGTTCTCCCCGTATCTGCGTGGATTTCCTCCCACAGTCCAAAGACATACAGGTTAGGTGCACTGGCAATCCTAAATTGTCCCTAATGTGTGCTTGGTGTGTGTGTGTGTGCCCTGCGGTGGGCTGGTGCCCTGCCCGGGGTTTGTTTCCTGCCTTGCACCCTGTGTTGGCTGGGATTGGCTCCAGCAGACCCCCATGACCCGGTAGTTAGGATATATTGGATTGGATAATGGATGGATCTATGGATAATAATTGATAGATATAGCAAATATGAAATGTTCTATATTAAAGGGGTATATAGGAAAGACGCCATGTAATGATAGATACTAAAGGCGCTGTATTATATTGAAAAGTTTATCTAGAGTTTTGATGGTGGTCGGGGTGTAGCGTAGTGGCTAACTTGGGACCTTAAACCTGAGGTTGTGGTTTCTAATCCCACTGCTGACACCACGTGACCCTAAGCAAGTCCTTCACCTCTCTGTGCTCCAAGTGCAAAAACAAAAGAAACAGAACCGAATATCAAATGTTTTAAATTGCCAGGGATAAAGACATCTGTCAAATAATGAATACTAATAATATGAATCAATAAATAGTGCAGATATGAAGTGACACTGCGTAATGATAGATACTAAAGGCGCTGTATTTTATCGATAGGTTTGTGTAGAGTTTTGATGGTGTGGGGGTGTAGCATAGTGGTTAAGGCTTTGGACCTGAAACCTGACATTATGGCTTCTGATCCCACTGCTGACACCACTGTGTGACCCTGAGTAAGTCACGTCACCTGCCTGTACACCAATTGCAGAAACAAAAGAATTAGATTGTATCTCAAGTTACGTAAGTTGCCTGGGATAAAGGCATCCATCAAATCAATAAATGTAAAAAAAAAAAGATGGAGATTGTCGCCCATAATAATCACAGTTATTGTTTTCAGGATGGTTGATAAATTGTTCTACGATTATTCCCCTCACAGCCTCCCATCTTGTTCACAGCAAGCTTTCCAAGGCTTTTCAGTTGATATGTGTGACAAGTCGTTGCCACCTTTCCTCTATGCAGTCCATAAGCAGTGCAGACTGACCCTAAAGTCCTACTGTCCACCACACTACTTACTCATTTATTCCATGTGTCGGCGGTCCTTCATGTTCAAAGTTTCCCCTTAATAAATTTCCACCCAGTGTCCCTGTGTCCCATTTTGTTGCTCATTCTCCTCTGGTGTCCTCATGGAATTTCTCTTGTTTCTCCGGTTTGATCTCACAGATCAAGCATAACAATATTATTAATACTTTTTTTAATATATAGCGCCTTTCCCGTACTCAAAGTGCCTAAGGGGTGTGCGTGTTAGGTTTGTCACCCTAGCATGAGTGTGGCTGTGCTCTGTCCTGGCTTGGCTCACCATCAGAACTGATGTTGTCAGAATAGACTGTGGCTTCTGTCAGGGGTGTCGCTAGCTTCAGCACTTATTAGGGGCTTAGTCCCCCTATCTCTGACAATGTTGTTACTTCAACAGATATGCTAGATAGAAAAGCACTTTGTCCCCCAAGGAGTTTTTGAGCAGTCATCCATGTGTGTCTGAATGCAGAACAGGGGTGAGAAGGGCTGGGGTCCCAAAGACGATGGGTTGGAAGCCTGAGGTCAGGGGCTGAAGCCCTGGAAGACCCAATGACACCACTGTCTTCTGTGAACTGGAATGGGATTAAAGCAGGTTCTGGAAAATAATGGATGGAAGAACAAAGTGTTCTATTGGTAGAGAGCTTCAGGAACCAGGGTTCAAATCCCTGGCTTACTCACTACCTACGTAAAGTTTGCTCCTTCTCTCCTGTGCTCTTTATGGGGTTTCTCTTCATTCACCAGTTTGAACCCGCATCGTAAGGTTCAGGGCCACAGCCAGGAATTCATTTCAGAGGAGGATAATCCATTGCGAGAGATGGCACTCTGAGACTGGCACCCCGGCCAGAGCAGAACTGGGATCCTTACCTAGCAGGGATGCCAATAGCATGGAAGGACAGGGGAAGACGACTTATTCTGGAGATTGTCTCCCCCAGTATCCTAGGTGGCAGTCCTCCTGGGCTTCGGTACTGCTATGGACACCCACTGAACATATCAGGAATTGTAGTTCTTCTGGACGGCCCTGTTGAGAAGGGTATCGCTGCAGCCAGGAGCCGAATGTCAAGTGGGAGGGACTACAGTGTTGAGTAGGAGGAGCTTATGGGCTGTTAACATCTAACCCTCCCACAACCTTAACCTTAATTAACCGTAATGTAATTGGGCATGCATTGTGCGTATGTCCCCACCAAGCTGCAGAGCTACATACTGGGCCCTGTTGGGTATTGTCGGTGCCACCAGGCGGTGCTGAGGGATTTTATGAGCCTTAATTCACCAGGCTGCAGACATACCTAGAAGTACTTATGAGTCGCAGTACTGGGACACCGGAAGTGCTTCCAGATTTTTAAATAAAAGGTGCAGCCTTGATCATCCAGGTGAGACAGGGTCAGAAGGAAGCAGACGAGGAGAGAAGAAAGAAAGAGCCTGTAAAGAGTCATGTTGTGTGTGCTGTGTGCCTTCAGAAAACCTCTTTGTGAAGGTATTTAAAAGAAACAAATCCCTTTATTTTAATGTCTGAACCTTTGTGTCTGGGGTTCGGGGACACTGAAATGCCCCCTGGTGGTCACACCATCTATGATTAGTCACCTGGAATAGTCCTAAAATGTATTAAGAGGGTATTCCAACCCAAGCTCCAATGACAAGGATGGTGACAATTCTGTAGGTGGCTTGGTCCGGTGAGAGGGTGGGTCATATGCAGAACTGATTCACCCCTTTTGCCTGATGATGACATGTGACTCAGAATGGGATTATGCAGCTTTAAAAAATATGGATGGATAGATAGATGGATGGAGAGAATGGACACAGTGCTTTGTGGTTACTGCTGATGCCTGACAGTTCAAGGACCTGAACTCAAATCCCTGGCTTGGTAACTGTCTATGTGGCATGAGCTGTTTCTCCCCTGTGCCTTCATGTCATTTATTTGGGTCCTCCAGTTTGATCCCACACCCCAAGTATGACAGATCACAACTACGCTGACATTCCGCAGACTAGCTCACCTAACTTGAACATCCTTGAAAAAGGGGAAGTGTGCTCTATAATTAAACATGTATTATTATTATTAATAATAATAATAATAATAATAATAATAATAATAATAATAATAATGCTAATATGGGATCAAACTGGATTACCCAGAGAGACCCTGTGAAGGCACAAAGGGAGTAATAAGTAAATGTCACAAACATAACGACTAAGCCGTGGATTTGAACTCGGGTCCTAGAGCGCCCATGCAGTTTTAGCCCCGCCCCCCAAAGTGGGCCACACCTCCTTATCGCTGTGCACCCTTAACGGTTGTCCCTTTTGCGCGCGTATCTGTCTGGTCGTTTAAATCAACAGCCGTGTCAGCCATTGAGGGCCGTCCTTTCAAAGCCACTAAGCCTTGGTGACGGGGGCGCTTGGCTCGGTGTCCCTTGTCGCACTCTCTCTTCCCGTTTGCTAGCAAGCCCCCCCCTTCATGGCGTGCCCTCGATTCTTTTCTCGCACTTCCACCGTGCAGGTGATAAAGTGACCTGATGCAGACGTGATAAATTGGGACCCTGGCGTTACACATTAACCGCGAGCGCTTCAGTATCATCCGATATCAGGTAGCTATGGCTACGCACGTTTATTGCTACCTATGAAGCTCTCTAACAGCCACCGTAGCCATAATGCGACCCTTTCTTCGTCTTTTTTTTTTTTCACGCACGAATCGATACGCGTGAAGGCAAAAGCGACACAGATGTCACGAGCTGAAGGTATGATTGTGTCTGGCCGTGTTCTTTTGTTCGTCTGGAGACCCCCAACCCATATTTACCTTCCCCGATTAACCCCGTCTCCTTTCTGGTTCACTTAAATCGTGACAGATCAAGTTTAAACTGGCACACATTAGCGCGTTTGTGGGCCATTAGTGGAACAGTTGGCCGATCTTTATAGCCTGCGGACTGAAATGGAGAGAAAGTGGATACTCTGCTGTGACCGGCGAATGGGGAGCCCCCCAGCCCCGCCAAACCCGATCGAGATGCTCCTCGGCAGATGCCCGTCTGCAGTATCACTTTCACTTCATGGTCCCCGAAGGCGTACCTTTTTGTGTTTTGCTATTCAGTCAGAACTTTTTTACCCCCGATTTCCGTCCTTAGTGTTTTTTTTCTTCTTCTTTTCCAAGTTGTACATTTGGGACGGCGAAGTTTTGACGTTTCGCCTCCGTATTTGAGCGCGTTCACGTGGATTTCCCGTCGGCCTTGATGAAGACACTCGGGGACGCTGTGAATGTTTTAACAACCTTTACTAAAAACAATAGAAATACAAACATCAAAAGCACATCTCAATCTTAAATAAAAACAGCCATGTGAAAAAGTAAGTGCACCCAGGCATTTTTTTTCCTTTGTAATGTATTTGGACATATCAAGATTTGATCTTCATTTAAACGGTATCCATAGATAAAGGGGATATCATTTTAAAACATAAATAAATAAATAACAATTTGACTTTGCAAAAATTTTTTCGAACAGATATCAAATTTTTGGCTGTGGAAAAAGTTATCCACCTTCCCCCACCAAGGCTCTGATAGCTGGCATTGCACCCTCAAGTTTCCCATAACCATCAAGAAGAAGCAGGAAAGCAACACAACGGTGGCTGAGGAAATTCTAGGTCTACTCACCTTTTACACCTGGTGCCACAGACAGCATTGTCACAGTTTGGGAATTGCTCAGTCCAGGATGGCAAAGCCCTGCAGAGAGTGGCACATCTGAAGGTTGGCATTGCCCTCTCTACAGGACATCCACACCATGGCCAGAGCAATTCAATTAATGATGGGCTCAACCCGCCGCAGCAACAGACACTTCAGCCTGCTCAACTCAGACAAATGGCAAAGACTGAGAGACTTGAGAGGACCTTCTTGTACCTGCAGGCCATCAGGATCCTAAACTCTGAGGGGCCAGCAGACACTTGAGCTTAAAACTCCTTGGAACTTTCTGCACAGCCATTTTTGTACTCTTTACTGTTTTTACTGTTTCAGATTTGAACTTAATTTTAATGTAGCCTATCTATCTATCTATCTATCTATCTATCTATCTATCTATCTATTCATTATATAGTGCCTTTCATATCTATCTATCTATCTATCTATCTATCTATCTATCTATCTATCTATCTATCTATCTATCTATCTATCTATCTATCTATCTATCTATCTATTAATTATATAGTGCCTTTCATATCTATCTATCTATCTATCTATCTATCTATCTATCTATCTATCTATCTATCTATTATATAGTACCTTTCATATCTATCTATCTATCTATCTATCTATCTATCTATCTATCTATCTATCTATCTATCTATCTATCTATCATATAGTGCCTTTCACATCTATCTATCTATCTATCTATCTATCTATCTATCTATCTATCTATCTATCTGTCTGTCTGTCTGTCTGTCTGTCTGTCTGTCTGTCTGTCTGTCTACTTGATTTTCTGGTTTTCCACAAACCTTTTATTTGTCTTATTTTACTGTTTCATTCTCTCTGGCATTTAACCCCATTTCTTAACCTCTAAAGTTCATTTCTAAAATTAAATTACTTTCTTTTAGACTTTATTTCCAGGTCCTTTATATTTCCCCATTCAGTCTCACTTACATGTAAATTGGACCCTGAGGCTTCACAGAAATCTTGGCCTGGTGTTCTTTTGAGGCGGAGCAGACTCACTGGACTCCCTGTGCTGTATAGAGAATGGGGCGTTCCCTTACTTGACCACGCCTACAAGGGGGTTGGGCCCGATCAGGTTGGCAATCGAAGGACTGTCTGGCAGATCAAGAGAGTGAGTGTCTGGCAGCACATGCAAGATGCTGGGCAAAGGAACTGAACCATCGCACCTCTGCCCACTTGTCTTTGGAAGTAGCCATGCGGATTGTGGGGGCTTCCAGAAATTAAATCATAAAAAGGACAAATTGGTAGTAGGATATGCAATGTAAGCAGGCATAAAGTGTAACTGGTGGGCAGGAACAAGCACCAGTGTGTCAGGGGCACAACACAGGCTTTTGCGACTGGAGTGGTGGGCAGGAGTCTGAGTTTCAGTTTTATACGTGAGCGCCCTCTACTGGCACACAGCCTTTGCCGGAGTTTGCAGTGCACTTTGATATGAAAGGCTCTGCAAATAAAAAATTAACAAAACAAAAGGTAGACAACTTCGTTGAGTTTATTGCTTAGAATGCCACCTGTAGTAGTGACATCATACTGAAGAAAAGTGCTCTCCCCCTGCAAATGCACCCCACCCCATCCCACACTCTGCCCTGCCACCCCACCCAGCGGCTTTTATGAGCTTCAGCTGTACAGCAGGGGGGCTCACAAAGATGATTTTCGTTCCCCTTATAAACGCTGTGCTAATCACATTAAGAGCCTGGAATCAGCTGCCGTGTGTTCCGCTTCATTAGTCAGACTAGTAAAAATGAGAGAGTCACCTAAAGTGGCCCCCTAGCAACGCCAACACTCCTCCAGCCCCCCCAAGCAGGCTGCAGAATGATGTTGACACAAGTCTGTTATCATAAATCCGTCAATCAATCACCAGGATGGCCGCCAGCTTGAAGCCCCTTACTCTATGTGGCTAATCGCTAATCGCTGCCCCTCACTCAATCAGTCATCCTTCATTTTGCATTGTAGGGAATGGCTTGGTGGCACAGTGGGTAGCACTGCCACCTCACAGATCTGCAAAACCAGACCCAAGTATGCAGCACAAGTTCTAGTCCAGGATTTGGTGTTGTCACGTCTGGATTAAAGCAACCCACTCTTGGCAGGAGGACTCACGCTTGCCATCGAGCCCCTGCAGATGGTCCAAAATGCTGCTGCACATCTTGTAATCCACCAGCCGAGTTGGGCGCAGGTCACCCCTCTCTTCAGGTCGCTCCATTGGCTCATTGTGGCAGCACAAGTTTAGTTCAGGTCATGTTTGCCTACAGAGTAGTCAGTGGGTTGGCACCTGCGTATATTAGAACATTAGAACAATCGAGACAAGAACAAAGGCCATTCGGCCCAACAAAGCCCGCCAGTCCTGTCCACTTAATTCTTCTTAAAAAGCATCAACTTGAGTTTTGAGGGTCCCTAAAGTCTGACTGTCCACCACACTACTTGGTCTCTTCTACCATGTGTCTGTGGCTCACTGCGTGAAGAAAAACTTCCTAATGTTTGTGCAAAATTTCTCCTTCACAAGTTTCCAACTGTGTCCCCGTGTTCTTGATGAATTCATTTTAAAGACACCGTCTCGATCCACTGGACTAATTCCCTTCGTAACTTTAAACACTTTAGTCAGTCATGTGATGTCTCCTCTTCATCTCTGTACAGGCTCAGCTCTTTTAATCTTTTCTCCAAACTCATCCCCTGTAGCCCTGAATTGGTCGAGTCGCTCTTCTCTGGACCTTCTCTAGTGCTGCTATGTCTTTATGGAGACCCAATCTGCACCCAGGACTCCAGATGAGACCTCACCAGTGTGTTATAAAGCTGAGCAGAACCTCCTGTGACTTGTACTCCACACATCATGGCGCTATATAAACTGACACTCTGTTAGCCTTCTTAACTGCTTCTGAACACTGTCTGGGAGTTGATAGCTTAGAGTCCACTACGACTCCTAAATCTTCTCGTAAGGTGGACTCTCGATTTTCTGACCACCATTGTGTATTCAAACCTCACATTTATACTTCCTTTTTATAATTCTTTACATTTACTAACATTAAATTTCATCCCCTATAGCCCTGAATCAGCCGAGTTGCTCTTCTCTGGACCTTCTCTAGTGCTGCTATGTCCTTATGGAGACCCAAACTGCCCACCGTACTCCAGAAGAGGCCTCACCAGTGTGTCCTAAAGCCTGAGCAGAACCTCCTGTGACTTGTACTCACACATCAAGGCGCTATATAACCTGACATTCTGTTAGCCTTCCTAATGGCTTCTGTCTGCCAGTTGATAGTGTCAAGTCCACTACGACTCCTCAGTCCTTCTCATAAGGTGGACTCTCGATTTTCCAACCTCTCTTTGTGTATTGAAACCTCCCATTTTTGCATGTAATACTTTAATGATTTAACGGATTCCAGATTATCTGCTAATCCACCTATCTTGGTATCATCTGCAAACTTAACCAGCTTGTTCCTTATATTCCTATCTAAATCAATTCTATATATTAAAAAATAGCATTGGCCCTAGCACTGCCCCCTGCTGGTCATCACTCTTAGCTTCACCCAATTCTAATGAGGCCATTTCTGCACCCACCTACACACCACACCCTGAACTGCCACTTCTTTTAATTTGATGCCCAACCTCTCATGTGGCACCTCATCAACTGCTTTCTGAAAGTCCAGATACAGTGGGTGCGGAAAGTATTCAGACGCCCTTCAATTTTTCACTCTTTGTTATATTGCAGCCATTTGCTAAAATCATTTAAATTATTTTTTTTCCTCATTAATGTACACACAGCACCCCATATTGACAGACAAAAAAAAGAATTTTTGAAATTGCTGCAGTTTTATTAAAAAAGAAAAACTGAAATATCACCTGGTCCTAAGTATTCAGACCCTTTGGGGACTGTATTGGACAAGTGATGAGCAGTGCCTGGTTGACTCCACACATACTGCTTAGAATTAAAAAGTTCTATCTTGGTCTCATCAGACCACAGAATCTTATTTCTCGCCATCTCAGAGTCCTTCAGGTGTCTTTTAGCAAACTCCATGCGGGCTGTCATGTGTCTTGCCTCTCCTCAGTGTGTGGAGACAACCAGGCACTGCTCATCACTTGTCCAATACAGTCCCCACAGTGAAGCATGGCGGTGGCAGCATCATGCTGTGGGGTGTTTTTCAGCTGCAGGGACAGGACGACTGGTTGCAATCGAGGGAAAGATGAATGCGGCCAAGTACAGGGATATCCTGGACAAAAACCTTCTCCAGAGTGCTAAGGACCTCAGACTGGGCCTAAGGTTTACCTTCCAACAAGACAATGACCCTCAGCACACAGCTAAAATAACAAAGGAGTGGCTTCACAACAACTCTGTGACTGTTCTTGAATGGCCCAGCCAGAGCCCTGACTTAAACCCAATTGAGCATCTCTGGAGAGACCTAAAAATGGCCGTCCACCAACGTTTACCATCCAACCTGACAGAACTGGAGAGGATCTGCAAGGAGGAATGGCAGAGGATCCCCAAATCCAGGTGTGAAAAACTTGTTGAATCTTTCCCAAGAAGACTCCTGGCTGTATGAGCTCAAAAGGGGGCTTCTACTAAATACTGAGGGTTCAAAGGGTCTGAATACTTAGGACCAGGTGATATTTCAGTTTTCTTTTTTAATAAATCTGCAACAATTTCAAAATTCTTTTTTTTGTCTGTCAATATGGGGTGCTGTGTGTACATTAATGAGGAAAAAAATTAATTGAAATGATTTTAGCAAATGGCTGCAATTTAGCAAAGAGTGAAAAATTGAAGGGGGTCTTAATACTTTCCCCACCCACTGTAAATAATCTCATCAGCTTCACTTTGATCGTCTCCTTTTGTTGACACCTCATAAAATTCCAACATGTTAGTAAAACACGACCTCCCTCTTCTGACCCCACGCTGACTGTCCAGGTGTTGCTCAATCTTATCCTTAATAATTCCTTCCATTAATTTTCCTTGTGATGCCCATTAATCTTACTGGCCTTATAGTTGCTTGGATCTGCCCGGTTGCCCTTTTTATATAACGGGATGATATTTGCCATTTTCCAGTCCTTTGGAGTCTCTCCAGTGCACAGCGACTTCCTAAAAATATGCGTCAAGGGTTTATATCTGAACTCACTTGGCCCCCTTAAGAACTTGAGGGTAAATATCATCTGGTCCTGGTGATTTGTGTCATTTCAGCCTATTGAATCTCCGCTGCTCTTCTCTCTCTACAATTTCTAAATCCTTCAGTACCTCCTTAGTAGTCCCTGTTACTGCTCTGAGGTTATCCACTTCCTCACATGAAGACCTAAAATGCGACTTTAGAGTAAGAGTTCCCAAACTTTTTTCAGCCACAGACCCCTTTACCAAAAACTTTTAAAACCGTCGACCCCCTAGTCATTTAGTGTACTTACTCAAATTAATAATTTTGTACAGTACTCGATATTAAATATTTCACTAGATATCAAACTTTTCATCTTAATTACTTGTAATTAATGATTGAAAAAGACAAAAGTACTAAAATAAAAGGGCATTATCGTGTGCAACACTTAATATCGAAACCTGCACTGACGAAAATTAAAGCAAAAAAATACAAGCATTTTTGACATTTATGAAATAAATCTGTAAATTCAAAATAAGTACAAATAGTCCAAGCTGTACTGTCTGCATTTCTTTTTTGGTTCAGTCATATTATTATCTGAAGGAATAAAAACTTTTATTAACAAACAGTTTCAACAGCCTCTGTGATAAAAAACCAGTATGTACTGTGGTCCCCGGCCGGACGCCCAGGAGGACGTGAGGAGGGCTTGTGGGGGCGTCCGTCCTGGTTCTGTTGGGGGCCACGGGTCGAGGGCATGGATGCCCTACCCTGTAGGGGCCCGTGGCCACCGCCAGGCGGCGCCCCGATGCCGGTTTACCCCGTGTGGTCTTTGGCCGGGGATGGAGCCCAGCCGGGACGCCTTGGAGGACCAGAGAAGGGCGTGTGCCTCCTCCAGACCGAGTGGGGGCGTCCGTCCTGGTTATGCAGGGGGCCTCGGGTAGGGGGCTTTGAAGCCCAGCCCTGTAGGGACCCGTGGCCGCGCCCCAGTGCCTAATTGTCCCTGGAGCCCAGCACTTCCGCCACACCAGGAAGTGCTGGGGAGAAGACTTTATGTGGCGCCCGGAGAGCTGCCAGGAGGACAGCCGACACTTCCACGCTGGGGCGTGGCTAAGGAGGGGATACCGGGAACACCTGGGGCTCATCCGGGAGCGTTATATAAGGGGCCGCCTCCCTCCAGTCAGTGGTGGATGTCGGGAGGAAGCAGACAGAGCTGGAGAGAGAGGACAGGAGGCGGCCAGGAAGGCACAGAGACTGTGGGCCTGGACTTTGGGGAAATCGGTGCAAGAAGGCACTGGGGGTGCACGTGAGCAAAAACTGTAAATAATAGTATTGTAAATAAACGGTGTGTGGGTGAAAATATGCTGTCCGTCTTTCTGTGCCAGGGCCAGCTTTCATAGTACTTACTTGAAACAGAAGATTTTTGTTCAAACTCGAATAAATAAACTGTGTCCTCTGATTTTCTTTTTCGTAGTACTGCTCCTCAATAAATAATTATATTCAAAGTTCAAATCACAAATAAGTCCATGTCACATCAGACGAACCAATTTATAGTGTTTTATGAAAGCTTGACCGTACAAGACTGATAGATTCTGCTAATGTCGAATATCCGGCGTCTCGTCCCACCGCGAGCAAGTGTGGACGTCCAACGGTTTTCCATGCCCGCACTTGCTTTGATACGTTCCATAAGACAATGCGCAGACATGTTTTTGTGCTACGTGTATTTTCATGCATTCTTACGTGCGACTCATTTAATGACACATTTTACCTTTTCGTTCGCAAGTTTGGTGCGTAATGTAAATTTTATCAAAAAAGTGTTTTTTTTTTTTTAATTATTTCACTTCTTAATTAGGTAACTATTGGAATCAGAGATTAAAAAAAGTAGCAGTAGTAAGGGGCTCTATTTTTGCTATCGTCAGCCCCCAAACTTTTTTTATTGAAACTATCGACCCCTAGAAAGTTCAAATCAACCACTTTGGGAACTCTTGCTTTAGAGTGTCAGCTGCTTCACTGTCTGTATCTTTGAATTCCCTTTTTCTATTCCTGATGCATTTCGCCTCCTTCTTGACTGTTCATTTACTACTAAAATACTGAAAGAGTCTCTTAGGGTCTTATCCGTTATATTCCTCATTAACTGTCTTTCAGCCTCCCTGATATCCCCCTTAATGGCTGCCCTTATGTTCTCATATGCTCTACGATTCACATTGCGGTTATTCGTCTTCTACGTTTTGTTCTTCTGTTTTTTCCTTTGCAGCTTCCTTTTTAATTCTTTATTAACCCACTGCAGAGTTTTTTTCTTTAATTTCCTAATTCCAAATGTAGGTATGTCCCTGTCCTGCATCGCATGTCAAACATTTTTAAACCTGTTCCACTGCTCTTTGACTGTATCCACATTTAAATGCTTATCCCAGTCCATCCTTCTCAGACTCTGGGGGTCCTACGCTCCTTCTAGGCCACTTAGGTCTGCCAGCGTCTGGCGATGCCACCTCTGCATGGTATCAATTCTCAATCCAGACGTTTTTCATATGTAGCTCCTAGTTGGTGGAACGAGCTGCCCACCTCCGTCTGAACTGCTGCCTCCCTCAATGTGTTTCAGAAGACCCCACCGTCCTGGGACTGGCTGTCAAATTGTTTCTCGAATGCTTCTTGGACCTGTGGACATCAGTCCTATTTTTGTATCGAAAATGTCATTGTTACGCTCACTTGTTGGCGATTGACTTTTGTGACGTATCCTGCTGCGCTCATTCAGAACAGTCGCTGACTTGATGTTACTCCATATTATGTGGACCTCCTTTGTAAGACACTTTGGATGAAAGCCTCCGCTAAGCCTACAAATGCAAATGGTGCCCTGAGTTCCTTTCCAACACCCAAGGGGTGTCTTTGAGATATCTGCATGTTTGGTGTGGAGTAGCAGTTAAGGGTTTGAACCACAAAACCTGAGCGGGTGGGCTCGGATCCCAGTGCTGACACCTTATGACCCATGTCACACATGTGCGATTAGGAGGCAGCTACAGGGCTTGAGTAATTGCAATACTTCATCAGACCAGGGGGTGGTGGAGTGCGCTGACTGTTGTGATGGACGGCCGGCATTTCAGTCCAGCCAGGACGTCCCTCAACTGAAGAAACCAGCCTGTTCAAGGCAATACATCCCACGGGACACTAGATGGCAGCTTCCCTGAATTCCCGCAGGGCAGTATGGGACATGGAGTCCAGTTCTTCAGCCCTGTTGGGTGCTGTGGGTGCTGCCAGGGGCTCACCAAGAACCAGGGGGATATTACCGTGATGTTAACCCGGAAGTACTTAAGAGTCATGAGGACGGAAACCCGCAGTACTTCCGGAACAACTGAAGAAGGCGTTTGACCCGGAGATGGAAAACTTCCGGGTCATAGACTTTAAAAGCATTGTGGGAAATCCCAGCAGATAGAGCCGGAGTTGGGTGGTAGAGGAACGGAGCTGCTGGGAATGGAGGCTTGCTTATTATTATTGTAATTACTAATTGTTGGAGAATTGTTGCGTGTGCGGTGCTTTGTGCACTTTATTCAAGAAATGTTATTAAAGATTCTTCTTGGTGTTTTTACAAGTGTGTCTGGGACATCTGTCTAGTGGGTTCTACGGGACAACAGCGCCTCTAGCGTCCACACTGTCTCTCTCAGTTCCTTACCAGCTATTCCCGGGAAATCCTGCCAGGCACCTCTGATGACGTCACTTCAGGTGCCGATGCCTCTGATGACGTCACTTTCAGTTTTGTGGGGCCTCTGATGATGTCACTTCAGGTGCCGACGCCTCTGATGATGTCACTTCTGGTTCCTGCACAGATGACATCATTTCCTCCACCAGCCCTTAAGGCTGACATCTTACCTCCACGTATTTAGTTCTGTTTTGGACTCAGTCGTGTGAACAACTCAAACGTTTTAACCTTTTGCAGCCAGGATCATAAAATATGGGTGGCTGCCCCAAACCTTTTTGACTGTCTGGAGTCATTTTGTGACACCCACCGGCAAGTCACTTCACCTGCCTGTGCGCCACTTGGACAAATTCAAAGCAATGGAACCAACAGATCGAAAGAAGTTAACTTGAAGTTGTGCCTCTCTGAAATGTTGTAAGTCGGCTTGGATGAAGGTGGCAGCCTAGTTTCAGGTTTTCTTCTTCTTCCCCAGACACACACTGGTCACCACAAATGGCTCCTCTGAATTGTCCCTGGATGAGCGTGGGTGAAGGTGGGTGGGTCTGTGGCTGGCGCCATTTTCAGGGTTGGTTCTTGCCTGACAATTAATTCTGCCGTGATAGTCACTGGGCCAGCTGTTGCCCTAAATTGGACTAAGTGGTGTTTGAATGTCACCTTTGGTGTAACGTATGTCACGTGTTCTAACTGGGAGACGACTCACCGCTCCTTATGTCGTATGTTCACATACACTATGGCAAAAGGCACAATATAGGCGTCAACCCAACAAAAACTGACAACTGAGGCACAGGTACAAAAAAACAAAAAGATTATATTCTTGTCTTCAGCCATGGAGCACATCTTCCCTGTGTCCCACAAGCCCTACACAATCCCAAAAACACACTCTTCTTCTTCCTCCACTCCTCCCAGGCAGCTTTGTCCTCCTCCTCCTCCCGACTCTGGCGCCTCTAGTGGTGGGTGTCGGCCCCTCTTATAGCCCACCCGGAAGATAACCTCCATCTGGCTGAACTTCCGGGTGTGGCTGCATTACCGCCCAGACGGGCCTAGAGAGCCGTGCAGCTCCCTCTGGTGGTGGCCATGGAGCCCAACAGGGATGACCTCCGGTGTTCTACCATCGTTGTCCCAATGCAATGCAGAGGGGCTGCCAGCAAGTGTTCCGGGGGACGTAATGTGCATCCCATGACTGCTCACCCAGATCCAGTGTTTAAACGGGCACCCCGGCCGGGTCTGCCACCACACTCTGTTGCCAAAAGTGTTGGGACGCCTGCCTTTCCACACACATGAACTTTAATGACATCCTATTCTTAATATAGAGTCGGCCCACCCTTTGCAGCTCAATTCATCTGGGAAGGCTCTCCACAAGGTTCAGGAGTGAGTTTATGGGAATTTTGGACCAGGAGAGCATTTGTGAGGTCAGGCATTGATGTTGGACGAGAAGGCCTGGCTCACTCGTAGTCTCCGCAAGAATTCTTCCCAAAGTTGAGGTCGGTGCTCTGTGCAGGCCAGTCAAGTTCCTCCAGACCAGACTCGCTCCTCCATTTCTTTATAGACCTTGCTTTGTACTCTGGTGCCTGTGCAGTCATGTTGCCATCCCCAAACTGTTCTCACAAAGTTGGCAGCCTGAAATTGTCCAAAATGGCTTTGTATGCTGAAACATTAAGAGTTCCTTTAACTGGAACTAAGGAGCCAAGCCCAACCCCACACCTTAATCCCATCCATCCATCCATCCATGATCCAACCCGCTATAGCCTAACTACAGGGTCACGGGGGTCTGCTGGAGCCAATCCCAGCCAATATAATGCACAAGGCAGGAAACAAACCCCAGGCAGGGCGCCAGCCCACCACCTTAATCCCCCTTCCACCAGACTTCACACTTGTCACAATGCAGTCAGGTGAGTCCCATTCTCCTGGCCAGACTCGTCCATCGGATTCCGTGATTCGTCACTCCAGAGGACACGTCTGCACTGCTCTCGAGTCCAGTGGCGGTGGGCTTTACACCAGTGCGTCCGACGCTTTGTATTGCAGGCTTGGCTGCAGCTCCTCGGCCATGAAGACCCATCCATTCCATGAAGATCTCTCTACGCTGCACTGTTCTTGAGCTTTTGGAGGTCTATAGCTATCAACACTGCAGGAAGTTGGCGACTTCTGCCCACTGTGCCCCTCAGCATGCGCTGTCCCTGCTCTGTGATTTGACGTGGCCTACCACTCCGTGGCTGAGTTGCTGTTGTTCTCAGTTGCTTCTACTTTCTTATAATACCAGCTGATTGTGGAATATTTAGTAGCGAGGAAATTTCACAAATGGACTTATGGCACAGGTGGCATCCTATGATGATACCATGCTGGAATTTACTGAGCTCCTGAGAGCAACCCATTCTTTCACAAACGTTTGCAGAGGCAGACTGCATGCCGAGGTGCTTGAGTTTATACACCTGAGGCCATGGAAGTGATTGGAACACCTGAACTCAATAATTTGGGGGGGGGAGGGTCCCAATACTTTTGGCAATAGAGTGTATCTGAGGTGCCCGTCATTCAGGGACTAGCACGGTTATTGTCATTGTTATTTAGACAATGGGTGGGCCTCTCCGGCAGCGTCTTTAATCAGGTTTCAGTCTTACTTAACAGGTAGATCATTGTTTGTGAGTCGTGGTGATTGTACCTCGGAGACCCCTGATATTGTATACGGTGGTCCACAAGCATCGATTCTGGGTCCGCTGCTTCCATTGGGTCAGATTATCTCAAAGCACAGCGTTTCTCAACCTTTAAGTATTTGCAACCCAAGTTTCCATAACAGTTTTAATTGCCCCCCCCTAAGGTTTTTTTGAAAGGAGCCCACTAACACCAATTTGTTCTATTTTAATCTTATACTAAGAAAAGGCAAAGCCCTCACTGACTCACTCACTCACTCACTCACTGACTCACTCATCACTAATTCTCCAACTTCCCGTGTAGGTAGAAGGCTGAAATTTGGCAGCTCATTCCTTACAGCTGTAAAAGAAAGAGAAGGACACAAGCATAAAGTTTTGGGGAGTTTGTACCCCTTGTACTGCAACAAAAAAAATAGGTCTTCGCTTGACATAAAACAGCAAAACTATAAGACAAAGATGGCGGGTTTAGGGGGACAATACTGTATATCGGGAAGGACCGGAAATCAAACGTGATGGCTGCTGGGAAGGCGTGATGGATTGTGGGAGGTTGATGTCATCTTTGGGGGACCAGAGGGAAGAAAGGACCCCGGAAGTGAAGACCGTAGCCTGCTCCGGGCTTTATGGCGACGTGGCTTCGTCTTTTCTGTGAGAGAAAGGAGAGAGAGGTTAGTACGCTGTCTTTGTCCCACGGCCGGGTTTATTGCGGTGAGCGTCGAGTCGTTCAGTTGTTCCCGATGCGCTCGTGCGTGACACAGCTCACTTACAGAAGTTATGCAGGTCTCATTTCGAAATTCTATGCGTAACGGTCACAACGGTCGACAACGTCCGCCATGTTAAACTTTCTTATTTATAGCCCCATCTTCACGAAATTTGGAAGGCAGCTTCCCTGCGCTTATCGAAACCAATGTATGTAATTATTTCGGTGGTATGACGCCACTGTCGGCCGCCATATTGAACTTTCCAACAGTCTTTGTTACTTATGGGCCCATCTTCAAGAAATTTGAACGCTAACTGAATCCTACTTACGTACATATATACGTCCATAGCCTGCAGCTCGGTCACCGTGTGAGGCGGCGTTGGGTCCCCCATCTTAACGCCTCCCACGTTGTTGGCTGCCTGCCTATATAAGGCCGTCTGTCGCTCCGGTCTCTACATTCCCTTCCTTGCTTTGCCACGGGATTCACGTCTCCCTGCTGATAACTACAGCCTTTTTGTTTAATCCACGGCTTCTCCGCTGTTTTATTGTTCATTTATTACGATTATAGTTGTTGTGTAGGTATTTTAGACTTACTTTACATTGTTCAGGTACCCATTTCCTTTATCGTTCCAACTGTATCCCCATTAACATGTCTATCGAGGTGATCACCATCAATCAGAGAACTGTCACTTACCGAGTGGTTTCCATGCCCGGAGATGGCGCCTGCCTTTTCCATTCTCTGTGTTACATATTGCACTGCCATATCAGGCTCACTCTTGATATCCATTGTGTCTTATGTATTGAATGACAGGCACAGGTTCAAGGTGTGGACTGATGACGGTACAGGAGATAATTAGACTACACAGGAGCACTAGAAGAGTGAAATGCTTAAGCCCTTCACCTATGGTTCTGCATGTGAGTTGATGGCTGCCACTGAATTGTTCGGTTGTCGCTTTCAAGTGTACTGAAATGGCCAAATATTTTACACCTTTGGACAACCGCCAATGCCTCTTAAACATCTTAGACTCACAGGTGACGATTTGAGTAGTGGACACTTTGATGTTTATGAATGTTCAAACTCTCAAAAGCTGGATGTGAAGTTATCGATGAAACCGGTTGTGTGCTTACAACACTTGACAGATGTCGAATGTCTCTTCAACACAACAAGTCCTACAAATACTGTCGTCATTGAAACAAACCATGAAACTCAAACCGATTATGACAGCAGCAATCCAAGCTGTGAGATTTGAGACAAGATTACTGTTCACATGGCCGACTGTACGTTACATGCTCAAGAGTAAGCTCAGCGCACAGCTTGGTCAGATTACAACGGAGGGCCGAACTCACAATGTGGTATACAAAGAGAACCTTAACAAATAATTATTGGTAGATTTTCCCTCAGTTTAAAAAGGTTTACTTTTCTTCTTAATAAAAATTTTAAGGCAGTACTTCGCCGCTGCGAGTCGCAGGTATTTTGCTAGTTAATGATATATCATAGATGCATATTTTATTATACCTACTTAACTTTTATCGACATTTATCTAACTCTATATTTATTTTTCTAGTTTAAGTTCATTTGTTTTGGTTTCAATAGATGGATTTGATTCTTGTTTTCGTTTTTTCACTCCTTTGCGCCCCCCCTTTTTGTTACTTCGTGCCCCCTTAGGGGGGCTAACCCCACAGTTTGAGAACCACTGTCAAAGCACAAGGTGAGCTACCACCACTATGCAGATGACACGCAGCCTTACTTATCTACAGCGCCTGAGGACCCCGACTCTCTTGGTTCACTGACCCCCAATGTCTTACTTGAATTTCCAAATGGATGTGCAGCAACTTTCTCAAATTAAATAAGGAGAAAACAGAAATCTTAGTGATTGGCCAAAATAGATATAGTGAGGGGGCGACACGGTGGCACAGTGGGTAGCGCTGCTGCCATGCAGTAAGGAGACCCTTAAGGGTTCGCTTCCCGGGTCCTCCCTGCGTCTGCGTGGGTTTCCTCCCACAGTCCAAAGACATGCAGGTCAGGCTCATTGGTGATCCTAATTTGTCCCTGGTGTGTGGGCTGACGCCCTGCCCGGGGTTTGTTTCCAGCCTTGTGCCCTGTGTTGGCTGGGATTGGCTCCAGCAGACCCCCGTGACCCTGTAGTTAGGATATAGCGTGTTGGATAATGGATGGAGATATAGTGAGGTGTCACACACGTGCGATTGGGAGACATCTGAAAGGCCTTAAGAATGCCAGACCAGGGGGTGACGAACTGCACTGACTCTCTTTCTCAATCTTCTGCAGACCATCCATGGGAAATCTTGCCTGGTCCTGGGGCCAGTGATAATGTAATTTCCGGTCCCCGGTGCCATGGATGATGCCACTTCTGATAGAAAAGACATCACGTCCAGCTCTTCCACCAGTGATGCTGTCACTCCCTGTCCAGAATATGTCACTTCCGGTCCCGGGCTTTAAAGCCGCCATCTTTTTCTGTTACATTCAGTTCTGTTTTTGGACTCGAACCTGTGATCATCTCAATCCATTTAAACCCATTTTGCAGCCAAGGCACAATGTACGGGTGGCTGCCCCAAACCTTTTTTATGTCTGTGGCCTGCTTTTGTGACAGGTGGAGGTAAAGAATGTAGGGGGTCACAATTGACTCGGACCTCAATTTTAAATCCCATATTAATCAGATTACCAGGACAGCATTTTTTACTGAAGGAAATTAGCATAGTTGTTCCAACTACAGAGGGATCACACTCCTCAGCCTCCCTGGAAAAGTCTATTCGGGGGTTCTGGAGAGGAGGGTCCGTCGGATAGTCGAACCTCGGATTCAGGAGGAACAGTGTGGTTTTCGTCCTGGTCGCAGAACAGTGGACCAGCTCTTCACCCTTAGCAGAGTCCTGGAGGGTGCATGGGAGTTTGCCCAACCAGTCTACATGTGTTTTGTGGACTTGGAAAAGGCGTTCGACCGTGTCCCTCGGGGAATCCTGTGGGGTGCTCCGGTAGTATGGGGTACCGGACCCCCTGATAAGAGCTGTTCGGTCTTTGTACAACCGGTGTCAGAGCTTGGTCCGCATTGCCGGCAGTAAGTCGAGCCCGTTTCCAGTGAGAGTTGGACTCCGCCAGGGCTGCCCTTTGTCACCAATTCTGTTCATAACTTTTATGGACAGAATTTCTAGGCGCAGCCAGGGTGTTGAGGGGGTCCGGTTTGGTGGACTCAGGATTGGGTCACTGCTTTTGCAGATGATGTTGTCCTGTTTGCTTCATCAGGCCGTGATCTTCAGCTCTCTCTGGATTGGTTCGCAGCTGAGTGTGAAGCGGCTGGGATGAGAATCAGCACCTCCAAATCCGAGAGCATGGTCCTCAGCCGGAAAAGGGTGGAGTGCCTTCTCGAGATCCTGCCCCAAGTGGAGGAGTTCAAGTATCTCGGGGTCTTGTTCACGAGGGAGGGAAGAATGGAGCGTGAGATCGACAGGCGGATCGGTGCGGCGTCCACAGTGATGAGGGCTCGGCATCGGTCTGTCGTGGTGAAAAAGGAGCTGAGCCGTAAGGCAAAGCTCTCAATTTACCAGTCGATCTACGCTCCTACCCTCACCTATGGTCATGAGCTGTGGGTAGTGACCGAAAGAACGAGATCGCGAATACAAGCGGCTGAAACGAGTTTCCTCCGCAGGGTGTCTGGGCTTTTACTTAAAGATAAGGTGAGGAGCTCAGAGTAGAGCCGCTGCTCCTCCGCATCGAGAGAAGTCAGATGAGGTGGCTCGGGCATCTGATCAGGATGCCTCCTGGACGCCTCCCTGGTGAGATGTTCTGGGCACGTCCAACCGGGAAGAGGCCCCGGGGAAGACCCAGGACACGCTGGAGGGACTATGTCTCCTGGCTGGCCTGGGAACGCCTTGGGATTCTCCCAGAAGAGCTGGAAGAAGTGGCCAGGGAGAGGGAAGTCTGGGCCTCGCTGCTTAAGCTGCTGCCCCCGCGACTCGACCTCGGATAAGCAGAAGAGGATGGATGGATGGATGGAGGAAATTAGCAAAAGTTAGACCTCTTATAATATTGCAAGACGCTGAGAAATCAATCCACGCTTTTGTTTTCAGTCGACTAGATTACTGTAACCCACTCCTCTCAGGACCACCCAAAAAAAGACATCAGTCGGTGACAACGAGTGCAGAATGCAGCTGCTAGAATCCTAACTAGGAAAAGAAAATCCGAGCACATCACCCCAGTCTGAGCGTCACTACACTGGTTACCCACGCCTTTAAGAATTGACTTTAAAACACTGCTGATGGTGTATAAAGCCTGAAATCATCTCGCCACATCCTCTGTCTCAGAATGTCTGTCCCCTTACACTCCCAAGTCGTAACCTCAGATCTTCAAATGAGGGTCTGCTTAGAATTCCATGGGCCAACCTGAAAAGAAGTAGAGAGGCAACTTTTTTGCTGTTACGTACCTAAAATTTGGAATACTTCACCGATATAAATTCATCAGGCTAATACTGTAGAACAAAACGGCTAAAATCCCAGTATTTTAAAATGGCTTTTTCATGGTTTTTACCCCTATTACAGTATATTAGCATTAAGGTATCATGTCCCTCTGGTGCTCTGCAATTCCTTACTTGTCCCCACTATTTTCTGCTGCATCTTCCGGTTCTTCTGAGGTGGTGATCTGTGTCGCCACCACCTGATCAGGGCACCACGCTGCCCCCTGTGTTTGTGGACTGAATGGCGGGTGTCCCAGATGTCCACGTGACCATCATCATCAGTTTCTTCCATGTGAAGCCTGGAAACTGCGAAGACTGATTTAAAACATCTGTGTTGGGAAGAATCCCCAGTGGAGGCTGGGTGGTCTTTTGGCCTTGGGACCCCCTGTAGATTTTTTTTTCTCCAGCCTAACTGGAGGTTTTTTTTCTGTCCTCTTGGCCATTCTGACCTTTCCTTTTTCTTTGTTACACACTGTATAATATCATTGCCTAATCTTGCTTGTTCGTGTTTAATATTAACTTCCTTTTATTTCATTTTGTAAAGTACAGGGTGGGCCATTTATATGGATACACCTTAATAAAATGGGAATGGTTGGTGATATTAACTTCCTGTTTGTGGCACATTAGTATATGTGAGGGGGGAAACTTTTCAAGATGGGTGGTGACCATGGTGGCCATTTTGAAGTCGGCCATTTTGGATCCAACTTTTGTTTTTTCAATAGGAAGAGGGTCATGTGACACATCAAACTTATTGGGAATTTCACAAGAAAAACAATGGTGTGCTTGGTTTGTATAAAAACATTGTATAGATAAATGTTGTTCTTATCATGTGTCCACAGTACAATGAGATTTGTCTCCTGAGAACAATGACAATAATACACCAGCAACAAAAGATGTGCCCTTACCTGTATTATCACCATCAGGTGGCGTCCTCTGTCAGGGGGTTGACTGCCAGGCTTCTCCCTCTTTCTCGACTTTCTGCTGGCCTCTTTATTTCTCTACTAGCTGTGGGTTGAAATCTAAATAATCAACGGTGACCCCAGCATTAACATTTTCTGTGCACCATCTGTTGGAAAGTATTTTGAAATGCATTGTGTTTTCCATTCCAACAGATTGTGCATCATAAACATTTTTAGTAATAAAATGCACTGCTACAAATGTTTTTGAAATGACAAATGCAATGCATATGTCTCTGTTATATGCCATTTAGTACATAATTTGTAAAAGCAGTGCTAATTTTGTGGTGCGTCATCTGTTGAAATGACAAATGCAATGCACATGTCTCTCTTATATGCATTCAGTATCCATCCATTATCCAACCCGCTACATCCTAACTACAAGGTCACGGGGATCTGCTGGAGCCAATCCCAGCCAACACAGGGCACAAGACAAACAAACTCCAGGCAGGGCGCCAGCCTACCTCAGGGTGCACACACCAAGCACAATTTAGAATCGCCAATGCACCTCACCTGCATGTCTTTGGACTGTGGGAGGAAACCCACGCAGACACGGGGAGAACATGTAAATTCCAGGAGGACCTGGGAAGTGAACCCAGACGGGTCTCCTAACTGTGAGGCAGCAGTGCTACCCACTGCGCCACCGTGCCGCCCTACATTCAGTATATTATTTGTAAAGTAATGTTAATCCTTATTTTGCCCCATCTGTTGGAACAACACATGCAGTGCATTTTAAAACGTTTGTGATAAGAGAGGACAGTGGAATTCCAGAGACATAACAATTGGATGGACACACAGACACTTATCCTCTTATTAAGGCACACAAGCTGTGCTACCAGTCTAAGACAGACTGAAATCTAAGTAATCAACGTAGACCTCAGCATTAATATTTGCAGGGCACAGCTCTCTGTTACATGCTATTGGGTATGGGATTCGTAAAAGTAGTGTTAGTATTTGTAGTGGATCATCTGCACTTAGTATTTATTTGGCTGATACCTTTATCTAAGGTGAATTCCAACATTTATGATACAATTGGTTCCATATCTTTTGGTTTTCCAATTGGAGGACAGGCAGGGCAAGTGACTTGTTCACAGTTACGCAGTGTTAATATTGGGATTTGAACCCACAACCTCAGGGTTTGAGGTCCAAAGTCTTAACCAGTACACCACACTGCCTACATGTGCTTATGATGTACCATCTGTTGGAATGATGAATGCAATGTATAGTCTCTGTCATATGCCATTTGGTATGGTAATCAAGAAGGCAGTGTTAAGGTTTGGTGTGCGCCATCTGTTGGAATGACAAATGCAATGAATTTTAAAATGTTTGTGAAGCCCATCTTTTGGATTGACAAATGCGATGCATTGTCTCTGTCATATGATATTTGGTATGGTAATCAAAAGGCAGTGTTAATGTTTGGTATGAGCCATCTGTTGGAATTATATATGCAATGCAATTTAAAATGTTTTTAAGGAGCCATCTGTTGGAATGATGAATGCAATGCATTGTCTCTGTCATATGCCATTTGGTATGATAATCGGAAAGACAGTGTTAAGGCTTGGCATGTGCCATTTGCTGGAATAACAAATGCAATGCATTTTAAAATGTTTATGATGCACCATCTGTTGGAATGACAGGGACACAGATATTTGATGAACACACAGGCACTTCTTTTTTTATTAAGATGGAGTAGCTCTGCTACCTGTCTAAGACAGGCTAAAATCAAAGTAATCAACATAAACCTCATCATTAATGTTTGCAGTGCATCATGCAGTGCATAGATATCTGTTATATGGCATTGGGTATGGGATTCATAAAGGCAGTGTTAAAGTTTATGATGTGCCATCTGTTGGAATGACAAATGCAATGCATATTATTACAATCAATGTTTGTGCTGTGCCATTTATTAGAATGACAAATGCAATCTAGTTTATTACTAAAAAAGTGATGCACCATATGTTGGAATGACAGGGACATGCCAACCATATGGACACACAGACAGATACACAGACACTTATTCTTGTGCTAAGGTAAATAGTGGTGAATAGCTTTTCCCTCCTAATCTTTCCCTGGTTTTATTTTGCCAGGGCCTCCTTGGTCCTCCTTTGCTATTTTTTATTCTCCAAGCTTCTCCTTTAAGATGTTCCAGGCCAGACTTCTAGCAGACCCCTTCCTCCCATAAAACACACCCCTGCCAAACCCCAGAATCAACTGTGAAAAGTACAGAGGGTCCTGCTTTCACTCTGCACAGCACTCACAGTACCAGAGTACAGGCCGGCCATGATATCCAGCAAGTTTGGGGGGGTCCTATGAAGTCTGAGGACGTCCCACAGGGCAGCTCGATCAACTGAGTCAACGGGTTAGTCGCATGTCCCTCACATGCAATGACTGCTTGAAGTCTGCCATTCACAGACATCACCAGGTGCTGAGGGTCTTCTCTGGTGATGCTCTGCCAAGCCTGTCATGCAGCCATCTTCAGGTCCTGCTTAAGTTTTCTCTTTGGTATATGGAAGGCCTGCTCCAGGTGACAGGTTGGCCATTCAAGATGTGGCCTTAGCATTGTGTTTGGCTCATTATTTTGTGTTAGGATGAAGCGCCATCCAGTGAGTTTGGGGGTCTTTACTGGCACTTGAGCAGATCAGATGTTTCTACACACTTCAGAATTCATTGTGCCGTCAGCAGTCACATCATCAGTGAAGAGAAGTGTGCCAGGACCTGTGGTAGTCATACATGCCCAAGCCATAAGACCCCCAGCACCACCATGTTTAACAGATGAGGTGATCTGCTCTGAATCTCGGGCAGTTCCTTTCATCTCCACACTTCACTTTCTCCATCATTCTTGATGAGGTTCATCTTTGTCTCATTGGTCCACAAGAACTTCTCCCAGAATTCCTCAGGCTCTTTGAAGTCCTTTATCTCAAACTGTCATCTGGCCCTCCTGTTTATGTGGCCTCCATCTTTCAGTGTGTCCTTAGTGCTTCTATTCATGATGTCTTCTGCTGATAGTCGTCTCTGACACGTCCACATCAGCCCCCTGAAGACTGTCGCATTTTCTTGACCACAGTGAGGATTCTTCTGTCCTCAGCAGTGGAGGTCTTCTTTGGCCCACCAGTGTATTCTTTCTTCTTCTTGATATTCCAGACAGTTGATTTCGGCCAATCTAACGTCTTCCTGATGTCTCTAATGGTTTTATTCTTGTGCAGCTGAGAGAGGCCTGCAGCTCCTTGGATGCTCACCTGTGTTCTTCTCTGACTTCCCAGATGAATTTTCTTTGCACTCTCCTGGGTAGATTTTCTACTCCGAGTTTTCTCTTTTTTGGAGATGATGGCTCTCATGTTGATTCACCAGAGTTCCAAATTGCTTTGTATCATTCCTTGGACTGAGTTACTGTACTTCAGTAACTTTCTGGAGTTTCTTTTGATCAATGCATGGTCTGTTGCTTGTTGAGACCTTGTCACCATCACCTTCACATTTCTGAAAAGGTCCTACTGAAGTGATGTTTAGAGTCAACGGGGCTGGCAGCCATCACATTTGGATGTGTCGTGTCTCATTAAACCTGGTGTCATTTGCATTGGGGTCATTGGTTGGCTGGCTGACTGAGTGATGAGGGGGGCAATTACTTTTTCACATGGTGAACTTTTTTTCTTCTGATAAACCAAATGGTTATTTCAAAGCTATGTGTCATTGCGTTTACTCAGGTTGCCTTTTGTATTCTACTGAATCTGCTTGGCAATTAGAAACAATGAAGAGTTATGAATAGGGAAAGCTGAAGAGGGGGGCAAATACTTTTTCACAGAATTGTATTTACTGGTCCTGCAAATGTCTTGCAGGTCCTCTTCAGTCCTCAATGCTGATATGAACCAACCTTGGACTGAAAAGGTGCCAGTCTACTCAGTTGGACTGACCCATCTGGTCACCTCAGTAATGTCCCTCGTCATCACACAGACACAGAGAGAACATGTGAACGCACTGCAGTGTCAGGTGGCCATCTTTATTTAGTTAAGTCAAGGCAGTGACCCGATATTACATGACATGCGCAATGCAGCCTGGCATCACCTGTGCCATATTTCATGCCCACGGTACTCTGTGCAGGCTGACGTGTCTCCACAGCTGCCCGCTCTCTGGTGCCCCCCCCTTTATTTTTCCCACCTAATTGCCCTTTTCTTCCATCCACCACTGCTGGGGGGAGCCGTGTGCTGCTAGATTAAGGCTTCCCTATCGCTAACGCATGCTGTTTCAGATTTACAGCCAGATGTACAGGTTGGCAGAAGATCTAAGAAAATGTCACCAGCGTCACCTCATTGTGCTGGGCAAAAGTCAGCGACGTCACCGAAATGCGGGTGGAGGTCTGTGAGAGAGGAAGGCCCCCGTGGTGGCACTGGACACAACTTTGTGTGTCTTGTCTTTCCAGAGTCACTTCCTGGAGGGACTGAAAGGGAAGGATTGTTCTTGTTTTAAGGCGCAAACCCCCCCAACATACATGTGACTCTGGGGACATCTGCAGGCTAATCAATCAAACAGGACTTGTAATCCACACTCTTAATAGCTCAAGACTTTATTGGTTCATCACCAGATGATACGGTGGTGGGTCTTGGCAGAAGATCTCAAGGGCCGCCCAGAAAGTTCTTCTGACTTGAAGGAGCCTCCCTCTCGACGACAGACCCACCGAGGCCGGGAGTCACAGGGGGGCTCAATGAGGTGGACCTCCACTGGACAGGCATGGAGTGCCAGACAAGGGTCCAAATGCAGTCATCACTCATTTAATATCCATCCATCCATTATCCAACCTGCTATATCCTAACTACAGGGTCACAGGGGTCTGCTGGAGCCAATCCCAGCCAGCACAGGGCGCAAGGCAGGAAACAAACCCCGGGCAGGGCGCCAGCCCACGTAGGGCACACACACACACACACACCAAGCACACATTAGGGACAATTTAGGATCGCCAATGCACCTAACATGCATGTCTTTGAACTGTGGAAGGAAACCCACGCAGACACGGGGAGAACATGCAAACTCCACGCAGGGAGGACCAAACATTTAATATAAAAAATAAAATATCAAGCTAGAGGGCCTAAGCATTTGTCTATCTGTGATATAGTGCCTTTCATATCAATCTATCTGTATGTCTTTTTATTATATAGTGCCTTTCCTATTTGGCTGTCTGCTATATAGCACAATTTCTATTTATTATATAGTGCCTTACACATCTATCTATCTATGTGATTATCATACAGTGCCTTATATATTTATCTACATTTAATTTTTATCTATTAAAATGTGTAAGGCACTATATAAGAAAGGTGCCTTATGATTGGGTGCTTGATGTGAACGGTATCATATAATAAATATGTAGATTTGAAAGGCGCTATCTAATAAATAGACAGATGTGTAAAGCATTCTATAACAGAGTTCAAAGGCACTATATAACATACAAACCGGATTCCAAAAAAGTTGGGACACTAAACAAATTGTGAATAAAAACTGAATGCAATGATGTGGAGATGGCAAATGTCAATATTTTATTTGTAATAGAACGTAGATGACAGATCAAACGTTTAATCCGAGTAAATGTATCATTTTAAAGGAAAAATATGTTGATTCAAAATTTCACGGTGTCAACAAATCCCAAAAAAGTTGGGACAAGTAGCAATAAGAGGCTGGAAAAAGTAAATTTGAGCATAACGAAGAGCTGGAAGACCAATAAACACTAATTAGGTCAATTGGCAACATGATTGGGTATAAAAGAGCTTCTCAGAGTGGCAGTGTCTCTCAGAAGCCAAGATGGGTAGAGGATCACCAATTCCCACAATGTTGCGCAGAAAGATAGTGGAGCAATATCAGAAAGGTGTTACCCAGCAAAAAACTGCAAAGACTTTGCATCTATCATCATCAACTGTGCATAACATCATCCGAAGATTCAGAGAATCTGGAACAATCTCTGTGCGTAAGGGTCAAGGCCGTAAAACCATACTGGATGCCCGTGATCTCCGGGCCCTTAAACGACACTGCACCACAAACAGGAATGCTACTGTAAAGGAAATCACAGAATGGGCTCAGGAATACTTCCAGAAACCATTGTCAGTGAACACAATCCACCGTGCCATCCGCCGTTGCCAGCTGAAACTCTACAGTGCAAAGAAGAAGCCATTTCTAAGCAAGATCCACAAGCTCAGGCGTTGTCACTGGGCCAGGGATCATTTAAAATGGAGTGTGGCAAAATGGAAGACTGTTCTGTGGTCAGGCGAGTCACGATTCTAAGTTCTTTTTGGAAATCTGGGACGCCATGTCATCCGGACCAAAGAGGACAAGGACAACCCAAGTTGTTATCAACGCTCAGTTCAGAAGCCTGCATCTCTGATGGTATGGGGTTGCATGAGTGCGTGTGGCATGGGCAGCTTGCATGTCTGGAAAGGCACCATCAATGCAGAAAAATATATTCAGGTTCTAGAACAACATATGCTCCCATCCAGACGTCATCTCTTTCAGGGAAGACCCTGCATTTTCAACAAGATAATGCCAGACCACATTCTGCATCAATCACAACATCATGGCTGCGTAGGAGAAGGATCCGGGTACTGAAATGGCCAGTCTGCAGTCCAGATCTTTCACCTATAGAGAACATTTGGCGCATCATAAAGAGGAAGGTGCGACAAAGAAGGCCCAAGACGATTGAACAGTTAGAGGCCTGTATTAGACAAGAATGGGAGAGCATTCCTATTTCTAAACTTGAGAAACTGGTCTCCTCGGTCCCCAGACGTCTGTTGAGTGTTGTAAGAAGAAGGGGAGATGCCACACAGTGGTGAAAATGGCCTTGTCCCAACTTTTTTGGGATTTGTTGACACCATGAAATTCTGAATCAACATATTTTTCCCTTAAAATGATACATTTTCTCAGTTTAAACTTTTGTTCCGTGATTTATGTTCTATTCTGAATAAAATATTAGAAGTTGGCACCTCCACATCATTGCATTCAGTTTTTATTCACGATTTGTATAGTGATTTGTATAGTGTCCCAACTTTTTTGGAATCCGGTTTGTAGATGTGTAAGGCACTATATACTAGAGAGCTGTAAAAGGTGTCTTATGATTCATAGCCAGGTGAGAAACCGTATAAAAGAAATAAAAAATGTGTCTTATGATAGATAAAAGACATTATATAAGAAATAAACATGCAGGGCATCGTTTAAAGCAGTGGTTCTCAAACTGTGGGGCGGGCCCCCCTAAGGGGGCACAAGGTAACAAAAAGGGGGGTGCGAAGATGTGAAAAAAAGAAAACAAGAATCGAAAATATGAAAAATACATCTATTGAAACCAAAACAAATTAACTTAAACTACATTCTGATACTAGAACAATAAATATGGAGTTAGATAAATGTCGATAAAAGTTAAGTAGGTATAATAAAATATGCATCTATGATATATCATTGATTAAAAAAGAACAAATTGGTATTAGTGGGCTCCTTTCAAAAAAACGTTAGAGGGGGCGCAATTTAAACTGTTATGAAAACTCGGGTCGCAAATACTTAAAGGTTGAGAAACGCTGGTTTAAAGGTAGATGTTAAAGTTGTCTTAATAGATAACAGATAACAAGATGAAAGGCAATATGTGATACATCTGAAAGGCACTATATGACAAATAGATGTGTATAAGATGTGAAAGGCGTCTTATGATTGATAGACACATCTTATGATATTATAACTTGCTTTGTAAGTCACCTTGGATAAAGGTGTCTGGTAAATAAATAATAATGTAAAGATAGATATGAAAGGCACTATATGATAGATAGATAGATAGATAGATAGATAGATAGATAGATAGATAGATAGATAGATAGATAGAATGAAAGGCACTATATAATAGATAGATAGATAGATAGATAGATAGATAGATAGATTTGAAAAGCACTATATAATATACAGATGTAAGGCACTATATAGGAGATGTAAAAGATGTCTTATTATAGACAGATAAAAGGTGATATATGATAGATGTGTAAGGCACTATATAATATAGACCAGGGGTGCTCAATGCGTCGATCGCGATCGACCGGCATATCGCAAATATAGTGCAGGTAGATCGCGTTGCATTCAAAAAAATATATATTTTTAAACGTTAGTCTATCATATATCCTTCCTATGGCATTTGCCACTTGATTGACATACAGGACGGCCAGTCTGAGATCTCTTTTCTTCTAACACACAGGTCATCCCGCACGCACAATCAAACGCGCTAGCTACTGCAAAACTCCGGCTGTGATCTAGTTAGCCTTCCAATTTATATCGACTAAAGAAGGGATTTTAAAAACAATTGCTTGGGGAGGATATGGGCTGGATGTCGAATTGGAAGAGGATTTTTTCTCACAGCGTCACATTCGAAGTGCGTTTGTCTGACGGCGGAGGTTCGATCCCCGATGAGGAGTGAAGTGAGTGTGTACGCCTGATGAGCCCAAAATAGGGTGAAACACGTTTCGCGTACTCTTTGCATTATTTGACAGTTAACTATGTAACATTCTATGATCTGCTTCTCGCAACTGAGAGGGCACCCGTGGCGCATGTCTGCCGACTTGCAGATCAATCACATGCGTTACCTGTTAGGTAACCACCCATACAATAAGATTGTGATTCAGACTTCGAATGTTATATATATATATATATATATATATATATATAAATATATATATATATATATATATATATATATATATATATATGTGTATATATATATATATATATATATATATATATATATATATATATATATATGTGTGTGTGTGTGTGTGTGTGTGTGTGTGTGTATATATATATATCATTTTTAATGTAGGTAGATCATTTCGACCTGGTCATTTTAAAAGTAGTTCACAAGTCGAAAAAGTGTGGGCACCCCTGATAAGGACAAATGTGTAAGGCATTATATGACAGATGTAAATGATGTCTTATGACAGCCAGACAGATTAAAAGCCCCTATTTGGTAGATTTGAAAGGCACTATATATCTGAAAGATTTGTAAGGCAGTGTCTAGTAGATACAGTAGATGTGAAAGTCGTCTTATTATAATAAACAGATGAAAGACGCTATACCGTATAACACAGATGGATGTTTAAGTCACAATACAATAAACAGGTGTCAGAGGTGTCTTTAGATAGCTAGATGCAGGAAATGGCACTATATAACAGAGATGTGAAGGGCATCTTATGATTTATTGGTAGATAAATAAATGTGTAAGCAATCCATAATATATATTGAGTTTGATGTAAAAGGCGCTATATAATAGATGGATATGCAAGGCTTTGTATAATAGATGTGAAAGCTGCCTTATGTTCAGCAGATTGGTGTGAAAATCTTTTGTAGTGAATATACAGACGTGAAAGGTGCTATATAATAGATGTGTAATGCACTATATAATCGATTTCAAAGGTGTCTTTTAACAGACAAATTTCAAAGGCACTATATAACAGATGTATAGATTTGATGTTAGATATATAGATAGATGTGTAAGGCACTATATAAGCGATAGATGTGAATGATACCTTATGATCAGTAGATAGATATGTAAAGCACTTTGCTGTCGATGTATAGATTTGAAAGTTAGCTTGTGATAGACAGACTGTGAAAGGCACTATATGACAGTCTCTGCCCTGGTCACACGTGACTTCACTTATTTTGGCGCCATCAACCCCATAATCACCGCCCCCAGTCCCCCCTGCCGCTCATTCACTCCCTCTCTGCTGACCCCGACTAACAGCCCCGGCTCCCTGCAGCACCTGCTCCGGCTGCGGCCTCCCTGTCGATGGCCTAAATTGCAGTATCAAATCTCCGCGCCAACTGTGAGGCCGCACTGCTGTCGAGTCCCCACCGGGAGGCGTTCCCGCCTCTGACATCCCCTGGGAGACCCCAGTTGCCTCCCCTGGTCCCCGTTTGGTGTTCAACTGTGACCCCTCACGCCCCCCCCCCCCATTCTGGACTGGGCGTTGCTGTCCAGGCGCGCCTCTCCCCGGACTCATTAGCAGGTGAGGTCAGCGGCCGCCCGGGGGGTCACTGGAGTGTCGGATTCAGATAACGAGCGTCTGCAGAGGGGAATTCACTCTAAATGGATTATCAGAGTGTGCTGAGAGGGGAATTAAAAAGACAAAAGACGGAGGCTCAGAGCGCTGAGGAGAAACTTGAACCCACTGGGCGCCGCTGGCAGCTGCTGTAGTGCATGCAGCACAATTTATGGCGCCTTTTACAGGAGAGCACCTCTGGTGGCTCCCCATCCTGCCTCCTCTTCCTTTATCTTGGCAGCCCTTCAGGTTTGCCCATCTGACTGATGCCCTTCTCTCAAGTTACAGTCTGTGGCACAGGGTCGAGCATGTCATTCATGTGCCACCAAGACCGCCGGTGACACCCCTCCCAAAAATGACGTCTTCTGTTTATTTTTTTTTCTAGCATATTCTGGCAGACCAAAATCCCTCAAGGTGTTTGTGAACCCCAACAGCCACAAGAAAGAAGCAAATGATGTTTACCAGGAGCAGGTGGCACCACTCTTTCGGCTCGCCAATATTCAGAGCGACGTCACAAGTAAGTCCCATCCTGTGGTGCATATAAAGCCTTCAGTATATAGCGCATTTCACCGTAAGTGCCTGCAAGCTCACTAATGTGTTCTGTGCATAAATGCTGGGTGCCAGAGGGGCTGCTTGTAGAAGAAGATGCGTGTCACATATATGAGATTGAAACAGACAAAGAGCACCTTACTGGGTAATATGTAATTGGCAACATGGTGGCATAGAGGTGGGTGATGCTGGCCTGCAGTTTTAAAACCCAGGATACAAATCCCAACCTGGCATTGCCCATGTGGCATCTACATGTTTTCCCTGTGTCTCCAAGCCTGAGTGAAGTCTGTCTTTTCTTTTCATGCTTTCCAGTCTGGGCACTGCCAGTGTGGCATGTGCATGTTCACCCCATGTCTCAAAGTCTGGGTGCTGCATGGGTGAATTTTGCGTGTACTTTTCATGTTTTCTAGCCTGGATATCGCCAGGGTGGAGTTTGCATGCTGTCCCATGCCTGTGTGGCATTTGCACATTCTCTCTATGTCACCCTTCTCAGGCAGAGTTTCTCCGTGGGCACTGCCATGGTAAAGTTTGCATGCTCTTCCTATTTTTCCCACCTTGTCTGCTATTTGCATGTTATCTCACATCTCTCAGCTTGGGCACTGCCCATGTGGCATTCCCATGTTTCTTCTATGTCACCTGTCCTGGGCAGAGTGTGCATGTTTTTTTTCTTTATCCTCTAGCCTGGGCACTGCCAAGGTGGAGTATACATGTTTTCCCATGTCTGCCAGCCTGTGCTCCATTTGCATGATCTCCCCATGTTATCCATCCTGAACAGAGTTTGCATATTCTTTCTGTGTCTTCTAGCTTGGGCACTGCCAGGGTGGAGTTGTTCTCCATTTTCTCCCATTCTGGGCATTGTATGTGTGGCATTGGCGTGTTCTTCTATGTCACCCTGCCTTGGTGCAGTTTACTTGTTCTTTTTCATGTTATTTAGCCCGGGCATTGCTTTTGTGCCCTCTGAGGTGTGTTTCATGTTCACTCCCATGTCTCACAGCCTTGGTACTGCTGAGGTGAAGCTGGCATATTTTCCTGTGTTTCCCAGCTTGCATGCGATTTGCATGTCATCCAATGTCTTCCAGCTTGGGTGCCATTTGCATGAGCACTGGGTACTGACAGTTGGCACTTGCGTGTTCTCCCCATGTCTTGTAGCCCGCATACAGCCAGGGTGGAGTTGCATTGTTCACCCCATATCTCACAGCCTTAGTGGAGTTTGCATGTTCTTTCCATGTCTGCCAGTCTGTGCTCCATTTGCATGATCTTACCATGTTATCCACCCTGAACAGAGTTTGCATGTTCTTTCAGTGTCTTCTAGTTTGGGCACTGCCTGGGTGAAGTTTGCATGTTCTTCCCATTTCTCCCACCTGGTGTGCTATTTGCATATTCTCCTGTACCTCGCAGCCTTGGCACTGCCTGCATTTCATTTGCATGTCATCCCCATGTTGCCCAGTCTGGCCAGAGTTTTCACGTTTTTCCCTTTATCTTCTATCTTGAGCACTACCAGGGTAGAGTTGCATTGTTCACCCAGTTTCTCACAGCCTTAGTGGAGTTTGCATGTTCTTTCCATGTTTCCTAACTTGGGCACTGCCACGGTGGAGTATGTTTGTTCTTCCCATGTCTACCTTCCTGTGCTCCATTTGCATGTTTTCTCACATCTCCCAGCTTGAGCACTGCTTGTGTGTCATTCCTGTGTTCCCTCTATGTCACCCATCCTGGGCAGAGTATGTATGTTTTCCTCTAGCTTGGGCACTGCCAGGGTGGAGTTTACATGTTCTCCATTGTCTTCCAACTTGGGCATTGCACGTGTGGCATTGGCGTGTTCTCTCATGTCACACAGGCTTGGTGTAGTTTACTTCTTATTTTCATGTTATTTAGCCTGGGCATTGCTTTTGTGCCCTTCGAGGTGTGTTTCATGTTTGCCCCCGTGTCTCACAGCCTTGGTACTGCCGAGGTGGATTTGACATATTTTCCTCTGTTTCCCAGCTTCTATGCCATATGCATGTCCTCTAATGTCTCCTAGCCTGGGTGGAGTTTGCATGTTTTTCCCATGTCTCTCAGCTTGGGTGCCATTTGGATGAGCACTGGGCGCTGACGATTGGCGCTTGCGTGTTCTCCCCATGTCTTCTAGCTCGCACACTGCCAGGGTGGAGTTTTCATGTTGCCTCCTTGTCACCCAGCCTGTTCTTCTTGTGTCTTCTAACATGGGCACTGCCTGTGTGATTGCTTGCATGTTCTCCCTGTGACTGTTTAGGTTTAGGTGATCTGGTAAACCTGCCAAAGTTTTGCACATCAGTGTAACTGGCACCTCTAAATTGGCTCTGTTTTTGTGTGCCTTATGATGGACTGGCACTGCCCTGCACCTGAAGCTGCCAGCACAGACTCCCAAAGACTTGATCTGAACTGAAGAAGAGGGCATTAAGGTCAGGTTGGGGAACATGCACTGGAACACCCACTACACTATGAAACAGCTCAGGTCCTGGTTGGCAAACCCCCCCCCCCAGGCAGACACGCGGCAGATATTTTATATAGCACCGTTCAGAATAACAGGAGGATTTTTAAGAAACGAAGAAGAATCCCAGATAATGCCAGCTGTTCATTTATTCTGTCATGTACCAACAGCAGAGGGCGCTCTACTTGTGTCTGCTATTGACGACTCCAAAACACAACATGAATTAAACAGTAAGGGAATTTCATATCTGAAGAAGATGAAGAAAGGATGAAAAGCCTGAGTATAAAGGTGTTGAACCCTTGTCTGGCCCCTTCCTTTCACCCCCCACTCCATCCCCTCTGGCAGCTCCTGCACATTCTGCACCAACATAGGGCCAGTAATGCTGAGGTGACCTGGCAGCCCATCCAGAGTCCTCACAGCTCCCCCTGGTGGCCTTAAATATTCCTGCATTGCCAATCCCTTGTTAAAGGTGATGGGTCTAAGTGCGGTTCACAATACCTGTGGCGCAGGTCAAGCAGCGCCCAACGACATCCGTCACGAAATGCCCTTTAAGTCCTCAGACAACCCTCATCCTAGCCATAGTGCAGCCAGGCATGCAATGGACATTTCGTGACTGGCATTGTGGGCATTTTGTGTTAGATGAGTGACCTCGCTGGCATTGCAATTACACTCTCTTTCATTAAGGGAGCTCTCAGCTGCTATTATGTGTGCCCTCTGGTGGTCAGGAGGGGTTACCATATGTGTTTATCCTTGCCCATCTCTCTCTCTCTTTCTCTCTTTCTTCCTCTCTTTTTCTCTCTCACTTTCTGTCTCTCTCTCTGTCTGTCACTGGGCAGAGGTCCGAGGTCAAATGCCAAAAGGGACTCTGCTCTGTTGAACCCTTGACGCCCTTAACCTGCAATTACTGAGTGCTTTGAGTAGTGAGAAAAGTGCTATATAAATGCAAAGAATTATTATTATTATTATTATTATTATTATTATTATTATTATTATTATTATCTGTCCTCCAGCACCCTGTTAGAATGCCACACACTCCCACTCCGGTCACAGCTCACTCTCTTATCTTTGTACTTATTTTTCTACATATTGCCCATCTTTGGGTCACTTTTACTCCACATCTCCTGGGTTTCCTTGCACACCCAAATTCAGTTAATGAGTAACATTACAGTTTGTAAAGCCCCACCACTAGGTGGCACTCCATATTGAAACTTCCAGGAACATCTCCTACCCTTAAAGATTATATCGCTACTTTCACATAAAGAGTTGAACCGTTAGATGGGACCCCTTTTTGAAGGCCCCAAGGCTATGGGTGCAGAACATTACAGCTTATAAAGCCACACCACTAGGTGGCACTCCATATTGAAGTTTCCAGGAACGTGCTGTAAAACCTTAAACCTTATATTGCTTCTTTCACACAAATATTTTAACCACTAGATGGCGCTCCTCATTGTAGGCCCCAAGGCTATGGGTGCAAAACATTAAAGCTTACATAGCTCTACCACTAGGTGGCACTCCATTTTGAAGTCTTAATGGTTGTGGTGCCGAGCTTTAAAGTGTATATAGCGTCTTATAGATAAAGTGTACCCACCAGGTGGCACTGCGTATTAAAGGACCCGGAGTTCTTCTGCACCTTTTGTTTTGTTCTATTGTATTGTTGCTCTGGTTTTGGTAATGTTACGGTGCATGTTAAATGTATGTTGTTTTTTGGCCTGTGCACCGGGGACTATAAGGAACGAAATTTCATTCAACCACTATGTGTGTGGATGAAGGACATTAAAAGTTGAGTTCAGTTGAGCTGTGGTTTTTATAGCTCCTTGCACATAAAGAGTTGAATCACTAGATGGTGCTCTTTATTAAAGACTCCAGGGCTGTGGTGTAGAACATTAAAGTTTATATAGCCCCACCACTAGGTGGCACTCCATATTAAAGCTCCCAGGAACATATTTTAGAGCACTGAAATGTATATACCTGCCTACACATAAAGACTTTAGCCATCAGGTGGTGCTGCTTTTTTGAAAGCCCCAGGGATGTGGAGTGGAACATTACAGTTTATAAAGCCCCACCACTAGGTGGCACTCCATATTGAAGCTCCCAGGAACATATTGTAAAACTTTAAATGTTATATCATTACTTTCACATAAAGTGTTTAACCACTAGATGGGACCTCTTATTGAAGGCTATCGGTGTACGTAACTCTACCACTAGAGCCTTCAATAAGAGGTCCCATCTAGTGGTTAAACACTTTATGTGAAAGTAATGATATAACATTTAAAGTTTTACAATATGTTCCTGGGAGCTTCAGTATAAAGCTTACTTACACACAAAGTTTAACCACCAAGTGGCACTCCATATTGAACATCCCAGGTTTATGGTACAGAATATTAAAGCTTTATGTAGATCCTTACCCATACAGAGTTTAACCACCAGGTGGCGCTCCTTACTGAAAGCGCCAGGGTTGTGGTTTAGAACATTAAACTTTATGCAGCCCCACCACTAGGTGGCACTAAAGCTCCCAGGAACATATTTTAGAGCATTGAAATTTAAATAGCTGCTTACACCTTTGAGATCTGATGTGTTTTCGAAGTGTTTCATTAAGTTTTTGGAGCACTTTATTTAACATGATCATTCATATGTCATTGTGCTGATTCCATACACAAAGCATGACAACACATTTAAGATGCATACTTAAAATAAGATGTTTTCTTACAGAATTATGAAAAGAATTATTGAATGAAGGCACGATGGCGCAGTGGGTAGCGCTGCTGCCTCGCAGTTAGGAGACCCATCTGGGTTCGCTTCCCGGGTCCTCCCTGTGTGGAGTTTCCATGTTCTCCCCGTGTCTGCGTGGGTTTCCTCCCACAGTCCAAAGACATGCAGGTTAGGTGGATTGGCGATTCTAAATTGTGCTTGGCGTGTGTGTGTGTGTGTGTGTGTGTGCCCTGCGGTGGGCTGCCGTGCTGCCTGGGGTTTGGTTCCTGCCTTGCTCCCTGTGTTGGCTGGGATTGGCTCCGGCAGACCCCCGTGACCCTGTAGTTAGGATATAGTGGGTTGGATAATGGATGTATAGATGGAGCTTACACATAAAGACTTTAGCCATCAGGTGGTGCTACTTTTTTGAAAGCCCCAGGGATGTGGAGAGAAACATTACAGTTTGTATAGCCCCACCACTAGGTGGCACTCCATATTGAAATTCCCAGGAATGTCTCCTACCCTTAAATGTTATATAGCTCCTTACACACAAAGTTTGACCAGCAAGTGGCACTCCATATTGAAGGTCCCAGGTTTATGGAGCAGAACATCCATCAAAGCTTTATATAGTTCCTTACCCATACAGAGTTTAACCACTAGATGGCGCACCTTATGAAGGCCCAAAAGCTATGTCTACAGAACCTTACCGTTTATAAAGCCCCACCACTAGGTGGCACTCCATATTGAAGCGCCCAGGAACATATTTTAGAGCCTTAAAGCTTATATAGCTCCTTACACACAAAGTTTGACCAGCAAGTGGCACTCCGTATTAAAAGTCCCAGGTTAATGGTGCAGAACATCCATCAAAGCTTTATATAGTTCCTTACCCATACAGAGTTTAACCACTAGGTGGTGCTCCTTATTCAGGACTGCATTGTTTTGTTGTGTCTGTCTGCTTTTCCATCTGCGACCCGAAGCTCAAGCGTCATTGGGTTATGCAGCAGAAACACAAACGGCAGCCGGCTACTGAACAGCTATGAAATGTTGGAGTGGTCAGTCAAAGTCCGGACTCGACCCGATTGAGGGGACCAGAGAGACAAGCAGTCGATGCTCACAAACTGCCAAAGTTTCTGAAATGAAGCAGCAGGCGGCATGAAAGACTGGCATCAAATTAGAGAAAGTGTTTAGTTGCGATTATTACTGCAAGTTAGGGGGCAATTACTTATTCACGGGGGTGGACTTTGCTCCCTGAATAAGCCCCAGGATTTGGGGCTTTGGGGACACAAATACTTTTTCTCTGCATTGTATTCCATTAATTAGGTGTGATACAATAACAGAGTGACACTGGGATTGTCACTAACAGACCAGGAGTCCCTCAGCCCTGCCGTTATGGGATGGATATCAGACAGGCCTCTCTGGGGTTTCCTGACTCCGGAGAAACGAATTGGGATTCAGTAGTGCAGAGACATCTGTGCCCACCAGGGGGAGCTCTAAGAATTTCTCTAGTGGTGAACTGATGGGAGATAAAAAAAGATGATTTGGGGAGTGGAGTGGGGGTGCCCTCTGGTCATTTGCTTTCCATGGGTGAATTCTCTCCCTCTCTTTTGTGCTTTATTTTTATTTTCATAAGCCTTTTTGTTTGTTGTAATTGTAGCCTCTTTTGATCCTGATCTGGGTTCTGGGATAGCTCAAGAGCGCCCCCTGTGTCCCAAAATGTATTCAAAGTAGCTTCAGCAGTCAGAAATAAAGTAAGAGGTGATGACAATGAAATGTCAATGACCGAGATCAATGATATTGATAGGAATTTAATAAAGAGAACAAAACGCAGGTAGTGGGGTAGGGGGTGTGGCTTAAAGTGCAACGGCACACGCGAGACCACCATGAGAAGAGCTGAACTCAACAGGTCTGAGAAAGTGAGTCTGCAAAAGTCAACTCATCGAAGTCATAGCTAACCTGCTAGAGGTGGAAATGAGTTTTAAAAAAGGAGTCGGAGCAGGCGGTGGGTGACACGCAGGGACCATAGACGTTCATCCAAAACCTGAGCAACAAGATCAGGAGAACGCAGACACAGGGAGACGCCAAATCAGAGGCATCACTCGTGTCAGACTTTGAGATCAGTGAGGACGCTCTACCGCAAAATCACTTTCAGTGTGAATGACTTGTTTGGATTTCATGTGCTGAAAATCCAGATAGTGGTGTAAATGACGTGTGACAGACGTGACAAACAGGGACGTTCTTAGGCATACGCAAACTACGCATCCGTGTAGGGCCCTCGGCCCGGCCCCGACTTACAATTTTCTTTTCTTTTGTTGTCAGGCTGTGGGCCTGAGGCCCCTGTCATGCCCCTGGCACTGCAGCCGTCTGTACCAGTTCCTCATATCGTGTGTCTATCTGTCTATCTATCTATCATATAGTGCCTTTCACATCTATCTATCTATCAATCATATAGTGCCTTTGATATCTATCTATCTATCTATCTATCTATCTATCTATCTATCTATCTATCTATCTATCATATAGTGCCTTTCACATCTATCTATCTATGTATCTATTTATCTATCTATCTATCTATCTATCTATCTATCTATCTATCTATCTATCTATCATATAGTGCCTTTCACATCTATCTATCTATCATCTATCTATTATATAGTGCCTTTCATATCTATCTATCTATGTATCTATTATATAGTGCCTTTCACATCTATCTATCTATCTATCTATCTATTACAGTATATAGTGCCTTTCATATCTATCTATTTTTTTAATTCAATTACACTTTTGACTTGTCTTTTCCTCAGTTATTCTCTCTCATTTCCTACCAGATTCTCAACAACAGTCCTAATGTTTGCAATGTGCCATCTGTTGTAATGAAAAATGCAATTCATTTTATTACTACATGCATTATAAAATACATTCCAACAGATGGCGCACCACAACACTGAATATGCCCAACACAGTTAATCTGCAGGACAGACAGAGATTGACTTACATTACGCAGATTTTTTGTTCTTTTTAAATTTTCCTTTATTACTCTATACTGTCAGTTTACCTGCTGCCTCAACAATTCTGTATTTGGCTTAGGATTCTCCAAAGCAATGCTAATGTTTGTGATATGCCATGTGTTGGAATGAAAACGTGAACGCATTTTATGACTTCACATATTACAAAATACATTCCAATAGAGGGTGAGTCTGTTGCCTCAGTTATACTGCATTTGGTGTGGGATTCTCAACAGCAATTCAAACATCTGTGATAAACCATCTGTTGGAAAGAAAATGCCACGCATTGTATTACTTCATACATTATAAGGTACTGCATATTCCAACAGATGGTGCATTACAAGCCTGAACACTGAATATGTCTGGAGGGGAACTGCTAGACTGGCAGAAATTGGTTTATATTCTACAGATGATATATATACAGATATATAGATATTATTAATATTATATCTGTTGTAAAAGGAAGAGACTTGACACACGTAAAAAGGTTTGGGGCAGCCACCCGTATAATATTCCTAGCTGCAAAGGTATTGAATTTTTAAGCAACAATGAAGTTGACTGTAGAGAGTCCAAGACAGAACTGTTGAAGGCTGGAAAAGATGGCAGTTTTAAATGGTCAGACAGGAAGTGATGTCTGTTGACTGGAAGTGATGTTTCTCTGACATCAACCTGGGGGCCGGGACCGGAAGTGATGTTCTTGATTCAGATAGGTTTTCCCGCGGCTGGTCTGTAGAGATAGCAGGAGAAGGTTTAATGCACCCCGCCCTCCCCTGGCCTGGCGCGGAATTACCATTACTTGGTCCACACAATGTCCTCCTATTCGCACGTGTGTGACATGGCTCCCCCCTCAGCCCAGACCCGTCGGGTCGGGCGTACCGGTCCGAGAAGTCCTGGCATCTAGAAAGGGCATCGGCATTGGCTTGCAGAACACCCCGGCGATAAATGACCGAATACTTATACGGCTGTAGATCCAAAAACCACCTCGCGACCCCCGGATTGGACTCCCTGTGCAAGGCCATCCACTGCAAGGGTGCATGGTCCGTCACAAGAGTGAATTCACGTCCCAAGAGGTAGTATCTCAGCTGAGTAATCGCCCATTTAATAGCCAAAGCCTCCCGCTCCACTGCCGCATACCTAGTTTCCCGATCCAACAGTTTCCGGCTCAGGTACATAATGGGGTGTTCAACTCCATCGAGGCTCTGGCTCAGCACGGCTCCAAGAACTGTGTCCGAAGCATCCGTCTGGAGAATGAAAGGTAAAGAGAAATCTGGTGCCTTTAATATAGGAGCTGACGTTAGGGCCAGTTTTCAAGTCACTGAATGCAGTCTCTGATATCTCATCCCATACCACATGATTAGGTCGACCCTTCTTTGTTAGGTTTGTCAAGGGCGTAGCTCTCTCGGAAAACCGGGGTACAAACCGGTGATAGTAACCCGCTAAGCCGAGAAATGCCTGAACTTGCCTCTTGGTTATCGGACGGGGCCAATTCACAATGGCGTCTATTTTAGAACACTGTGGTCTCACCATACCCCGGCCCACTAGATAGCCTAAATATTTGGCCTCGACCAACCCAAAGTAACATTTTTTCGGGTTGATACGAAGCCCAGCCTTTGCTAGTGTCCACAATACAGCTCCAACCTGCAGTGTGTGTTCCTCCCAGGTGTTGGAATAGATGACAACATCATCCAAGTAGGCAGCACTATATGAATTATGAGGACGGAGCACATTATCCACCAGACGTTGGAAGGTCGCAGGTGCCCCATGTAATCCAAATGGGAGGACACGATACTGCCAGTGACCACTAGGGGTGCTGAACGCTGTTTTTTCCTTAGCGGAGTCCGTTAAGGGAACCTGCCAGTACCCCTTGGTCATATCTAAAGTAGTCAAAAATTTGGCATGTCCTAGTCGCTCGAGGAGGTCATCCACTCGCGGCATCGGATAGGCGTCAAATTGGGAGACTTGGTTAAGCCGACGGAAGTCATTGCAAAACCTCCAACTTCCATCAGGCTTACTGACCATAATGATAGGACTGGACCAGGGACTATAACTTTCCTCAGACACACCTAGCTCCAGCATTCATCTGATCTCCAACTCCACTTCAGCCCTTTTTTGCCTCGGGAATTCTGTATGGGCGTTCTCGGACTAAAACCCCAGGTTTCGTCACAATGTCATGCGCAACCAGGGAGGTCCGACCTGGCTTTTCACTGACTACCTCAGGGACAGACAGGATAACTGCTTCGAGCTCCTGACGTTGTTGGCGAGTCAAATTATCTCCGAAATTAAGGTGTAATTGATGAGTGAAGAGAGAGCGGAGCTGTCCGGAGGAGGGTTCAGAATCCCGATCCATTGATATGATAAATCCGCTCACTGGGTCGACAATTCGGTTGTTTCACCAAACAGTCGACCAGCGCCTTCCTCTCCTTAATTTCACAAGGGCCTTGCCAATGGGCCAGTAATTTGGAATGTGAGGTAGGAACTAAAACCATGACCCAGTCTCCCGGGCGGAATTCCCGCAAAGACGTACCACAGTTATAGAATCGGGCCTGAGCTGCTTGCGCCTTTTCCATATGCGTTTTCAATATGGGTCTAATTTTCTCAAATCTATTGCGTAACTGCGCGATATACTCTAATATATTTGTTGACGGGAGGGCCTCTTCCTCCCATCCTTCTTTTAAGACGTCTAATATGCCCCAGGGTTGTCATCCATATAGTAATTCAAAAGGTGAGAACCCCGTGGAGGCTTGTGGGACTTCCCGATATGCAAAAAGGACAAGGGGAAGGAGCTGGTCCCAGTTCCTGCCGTCCTCATTGACTACCTTACGCAACATCTGTTTGAGAGTTTGATTAAACCTCCCCACAAGACCATCGGTTCGAGGATGATATACCGAGGTCTTTAAATGCTTTATTTGGAGTAGCTTGGCAGTCTCCCTGAACGTCTGCGAGGTGAAAGGAGTCCCTTGATCTGTCAGGATTTCTTTAGGGATTCCTACAGCGCAAATACCCCAACTAATTCCCGTGCGATAGCTTTTGAAGTAGCTGAGCACAACGGAACAGCCTCTGGAAATCGAGTAGCATAGTCTACCAGGACCAATATATATTTATGACCTCTGGCTGAGGGTTCTAGGGGTCCCACCAGGTTGACCCCAATACATTCGAAAGGGATATCTATTAAGGGTAAGGGAACTAGAGGAGCACGGCTTCAATTGACATTCCGGACAGGATGTGCAAAAGCGGCGAACCTCCTCGTTAAATCCGGGCCAAAAAAATCGCAGCTTAATTCTCTCAAGTGTTTTTTCGGGGCCCAAATGGGCTCCCAGCAGATGGGTATGTGCTAGTTCACAGATCTCTCGCTGGTAAGTCCGCGGTACTAACAACAGTGACCTCATCTGTCCCTCATGCTCTGCTACCCGATATAACAGATCATTATTAAGCACAAAGTGAGGACCCTGTGCCATGGGTTGTGACGTGCGTTGGCCGTCTATTAGAACGACTGCATTCTTTGCAAATTTAAGGGAATCGCCATTCCATTGTTCCTTTTTAAATGAGGCCGGCGTCTGCCTGAATTGAAACTGCAGACGTGAGAGAGGATCGGATTCGACCTCGTGGGGCGGGGTTTCGTCCCGAGCTGTCTGAGCGCTTGCTGATGACGTTTCAGGCTGCGACGTCCCGGGAGTTTCTTTGTCATCACCAGAGGCCGAAGTCCGCACCTCAGCCAGCTGTATGCACGTTGTGGAGGAAGTTGAGGGCGCTGAATTCACGTCCGTGACTAGACCTAGTAATCGAGGAGAAGTGCCTGTATCACCGCTATTTATGTCGACCCAATCTCTTCCTAGTATCACGGGGAAGGGAGGATTATCCATTACTGCCACCATTAACTTTTTGATTATGCCGTCCTGACATATAAAGTATTTGGCGGATCGATAATACCGGACATCCCCGTGAATACAGGTAATGCAGGTCTTATTCTTACACCATAATATCAAATGGCAAGCAACAATGGAAATGTTACTGCCGGAATCAAATAAAGCGGTTACTTTAATTCCATTAACTAACACTTTTCCCGTGTGTGAACAGGCCAGTGGATTAGCGAGAGCACACCGCACCTCCTTCCACATCACCCCACAGACCCCTTTGTTGCTTCGCAGTGTCTGCCGGCGCCTCCCAGGGTCCACCCGAACATGCCTCATAATTATAGCCGTGGGACTCTGTATTAGGGACGCAAACACGCCCGGGTTCACACGAGTCCCGTTCTGACGCTCCCAAGCCGGTTTCTGCCTTGAGGTGATCTATTGTCTCAGCTAATATGACAATATCTGTATATTCCCAGGCCGGCTTGGCAATTTTTCCGGGAAGGCTCTTAAGGAGTAAGGCGCAGGCCACCTGCTCCGCTATTTGGTGGCTGGAATTTTTATGAGGCTGTAACCAACCAACCACCTAAGCCCATAAAGCTATGGCCTGTTTCTTGGTTGCCTTAGCGGTGTTAATTTTCCAGGCCATTATTGTTTTCACCTGCCAGCCTGGGTTTCTCCCACCTTTATTAAAGGGCTTGCCCTTTGTGGGATAAGTAGGGGCAGTCCCCACACCCGGGAGGCCATAATAAGCACTCTATGCGTTCCCTCACGCACCTGGCTCTAGCTTGTGGGTCCCAGGGCTATTTTTCCCCGGACCTTTAACAGGATGATGGGTTGAAGCACATTCCAGTTTTCCCCAACACGCCCCGACTGACGCCCACTCGGCAACTCGGGAGCGGTACTTACCCATCTGATGATTCATTGGTTTATAAACGTGTGTCAAGCCTAGGTTTAGGTTTGCCTTCTGATCTCTCCAGGAGGCCATCATCCTGCCGACTACGCCACTGTAAAAGGAAGAGACTTGACACACGTAAAAAGGTTTAGGGCAGCCACCCGTATAATATTCCTAGCTGCAAAGGTATTGAATTTTTAAGCAACAATGAAGTTGACTGTAGAGAGTCCAAGACAAAACTGTTGAAGGTTGGAAACGATGGCGGTTTTAAATGGTCAGACAGGAAGTGATGTCTGTTAACTGGAAGTGATGTAGGTTGACCGGAAGTGATGTTTCTCTGACATCAGCCTGGGAGCCGGGACCGGAAGTGACTTTCTTGATTCGGTTTTCCCACGGCTGGTCTGTAGAGATAGCAGGAGAAGATTTAATGCACCCCGGCCTCCCCTGGCCTGGCGTGGAATTACCTTTATTTGGTCCACACAACGTCCCCCTATTCGCACGTGTGTGCCACTGTAGATGTGCATTATATAGATACAGACATCAGTTTAACTCAAAGTCAAATATAAGTGCAATCGTCTTTGTCTAAATGGCTTAGTTAAACCCACCAGAATGATTATTTCTGCAGAACCATGAACAAGGTGAGCAGGGCACCCCCACCTCATATAGGAGTCCGTCTGCACTTCCAACAATCACATGGTGGATACCAGCAAATGGCTGAGGCTGCTAGAAAACACGTCACATGGTATCGACTGTCATCCCAGACAAACCACAAAATGGCAGCAGACTTAAATGTAACGACCAAGTATTTTCACATCAATAAAACTGCTCAGGACAGTGTTTGCCTCGAATGAAATCCTCCAGGTGCCGATGCTCGCCATTATCTCATAGGTGGGCCCAGAGCAAAAGCCGAAGGAACTCAATTAAGACAAGAAGGAGACTGGATGGACCTCAAGACTCGGATGGAACAAAAATAAAAAGTCTGCCCTGCCTGCATCATGAGGGGCTCTGTAGTGGATGGCAAAGTTCAGGGCAGTGCCAAGCATGAAGGTTCAATAGGGCCCTCTATAGGACACATAAAACCAGTTCTGCCCTTGGCATCCATCTTCTTAGTATGGTGGTCTGGTTTTAGGCTTTTGGTGGTTGAGTCCTAACCGGGCAGCAGTGGGTCAGGGTGCCAGTCCAATACAGGGGTAGCCTAATGAAAAAGGCAGGGAGAGAATGGGCAAACTCCACATAAAACAGTGACCAGGCTGTGGTGCCAAGCACGGTGCCACCCACCACTTCCATAAATTCGAAATGGGGGTTGGACAGACAGGCATGAAAGATGAATGCAGATACGCAGCTAATGATGTGCTGCGTTCTTACACGGAAAATCCATCTGCAAGTGTCACGTCCGTCAGCAGAAAGCTTTGATGGGCCATTGCAGCTGGGCTGTCTCTTCTGGCAAAGCCATCCCGCAAAATGCTAAACGTGGTTACGCTGCTCGGTGCCATCTGCAGCATGCCAGCTCATCCCCTCTTTGCTGGCATTTACGACGCCACTCAGGGTGAAAACCGCAGCCGAGACGGGAATGCAGAGTGACAGATTTGTAGCCTCCGGAGGCCATCGGCTCTGCTGAGTCGGAGTGCCACCCTCTCTCCTTTGTGTCTTTGGCGGGGGCTTTGTGTAAAACTGGTGGCCCCGGTGCCCCCCCCCGCCCTGACTGCCTGCCAGCCCGTCAAACAAGTGAAGCCCACTTTATCTTTTGAGTTCCTTCAGTTCAGAATCGCTGCTAAACACTTTGGCTTTCGCAGGGCACAGTGGTGGCAGCAGCACGTCGAGAACGCCAAAACACTAATTTAAAATTATAAACTGACTAATTGTGGGTTACAACCAAATCATTAACATAATTGAGTGCGCGGCTGACCTTGTTTTGCATCTACGAGGAAAAGCACTTAAGTGACAAAGCGCTCTGCCGCTAGCAGCGCCTGCTCCTCCTTGTCGCCTCCCTGATTAAAAATGCAGACATTCAAGTTGAAATTCTGTTTTATGGCCTGTGCCATATGGTCCTTTGAACAACATGCCAGGCACGAGCGCAAAGGTGTTAAAGATGGTTGTCGGCAGTTTTGCTTCCCCCCAGTGCCACTCATTGCTTCTCTTAATGTTTCTTTTGCAGTTACACAATATAAGGGACACGCACTGTCGATCCTCAAAGAGTGCCAGCTGCAGGAATTTGATGGGTACGTAAACGTCGGCCCCCGGATGAGCCTCTCCACGCTCCTCTGGGGCATCAGTCTGTGTGTGTGTGTGTGGGCAGACATGTCTCAGGCTAGCCACGTCTGCCCATTTTTATCTGTCTGTCTGTCTCTCTCTCTGCCTCTTCATGTGTATCTGACTCCATGTCTGTTTCTGTCCTTTTATCAGTCTGTTTGTCTGCTGCAAGTCTGTCTCACAGTCTGTGTGGGTCTGTCTGTCTGTCTATGTGTTTGTCTGTCTGTCATTCTCTGTTTTTTCAGTGTCTTTCCGCATGTGTGTCTGACACTATGCCTCTCTGTCTCTGCCCGTGTCTACTGCTGTGCCATTCTGTTTGTTTCTCTGCTTACCTGTCTCTTTGTCTGTCTGTCACTATGTGTGTCTGGCAGTCTATCCATCTTATCTCTCTCTCTCTGTCTCTGTTTCCTTGCCAGTCTGTTTATCAGACTTCATGTTTGTCTGTCTGTCCATCTCAGGTTAAGTGTATGTCTGTCTCTGAATGGGTGTCCTTTTCTCTGCTGTTGATGCTGTTTGCCTGTCTGCATCTGCCCTTGTATCTCTCCATCTGTCTGTCTGTCTCTCTGCCTGCCTGCCTGTCTGTCTGTCTGTCTGCCTGCCTGCCTGTCTGTCTGCCTGGCTGTCTGTCTGTCTCTCTGCCTGCCTGCCTGCCTGTCTGTCTGTCTGCCTGCCTGTCTGTCTGTCTCTCTGTCTGCCTGTCTGTCTGTCTCTCTGCCTGCCTGACTGCCTGTCTGTCTGTCTGTCTTTCTGTCTCTCTGTTTCTCTGTCTGCCTGCCTGTCTGCCTGCTTGTCTATCTGTCTCTCTGCCTGCCTGCCTGTCTGTCTGCCTGTCTGTCTGTCTGCCTGCCTGCCTGTCTCTCTGTCTGTCTGTCTCTCTGCCTGCCTGCCTGCCTGTCTGTCTGTCTGTCTGTCTGTCTGTCTGTCTGTCTGTCTGTCTTTCTGTCTGCCTGCCTGCCTGTCTGTCTGTCTGTCTGCCTGTCTCTCTGTCTGTCTGTCTGCCTGCCTGCCTGTCTGTCTGTATGTCTCTCTGTCTGTCTGTCTGCCTGCCTGCCTGTCTGTCTGTATGTCTCTCTGTCTGTCTGTCTGCCTGCCTGCCTGTCTGTCTGTCTGTCTCTCTGTCTGTCTGTCTGCCTGCCTGCCTGTCTGTCTGTCTGTCTGCCTGCCTGCCTGTCTGTCTGTCTGTCTGTCTGTCCGTCTCTCTGTCTGTCTGTCTCTCTGCCTGCCTGTCTGTCTGTCTGCCTGCCTGTCTGTCTGTCTGTCTCTCTGTCTGCCTGTCTGTCTGTCTCTCTGCCTGCCTGACTGCCTGTCTGTCTGCCTGTCTGCCTGTCTGTCTCTCTGTCTGCCTGTCTCTCTGTCTGTCTGTCTCTCTGCCTGCCTGCCTGCCTGTCTTTCTTTTCTGCCTGCCTGCCTGCCTGTCTGTCTTTTCTGTCTGTTTGTCTGTCTGTCTGTCTCGCTCTGTCTGTCAGCCTCTTTGTCAATCTGTTTGCCTACCTGTCTGTTCAGTTTGTTCTGTTTTATTAATTTAGTAATTTATCACACACATAATGAAGGTCAAATGAGTAAAGGGAAACACTGGCCCCCACATATGCAGCCCTTGGGACCTCGGAGAGCAGGCTGTGCCACTGACTGGGGGTCTCTTTTACTTTCATTCCTTTACTTCAGATTTGGTCTTCATTCAGTTCCCAGAAGGCCCAGTCCCTTAGTTATTGGTCAGATATTCTTAATTGACAAGCAAACAGAGAGGTTTCATGCTGGAGACAGAGCTCCTTAGAGAGCGTCCAGCAGCTACGCAGACTGTGGGTCTTCTCAAAGTGTCAGAAAGGCAACAAACTGAACAACTGAGACCCTCATTGGGAAAAGAAAAACGGTCAGCATTGTCACCCAAAGTGAACACACACACCTGGCTTACTGTCCACTAGCAAATATTAACTGGGATAAGCTTGCAAATGGCGGAGCACAAGAGCAGCAGTTTTTAGAAGTAATCACTGACTGTTTTTTAACACAGCATGTTAAAGTGCGCTGAAGCCTGACTGGATTTAGCATTTTGTAATAATCAGGAGAGAATTGGGGGTGTAAAGGTGATTGGACCACTGGGGTCACGTGACCATAATACAGGGTGGTCCAGATCTAATTATACAATTTTCATTATGCTATAACTTATTAAGTTTATTACTCCGAGCCTGTATCCAACTGAATGGAGGACAAGTGGGACAGTACATGGAAAATTAGTGAATTAATTCAATGAAAGTCCATTTTCATTTATTACAAGATATTTCAAACAATTCATTTGTCTTGTATTGTTTTCCTGCATTCCCGTTATAATAAAAAGGTGACCGGGCAGAACCAAGCAAATATAGGACTGTAAGCTTAATGTGCATCACAGGAAAATTAATGGAATGAATTATTATGGAGACGATTGAGTAACAAATGGCAAGGACAGGAGTTTTATGAGAACATACCTAAATTTGAAATTGATAGGAAATTATAAAAAAAAAAACAAACTCTGTAGTTGGTTAATAAACAATTGAAAAAGAAGCTGCAAAGGAGAAAAACAGAAAAACAAGACGTACAAGACGAATAACGGCAATGTGAATCATAGGGAGTATGAGAACATGAGGGCAACCATTAGGGGGGATATCAGGAAGGTAAATTTCACACAAACATTAGGATGTCTTTCTTCACGTCGAGAACCACAGACACGTGGAATTGGAGAGCAAGTAGTGTAGGACCTTAGGGACAATGACTCGACTCGACTTGATGTGATTTTGGAAGAATTAAGTGGACAGGACTGGTGAGCTTTGTTGGGCTGAATGGCCTGATCTCACCAACACTACTCTAAAGTTCTACAGTTGAGCTTGAAAGTTTGTGAACCCTTTAGAATTTTCTATATTTCTGCATAAATACGACCTAAAACATCATCAGATTTTCACTCAAGTCCTAAAAGTAGATAAAGAGAAACCAGTTAAACAAATGAGACAAAAATATTATACTTGGTTATTTATTTATTAAGGTAAATGATCGAATATTACATATTTGTGAGTGGCAAAAGTATGTGAACCTTTGCTTTCAGTATCTGCTGTGACCCCCCTTACTAAACGTTTCCGGTAACTTCTGATCATTCCTGCACACCGGCTTGGAGGAATTTCAGCCCATTCCTGAGTACAGAACAGCTTCAACTCTGGGATGTTGGTGGGTTTCCTCACATGAACTGCTCGCTTCAGGTCCTTCCACAACATTTCGATTGGATTACGGTCAGGACTTTGACTTGGCCATTCCAGAACATTCACTTTATTCTTCTGTAACCATTCTTTGGTAGAACGACTTGTGTGCTTAGGGTTGTTGTTTTGCTGCATGACCCACCTTCTCTTGAGATTCAGTTCATGGACAGATGTCCTGACATTTTCCTTTAGAATTCTCTGATATAATTCAGAATTCATTGTTCCGTCAATGAAGGCAAGCCGTCCTGGCCCTGATGCAGCAAAATATGCCAAACCATGATACTCCCACCACCATGTTTGACAGATGGGATGAGGTTCTGACCCTGGAATGCAGTGTTTTCCTTTCTCCAAACATAACGCTTTTCATTTCAACCAAAAAGTTCTACTTTGGTCTCATCCGTCCACAGAACATTCTTCCAATAGCCTTCTGGTTTGTCTACGTGATCTTTAGCAAACTGCAGATGAGCAGCAATGTGGCTTTCTCCTTGCCACCCTGCCATGCACACCATTGTTGTTCAGTGTTCTCCTGATGGTGGACTCATGGACATGAACATTAGCCAATGTGAGAGAGGCCTTCAGTTGCTCAGAAGTTACCCTGGGGTCCTTTGTGACCTCGCCGACTATTACACGTGTGCCTTGCTCTTGGAGTGATCTTTGTTGCTCGACCACCCCTGAGGAGGGTAACAGTGGTCTTGAATTTCCTCCATTTGTACACAATCTGTCTGACTGTGGATTGGTGAAGTCCAAACTCTTTACAGATGGTTTGGTAACCTTTTCCAGCCTGATGAGCATCAAAAAGTCTTTTTGTGAGGTCCTCAGAAATCTCCTTTGTTGGTGCCTTGATACACTTCTACAAACATGTGTTGTGAAGAGCAGACTTTGATAGATCCTGTTCTTTAAATAACACAGGGTGCCCACTCACACCTGATTGGCATCCCATTGATTGAAAACACCGGACACCTCACCTTTAAACTAACTGATCATCCTCAAGGTTCACATACTTTTGCCACTCACAAATATGTAATATTCGATCATTTTCCTTAATAAATAAATGACCAAGTCTAATATTTTTGTCTCATTTGTTTAACTGGTTTCTCTTTATCTACTTTTAGGACTTGAGTGAAAATCCGATGATGTTTTAGGTCGTATTTACTGTATGCAGAAATCTAGAAAATTCTAAAGGGTTCACAAACTTTAAAGCACAACTGTAATATAGTAAATTGACATATATGTGATAGACAGACATAAACGACACTATGAAGAAAATACATAGATATGTGAGAAGCACAAGATAAATATATATGAAAGGCACTATATGGAATATAGCGATATAAAGACACTATATAATATATAGATATAAATGAAAGACACTGTATAATAAATAGATAAATATATGTGAAAGGTAGTACATGGTACATACAGTAGATATATGAAAGTATAAAAGGCACTATGCAGTAGAAAAATTTGAAAAGTATAATGTAGAATATAGATAAATAGAAATAGAGTGAAAATCAATAGATAGATAGATAGATAGATAGATAGGGTCAGACTGTAAAACAGAAAGTAAAAGGCATGCGTCAGAATCGAGAATCCTAAACTAACCATCAAAATACCCAAAAGAAACCAAACCTAACAAACGCACTGAGCACAAGTTCAGAATTCTTTGGGATTTACCTTAAAATTAGGAATAAGCAGAGTGCTGCACTGCCATCTTGGATGTGCTTATGGTGAGCATGTCATGTGACCAAAAACAGCTAATCATGCCACAGCTAAGATGGCTGCTGCGATGAATATGATCTCCAGTGGAAAAGAAAAAAATAAACATTGGATTACAACACTTAGTTTCCTGACAGGCATCTTTTAGGGTCTTCATTGATGTGTGAACATCAACACCAGTGATGAAGATGTCCGCTGAGGGCTGTCAATGCATAAAGGACACCAAACCAGTGCCCTGAAGTGTTTATGATGATGACCAAGCTCATCTGTGTGTTATATAGCACCTTTCATATCTCTTCATTTATCTTTTTACAGCCCATTGGTCTTTTCCGTATTGCTGTTCACACTTTTTTAATAATTTCCCTTTGACATGTAAGGTTCCCCACCATATTTTCCAGAGTTGTTAAACCTTTTTAAGGCAGCAAGGACAATAACTCAAATTATCTAGCGTGCCTCTTCTGATCACTTCAGTGGCTTCTGATTACGTTTAGAGCCCATTTTTTTGCTTTGCACCCCACCACCCTAACCTATCATCTATAGCGGAGGAGCAAAAGCTTTCGATTTGTTAAAAATTTTTAAAATCTCCGGTTTTCGACGGATCTCAAAATTTTAGGGTCCTGTAATTCCGAAAACATTGATATCTCGATGATGGGTGCATGTGTGTGTCTGTCTGTGGGTCACAGTTGGATGGAATAATACCAAACTGGAAACTGAATCCTCTTATGAGATGACGATGTGCAGGTTAGTTTTTGAACCAAATCGTGTAAGAGAAAGAGGAGGAGCCCTCAAATACCATCATTCTGCAATTAATTATGAATTCTTTCATCAGTTGCTATCCTAATGGCCTCTTTTATGATCAGAAAGATCAGCATCAGAGCGGAGCGGTCCATAATTCCTGAGATGTTATCGAATAGTTTGGGTAACTTGATTTCTAGGGCGCAAATCCCACTGACACTCATTTCTGAATTTTTAAAAGTGCCCCTTTATGTTCCAAATCAATTCACTATTCAGTGAGGACGACAGAAAGAATTCAAAAGTCATCTGTAGGAGCTGGATTGTTAAACCGCTACAGTGGCTTCAGGTCCGGTTTAGGGCCATTTTATTAAAATGTTCATTTTGGCTCATAATGTGTGCCGTTTACATTCCATAACTTATAAGCCAAAAGTTACAAGGCACTGCGGATCGTACCGAGAATGAACACGTCCGAATGTGTTGACCTCTGCTTCTTAAATCGCTACTCTGCATGTTGGTTAGGTTTAGGGACCATTTTAACTTTTTCCATTAGACGTTTAAAGCAGGGATCGCCAACTCCTGTCCTGGTGGACCACCGTGGCTGCAGGTTTTCATTCTAACCCTTTTCTTAATTAGTGCCCTGTTTTTGCTGCTAATTAACGTCTTTTGAATTCATTTTAATTGACTTGCTCTTGAAGACTCAGACCCCTTAATTATTTCCTTTCCTTAATTAGCAGCCAAACAATAACGAGATACAAAATGAGCCAAAACAACTAGTGTCCATTACACAGTATCTGAAAATAAAGAAAGGTGAAGGTCTCAGGAATGTCGATTTGCTCAGGTCCCCAAAACATTTTAACAGAGCTCTTAGAAAAGAGAAAATCGACAGTTTCGTAAATGTCTGCTAATGCACCACGAGAGCAGCAACAAGCCACGGAATTAAAGAACGAACAACAAGAATCGGCGCCTCATGTTGGAGTTTGAGGCGCTGACTTAGCTGGTCTTCGATTGGCTCCCTCACTTCACATTTCATTTCTCTTTGGGTGCCATTTAAGAAAACAAACGAAGGAATTCAGAGGAACGATGAAAAAAACAAGGGAAACAAATCTTTAAAGAGAAGTCAATTAAAATAAATTCACAAGAAGTTAATTTGCAGCACAAACAGGGCAAGTCAAGTCAAGTTGGGCAGCATGCACTGTGTGACGCTCGGCCCGGACACAGACAGGCGGACAACGACGGTTCACCCAACACACGTTTATTATACATATTTACTATTTACAAAGGGGCACACAACCCCAAAGAGGCCGCCTCCACTCCTCTCCTCCCGAGCTTCTCCGCTCCCGACTCAAGCCACTGAATGGAGGGAGGCGGCCCCTTTTATAATCACCCGGATGTGTTCCAGGTGCCTCCTGATAATCTTCCGCCGGCACTCCCCAGTGTGCCGGAAGTACCGGCTGCGCACCTGGATGCACTCCGGGTGTACCTGGTCGTTTTATCCCCAGCACTTCCTGGTGTGGTGGAAATGCTGAGGACCAGGGCTCTCCAGGCATTGGGGCGCCCCCTGGCGGTGACCACAGGCCATTATAGGGTTGAGCTTCCAAGCTCAGTTCCCGTGGTCTTCAAAGCCACCAGGACGGTCGACCCCTCGTGGTCTGGAGGAGGCGTAATCCCTCCTCCGGTTCTTCCAGGCATCCTGGCTGGGTGCCACCCCCAGTCGCTTGCCACAACTGGTACAGTGCATTGCTGCACCCACTACACGACGAAACAACTCAGGATCCTGGTTTGCAACCCCCCTGGTAGACATGTGGTCCAGTCCCACCCTCCAGAAATGACCCTCTATCTGCTGCAGCCAGGTGTTGCGTGGGTGACCCCTTGGCCTGGTCCAACCACTCGGGTCTCCAGCAATGAGGATCTTTATGAGCCGGATCACCCTCGGGGAAACTCGTCACATGGCTGTAGTGCCATAACTGATGCTCCCTCACAATGCAGGTCATGTGCCTCATTCGGGACTCCATGAGCAACACAAAGTCAAACCAACGGTACCCAAGGATTTTCTGGAGAGACACATGAAGGAGTCCAGTCTTCATCTCAGGTCACTGGATAGCGTCCATGTCTCAGAAACAGGGAGCACCAAGACTCTAAAGACTTGGACCTTCATCCTTTATCAGAGATATCGGGAGAGCCACACACCCCTTTCCAGTGACCTCATAACCCCCCATGCTCTCCCAATCCATATACTGACTTATATATAGTAAGAGTCACCAGAGTCACAAGAATGTCACTGCCAAGGTAAGTAAACCTCTCGATGACGAGACAGACACACTGCTGATGGCCGTGCCCAAGAGGTCATTAAAGGCTTAGATGTTGGTTTTTATCAGGACCCTCACAAGCCCAGACACTCAGACCCCTCACTCAGTCTCTTGAGACCCCCGATCAGAGCCTCCAATGACTCCACGAAGATCACAGCATCGTCAGCAAAGTCAAGATCCATGAATCTCTCTTCAAAAACAGATGCCCCCAGCTGCTGGACCACACGACTCTGCCCACCACCCAGTCCATACAAGCATTGACCAGAGTAGGAGCAGAACACACCCATGACGGACCCCTGAATCAATTGAGAAGTCCTGCCTCCACTCTGCAGAGCGTTCACAGTACCAGGGTACAGGCTGGCCATGATATCCAGCAACTTTGAGGGGATACCGCGAACCCTCAGGACGCCCCAGAGGGCAGCTCGATCAACCGAGTCAAACGCTTTATGAAAATCGACAAAGGCTGCAAACAAACTCTGCCGATATTTGTGTTTGTGCTCGATGTGGACCCTCAGTGCCAGGATGCAGTCGAGGGTGGACTTCTTTGGCCTAAAACCAGACACATTAAAAAAAAGGGTTAGAATGAAAACCTGCAGCCACGGTGGTCCTCCAGGACCCCTGGTGTAAAGCGCTCCCGCTATGTTCCAGAACGTTTGTAACTCCTCATACACCCGAAAGCTTCCATTAGCGAAACTCTATAGAAACAGTCGGCTATCCGGCATTTACAGTCATGTCCGCCAACGACAGGGGCCTACAGTCGGCAGGTCAACTATTTTAGGCACAAGCCATTGTCACCATTGGGCCCACGGTGAGTCGAGATCCGTGATTGTAGGTGAAGTTCTTGAGTTCTTGACCCCCGAAGTGAATGTCACGAAGAGCTGGGGCGGTGGGATGGACTGAGCGAGTTAGAATCTCGCAGTCCTTGTCAAAAGAGACAAATAGACCCTTGAAATGGGGCCTTAGAAGTAACAGAGGGTGCAAAGGACTCGCTCTGAAATGCTAATGACCGGGGTCCTCCCGACTGGCCTGCCTCTATGAAACTGAGATGATGAGTGACTCTTCCTCTATGAAAAAGGATTAAAATATTGAACTGTTAGACGCAGCAGTGTGTATTTTCACAGGAAAAAAAAAGAAAAAAAAAAGCCTCTCTTGTGCGGCCCCAGCAGGTGGGACTTTAATTACCTATTTTGGAAGCAGTGATAAAGTACCTTGATCCGAAGGACTGCTGGTTGCAGGGTTTTATGCCACGGCATGGCTCCCAAGTGTCTACATTAGAGTCAGAATTAGCTCTTCTTAAATATTTCCTGCCCTTGTTTATGGAGGGTTGCTGAGAGACGATGGAGTGAGGCTCACATTAAAAATGCAACCTGCCCTCTTCTGCCGCCGGAACCGGGGGGTAAAGCTGGCTGCTGGCACGCCATTCGCACAACCTTTGATTAAAAAGGAGGCACCGCAGTCATTAGTGAGAAGAGGCGCACAAAAAAAAAAAAAAGTCGTGCTTCAGAAGGGTCCAGCGGAACGTTCTGGACTGGCCGGAATTTAAAGGAATTTCACACAATGGAAACGCTTAGGGCGTTCGTAGTATTTGTACAATCCCCACTCTTAAATTCCGCCTAAGACATTGTTAGACAGTGCCCGCCACCATTCGTTTTTTTCATTTTGTTATTACAGACGTAATGAGTGAAGTAAAGTCAATTCTAAAGATGCAACCCCAAGTGACACAACATTACCTTTGTTTAGCTGCCAAATCCCATATGCTCATCCCTTGTCAGGCTCCCAAAGCTCCTTAACCCACAATGCCTTTTTTTATACAGTCTGCAGGAAAGATAATCCGCAGAACGGGCCGAGTGAGCCGAATGGCAGCTAAAATCGGCACGCGGGAAAGCAGAAGAGGTTAGTACTGCAAATGAGCAGGAAACACAAACAGCGCCCTCTGCAGCGTCAAAGTCAAAGCAGCACCCTATGTGGGTAAGGGAGGCCAGAATGGCATGCAGACTGCCTCCTGCTGGCTATGCCGTTAGGTGGTAATCGGGCATCAGGTCATCGGTTTAATCTCCCTTAATGGCTCACATTACTGCAGAAGGAGCTGCAGAGAGCTTGAAAGGAGCTATAAAAAGTCACAGGGCTGAGACCCCACAGAGTGACCGTCAGCAAGGGAATTAATCAGTCTGTTTGGGGGTCTGTCTGTCAGTTATATAGTGCCTTTCACATATGTCTGCTATACTCTTTACTGATACTCTTTAGTCCAGTGGACCAACATGGTGATTTAAAATGAGTTCATCAAGAACATGCAGACAGAATTAGAATCTTGTGAAGGGAAATTTCACACAAACATTGGGAAGTTTTTTTTACACAGAGAACGATAGACAACTGGAATAAGAGACCACGTAGTGTGGTAGACAGGAGGACTTTAGAGACCCTCAGTACTCGACTTGATGTTATTTTGGGGGAGTTAAGTGGACAGGACTGGCGAGCTTTGTGGGGTTGAATGGCCTGTTCTCATCTATCTATCTATCTATCTATCTATCTATCTATCTATCTATCTATCTATCTATCTATCTATCTATCTATCTATCTATCTATCTATCTATCTATCTATCTATCTATCATATAGTGCCTTTCATATCTATCTATCTATCTATCTATCTATCTATCTATCTATCTATCTATCTATCTATCATATAGTGCCTTTCATATCTATCTATCTATCTATCTATCTATCTATCTATCTATCTATCTATCATATAGTGCCTTTCATATCTATCTATCTATCTATCTATCTATCTATCTATCTATCATATAGTGCCTTTCATATCTATCTATCTATCTATCTATCTATCTATCTATCTATCTATCTATCTATCATATAGTGCCTATCATATCTATCTATCTATCTATCTATCTATCTATCTATCTATCTATCTATCTATCTATCTATCTATCATATAGTGCCTTTCATATCTATCTATCTATCTATCTATCTATCTATCTATCTATCTATCTATCTATCTATCTATCATATAGTGCCTTTCATATCTATCTATCTATCTATCTATCTATCTATCTATCTATCTATCTATCTATCTATCTATCTATCATATAGTGCCTTTCATATCTATCTATCTATCTATCTATCTATCTATCTATCATATCTATCTATCTATCTATCTATCTATCTATCTATCTATCTATCTATCTATTATATAGTGCCTTTCATATCTATCTATATTCATGACCCCAGTGGTCCAATCACTTCTACACCCTCAATTCTATCCTGATTATTACAAAACACTAAATCCAGACAGGTGTCACCCCATGTTAGCTCTTTAACATGCTGTGTCACTGACTACTTCTAATAAACTCCTGCTCTTGTGCTCCGCCATTTGCAAGGTTATCCCAGTTCATTTTTGGGTAGTTGAAGTCCACCATGACTATAATATCCCCCTGTAAACTTGATTTTTTAATATTACTAAAAAGATGTGTGTTGAAATCACTGTCTGCATTGGGTGGCCTATAACACACTTCCAAAACAAGGCCTCTTTCCCCAATGTTGTCCAGACGAATCCAGACATCCTCACTAAGGTGGGCTCATCATTCAACTGAAGAGCATTCAACTTCCATTTCGCCAAAAATGACGACCCCACCTCCTTTTCTGTTCTCTTCAGCCTATTCACCCCCAAAAGGGTCCCTGATCCAATCCACCTAACTTCTTTTATTCAAAAAACTTTTATATTAAGTCCTTAAAGTCTTACTGTCCACCACACTACTTGGTCGCTTATTCCAGGTGTCTATCGTTCTTTGTGTAAAGAAAATCTTCCAAATCTAGTCCTTAGGAATTTCCCCAGCGTGCAGTGACCTTATAAATACAGACATCAAGGGTTTATATCTGCACTCGTTGACCTCCTTAAGCACATTAATGATTAGAACATTAGAACACTCGAGACGAGATCAGGCCATTCAGCCCAACAAAGCTCGCCAGTCCTGTCCACTTATTTCTTCCAAAAAAACATTGAGGTGAGTTTTGAAAGTCCCTAATGTCTTACTGTCTACCGCACTACTTGGTCTCTTATTAGAAGTGTCTATCGTTCTTTGTGTAAAGAAAAAACTTCCTAATGTTTTTGCGAAATTTCCCCTTCACAAGTTTCCAACTGTGTCCCCGTGTTCTTGATGAACTCATTTTAAAATAACAGTCTTGATCCACTGCACTAATTCCCTTCATCATTTTAAACACTTCAGTCAGGTCTCCTCTTAATCTTCTTTTGCTTAAACTGTAAAGGCTCAACTCTTGTAATCTTTCCGCATAACTCATCCCCTGTAGCCCTGAATCAGCCTAATCGCTCTTCTCTGGACTTTTTCCTCATATTGGATGATTCGTGAACAAATCATTCTCATTGAACGACTCTTCTCAATAAATCCTATGAACCGAATCGTGAACACAGAATCATTCAGCCAGATCTCGTTCATCTGATTTGTGAATGAACCTGCGAATTGGTCTGACAATTTGATTCACCAACGAGTGACTACGATTTAACAATGCGAACAAGTCGCTACCTCAGAATCAGTCAATAATTCTCGTTCATTTGATTCACGAATGAGTCATAACTGGTGAACTACTCTAATGACTTTTGTTAATTTATTCTCAAATCAATCATTACGAATTGCACAGAATTTTCATTCATCCATTATCCAACCTGCTACATCTTAGCTACAGGGTCCTGGGGGTCTGCTGGAGCCAATCCCAGCCAACACAGGGCGCAAGGCAGGAAACAAACCCCGGGCAGGGCGCCAGCCCACCGCAGGGCACACACACTAAGGACAATTTAGAATCGTCAATTCACCTGACCTGCATGTCTTTGGACTGTGGGAGGAAACCAACGCAGACACGGAGAGAACATGCAGAGTCCACGCAGGGAGGACCTGGGAAGCGAACCCGGGTCTCCTAACTGTGAGGCAGCAGCGCTACCCACTGCACCACCGTGCCTTCATTCAATAATTCTTTTCAGAATTCTGTAACAAAACATCTTATTTTAAGTATGCATATTAAATGTGTTGTCTTTCTTTGTGTTTGGAATCAGCACAATGACATATGAATCCTCAAAAAAATTAATGAAACACTCTGAATCAAGGCGCTATATAACCTGACATTCCCTTCTTAATGGCTTCTGAACACTGTTGGGAAGTCGATAGCTTAGAGTCCACTGTGACTCCTAGGTCCTTCTTGATGAACTCATTTTAATGTCACCATCTCGATCCACTGGACTAATTCAATTCATCATTTTAAACACTTCACTCAGGTCTCCTCTTCATCTCCTTAAGGCTCAGCTCTGTTAATCTTTCCTCATCACTCATCCCCTGTAGCCCTGGACTCAGCCTAGTCGCTCTTCTTTGGGCCTTTTCTTGTGCTGTTGTGTCCTTTTTGTAGCCTGGAGACCCAAACTGAACCCAGGACTCCAGATGAGGCCTCACCAGTGTTTTATAAAGCTGAGCAGAACCTCCTGTGACTTGTACTCCACACATCAAGGCGCTATATAAACTGACACTCTATTAACCTTCTTAATGGCTTCTCAACACTGTCTGGAAATCGATAGCTTAGAGTCCACTATGACTCCTAAATCCTTCTCATGAGGTGGACTCTCGACTTTCTGACCACCCATTGTGTATTCAAACCTCACATTTTTACTTCCTATGTGTAATACATACATGATAAATGTGATCTGGTCCTAGTGATTTGTTAGATTTCAGCATGTTTAATCTCAGCAGCTCTTCTCTCGCCACCGTTTCCAATACGTCCTTAGAAGTCCCTGTTACTACCGGAGGATATCCACTTCCTCACCTGTAACAACTTCAGAAATAAAGTGTGAAGTTTAGAACATTCACTATTTCACACACTGTAAATATCCCTGCTGCACTTCACCTCCTCCTTGACTGTTCTGTTACTACTTAAATACTGAAAGAGACTCTTTAGATCATTTATGATCTTATCTCTATATATACAGTATCTCTATATTATATAAAAAAAAATCCTGCAACCAGACAAGACTTTTTTGAAGAGATTTTTTCAACTATTTTTTTGACTATTGCCAAGAGATTTTTACAAGTCCTGCCCTCCTCTCCACCACTTCCGGTTAACAGCCCACGCCCGCGGTCCTTTCACCTCTCATTTGTGTGAATGTTTTTGTCATCACAGTTCCTGCTCTCTCAGCTCTTATAAATTTTTATATTTTCCTCACTTTAAGTTCACAATTAAAGAAGACGTATTGTTGTCCAAATCTTATTGAAGAATTTCATCCCGAACGGTTATCAACAGAAGAAATCAGTATACGGGCAAACCTAGCACAGAGAAACGATGAAGTCAAACAAATTAACACAAGAATTGTCGATCGGTGACACGTCAAATTGGTTAAATGCGTATCAATAGACTCTGCTGAAACAGTTGGTGGTGATGGTGCGGAAGATGAAAACATGAACTTAAAATATCATGAAGAATATCTACAACCATTAACACCGTCTGGTCTTCCACCGGTCGAATTACTGTTGAAAGAAGGACGTATCGTAATGTTATAACGTAATTTATGTCTGAGTGATGGGCTATGCGATAGGACAAGATTAGTTGTATTCAAAATTGGTCGAACAATTCTGACATGTAAAATTTTAACAGGTGACAAGAAAGGTACTGTAATACATCTTCACTAATGACATTAGACACCAAAGGAGATCTTGATATGCCATTCATATTAAAACGTTTACAGTTTCCCAGTACAATAGCTTTTGCTATGACAATTAACAAATCACAGGGACAAACAATCGAAAAAGTCATTTAATTTAATAGAGAGAAAAATTAAATTTAATCATGGGCAGTTATATGTTGCATTGTCACGATGGAAGTCCAAACACGGAATCAAAATCCAGTGCAGTATTGACGACAAGTTAATTCCAAAAATAGTTTTTACTGAAGTTTTACAGTAAAAGTGTAAGTTTAAAAAGTATTTGCATGTTAATTTCAAAGCCAAACAGAATGAAAACGTATAACGCAAGGAATACCTCGAACGCAACATGAAACATAATTTTCTTTCGCTTATTACGTTTTACTGTTCTTTACTATGGTTAATTACTTGCTGTAATGTAAAATAGTTCTATTATGCATGTGTAGCAATTCCCATGAAAATAACAATCTGTTTAAATTGTACATCCGCTTCCCCATATGTGAGCGGCAGAACCGCAAAGAGGCTAGCGTGTAACGCCCACCCGGGGTTTGGCAAGTAAAGCGAGCAGAGGGCAAAGCCCCCTTGTCTACAATATTTCTGTCAAACCACCTTTTAGCTTCTTCTTGGTGGTCGCCCTCGTGCTCTCACACACTCTATGGTTAGCATTAGCATTTAACCTTTCTTCCTCCTGTGTGACTGCCAGTCTTCCAAACTCCAAACTCAGTGGTCTAATGACCCTAAGGGGCTTGTTATCCCCATTCAGACAGTATTTGTGGCATCAGGGATGGTCTATGGAACTCCTGCTCCTGGCGCTGTGCTTCTAGGATGCCCCCTAGTGGTTCCAGGTGTCCATGCAGTTCTGGACGCCAGCCATCCTGTTCGAGGGCCTGCCCATCATGAGGGGGGATTTGGATGCCACCTATTAATGGTGGATGTCCCCACAGTTCACTGTCTAGAGTAAGTTAACCCGATGAAGACAATCCATTGTATTGGTGGTGCACAATCTGCCAGGGCATCTTATGGCCCAGCCCTCTTGTCTTACAATATGGGAAGCCCCTTGCCGTTACGCCTCCCCACTGGCGTATAAATGAGAGATAAACGCAAATGTGATCGTTTACATGAATCCCATGCATCCTTTTAAAGCTCAGGCCAGTGACATTTTGGTTATCGATGATATTTACTGCCTACTTTGATGAAGTTACCTCTTTGTGCTTCAAGAACGAATCCACACGTCAGGATATTCTGAAGAAAATGTGAATTTTCATTAAGCACTTGGTAAAATGTACTTACTCATCCTTAAATGAATTGGTAACAATAGCCTTCACTCTCATTACACCCGGAATATCGCAAGATTGCAGAAGAGGTGGGAAATTCAGTGGACTGAAAGCAATTACTGCCGTCGCACGTCATTGTTAATTGAATGAAGACCTCTTATTTGTACAGCATTTTTTACTGCCGTCTCAATTCCTGGTGATATATGGGAAATTTGCTTTGCTTTATGGCTTTGGCGCTTGTTAGTGAAATGTATTGCGAGTGACAGGACATTAGCTCGGATAAAACGAGAATGATGTGCAGGCAGACGTTAGCGAAAGGCGCAGTGAAGGTTGTGGGGCTCAGACACGCGTCGGCGTGGGCTCGTTTCTCAGGACTGTTAGCCCATCTCAGGGAAGGCTATCCTTGCTAATGTTGCTTTGGTTTTATGGATTTATGGTCCCTACATTTTTGGACCCTAAATGTTTTAAGGTTTTATGGCCGTCCTTGGTAATCTGGCTTTGGTTTGCTTTGGAAGGCCTTGCTTTGGTTTTATGGAGATGCCAGTCCTGTCTCTGTCACAATTGCAGGGCTCACCTGACATCCAGAAAAAGGGCCTTGATATGAAAAATAGGCCTCAAAGCTTCAGTGAAGCCTATACACAAAATCAGCTTGGCCCTATACCCCATAAACCGTTTCGGCTCGGTTTGATCTCTTTTCTGGAGACACCACAGCCTTCTGTTTCAATTGCGGGGATCACCTAAAACCCAGAAAAAGGGCCTTGATATGAAAAATAGGCCTCAAAGCTTCAATGAGGCCTTGACATAAAATCAGCCCAACCGTACACTCAAGGAGCGGCATTGGCTTGGTTGATCTCTTTTATGGATACACCAGAGTCTTTATATTTTAAATGCAGGGCTCACCTGAGACCCAGAAAAAAATGGACATAGATATGAAAATGACAGTAGGCTGCAAGGCTTCAACAAGGCTTAAACACAAAATCAGCTTGGCCCTATACCCTTGGCTCGGTTTGATCTCTTCTTTGGAAACACCAGAGCCTTCTGTGTCAATTTCAGGATCACCTAAAACCCATAAAATGGGTCTTGATATGAAAACTAGGCCTCAAGGCTTTAATATCAGCCTGGTCCCACACTGAAGAGGCAGGCTTCAAGGGCCTGCACAGGTGAAAAAGGGACAGAGGAACCATAAAATTTCCTAGCCCATAATAACACAACAGCATTTCTTTAATGTAATGTAAAGATTTTGTACAAAACAAGAACAAAAAGAGGAATTCAGATGGTTATCCAAAAAAGAGTCCTGTTGGATGTTGGACTTTTTAGATGATGAGCCAGTCGTCTATGAGGGCTACAATCTGTAGGAGATGCCAGCTGATCCAGCACCTCAAGCTCAGGGTCGCTGAACTAAAGGGGAGGAGTTGGCTGGCATTCATTGTATTAGAGAATTGGCAGACCTGACCTGTCCAGGGGCATCAACCACAGAATTAGAAGTGTCAAACCGTTTTCAGGCCCTTGCAGAACCGAACGGTGTCTCTAATGATTCTGAGGTGGTAATCAGGCATGAGGAGCCCCAACAGACCACCTCAAAACCAGTTCCCAGAAAGAGAGACGTGATGATAGTTGTGGATTCAATTATCGGGGGGATTGAAGCGCAGGTGTACTTCAGAGACAGAGTCTCATACAGTGTGAGTGGGGGCCTTCCTTGTCATTGTCCATGTTGGAACAAATAACATACATAAGGGTCGTCTGTCAATTCTGAGTTCCAAACTCAAAGATAAGGTGCCAGGCTGAGGAGCAGAACTGACAAGGTGGGCTTCTCTGAATCTCTGCCTGTGCCACATGCCAGTCATGGTAAGACGGAGGAGATTAGAAGGCTTTACGTGTGGCTCAAATCTTGGTACAGGGTACAAGGGTATCGGTTTATGGGGAATTGGGATTCCTTTCGGATCTGTTCTGCAATGGGTTACGTCTGAACTGGAGGGGCACCAATGTATTGGGGAGGCGTATGAGTAGGTTAGCCGAAGATTGTTTAAACTAGGGAACGGGGCAGAGAGTTTAGGACAGGCCAGGTTAAGAACCGTACATGGAGGAACAAACAGTGTAGAAATAAAAATGCGTAGTAATAATAATAATAATACATTTTATTTATATAGCGCCTTTCCCATGCTCAAGGCACTTAGTAGTAATGTAAAGTCTAACCCAACGTTTAAATGTAGAAAGAGTAACACGTTAAAATAGCTTGTCTTAACACTAGAAGTATCAAAAATAAGGTAAGTGAGTTGGAGTTGTATGTAGCAGAGCATAATTATGAAATTATAGCAATAACGGAAACCTGGATAAATAAAAAAGACGGGGATGAATGTAACATAGCGGATAGACAGAACAGAAAAGGAGGTGGGGATGCTGTTTATGTCCAACAGAATTTAAATGCAAGTCCTCTTCAGGATGAGCCCACCTTAGTGAGGACGTCTGGATTCGTCTGGACAACATTAAAAAGAAAGAGGCCTTATTTTAGGAGTGTGTTATAGACCACCCAATGCAGACAGTAATTTCAACACACATATTTTTAGAAATATTAAAAAGGCAAGTTTAGAGGGGGATATTATAGTTAAGGCGGACTTCAAATACCCAAAATATTAACTGGGATAACTTTACAAATGGCGGAGCGCAAGAGCAGCAGTTTTTAGAAGTAATCGATGACTGTTTTTTTGGCAGCAGGGTGAAGCCTGTCTAGATTTAGTATTTTGTAATAATCAGGATAGAATTGGGGGTATAGAGGTGATTGGACCACTAGGGTCATGTGACCATAAACTAATACAGTCCTCTTTGTTTTGTAAGAGTGCAGATGCAAAGACTGAAATTGTTCAGTTTAACTTTGGTAGAGCAAATTTTGAGCAGATGCAGCAAAGTCTAAGAAGGGTGGACTGGGATTAACTTTTAAGTGCGGAGACAGTCGAGTAGCAGTGGAACAGGTTTAAAAATGTTTTACATGTAATGCAGAACAGGTGCATACCTAAATTTGGAATTAATAGGAAATTTTTAAAAACTCCACAAAGGATTAATAAAGATTTAAAAAAGAAGCTGCAAAGGAAAAAACAGAAGAATAAGACATAGAAGATGAATAACTGCAATGTGAATTGTAGGGCGTATGAGAACATGAGGGCAACCATTAAGAAGGACATCAGGGAGGCTAAAAGACAGTAAATGAGGAATATAACAGATACGATTAAAGACGACCCTAAGAGATTCTTTCAGTATTTTAGTAGTAAAAGAAGAGTCAAGGAAGAGGTGAAGTGGATCAGAAATAGAAAAGGGGAATTAAAAAATAGAGACAGTGAAATACTGCGGTGGGATGCTGCCCTGCCCGAGATTTGTTCCTGCCTTGCGTCCTGTTGCTGACTGGGATTGGCTCCAGCGGACCCCCATGACCCTGTGTTAGGATATAGAAGGTTGGGTAATGACTGACTGACAGACAGTGAAATAGCAGATACTGTACTGTAAATTTAGCATTTTTCTGAAGTCTTCACATGTGAGGAAGTGGATAACCTCAGATCTGTAACAGGGACTACTAAGGAGGTACTGAGGGATTTAGAAATCGTAGAGAGAGAAGAGCAGCGTAGATTAACCTTGCCAGGTGTTGCTCAATCTTCTCCTTAATAATTCCTTCCATTAATTTTCCCATGATGCACATTAAGCTTACTGGCCTATAGATGCTTGGATCTGCCCGGTCTCTCTTTTTATGTAATGGGATGATATTTGCCATTTTCCAGGACTTTGGAATCTCCCGAGTGCACAGTGACTTCCTAAAACTTCATGATAAGGGTTTATATCTGCACTCACTAACGCCCTGAAGCACCCTGTGGTAAATATCATCTGGTCCTGGTGATTTGTTTGATTTTAGCCTATTTAATCTACGCTGCTCTTCTCTCTCTGCAATTTCCAAATCCCTCACTGGCTTCCTTCCCCCTGTGATCAGTTGTAATGAGTGTGATTAGTGAAGCTGTTCCTGGTCCATTCACTCCCTTGCTTGGTAGTGCGACTGACAGCAAAAAACTGACTATGAGAATTGCAGGCACTTTCAAAAGATCTCAGGGGTAGAGTTGTGGACAGACGTAAGGCAGGAGATGGAGACACAAACATATCAAAGGCTTTATCAATCCCAAGGAGCTCAGTAAAGGCCATCATAAAGAAGTGTTTGGTGCTACTAGGACCCTCCCTAGATCCTCCAAACTGGATGGAAGAGCAAGGAGGACACTGGTAAGAGAGGCCACCAAGAGGCCAATGGACACTTTGAAGGAGTTACAGGATTTGATGGCAAAGAGTGGTCATTAATGGTGTGCAGGTGACAACAATTTCATAATTGTGGCTTGTTTGGGAGGGTCGTAAGGAAAAAAGCCACTTCTCAAGAAAGGCCACATTAAGGCTCGTTTGAACTTTCCCAGAATACACCTTGAAGATTCTGATGCCAAGTGGAAAAAGGTCTTCTGATCAGATGAGACCAAAATCAAACTATTTGGCCTAAATACCAAACGGTCCACCGATACAGCTCAGCATCACAACACACCATACGTACAGTAAAGCATGGAGGGTGCAGCATCCTGTTGTGGGGGTCCAGGGGCTCTCGTTTGGGTAGAAGGAAAAATGGATGGGGAAAAATACCATTAAATTCTGGAGGAAAACCTGCTACCCTCTGCCAGAAAGTTGAAGATGGGCAGAATGTTCACCTTTCAACACGACGACGACCCGAAGCACACAACAAAACTGAGCACACGGTGGCTGAAGGAGAAAAAAGTGAATGTCCTGGTGTGGCCAGTCAGAGCCCAGACATAAATCACACTGAAATCTGTGGAAAGATCTGAAGATAGCAGACCACCAACGCTCACCAACCAATGTGACCGAACTTGAACAGTCAAACTGTAAAGAAGAGTGGGGGGCAAATATTGAGTGGGCTCAGTCTAGGTGTGCAAAGCTGATAGGGAAGAATCAACAGGCTGGCATTAAAGCAAAAGGGGGGTCAACAAAGTGACACTGACATGGGGGGCTCCTTTATTAATCTCAGTGGGTCTTGTTTTTAATTTTTATCATTTTTCTGAACTGTAGCTGTGTTATCTTTCACTTGGATGTTAGAGGTGGCATTGAGTAAGTAAAGCTGGGAAGAAATATTAGTTTGTGTATCTTCATTTAAGGCTGTAAAGCAAAAACAATGGGAATATTTCAAAGGGGGGGATTCTTTTCAATACCCACTGTCTAAATGTCTGGCAGGCACCCCACCCCGGCTTGGCCGTGCCTTCTAGTGGTCCGGTATTTGAATCCTGAGGCAGACAAATTAGTCAATGTATTTGATGCCCCCCACTATATGATATTTAGTGCCATCCGTTTTAATGGAAGTGCTGGCTTAGGGCCCTGTGTACCTCCTGGCAGTGCCTACTTTAGTGCAGCAGATCGGTGGCCGTGTAATCCGGAGTGGACCAGCCCTTAGTAACTCACCCCCATTTTAATCTGCGCACTCGGAGTGAGCAGGCGTGAAGCGTGAGCTCTCTGCGAGCTGCTCTGGGATTACTTATTGAAGGCAGTGATTAATTAGAGCGCCGAGTCGTACATTCCTTTCTCTGTTTACCTCACGCCATCACAAAGGCGCGCTTCATTATTCTGCTTTGCTGTCATTTTTTTGAACTCCATCCACATTTTTCTCTTCCCAGTGTGGTCTGCATTGGTGGGGATGGCTTTGCCAGCGAGGTCGCCAATGGTTTGCTCCTTCGAGCCCAGATGGATGCTGGGAGGGATGCAGATTCCGTCTTCACGCCTGTCAGAGCAGCACTTCCTCTCGGCATAATACCAGCAGGTGAGTGGATGGCGATGCTGACGCGCTTAGACTGGCATCTGGCTGGCATCTTGGCGTCCTTTCCTTTGAACTAATTCAGTGCAGGACGCCCCTCTGGCAGGCTTGGAAATGAAGCGGCCTGCAGGTTGGTAGCTGAGGCAGAGTCTTTATTTTATTATTACTGCTACTTGAGGACATGTATTTTTTTTTTACTGTTTTGGGCATATTGTTTTTACCAGTTTGAATTAAAGCAGTCAGCACTGATGAACAGTACCCTGCCACCCTTTATGTTTCAATCCTGCCTGGCTATTCAGATGTCTCTTTTGTGTCTGTCGTGCTCATTTTTTTATGTTAACATTGTTGATTGTTTAGCTACTTTATGTCTAAGCAGCTTTTGTTATATGCCATATGTTTTAGTGGTGGTCCCCAAGAGGTCAGGACCACCTGCCCATCATTGTCAAGGGACTGCCCTCAGCCCTATAAAGGTGGAGACAACCCACAGTCCCTTGCGGTTCATTGAATGCACTATTATGTTTCTACCTGAGTCTTCAAGAGGTGGCGCTGCTGAGTCGATGCCCCAGTCCCCACGAGGTGGCACTGCCAAACTCTTGTCACTTCATCTGCCTAAGCAGGTCAAAGTCTTCCTGTCTTTCAATCTCCAAGTGGGACTGTTGTGTTTTTTGAACTTATAAAAGTGGTTTTGAAGCTACCCCTTACAGAGGGGGGGGGTAATGTTATATTTAAGCCAGGGGTCCTCCAACTGGCTGGGGTCCAGATGTCTCACTTGTGTCTATTTTGCTCATTTTTGCTTAGCCTCCCCCATTACTTGTCGTCTATGGGGAGGGGAGCGAAAGCTGTAGACTCGTGAAAAATTTCGATCTCCTGTTTTCGAAGGGATCTCGATGTTTTTTAGTGTCCCCTGATACCGAAAACATTGACATCTCTGTGTGTCACAGTTTCTTAAGGTCATTCAAAAACTAAACCGGCTGGACGGATAAATACCAAGTCGAAACTTAGGCCTGCTATGAGATGGCGATGTGCTGATTAGTTTTTGAGCCAAATCGTGCAAGAGAAGGAGGCGCTCTAGAGGAACCCTCAAATGCCTCAATTCTGCAATTAATGAGGAATTCCTCTCTTCATTTGCTATCGTAATGACCTCTTTTATGACTAGAAAGATGAGCATCAGAGCGATCAATAATGACTGAAATATTATCGAATAGTTCAGGTAACTTGGTTCCGAGGGCACAAATCCTACTGACGCTCACATCCGAATTTTTATATTTTGAAATTGTTGATTATTGAGCTTATTTATCTCTAAGCAGCTCTTATTCCGTGATATGTGTTTTGGAATTGGGCTCCCAACAGGCAAGACCACCTGCTCATCATCATCATCATGGTATTGCCCTAAGCCCTGTAAAGACGGTTCATTGAATGCACTGTCGACTTGCTGCCTGCAGGTGGCGCTGCTGAGTTGCTGCCTGAGTCCCTACAAAGTGGCGCTGCTGAATTGCTGCCTGTGTCCCCACAAGGTGGTGCTGCCGAGTTGCTGCCTGAGTCCCTAGGAGGTGGCACTGCTGAATTGCTGCCTGTGTCCCCACAAGGTGGTGCTGCCGAGTTGCTGCCTGAGTCCCCACAAAGTGGCGCTGCTGAATTGCTGCCTGTGTCCCCTCAAAGTGGTTCTGCTGAGTTGCTGCCCGAGTCCCTAGGAGGTGGCACTGCTGAATTGCTGCCTGTGTCCCCACAAGGTGGTGCTGCTGAGTTGCTGTCTGGCTAAACTTTTCTCACCTCATCTGGCTTAATTGGGTCAAACTCTTCTCACCTTGTCATTCCCACAGGGTCATGTTGTCTTTTTTTAGACTTATAAGAGTGGGCTGGGGTTTTTGAAAGCCACCATTCATGTAATATTCCAGCCAGGATTCCTCCCCTTGCAGGGGTTCAAATTAATATTTGGCATCTGTTTTGTTCATTCTTTATGTTAGCGTCGTTGATTGTTTAGGGTTAGGGTTTGCTATGTGCCGTGTGTTTGGTCGGTGGTCTTCCAAGAAGCAGAGTCATCTGATCATCTCGGTCAAGGAATTTTGGGGACAACTGCAGTTCCTTGCGGTTCATTGAATGCACTGCCGAGTTGTAACGGCCAGCCCAATCTTCCGGACCTGCAACTACACCCCAAGACCTATGACCTGGCAACCTGAGGGAACGTTAGACTTAAACAAGCCGTACGTCTTACGATTACTTCCCCAATCGGCGATCAAATAGGCAAAAAAAGGAAAACAATAAGTAAGTTACTAAAATGAATATCTATATTGATAAAAAGATGTGAAACAAAATGGCAAAAAATATAAATATCTCACCTCCCCTAACACACACAACCCCACGAGTGAAAGGAAGAATATTATAATAAATGGTGCAGCAATAAATATACAAAGTAAACCCTCCTGTAGCCGCCGAAGTATAAGGTGAGATCAAGCACGGGTAAAATGCATGCCAAAAGAAATCTCTTAGTCCAAAAGTTCATTTTAAAAATATTTAGTGAAAATTAAAAGCAAGTAATCCACACAAGAATAAAGAAAATAGTTGTTACACACGTAGAATAAAAGACCAAAAAAGGAAAGACGTATCTTCCCAAAACTAAGCTTTCCTTGAAAAACTTTATTTAATTCTATACTTAAGAGTTCTTTACTTCTTCTTCTATACTTAAAGATTCTTAGCTTCTTCTGTATGCTTTAAACGTATGGAGCAGCACTTAAATTAAGAGCTTTGTTTTACATGTTACTTCACACACTCAAAAAGCATGTAGGCACGGTTTAAAACCGTGTGCCCTCTACACCTTACACATGGCAAGGCTGGTCACTAACTGAGAGTAATGTTTAGTCAGAGCAGTTAGAAATGGCTAGAACAGACCAATTCAACTCAACTGATGGGGGTTATAGGAGCCTCCCATAGATTATGCTTTGTCATTTAGTAAAACATTTATGAATCTTACGTAACTAGGAAATGGCTCTTACACCTCCCTTGACCCTACACTGAACATAAAACAGAAATGACGCACACGAAACACGTGACACACGTAAAGTCCAGGAAATACACAGTACAATACAATTTATTATTTGTGTAGCCCAAAATCACACATGAAGTGCCGCAATGGGCTTTAACAGGCCCTGCCTCTTGACAGCCCCCCAGCCTTGACTCTCTAAGAAGACAAGGAACAACTCCCAAAAAAAAAAACCAGTAGGGAAAAAATGGAAGAAACCTCGGGAAAGGCAGTTCAAAGAGAGACCCCTTTACAGGTAGGGTGGGCGTGCAGTGAGTGTCAAAAAGAAGGGGGCCAATACAATACAATACAATACAATACAATACAATACACCGAACAAATCCACAATACAGTATACAAATAAATACGTAGCAGAATTTAACAGTAGATGATATCCCATAATATGATTTGGATTTGTTCAGAGTCCGGGAGACCTCATTCCATCAAGTTGCCTCCCCCTATTGGCCATTCCATGGCTGAAACAGTGCTGGGCCAGCCAATCCGATGAAAGGACCCCTCTTCCCCACGATTCCTGCGATCCTCCATCAGAGATGACTTTACCTTAGGCAGGCAAAACAACTTGGCAGGTGGGCCGTGGCACCAAGTGCCACATTTGAGTACCGAGAAGAGAAACAGAAGAGGTGAGGGTTACTGTCATGTTACTTATGTTTTAGTTCAAATGACTGACAACAGAGATGCAGTCTGTACAGTTAATCAGCAGCTCTAGTCAGGGTGTGCTAAATTAAAGTTGCGAGTCTTCAGCCGGGATTTAAAAGCTGAGACCAAAGGGGCTTCTCTTATAGTAGCAGGCAGACCATCAATCGTCCAGAGAGTGATTCATGATAATGAACTTGAACCGGTTAGAACCTGTCCACTGCGATATGGAAGCACTTATATTGTTTGCTCCTTTCTCAAAATTAAAAGAAACGGTCTCACTATACGGTCCTCGGCGTGTCCCGTTACTACCGAACCCTGGGGATTTGTGAGAATGGCAAGATCGTTACAGGTCCGGCATTGAGAACAGGAAGCTGTGACGACCCAGATCGGTGTTTCTCTGCTTCTTGATGTGTTTCTGTGTTGCGTTCTGGTTTCTCTCTTTTTCCCCCCTTCTGTTCCCTTTCCTTCACTCCCTCCTCTCGTTTAAATAAGAAAAACCGGATGGACTTGATGGTAGACAGGAAAATTCACGATCCTGCAGCGCTCTCCTTTCCCGTGTTGTTTCCAGGGGGACAACATTTACACAGACGCACCATAAATGGGGACAACGCTACGAAAAGACGCGACGCAGCATGAAACATTTAAGACGAGGTTAATCACGTCGCACCGCTACAGAGTTGCTGCCTGACTTCCCAGGGCAGGGTGCTGCTGAGGTGCTTCCTTGGGTCAAAGACATCTCGCCTCGTCTGCTGGGTTTAGGCCAGAGTTCCTGTCAAATCCATCTCTTATGTCCTTTCGTTCTTTGGTGAGCCATTCACTTGTGTTTGTGTTAGCTGTCTTAGTTAGCTGCTCCATTGTCTTTGCCCGTTGTTCTGTTCCATGTGTTTTGTGCGTGGTTCCCCAAGAGGTGGGGCCACCTGCCAGTCAGTGCCAGTCAGTGCCCTATAAATCTGGAGGGTTTTCTTCTCGTGTTTTGTTTTTATTTTTTTGCTGTGCTTTCATGATTTAATCGATTTTTTGACTTTGTACCTGATTTATGTATTGGGGCTGTGTTGGCATTGAGTTGCTTTATTATTTTATAAAACTCCATTCTGCCTTTTGGGCTTCACTGTATTACAGAGTATTTCTTTGTAAAAAATGTATCTTTTTACGTTATAAGGATTCTGTGTTTGCCCCTTTATCTAGCCAGGGTTTGACAGGAAGCCCAACCATGGACTCCCAGTTCATGATAGTCTGCTCAAGTGGGTCAAAGTCTACCCTTTTTGCCATCCCCATGGAGGAATGTCTTTTTAAATTTAATATTAAAGGGGGCTCCCCTTATTGGGGGTCATGTTATATTCCATGCAGGGTTCCTCCCTTGGCTGAGATTCAAATGTCTCTGTTGTGTCAATTTTATTCATTCTTTACATTAACCTTTTGGATTATTTAGTTTGTTTATGTCTAAGCATCTGTTGTTATGTGCCGTGTGTTTCATGGGTGGTCCCCCAAGAGTCAGAGTCACCTGCCAATCACCGTCAAGCAGAGGTGGGTAGTAGCGCGTTACATTTACTCTGTCATATTTACTTGAGTAACTTTTTTTTTAAAAATTGTACTTTTACGAGTAGTTTTTCTGCACCATACTTTTTACTTGAGCACATTTGTGAAGAAGAAACGTTACTCTTACTCCGCTACATTGGGCAACACTCGCCTCATTACTTTTTTACATTTACGCATTTATATATGCTATATTTTAGTTGGAGAGCAGTCGCCAGTAGATCTACTGAATGACTGTTTCACCAATCAGACGTAGCAACAATAATCACATGACTCCGTTTCACCAATCAGATGTAGCCATGCAGTCACATGACCACACACAAACTTCCTGCGTCTGCAGCCTGTGAGAGACTTTTCAGTCACACGGAGCTCCTGTTCACTGCTAAACGGTCACAGCTTCACTGCAGGAACCTTGAGAGCCAACTGCTGCTGAAACTTAACCATCACTTCACTGAGTGAAGAACAAGCTCGTGTTAACCAAACGTGCGCAGATACAGACAGTCAAGGTAAAGTGAGACTTGTTGTCCGTGCACAGGCTGCCTTGTTCTGATGTTATTTTCTATCAGCTGTGATATCTATTTGGAGGGCGAGTGCATCTGCAGTATGATACTGTCAGTGTGCAGTCAGGAGATCTCGTCACCGTAAGTAGTCTGCACTGTTCAGACAGACATGTCACCGACTGTAGGTATCGGCTTCAAAAGCTTTGTTGTGAAAAACTGAGATTTGGAACTTTCTGTTATTTGTGCATCTTTATTTTGTAAAGATGTGATTTATTTTTACTCCTTTTTTATGTTGTTATTTGGAAATAGCAGAATTTGCACATTATTTTATATTTTTGTCTGTCATTACATTTCTAAAAAATAAATCATTTATTATGATCAAACAGTTCCTCAGTACTTGAGGAGCCTTTTCACCAAATACTTTTTTACTTTTACTTGAGTCATTTTTTGGATGACTACTTTTTACTTTTTACTTTAATATTATTTTGAAGTAACGCAACTCTTACTTGAGTACAATTTTTGGCTACTCTACCCACCTCTGCCGTCAACCCTATAAAAGATGGGGGCAACCCACAGTCCCTTACGGTTCATTGAATGCGCTCTTGATGTTTTTTTTTTTTTGTTCTTTATTTCACCTTATACAATTTCTTGTTAGTTTTCACATACCCCTTGGGGTCAGAGCGCAGGGTCAACCATTGTGCAGGTTAAGGGCCTTGTTCAAGGGCCCAGCAGAGTAGGATCTCTTTTGGCAGTGAGGGGGATTTGAACCGGCAACCTTCAAGATACCATTGCAGATCCTTAGCCACAGAGCCACCACTTCTTCCCAAATGGTGGTGAATTCTCCTGTGTATTTTGCTTTATTTATTTATTTTAATTTCTCAATATTTTTTGATCACATCCTCTGTTTTTTGACTTTGTTTGCCAGATTTGCGATTGGGACTTGTTGGCCTTGGATTGCCTTTGCCTTTTCAGATATCCCTGGCTGTGCCATTTTTGCTGCTTTGGGGCTTCACTATTTAACATGAAAATAAATCTTCTGTTTATAAAGTTTGTATGTTGCCCTCTGTGTTCCTATCCTGGGTTTTTGGCTGTATTTCTCCCTCTAGTGGTCATTTTCAGTATTTTTGGGGATTTTATGCTTTGGGACTTTAAAGTTAATAATAATAATAATAATAATAATAATAATAATAATAATAATGCATTTTATTTATTTGTATGCTCCTTTCTAAACACTCAAGGACACTGAACAATAGACAAAACACAGATTATGAACAAAAGTAAAATACAGAAGTTAAAATCAGACAGAACAAGTTCATGGCACCATCCCGTTACCCCGTCATGCCTGCCTCTCCATACTCACCCCATCCTAGGATTTCCAGACATGAGTAGTAATAAGAGAATTAAAGGATAAGTTTGGGAAAGTTGAAGGTATTTCTTCTCTATTATGGTATAATTTAGTGGTCCACATGAAACTGCATTGTAAAGTGAAGCATATTTTATAAAACTCAAAATGTAACTAATCTGCTCTTGCCTTTTACATTGGAGCGAACGGATACCGGAGTCAAGAGTCCTGTGTTCAGCTCGAAAAGTCAATCCCATGAGGCTCTGGGCTTCCTCTTTATGATGTGTTTTAGTAATTTGAAAGCACAACGTGTGTCTTTGTGTGTTCTGAGTGTACAACTGAATAACATTAAAATATTAGAACAATCTGGATGAGAACGGGCCATTCAGCCCAACAAAGCTCGTCCACTTAATTCTTCTAAAATAACATCAAGTCGAGTTCTGAAGGTCCCTACAGTCCTCCTGTCTCACCTACTCCTCGAGTCTGTGGTTCTTTGTGTAATGAAAAATTTCTTTATAATTGTGTGAAATTTCCCCGTCACAAGTTTCCAACTGTGTCCCCGTGTTCTTGATGAACTCATTTTAAAGTCACCGTCTTGACCCACTGGACTAATTTAATTTAAACACTTCAGTCAGATCTGCTCGATTGGAAGTTAAATTTGAAGTGTAACAGTTCACAGGATCCAAACACATTATCGGTGCACCAGTCTCCAAGTGGTTTAATCCCGGACATTTTTCAAACATTAAATAGTGTACAGTCGCGGCCAAAAGTATGGAGAAAGACCCAAGTGTTGGTTTTCACCAAGTCTGCTGCTTCAGTGTTTTCAGATCTTTGTGTCAGATGTTTCTCTGGTGTACTGAAGTAGAATTACAAGCAGTTCAGAAGTTTCAAAGGCTTTTATTGACAATGAGATGAAGTTTATGTGCAGAGTCAAAATTTGCAGTGTTGGCCCATCTTTCTTTTTTCTGCAGTTCGCCCTGGCATGCTGTCTGGCAATGAACTTCTGGGCCCAATCCTGACTGATGGCAGCCGCCCATTCTTGCAGAATCAGAATTTGTGGGTTTTTGTTTGCCCACCCGCCCCTTGAGGATTGACTACAAGTTCTCAATGGGATTAAGGTCTGGGGAGTTTCCTGGCCATGGACCTCAAATTTCAATGTTTTGTTCCCTGAGTCACTTAAGTGTGGCATCTGTAATGAGTCAAAGAACTCATTGGATTGTGTCTCATCTTCTTTAAACTGAACAGAATATAAAGACTTATAGCACTCTCTAAATGGGTCAGCTATGTTTGTATGGTCAATAATTGTACCTCAGTCTGTGTTGTTAAATCCTGCTATTGCATTAAGGACTTCCTGTTTATAGATTTGTTGGGCTAAGATCTTATTGGCCTTCTCTCCGTGTTCATGATGATGATGTCGCGAGTTAAAGATGACCTGTTCTGTTTCTTTAGTAGTCAAGAGGTTAAATTCTGATTGCCAAACCTGACTTTCCCTATAAAGTGTCTCATTTGGAGACCTGGGGACTCATGTATAAACAGTGCGTACGCACAGAAATGTTGTATGCAAACGTTTCCACGTTCAAATCGCGATGTATAAAATCTAAACTTGGCGTAAAGCCACGCACATTTCCACGATACCTCATGCCTTGTCGTACGCAAGTTCTCCGCTCGGTTTTGCAGACTGGTGGCACCCAGCGTCAAAGCAGTGCTACTGTTCCTGTGTGGTTACTCTTTATTTTCCTGACGCAGCTTTATAAATACACTGAAATTAACCGCATATTGTTTATTAGGGTAACACATCTGATTGTAATTAACTTGTAACAATATAATGGGCCAGGGAATAGCCATAGTATTCCAAATACCATAACTGCTTTAGCGTTGTTACTCTCACTGCACCTTCTTCTTCTTCATCTTCTTCTTCTTTCAGCTGCTCCCATTAGGGTTTGCCACAGCGGATCATCTTTTTCCATATTAGTCTCACTGCAGCACTTGGAGTATTTATATCACTGTATCTGAGTGTGAATCACAGCTCTACAGCAGCTGATCAGAAAGAGAATTATCGGGATACAGCATCGACACACGCTGCCTAAGCCATGCTGTCTATTTGAACTGCCCCCATACAACAAACGCTTCAGAGCCTTTCCTGTACGGACCTCACGGTTCAGAAACAGTTTCTTACAAAGAACTCTAAACGCACTCAATCAGTCAATTGCTCCTTGTAGAACTGTTAGTACTTTAAGTACAATCACCCCACTGTAAACTTGCACTACAGTTATAATATCGCACAACCTGTGCCACTTTATAAAGCGCGTATTTACATATGATGACGATATCATTTTTAAGATGAAATAGAGCAAAATATGTTTATTACATTATACAAATAAAATGTTAACTTCATTTAAATAATCTAAATTGTTAATAATTAAACATGTGAGGACACGGTGCCGCTGGTGCCCCGTTCAGGGATTGCTCCTGTCTCGTGCTGTATTCTTGCTGAGGATGGCGCGACACTGGAAGGATAGACGGATAGAATAATTAAACTTGTACTACGAAGATATTTCAATGTTCCTTAAAAGTTTTGAAGAATCGGCGCTCAAAGCTTACAGATGGCTTAACGTCTGTTACAGAGCTGATTGTGTGGTGATTGGGTATTTGGAGAAAGAAAAGTAAGGACAGGAATTGGAGGTTTGTACGTTTGAGAGAGACAGGACTGCTGCAGGAAATTATTTCATCGAAGGTCGCACACAGCGCAGCAGCATCTTGTGTGAGACATGAACAATCACTGCGCCATCTTGTTCCCCTGTTTAATAACGTGCTTTAACTCCTATCATCATGAAAATGATATCACGTATACATCTCAGTATTTTAATTATTCAGAGAGCTGTAATATCACGAATGTAATGGATTCTGTGTCCAGTTGGAGGAAGAGAGCCGGTTTAAGAAGCACGTAGTGATTCACACACACAGAGCACATAGAAGATCAAATACAAAACAAAGCATTTAACGTGCTACTTTAATTACGATGTGATTTGAGAAACTAGTAAATTAAACGATTTTAAGATGAAGTTTATGATGTTCTACTTTAATGACAAAATAAACTACGTAATTAAAGTGGAAATTTCAAGATTGAAGTTGACATTTCGTGCTTTTTCCCCACCGTGTGCCTTTTTTTTCTCTCTGTAGCCTAATAAGCTTTCATGTGACACTTAGATGATGGGCTACGACTTGCCTTTTCACGCCGACTTTGATATGTGACAACTTTCTAAATTTCTAATAAATTCATGTGCTAACGATTCACCAATCAGTAACTAGAGGGCGTGTTACAGCCCACCCTCTCAACTTTGACGAGTGAAAGTGACAGTTTTATTTTAAGTCGTATTTCATGACGGTTTGGAGGAATGTTACGGACAAAATGAAATAAATTAATAAATAAGCAACAAAAAACATATTTTGTGACACATTATTTATGCTCTCATTTCATGACATATTTATTTATTTATGCTCACATTTCACAGTACTTTTATTTATTTACGCATTTATTAATTTATTTAATTTTATCCAAAATATTCCTCCATAGATTTACTGCTCCTCCAGTGGCTACCATAGACATAGAATTACTAGACGCCGCATGACCAGCAGCATCGTACGTCAATGTTGCCGCCATATTGCGAGTGGCACTGCTGTGGAGTGAAGTAATGAATAACGTGCTGCTTGGGATTACAAACCGCTGTGCGCTCCAAACCCGATCACAGGGATGACATTTCAAAGGTAAGGCTGAACAATTGTTTTGGTTATGTTTGGCCATCAGAAAATCCCGTTTTATAATCTTAGCACTCAAGGTCACCTTACAATAAAATTAAACAACATTAGTAAAATTCAAACAAGAGAATGATAAATCAAACAGCAATAATTAGCAAACAAACAAAGATAACTGGCAGTAACAGTGCAAAATTAACAATTGGTATGCCAGTTTGAAAAGAGAAGTTTAGAGAGTTTTAAAATGTGATATTGAATCGAGTTGACGTATATGAGAGGGAAGAGAATTCCCGAGTTGAGGAGCAAGTTGAAGAAGTTGTAAGCGATGGATGCGTTTTTGTGGGATGCCAGATAGAATAGCATTACATTAATCTACACGTGAGGTGACTCGGGCATTAACTGATACTTCAGTACTGTGTTGTGTAAGAACAGGACAATGGAAGAAGGCAGTCCGAGAAATGTTTCTTATATGGGAGGAATTATTTAATAATAATTATTATTATTTAATAATTGCCATTATTAGTGTATAAATGGATATAAATAATTGCATTTCAACAAAAATATGTTGTATGTAAACGATACTATTTTAAATGTTATTGTTTTTTCATCAGAAAACCCGGTTTCCACGTCTACCTGTAGTAGTTTAAATGGCACTTTTGCCACTCACAATATGGCGGACGCGCTGACGTATCGTGTCGACTGGGCAACACAGTGAATGCGGCGTCTATCTATATATGTCTATAGTGGCTACTGCGGCATAACTTTTTAGTTCCGGGAGCAAATCCAGTAGTTCAACCTTCTCCTGGCGTGTCTTAAACATTTTCTGGCGCGTAGGTTCATTGCCAGAACCCTTAGAAGGTGCAGAGCATTTGGGTGGCATCTTAGGGCTTTAAGAAGAACAAAACGAAAAACACGAGAAACACTCAGCGAAACATTCAAGAAAGCTACACGCGGTAAACTGTTACGATGCGGGAATGCTGGGCTGCGTCTGCCTGCGTTGCGTCACAGAGCAGCAGCCAATTAGCAGCAAGGAGAAATGAATAACGCTCTCGGATTGGCTACTTTCACCATCCCAAGCCACCTTTTCCTGTATGGTTTCTTTGCGTTCTCTCAACAGTACAGTATTGCCACGAAAAAAGCCATAAACAAATTGCGGAGGATATTTGCGTTTTCCGCTAACAATTATTAGTTGGGTTCTAAGGAAAAATCCGCTCTGAACCGCGACTTAGCGGGGGTCTAATGTACTCTGTTTGCCTATTCATTGACTCCTAGAGCCTTCTTTCAAGGTGCACCTTTTGCTGCGACATAAAGCACTGACCACAATGTGGAAACTGTCAGTGTTCATGTTGGGGGAAATGTGGGGGTCAAGAAGCTTTGCACCGTGGTAGCCCCCGATCATACAATGGGGCACGTCCGGCCCTGACATTCTACCTTCTTATGTGCAAGTTGCAGAAAAATATATAAGAAAGGTTTACAAGCAAGCACGTGCCTACTGTCCCGATTGTGACGTTGGGCTGCGCATTGGTGACTTTTTCAAAAGATGTCACACTGAGGACGTCAGTACAGCTGTGCTCGACGCTTGACAGACCTTCTCTATTGTATTCATGCTCACGTTTTGATATCTCCATGCTTCTGTTTTTTAATTAAAAGAAGTCTGCCTTTTTGACTCGTGTTGGGATGGGGTTTAAACAAAAAGCTAAGGAGGCAACGCGACTCAGAAAAGCGCCCCCACAAAGACTACTAATGCATAGCCGCCTAGGCTTTTAAATTGCCGTACGAAGTCTCGGTAGCTCACATTTCAGGCGCTGACTTCTATTGCGTTCCGTTCACGTTATCTTTATATAGCGCGGTCCTCGGTGGTGTGGCCAAGAGCAACCCCAAGTGACTACAAATTACGAAAATAATGAAACGGTAACCAACCTCACCAATCCAATATCGTAATAATTAGTCACAAAAGAGACCCGCGACACGAGCGCATTCGTACAGATGCCACAATCATAATAGGATTTCGAAGCCGGCATGATATGCCGTGTGCCAAAGGAATGATTTGTCACTCCAAAATGCACCGCCACTCACTTTTGGGCCAACAGTTTGACCTTCACTTGTCATTCCAGTTGTTTTAGCGGGACTGCTGTTGTTCGGAGACATGGAAGCCCTCCAAGTCGGCACTCCACGCAGATTGGACGTGCTTAGGTCATTGTTTCTCTTCATTAGTCCGCGCTCCCCGGGGAGTGTTTGTAAACAGGGGACTCGTCACAAACACGAAAGACGGGCGTCCCCGAAGGAGTTTCCTTCCATTACTGCTATGAGGGCACGGCGCACTCGCCTTCATATGACAGACGCCTTTTCTTCTTTCTTTTGTTTTTCCCCTTTCACAGATGAGCCAGGATGATACAAAAAAAAAAAAAAAAAATGAAGATGCCGCTTTTGGTCTTAACGGCTGCCTCGCCATTTCAGCTGTGAACGTCTGAAAGCGGAGACGCTCAGAATAATCGGCGCAAACACCGTGGCGAGACAGTGCATGCTTTTAGAATGAATTTCACAGCCAGGCTCACGTTAATAAAGACGTGGACAAGTGAATGAAATCCAGAACGGATCTTCAAACGAGATCATCAGAAACACAAACGCCGGGGCCACCAGGGCCGCGCATCTCCAGGGGGGTTTCGTGTTCACTCCCGCTTTATTTAGTTGGCTTCCATAACAAATAAAAAGACAGAAGTTATCTGTTTGAATCCTAGCATGGAGAACCTGTCATGAACAAGACCCCCTTCTGGTGTGTCATGAAAATTCATTATTATTACTTCTTATTAAACTGACGACTTTTTTTTTGACCAGAGGTGACTTACAATATTTGAGACACTATCGCTTCCATTTCTTTTGTTTCTCCAAGTGGGGCACATTCAGGAGAAATTGACTTGCCCAGGGTCACACCAAGTGTCAGCAGAGGGATATGAATCCACAACTTGATATTCTGCACCGCCTAACCATCACACCTTTATACAAACCTGTATGAATCTCATGCCAAAATACATATAATAGAAACATATGCATTGCATTTATCATTCCAACAGATGGTCCATCAGTAACATTTGTTGCAATGCATTTTATTACTATAAACGTTTCTGATGTGCCATCTGTTGGAATGACAAATGTAATGTGTTTTATTACTGCATGCATTACAAAATACATTGCAATAGATGGTGAAATGCAAATATTAATTCTGAGGTCTACATCGATTATTTAGTTTTCAACTCATCATAGACAGTAGCACAGTTAATAAAAGGATAAATGTGAGTGTGCATTTGATTTCTAAGTCTCTGTCATTCCAACAGATTGTGCAGCACAAACATTGCTTTTATGAAAGTCGAGCCAAAGTACATATTAAAGAGACATTTGCATTGTGTTTATCATTTCAACAGATGGTGCAACATAAATTTTTGTTGTAGTGCATTTTATGTGCTTGAGGCTGAGCGGGAACTGGAGGTGTCCTCCTCCTTCTCCTCCTCATCCTCTTCATCCTCCTACCTATCACGTAATCACGTAAACGTTCTGAAGTTTGCCTCATGCTCAGCAGATGTTGCTGTTCTTCTTTCTCTTCTTGATCCGTCTGCCTATCCAGTTTATCAAAAGAAAGACGCATTCCCTGTCAAGCCACATTTTTTGCTTCATGTTATAAGCTTCCAATTAAGACCAAGATTAAGATTCTAAGTATATCTGTAAGTAATTGCATAACAGACAGGAACAACCTTTAGCATTATATGTGTACGTATATATATATATATATATATATATATATATATATATATATATATATATATATATATATATATATATATATATAGACTAGCTATGCTACACAAGATGGGTTAAAATCTAAATAATCAGTTTTAAGTGTTTGAAGTGTAACATTTGCAGTGCACCATCTATTGGAATATATTTTGTAATGGATATAGTAATAAGATGCATTGCATTTGTCATTTCAACAGATGGTGCATTATAAACATTTATAGTAAAAAATGCATTACCACAAATGTTAGTAATGTGTCATCTGTTAGAATAATAAATGCAATGCATATTTCTCTGTTATATGTCATTTGGTATGAGGTCTGTAAAAACAGTTTTAATGTTTGTGATGTCCCATCTGTTGGAATGGCAAATGCAACGTTTATGTCTCTGTCATATGCCATTTGGTATGAAATTCATCAAAGCAGTATTAATGTTTGTGATGCACCATCTATTGGAATGGCAAATGCAATGAGTATGTGTCTGTCATATGCCAATATGCCATTTGGTATGGGATTTATAAAATCAGTGTTAATGTTTGTGATGTGTCATCTGTTGGACTGACAAACGTAATGTATTTTATTACTATGTGCATTACAAAATGCATTCTAATACATGGTGCACTGCAAACATTAACGCTGAGGTTAGATTTCAACTCATCTTGGATGGTAGCACAGCCAGTAAAAGGATACATGTTTGTGTGTTCATGCATCTGAGTGTCCATTTGATTACTATGTGTCAGTCATTCCAACAGATGGTGCATCACAAACATTAACATGAGCATGGCATTATGAATGCCATGCCTAAATACATATAAAACAGGCATTTGCATTACATTTATCATTCCAACAGATGGTGCAACACAAATATTTGTTGTAATGTATTTTATAACTACAAACATTTGTGATGTCTAATTTGTTTAACTGACAAATGTAATGTATTTTATTACTATGAGCGTTACAAAATATATTCCAGTAGATGGTGCACTGCAAACCTTAACACTGAGGTCTGCGTTGATTACTTAGATTTCAACCTGTCAAGGACTGGTAGCACAGCTAGTAAAACGGATACATGTCTGTGTATCTGTATGTGTCCATCTGGCTGCTACGTCTCTGTCATTCCAACAGATGGTGCATCACAAACATTAACACCGTTTTTATGAATCCTAAGCCAAAATACATATAACAGAGACATATGCATTGCATTTATCATTCCAACAGATGGCACTTCACGATTATTTGCTGTAATGCATTTTATCACTACAAATATTTGTGATGTTCGTGATGTGCCATCTTTTGGAATTGAAGATGGCAATGCATTTTATTAGTGCATGTTTTACAAAATACTTTCCAATAGATGATGTACTGCCAGTGTTAATGCTGAGGTCTGTTTAGCTTGTCTTAGGTGGGTAGCACATCTTATTACTTGGCCCCTTTATCTAAACGTGACTTATTGCAACATTTGAGATACACTTCGTTCCATTTCTTTTGTTTTTCCAAGTGGAGCACAGGCAGGTGAAGTGACTCACTCATGATCACAGAGTGTCAGTATGCGGACTTGAACTCACAGCCTCAGAGTCTGAAGTCCAAATCTTTAACCACTGTGCCACACTTTTATACAGACCTGTCTTAATAATACAGTGCCTTTAGTATATCTCATTATGCAGTCCTGTCATATCTATCTATCCATTATTACTATTATCTGACATAAATGAAGAACAAGTGTCTGCATGTCAGTGTATAGGTTTGTCCATCCAGTTGCTGTGTGTCTGTCATTCCAACAGATGGCACATCACAAATGGTAGCACTCCTTTTATGAATCCCAAAATGCATATAACAGACACATATGCACTGCATTTTACATTCCAACAGATGGTGCATCACAAACATTTGCAGTGTGATTTTATTACTACATACACTCACCTAAAGGATTATTAGGACCACCATACTAATCCGGTGTTTGACCCCCTTTCGCCTTCAGAACTGCCTTAATTCTACGTGGCATTGATTCAACAAGGTGCTGAAAGCATTCTTTACAAATGTTGGCCCTTATTGATAGGATAGCATCTTGCAGTTGATGGAGATTTGTGGGATGCACATCCAGGGCATGAAGCTCCCGTTCCACCACATCCCAAAGATGCTCTATTGGGTTGAGATCTGCTGACTGTGGGGGCCATTTTAGTACAGTGAACTCCTTGTCATGTTCAAGAAACCAATTTGAAATGACTCGAGCTTTATGACATGGTGCATTATCCTGCTGGAAGTAGCCATCAGAGGATGGGTACATGGTGGTCATGAAGGGATGGACATGGTCAGAAACAATGCTCAGGTAGCCCGTGGCATTTAAACGATGCCCAATTGGCACTAAGGGGCCTAAAGTGTGCCAAGAAAACATCCCCACACCATTACACCACCACCACCAGCCTGCACAGTGGTAACAAGGCATGATGGATCCATGTTCTCATTCTGTTTACGCCAAATTCTGACTCCACCATTTGAATGTCTCAACAGAAATCGAGACTCATCAGACCAGGCAGACAGTCTTCAACTGTCCAATTTTGGTGAGCTCGTGCAAATTGTAGCCTCTTTTTCCTATTTGTAGTGGAGATGAGTGGTACCCGGTGGGGTCTTCTGCTGTTGTAGCCCATCCGCCTCACGGTTGTGCGTGTTGTGGCTTCACAAATGCTTTGCTGCATACCTCGGTTGTAACGAGTGGTTATTTCAGTCAAAGTTGCTCTTCTATCAGCTTGAATCAGTCGGCCCATTCTCCTCTGACCTCTAGCATCAACAAGGCATTTTCGCCCACAGGACTGCCGCATACTGGATGTTTTTCCCTTTTCACACCATTCTTTGTAAACCCTAGAAATGGTTGTGCGTGAAAATCCCAGTAACTGAGCAGATTGTGAAATACTCAGACCGGCCCGCCTGGCACCAACAACCATGCCACGCTCCAAATTGCTTAAATCACCTTTCTTTGCCATTCTGACATTCAGTTTGGAGTTCAGGAGATTGTCTTGACCAGGACCACACCCCTAAATGCATTGAAGCAACTGCCATGTGATTGGTTGATGAGATAATTGCATTAATGAGAAATTGAACAGGTGGTCCTAATAATCCTTTAGGTGAGTGTACATTAGAATATACATTCCAACAGGTGGTGCTTTACAAACATTTGCAGTAATGCATTTTACTACCACAAACATTTGCAGTGTGATTTTATTTCTACATACATTAGAATATACTGTACATTCTAACAGGTGGTGCTTTACAAATGTTAACACTGCGGTCTACGTTGACTACTTAGATTTCCAGCCTATCTTAGACAGGTAGCACAGCTAGGAAATAAACAAGTGTCTGTGTGTCTTTGTGTCCATCTTGTTGCTATTCCTTTGCCATTCCAACTGATGGAGATTCACAAATATTTGTTGCAATGAATTTTATTCCTACAAACATTAGTGTGGCGCCATCTGCTGGAACGACAAATGCAATTCGTTTTACTACTACTTGCTTTACAAAGAACTTTCCAATAGATGAAGCACTGCAAACGTTAATGCTAAGATCTGTGTTGATTATTTCATTCCCATCCCATCTCGGGCAGGATGCACAGCTTGTTACCTGTTAGGCTGATGTTTTTATCCAAGGTGACTTACAGTATTTAAGATACAATTGTTTCCAATTGGAACACAGGCAGGTGAAGTGACTTGCTCAGGGTTACACAGTATCAGTGAAGGAATTAGAACCCAGAGTCTGAACTACTATGCCAGCCTGCACTAGCTGTTCATTGAGCAGTGAGCCGGTGGTCACAGATGCAGAGTCCTAGGTTCAAATCTAGCTGTGAAGCTGTGTGCCCCCCAAAGTACTCTGCTCATCGTCCGGTGTCTCCAAAGAAGTGTGTATTGGGCTAATTGAAAGCTCCATATTGGCCTCATTACGACTGTGGACAGGCCCTGCGTTTGGACTGCCATCCCATCCGGGTCTAATTCCTGACTTGCATTCGATGCTCCCAGGTTAGGCCCCAGTCCGGCACCGTCACCTGGAGTCACATTGAGAATGTTGGCTTACGTTATATAAAGCTGGACTCCATTTCTAAAATGCAAACTCAGGATTGATTTGGTATTATTGTGTGCGTCTCTCACAGGTGGCACCGTTTAAAATAAGAAGGCCTTCCATTCTTTTTCAAAAATTCAATCCATATTTTTATTATACTAGTTATGAAGTTAAATCTAAAGAACAATTGTTGTTTTAGAACTGGTGTTTGACCATTTTATTGGACGTGAAAGGCGCTATATAAATAAATAAGTTTGACAACTTCCTTGCTCTCATACTTATAAAATCCGCTATTTTTCAGTAAAATATTATTATACGTTGTAACAAAATGAAGTACTGGAGCCCACGCTGGGGTCCTTGTTTAATAAAGAGCGGATAAAAAGAATCCGAAAAAAAAGAAAAGTCCGTAAGAAGGCCGAGTCCTTCACGTGCAACTCTCTTTGAAGGGGCGGATCATCTTCATCTGAACAGCGACGTCTCGCGGGGGCCGGACCAGCAGGGGCGGAGTCTCAGAAGATGGACAGATGTGACGTCAGTGGTCACCCGTGGCTTCCTCCTCCATTAAAGCCAAAACCGGAGATGTCGTTCCTGTCACCCCGAGTTTTTAACGGGGTCCATAAACCCTCCAGAATCTCGCATACAGGACGACCAACGCTCCTAAATAATAATTATCTTGGCATAATAAACAACTGACATATTACAATAAGCTCCTTTTATGGTTTCCAGATGAGCTGAAATTATAAATGTCAGTAAGTGAATTTAATGTTATCTTTCTGATTTTTTAAGGCGCTATATTCAGTCAGTTGTATTAAGAGCTCCTTTTCGTATACCTATATACCAAATCAATATTTTTATTATAATTATTATGACATAACTATGAAAATTACAGATTTGTTTTCATATCGTTATGGCTCTGAGCAGTTTATCACAAAAGCCGTTTAATTGAAAGTTCCTTGTCAATCCGTCATTTTTATTAAAGTTACGGTGATGTAAGCACGGATAAGCGCGTATTTATCTCTATACTGTTGTCAGTGGTGTTCTTTATCACAAAAGGCGCTACATTCAATAAGTTGCTTTAGTAATTTTTTTGTAAAATTGTTATAAAGGTACTCTTAATAAAGTTATTTTTGTACTTTTATAGCTGTGTCTTTCAACGGTCTAAATAGTTTATCACAAAAGGCGCTATATTAGAGTTGATAAAAAACCTCCCTTTAGTTGTACTTAGTGAATCGATCCATTTCGATAATATGAGCTCTGGTAATGAAATTGGACCGTTTGATATTCGGTGCTGTGCCTCTTCAATTTATGGATCACAAAAGGCGCTTTACATTTAATCAGTAGCTACTTTTCCTTGTACTTAGCACAGACATCATTTGCATTACATCCATTCATCCATTTTCTAAACCCGCTTCATCCTAAGCAGGGTCACAGGGGAGATGGAGCCGATCCGAGCAAGCATAAAGCACAAGGCAGGAACAAACAAAGGTGCTATATAAAGAGAAGGTATTGTTATTATTAACCCCTGGACAGGACGCCACTCCACCACAGAGTCAACCCACACGCGGTCTCATTTAAAAGTTACTTTTGTTGCTCTTATTAAATCATTAATTGTATTATAATCTTCTTCTTCTTTCGGCTTTTCCCGTTAGGGGTTGCCACAACGGTACATCTGCCCACATGTATTATAATAACTATAAAAATATAAGAGTTCAGGTCAGCTCAGGTTCGGGGGTATGCACTGCTCACCCACCACACGACGAAACAGCTTGGGATCTCCCAGGCAGATACACCCCTGCACCGGAAATGACCCTCTATCTGCCAGAGCCTGGTGTCACGTGGGTGTCCCCTTGGCCTGGTCCAGCCGCTTGGGTCCTCAACAGTAAAGACCCTGTGAGCTGGATCACCCTCGGGGAATCGCGCCGAATGGCCGTACTTCTGTAACCGTCGGTCCCTCACAACGCAAGTAGTGTGCCTCATCCGGGACTCCATGAGCAACACGAAGTCAAACCAGCAGCACCCAAGATTTCTCTGGAGAGACACAGTGATGAAGGAGTCCAGTAGCAGCCATGACTCACAAACAGGGAGCACCAGGACTCTAAAGACTTTTACAGAGATATCAGGGGTCACCACACACCCCTTTCCATTTACCTCATGACACCCCGTGCTCTCCCAATCCGGCTACTGACTTCATAGGAAGAGTCACCAGAGACATGAATGTCACTGGAATATGAGACTAGTAATTAAATGTTAACCTTTCTATATTTGCAACTGTCTCAGCTTTTCATCTCAAAAGGCACTATATTAAATGAGTTTAATTGAAAGGTACTTTCCATTATACTTTGTAATTTCATATTTTTAATTATATATTTTTTAAGAAGCAATAATTCAATTGTATTATTTTTGCATTACCATGTCTCTGAACAGTTTATCAGAAGAGGTGTTATATTAAATCAGTTTATGTGAAAGCTTTCATCCATTGTACTTGCTAAATTCATATTTTTCATTGTGTTTTTTTTTTATATAAAATTACAACCAACACATCAGTGTGACCTTTCCATTGTTAGAACTCTTCACTTCACAAGAGGCACAATATTACATTGTCTGAATAAAAGTTAGTTTCCATTGTTCTTACTAAATTCATAATTGTGTTAAAATTACAACAAAATGACCACTGGTGCCTAAATATTACAATTATACATTAGGACAGCCCAAAAGGCGCTATACTAAACAAGATGAATTGAAAGGTCCTTTCCATTGTACTTTGAATTTCCCATTGGGGATTAATAAAGTATCTATCTATCTATCTATCTATCTATCTATCTATCTATCTATCTATCTATCTATCTATTATATAGTGCCTTTCATATCTATCTATCTATCTATCTATCTATCTATCTATCTATCTATCTATCTATCTATCTATCTATTATATAGTGCCTTTCACATCTATCTATCTATCTATCTATCTATCTATCTATCTATCTATCTATCTATCTATTTATTATATAGTGCCTTTCATATCTATCTATCTATCTATCTATCTATCTATCTATCTATCTATCTATTTATTATATAGTGCCTTTCATATCTATCTATCTATCTATCTATCTATCTATCTATCTATCTATCTATTTATTATATAGTGCCTTTCATATCTATCTATCTATCTATCTATTATATAGTGCCTTTCATATCTATCTATCTATCTATCTATCTATCTATCTATCTATCTATCTATCTATCTATCTATCTATCTATTTATTATATAGTGCCTTTTATATCTACAGTAACTATCTATCTATCTATCTATTATATAGTGCCTTTCATATCTATCTATCTATCTATCTATCTATCTATCTATCTATCTATCTATCTATTTATTATATAGTGCCTTTCATATCTATCTATCTATCTATCTATCTATCTATCTATCTATCTATCTATCTGTTATATGTGCCTTTCATATCTATCTATCTATCTATCTATCTATCTATCTATTATATAGTGCTTTTCACATCTATCTATCTATCTATCTATCTATCTATCTATCTATCTATCTATCTATTATAAAGTGCCTTTCATATCTATCTATCTATCTATCTATCTATTATAAAGTGCCTTTCATATCTATCTATCTATCTATCTATCTATCTATCTATCTATCTATCTATCTATTATATAGTGCCTTTCATATCTATCTATCTATCTATCTATCTATCTATCTATCTATTATATAGTGCCTTTCATATCTATCTATCTATCTATCTATCTATCTATCTATCTATCTATCTATCTATCTATCTATCGACTGTATAGTGCCTTTCATATCTATCTATCTATCTATCTATCTATCTATCTATCTATCTATCTATCTATCTATCTATTATATAGTGCCTTTCATATCTATCTATCTATCTATCTATCTATCTATCTATCTATCTATCTATCTATCTATTATATAGTGCCTTTCATATCTATCTATCTATCTATCTATTATATAGTGCCTTTCATATCTATCTATCTATCTATCTATCTATCTATCTATCTATCTATCTATGTAAATACTTAAGATCATTATAAAATAACCACTAATGAAGTATTATTTATGTACTGTTATAATCATGCCGTTAAACAGTTTAACACAAAAGGCGCTATATATTACATTAGTTCTATTGAAGTCTCCTTTCAATTGTTTTTGAAAAATGACCCTGAAAAGTTACATTAAAAACAGTTTAATTGAAATATCCCTTCCTTTGCACTTAGAATGCAGTATCCATATTTAGCATTTTATTTATCTATTTATTTTCATTAATTGAGTACTGACTGTTAAATTTTACCTTTTTAATTTTGGAACTGTGCCTCTGAACAGTTTACCACAAAAGGCGCTATATTATAATTGAAACCCCCCTTCCTTTGCACTTAGTAGATTCACATTTATTTATTAATTTATGTACTTATTTATTTGTAATAAGCACTGGCAGTTAGACATTTAGTTTCTAATTTTGAAACTGTGCCTCTGAACAGCTTCCCATAAAAAGCGTTACATTATACTTGAACGCTGCCTTTCAGTAGACTTAGCTTTGCCATGTTTTCAATAACACTTTTTATTAAATGAGCGCTAATAGTATTAGCTTTCTCATTTTTAAAGTGTGACTCTGCCTTGCGCCCTGTGTTGGCTGGGATTGGCTCCAGCAGACCCCCGTGACCCCATAATTAGGATATAGCGGGGTAGATAGTAGATGGATGGATGGATGGACTCTGAACAGTTTGTCCATTACAAAAGGCGCTATATTCAATGAGTTTAATTGAAACTCCTCAGGAGGTAAAAGGTGGGCTGTCCTCTCAGAGTGAGAGGTGAGTTAAAGTATCTCGGGGTCTTCTTCATGAGTGGGGGCTAAAGGGTGAGATGGACAGATGGACGGACGGCTATGTGTTCGCTGTACTGATCTGCAGTGGTGAAGAACGAGTGGAGTCAGAAGGTGAAGCTCCCGATTTGCCAATCTTTGACCCTGTAATCACTTTTGGTTCATGAGCTTTTATCAAGCACGTCATCTTCTCCATCCACTCTAACAACTGCATACTAGACAAGTCTTTTATCCTAAGCTCTGTGAAAGCCGCTACATACTTAAAATAAATTCAGACTGGTCAGCTTGTTTATTCTTTTGTGATTGTCATTATTTGGCCAATGCCTTCATTTAAAACAACTTACAGCACTTCAGACACAATCGGCTCCATTTCTTTTGTTTTTCCAACCGTAGCCCAGGCAAGTGAACTGACTTGCGCCGCGTCACATGGTGTTAGCGGCGGGATTAGAATCGACAGCCTCAGGGTTTGAAGTCCAAAGCCTTAACACAGGACGCCACACTAAACTGTCAAGATGATAGCAGCTCCTCTGGTCAGGAGCAGGGGTGCAGCCCAGGAGCTTCAGGTGCAAAGCAGAATCACTCCAGGATGGGATGCCAGTCACCCATTTGCACATTCACTCGCTCGTGTATTCCACTTTTCATTTGTCTTTGGGATGTGGGAGGAAACTTTAGAACGTGGGGAAAACATGCAAACTCTACACAGAGGTAACTAAACCCAGATCAGTAGAGCTGGGAGGCTGCAGCACTAACCGCTGTGCCACCTTGCTGCCCTCTAAGCGTTTTCTGAACCTGGCAGAGGGGAGATGCAGCTGATACCCAGATCGTGCCCATATTTGCCACATTCCATGACAAACTCACATGGTAGCTGTGTGGTCTGATGGATGACACACAAAGGCTGCTGTCCATCCTAATTCAGTCATTGCGCTTCAGTTATCAATATGTGCCCTAAACACACACACACACTTTTTTATTCGTCTGTTTCTGATTTGGCACCCCCTTGTTCAGTCGTAACTTTTATTTCCTGGAGCCAGTGGTTAATAATAGAATTCCCTGACTTCATCTTAAAATCGGCGATTTAATGAAAGTAAGGCGAGTGCTCGCCGCCCGCGCCGTCACTGCGGCAAACCGATGGCGGCGTCTCCCCACACGGAAGGTCCAATGTCATTTATTTAAATTCATCGCTCCCAATTAATTTGTGAGGGCTAAAGCGTTTCCGGGGGATTGTTAATTTCTTTGATATTTCAGGCAAAGGACCAAAATGTTGGTGCGCTTTGCAGGCGCGTTTTCAGCAACGCTTCACTAGCAAGTCAGCGCGTCGCATTTATCTGCTCGAATGTGGGAGACATTAACTGCCTTATGAATATTCATGCCGTCTGGTTAATTAAGTTAATTGTTCTGCAGAAGTGCCTGCACTTCCAAGGACATTTCCCCCCCCCAACATTTCTACCGCGGTGCCTTCATCAGTCATGCTTTACAGGAGCTGCTAATACTTTTGTCCTCACTCTCGTGCTGTTGGCACACTTTTTAAGAACTGGGTGGCATTTGGCAGGAAAATGAATGGCGCCGATTGTCGCTTACCGTAATACGAGAAAAATAGAGAGACAAGTGGAGGGCGTGTTCTTTGGCTTGAGACCCCCGCAAAGTGTAAAGCCCAACATCAAAATGGAGACTGCATTTTCGAAGGGGCGCGTGTGTGTGTGTGTGATTCTGGAAAGCCTTGAGCTGTTTTGACATGCGAGTGGGCGGCTTAGTGCGGTCGACTAGTGGCTCAATTCCTCCAGTGCCCAACTGCCCCTCTTTACACAGTGGTGTCCATATTTGTGACACTTTTTAGTTATTTTTGAGGTATCAATCCGTCCTTTATTATATTCCCTCTATTTTTCGGCCCGCGTATCCAGGTGGCAGGCCGCGTTGTGCACAAGCAGGAACAAATGTTGGACTGGAGACACACACACACGCCTGAGTCTCACAAGCCCGCATTGAGACCACCGGAAGGCTCAGTAAAACCCTTTAATACCATTCCGAAACTAGAGAGGGCGCCACGACTACTCGTATCTTCTGTTTCCTCTGCAGCTCGGTCCAGGGAGACGACGCCTAGCCCCGCCCCCAACACGACTTCCAAACCCCGCCCCCAAGGTCAGCGCAAAGCTGCGTTCACGTACCCACGATCAACAACAACTATATTTTGTACTTTTCTATTATCGTGACGCAAATCGTATTATCGTTTTTAAGATTAGGCACCTATTAAGGACCTATAGGTAACTATGCTCCACCCCCACTGACTTTAAGGGTAGTATTCGTGGTTAGGGTAGGTCAGTCTAATAATTTCAAATCCAAAAATTAAGTAACCGGGGCGGCAGTCCCACCGATTTGCGTCAAGATAACAGAAAAGTACCCAACATTTATTTATCAGACAGTAAATCCGGTTTGTCAAGTCTGAAATATCACGTGCACTCTCGACGAATTGGGAATCACAGCTTGGACAAAACAAAGCTACCGGATTGGCCGAGTTGTGACGTAACGCTGACGTTTCACCTCAGTCGTAGCTTGTTTCATATGACACATACTGTATAATTTGATCAGCCCAAAATGGCTGTTTTGGTTCGACCTGCATGTGGAGCACAGTGAAACGTACGTGTTCAATACGTTTATTTAGCTCTTTACTTCCACAAAAAATGCAGTTTACCTTGAATTGCTTTTTTGTGAATGCAAATGAGTTGAGAAGTCGAAACGTCACAACTCGGAGCTCCGAATAGTCCAAACAGCACGTGAACGCAGCAAAAGACCCCAATAGACCCCTGGCTGACTTAACCACCTTGTTTAACAATGCAGTCGTTCATTTTTCACTTTTCATCTTACTGTGAGACTTGATCGCTTTAAGGGTCCCCCGCAGGGTCACCAGATGGACACCGACAGTCAAAAAGGAGGACAAAAATTACCAAATATATTTTCCAACTCCAATCGCTAGTGATGGGAAGTTCGGATCATTTTACTGACTCGGATCTTTGAGTCTCGTTCAGCAAAATGAGCGAATCATTTTTCGAGTCATTTCGTTCAATTCTCTTTCCGGCTCAGACTGCATACTAGGTTAAGCTTATGGGGCTGTCACGTGCTGACGAACGACTCAAACCCGAGGAATCGAAACAGGTGAATCAATTCCAATACAGAAACTATAGGAAGTTGCGCAAATGCGCATGCGCGACTGAACGAATCACTCCCACCGAGATGACTCGTTCTTCCCGAGTCACATTAAAGATTCGTTCAAAATGAACGAATCGTTCAAGAACGACCCAATCAACCGCTAACTGCTGTCCGTTGCGCCGAAACAGAATATAAAACAGTGTTCCCGCTACTTGATGTTACAATTATTGATAACGTGATAACGTAACGTAATGTCACGCGGTGACGCGGATGAATGGAGAATGGCCGAAGGCTGCTCATTCTCGGTATATATCATATGTAATTTGTCAAAAACGGTCAACTCTGTTCGTGATTCTGTGAAAGGAGGACATTTTAATGAAGTTTTGGAGTGCCTGGAGGACGGAGGAAACCGTGTTAAAAAAGAGGACATGTCCTCCTTTTGGAGGACGTCTGGTCACCCTAGTCCCCCGTGATCAGTTCCACTTGCGGATACTTGATTGTTTTATTGAGCAGGGTGGGATCCCCATAATCATTTCGATTCAGGAGTACTCAAATGTTCATCAATGGAGGGAGGGGTCCCCCTTGATTGTTTCATTGAGTTGGGTGGGATCCCTATAGTCATTTCCGCTCACGATTAATGAAATGTTTTATTGAGCATGGGGAGGATGGGGGCATGGCCATCTTACCAGTATCTTAGGCCCCCGGGGCAAAGTTGTGCACTGAGGTCATTCACAGGCATCAGAAACATCGTGGACCCCTGTGCTCCTGGGGTCCCTGGTCAGTGCCCATTGTGCCCAAAGGTTTAAGACTGCCCTGGGTGGGCTTAAGATGGGTTCCCCTTTGATAGTTTCATTGTCATTTTAACTTACAATTGCTCAAACATTTTATCAAGTGGGGGGTTGGAGGCCCCCCTTGAGCGGGGAGGGGTCCCCATAGTCATTTAAACTTATGATTACTCAAACATTTTATCAAGTGGGAGGGCCCCCCTTGATCATTTCATGGAGTTGGGTGGGGTCCCCATAGTCATTTCGACACACAATTAATGAAACCTTTTATCGGGCACGGGGATGGTAAGGACAGGGCCATCTTACCAGCATCATAGACCCCCGGGCAAAGTTGTGCACTGAGGTCCCTGTTTTGATAGCAAAACAGAAACATGCATAGGCTTCAGAAACATTGTGGGCCCCTGTGCTCCTGGGACCCCTGTCAAGTGCCCATTGTGCCCATATGTTAAGGAGGCACTGGCTTCATAGTCATATTGACTTAGGATTATTTAAATGTTTTATCAAGTGGGGGGGTCTCCCTTGTTAGTTTCATCAAGCATTGTGGGGTCCCCATAGTCATTTCAACTTATGATCACTCAAATGTTTTATCAAGTAGGGGGCTGGGGGGTCCCCTTTGATCGTTTCATTGAGCAGGGTGGGGTCCTCATAGTCATTTCAACTTATGATTGCTGAAACATTTTATCAAGTGGGGGCTGGGGGGTCCCCCTTAATAGTTACAGCAACCAGGCTGGGGTCCCCATAGTCATTTTGACTTACCAAATGAGGGGTCCCTCTTGATAGTTTCATTGAGTGCGGTGGGTCCCCATAGTCATTTTGACTCATGATTACCCCAATGTTTTATCAAGTGAAGGGGGTGAAGTCCCCCTTGATCATCTCAGCATGAGTGGAGGTGAGGGGGTCTACTATTGAAAAGGCCCCTTGTTGTCACAGGCTCCACCTCTTCCAGATTTGGACCTCTTTATCCGGACGACCTATGGGTTGGAGGGGGGGTGGTGTTGACACTCTTGAACCCACCACAGTTGGTCAGAGGTCTCGTTAGCGTCTTGCTTGCCGTTAATAAGCCCCTCAGCGCTGTTGTCTTTCGCTCCTTTATTCCTTGATACCCTGAGCCCCTGCGCCTCCATCCCTCAGTTCTTTCACAGCTGATGTCTTCCAGCTTAATCCCCGGCCCCTTCTGATTTGTATGCAGACCCACAGCGACCACTTCACAATGTCCACCTGTAACCAGCCCTGCTCCGCACGCGTCCCTAGACAAGCTTTTAGCAGCCACGTTGACTGATTGTGGTGCCATCTGGAAAGTCCCATGGAAGCAGCCACCTGACAAGTTAGTGAGAAGCTTCTTCATTTGAACGCAGACAGGAGGGTCTCTGCATCCCATCTTGACTTGCCTGCCGGCTTCAGGCCAGCTGTCCGACTGAGGGGGCTCTGAGGGGCTCTGCCATCATCACGTTTTAAATAGGGGTACATTTGGCTCAACTGAGGGGGCTGCAGAAGGCGCAGTGAAAGCTATCGCTGCCACCCTGGGGTCACAAACAGAGGGTCTGTTGGGTCCATAGAGGCGTTCAGCCAATTTTTAATTACCCTGGTGTGGCAGGTGACATTTCAGTCCTGAAGATGTCATGAGCTTCTGTTAGCCACTTCGTTTCAAATACGGGACCTGAGGATCACTTTGGGTATCTGGCACTTCATTACAGTTTTAAGTGCTCGTTGGTCACTGCAGATGGTTCATTTCAGTGTGGCGCGTCTCTTTTGGTTCATTTCGTTGTCAGTCATTTAGTCGAATCAGTTTGTCACCCACATGCCCTAGGCAGTGGACCTTATTTATTATAGAACCCTGACTTATGTCGGTCGGCACGGGGGCTGCCAGGGGGCATTTGCCTTGCAGTTGGAAGACCCGGGTTCGCTTCCCAGGTCCTCCCTGCAAATTGCACTTGTCATTCCAACCAGATGGCACATCACAAACATTAACACTTCTTTTATTAATCCCACACCAAATAGCATATTACAGAGAAATATGAATTGTATTTGTTATTCTAACAGATGACACATCACTAACAGTTGTGGTAATGCATTTTTTACTACAAATGCACCATCTGTTGAAATGACAAATGCAATGCATCTTATTACTATATCCATTCCAAAATATATTCCAATAGATGGTGCACTGCAAATGTTAACACTGAAAACTGATTACAAGTATTTAGATTTCAACCTATCTTGTGTAGCATAGCTAGTCTATATATATATATATACAGTATATATATATATATTCAAGGCATTCGCAGTCTGAATCACAATCTGATTGTATGGGTGGTTACCTACCAGGTAACGCTTGTGATTGGTCAGCAAGTTGGCTAACATCCACCACGGTGCCCTTTTTCAGTTGCGAGATGCCAGACTACGAATGCCTTGAATGTCATTCCCCCGATCTACATACTGTCAAATAAACGAACCACACGCTGTGGCGCAACGCAAGAGGCGCTGATGTCCGAGGTTCGATTCCCGAGAGGGGGTGCAGTGAGTGTGTATGCCTGATGAGCCCAGAATTAGGACGAAACACGTGTTGCGTACTCTTTGCATTATTTGACAGTAAAACTATTGCAAATATATATATATATATATATATATATATATATATATATATATATATATATATATATATATATATATATATATATATATATATAATGGTTGTGCCTGTCTGTTATGCAATTACTTACAAACATACTAAGAGTAGAATCTTAATCTTGGTCTTTATATATACTGCGAAGCAAAAAATGTGGCTTAACAGGGAATGCGTCTTTCTTTTGGTGAACTGGATAGGCAGACGGATCGAGAAGGTGACATGCCTGAAAGAGAAAGAAGAACAGCGACATCTGCTGAGCATGAAGCAAACTGCAGAAGTCAATTACATTATAGGAAGAAGAAGGAGGAGGAGCGTCAAGCACATGCACTCTGGCACCCTGCTGGGGTTTGACCCTCAGTCTGTGGGGGACTGGAGGTCCACACGTTTTGTGGTGCTTATTGAAAATAGAAGGAGCAAGAAATAGCCAAAGCTCCTTTTCCAAACCAGCTCCCGACACCAGTGAACTGCAGCAGCTGGTGTAAAAACTGAGTTTGGTAAACGTTTAATGAGCTAAGTGTGCTATTTATAAACGAATTCACAGATTAACTTTTACAATGATTACATTATTGAGTAGTTAATTAGTTTATTCATTATCTCATTAATAGTCAGTTAACTAATTAATTAGTCAGGGAATTCATTCATTGATTATTTTCTAGTTTTCTATGCCTAACGTTCTTACAGTTTAATTATTTGATTGCATAGCCTGGTGGCTCAGTCATTAGCACCTCATCAGCACAAAATGCCCGTCTGATTTCTGTCCGGGGTGCCTCTTCTCCTCGTGTTCACTTATTTCTCTTCCAGGTACTCCAGTCACCCCACCCACCTCCCATGCCCCCAGGTGTGAGTGATTGTGTCCCACGCCCCAAACTGCATTTCTTCCAACTCCCTGGTGTCCTGTTCAGTAGGTTGTGGCTTCAAAAAGTAAATGGATGGAGAACTTGTCAGGCACAGTGCCACCCTGAGAGCCACCGGGTGGCACTGTGGCCAACAAATCAAGTTATTAAAGGTCCCTTCCTGTTCAAAGACATGCAGCCAATGGCAGGGATGGGTTTTGTGGAGAGCCACCACTCAGAGTTGCATTTCACCCACCGCACTTCCGGCTCTTCTCCTAATCCGAATGTCAGCTCGCCCTCTCCTGGTGAAGACCTGCCCTGCCCTGTAGGTATCTGTGTGGGGTTATTTGTTGGTTGATGGTCACCCAGTAATACCAGGGGCCATTCAGTAGTGTAGGATCTTGGTGGTCTACTGGTCTGAATCAGAATAGTTGTGTGTTTACTAAACCAAGTGGCTACCATTCACTGGAAGGAAAGCCTCTTCTTCTTCCTCCTCCTCCTCCTTCCTTTTCTGTGTGCTGCCCTGTAATTGGGGGGGTCACTCTGGATGTGTGACGCCTTGGTGGTCTCGGTGTGTTCTATGTATCTGTCTACCGGTCTCGCCTAACTTGGTTGCACACACCACTATAATTCACTTGCCCAGCGTCATAACTGGTGTCAGAAGTGGGATCAGTGCTAACTCTGTGGACTGTTGGGGTTGACCAGAAAAGCTACAGAGATGAAGAGCAGGCTGCGAATGTGACTGCAGATTCTTGTTCAGTACCAGAGGTTGCCTTTTCAAGTGATTTGCCAGAAGGAACTTTCTAGAACGTTAACAGATTTGATGAAGTGAGCTGTGTGCCCTCTAGTGGAGGCACACAGGCTCCTGTGGTTCTCCGGCTGCCTATTTGCTTTCCTACCTTGAGCCGGTGTGTAAGTCTAATAGTGGATCTCACCTCACGTTGCACTTTCTCATCGAGTTCCTTTGTTTTTTTTTTTTTTGTAGGATCTACAGACACCGTGGCTTATTCCCTCCATGGAGTCCGCCACCCAAAGACAGCAGCACTGCATATCATAATGGGTAATGTGAAGACTGGGGGGGCGGGGCTTGGGAGGAGATCGTGGGTGGAGCCTGTGTGGGGCTTTGGGCGGGGCTTGGTGTTCAGATCTGCAGCTCTCATTTTTAGTTTGTGACAAAACTTTTGCTTTCACGAATTCTTCATATTTAGTCATCTGCCTCGTGATTGGAATTGCTGTTGTGGCCACCTGAGGGAGCTCCAGCTTCCTAAACACCCAACACAACAAGGATGGACACAAGTTAAAATGGTGAAGAGTCTTTTATTTGTGGGAAACTCTTCCTTCCTTCTTTCCGGGTCACTGCCTCCAAGCTTTGTCCTCCTCCTCCTCCTCCTTCTGACTCTGGCTCGTCCTTGTGAGGAAGGAAGCATCTTTAATTCTATCTGCCCCAGAAGTGCTTCCAATGTTCAGCACACGTGGTCCATCAGCTGTTCCAGGTGAGGTAGAAACCCCACAGCACCCTCTGGTGGTACCCAAAAGGACTGAGGTAAAGAACTCCAAGTCCCATGATGCCCTGTGGGAATTTGGGGCACCACTGTAACCCAGGGGAGCTGCCAACTAATGTCCTGGGGGAGGCAGTGCCCTGAAGATGCTGCCGTCCCCCCTCCTTTCATATCTTGGGTGTCCCTGCCAGGTTGGGCTACTGGCCCACCCTTACACTATAAAGGGAGACATGCAAAGAGTCAAACACCTCACTGTAGCCACGACTGTCACAAGAGGTAAAATAAAATGATTTGCATAAATGATGGACCACAGGCAGGTAAAGTGTCTTCCTTGGGGTAACACATTGAGGCAGCGGTGGGATTTCTGGTTTAGAAGCCTGTTTACTGCCCTCCAAACATTCAGCACTTGCAGCAACTCTCTTACACTATTACTGACCTTTGACCTTTTATTTAACCTGAAAATAAGTCACAGAGTGTCACCAGTGTCACTGACTTTTTATATAGCGCCTTGCAGCAAAGCCATTCGCACATTTAATACAGGGGCACACATATGGAATTGTATACCCAGTAACATGACCTTTGACTTTTTTCTTTTACCTGGCACTGTCTTGACACCCCAAGGTCTACCACCAAGCCACTGTCACATGACATGTGACATGACAGGCCCCTCATGGAAACCGTGATCATCAGAGGTGACTGTGCAGAGTGTGGAATAAAATATCTATCTATCTATCTATCTATCTATCTATCTATCTATCTATCTATCTATTATATAGTGCCTTTCACATCTATCTATCTATCTATCTATCTATCTATCTATCTATCTATCTATCTATCTATCTATTATATAGTGCCTTTCATATCTATCTATCTATCTATCTATCTATCTATCTATCTATCTATTATATAGTGCCTTTCTTTATCTATCTATCTATCTATCTATCTATTTATCTATTATATAGTGCCTTTCACATCTATCTATCTATCTATCTATCTATCTATCTATCTATCTATCTATTATATAGTGCCTTTCACATCTATCTATCTATCTATCTATCTATCTATCTATCTATCTATCTATCTATCTATCTATTATATAGTGCCTTTCTTTATCTATCTATCTATCTATCTATCTATCTATCTATCTATCTATCTATCTATCTATCTATTATATAGTGCCTTTCTTTATCTATCTATCTATCTATCTATCTATCTATCTATCTATCTATCTATTATATAGTGCCTTTCTTTATCTATCTATCTATCTATCTATCTATCTATCTATCTATCTATCTATCTATCTATCTATCTATGTCCCACAGGGTCACTAGTGGCACTGACTATTTTTTTTTTTATAGTATCTTTCATGAGGAACACTCAGAATATGGAATTTGTACACCCTGGAATGCAGCAATGTGACCTTTGACCGTTGGCACTATCTTGCCACCCTAATGTCTACCACCAAGCCACTGTCACATGAGATGAGTGACTTCAAGTCCCACAGGGTCACTGGTGGCACTGATTATATTTTTTATATAGTATCTTTCATGATGAACACCTACAGAATATGGAATTTGCATACCTGGGACTCAGCGACAAGACCGCCCCAGTGAGACCACCGGCAGGTCAAGGCACAGCAGGTCCCCAGGGACCCGGTTATTTGATATAGTGCCTTTCATAATGAGGAGAACCGCAGAGGACATTACAGCTGCACTTTGGCTGTCAGAAGGCGATTCTCTCTCGCAGCGTGCAGCCCCGTTACTTTATATAGCGCCTTTCTCTTAGCTGGCTCTGCTCGCTGTACTCTTCGGTATTTTGTACATTTTGTTCATTCGGGTTAAGCTGCTCGTTGTAAATTATGTGTTTAGTAACCTGGGAATTTGTGTCATATATAGTGCCTTTCACACACACACACACACTATTTTCTGTTAGTGGAATCATCTGTGGGTGAGGATGAAAGGGGGACCTTGTGGTCAGCAATTCAGTTTTTATTGGGGTCTTCCCTGTTTTGTAATCACAAGGCTCCACCCCCCCAATCCATTACCCAAGCCCCTCAATTTCAGGTGGTCCGTCTTGCGGGTAATCCTGGCCCTCGCCTCTCGTTCCTTTTGGGATTTTGTTCCTGCACTCCCACTGCTTGAGGCTCATTTGCCAAAGCTGGCAGGATTGTGCGCGGGCCTGGGCGCCGCCAGCAGCAGGATTGACTGCATCAGTGCGCTGATGAGAGGAGGATGAGGTGCCCGCCATGCTGGGCTCTCGTCTTCTCCATCTGTGAGGAAATGAGCAACTGTGACCAAGGACGCTTATCAAGGACAGCAGCCATAAAAAGGATAAGGGCGGTGAAGGCGCCTACTGGGAAAGGCGCTATATGACATACACGGCTCATTTCAAACGCGGGGTGACGGAAGGACAAACAAGAGCGCAGCCAAGCTTGTCTTAGTTTGTTTTCTTTGTTTCATTTTCTCGGGTGGCTCCACAGTCCTGGGTTCAAATCCCAGCCTGCTCAGTGTCTGTGTGAGCCTTCCTCACATTTGAAAGACACCCACGTTAGATGAATTCCCCCCTCCACTAGTGTGCCCCGTGCCCGTCTAGGACTAATTCCTGCCTTGAACTCAAAGCTATCAGGATGGTCTCCAGCTTCTCACAAACCCTGAAATGGATGATCAATGATATGCTGGGGTCCAGAGAGTAAAGACCACCATGTGAAAGAAGTGAAGCCCAACTGAACTTTAGTCACAGCTTACTGGAGGGTGTACAGCGCTGTTACAGTATGTTTAGTGATTTTGTCCACCGAGTGATATGTCTGTGCCAGCCTGAACCATCCTTACCCTGCCCACCTACACATGCTTCTCATTTCAATTGAGTGTGATGGACAGCAAGCATTGGGTTGGCATTCCGGCCAGGATGGTTCAAGATCCCTTACCTGGCCAGGAGACCAAGCCACCGAATATAAAAGAAGGCGGGCAGGACGTTTCCTGCCATGACCAGGATGGTGGCAGAGGATGCCAACTCTAGGATGGAGATGCTGGAATTCCAAAGGGACTTTATGAAAGATTCTCACCAGGTGGGGAGGCCAGTTTAATGGAGAGACCAGGACTATTTGCACCTTCAACATGATAGGTGGCAGCATTTCCTGGTATGCAGCACCCATTTGGACACCCGCAGGGCATGCTGGGATTTGTAGTCAAAGAAGCCATTATGAGGCTGAAACACAAGAATAAAACCATTAGAGACATCAGTAAGACCTTAGGATGACTGAAACCAACTGCCTGGAATATCAAGAAGAAGAAAGAACTTACTGGTGGGCTCAGTAATCGTAAACGGACTGGTGGGCCAAGGAAGACTCCCACTGCTGAGGACAGAAGAATCCTCACTGTGGTCAAGAAAAAGCCTCAAATGCCTTTCTGACAGATCATACACAGTCTTCAGGGGTCCAAGGTGTGTGTGTCAGCAGAAACACAGAGGAGAACACACTGCAAGATGGAGACCACCAACAGGATGGCCAGATGACAGTTTGTGACAAAGGACTACAAAGAGCCTGAGAAATTCTGGTCAAACGAGACAAAGATGAACCTCATCAGAGTGATGGTGAGAGTGAAGTGTGGAGACCACAGGGAACTGCCTGAGATCCAAAGCAGACCACCTCATCTGTTAAACATGGTGGGGCTGGGGGGTCTTATGGCTTGGGCATGGATGGCTGCCAGCGGTCCTGGCCCACTTCTCTTCATTGGTGATGTGACTGCTGACAGCACAATGAATTCTGAGGTGTGGAGAAACATCTGCTCTGCTCGAGTTCCAGTAAAGACCCCCAAACTCACTGGACGGCACTTCATTCTACCACAAGATAATGAGCCAAACCCACTGCTGAGGCCACACAAGAGTTTATTAAAGTTAAAAAATGGCAGACTTCAAGCAGTCATTGCATGCTGGGATACGCGACAAAGAACTAAATATGACAGCCCATTGCTGTGTGCCAATCATTATGGTGCCACCCCTGAAATGGAGAGGCCGTGGTGCGACTGAGATGTCTGCAAATCCCCTTAAATGAAAGTCTGCCGTGTGCACTGAAACATCACGATGTCTGAATTTGTAATTTTAAACTGTGGAGCAGAGAGGGACATCACTGAACAACACGGAGGGCACTGTCAATGAGAGCTTGATTGGCACTCTGACCTCTCTGGTTCACATATCAGAAGAGCTTCCTGTCCTCAAAACCTCCATGTGTCTTACTCTGAGACGCCACACATGTAAAATGGCGTCAAGGCAGGCATGTGACCCTCAAGAGTCAAAGTCCAGACACCCAGCAGGTTACAAGGACGACGTTAATGTCACCAGGACACAGAGTGGCACATCGTACTCTGATGAGATCAGGCAGCTCCTGCCTCCTCATTTCAAAGGCCTCTATGGTGCCACGGTGACTGTGCCAGACCACGGAGAGACAATGGACGTCACGGCCCTCAAAGTCGGGCTATCAAAGGAATGCGAGACGGTTAATGGGATGGTGGGGGTGTGCAGAGTGACCTGCCCATTAAATTTACTTTACCCGCAGGTCACCGTCAGCCAGTGGACATCTGTACATACCGGTCGGATGGCGAGCTGCTCCGCTTTGGCTTCTCCGCTATGTTCGGCTTTGGTGGGCGAACCCTGGCATTGGCAGAAAAGCAGCACTGGATGCCACCCATCCAGAGCAGGGAGTTTGCCCTCATGAAAAGCCTGGCGAATCTCAGGTAAGCGACTCGAGACCACTGACCTGGATGGGAACTCTAGTGTGGTGTGCACGTTAATTGATAGAAATTTGGAATAATTTCTGAGGAATCCTAACACCTACCTTCCTTTCTTTCTTTCTTTCTTTCTTTCTTTCTTTCTTTCTTTCTTTCTTTCTTTAGCCCCGAGGACTGCGAGTTGTCGTTTTTACCTCAATATACTCAGGATGACAGCAGGTAAGAATCCAACAACTGTGAGATGGGGCGGGGCCAGAAGTGGGCGTGGCTGGAGTAGACAGAAGCGGGACGGGGCGGACCCAGAGAGAGAGAGAGAGAGAGAGAGAGAGAGAGAGAGAGAGAGAGAGAGAGAGAGGGAGAGAGAGACCTGCTCCTGTATGCTGGTACATTAGGGGGCAGTATGAAGAATATGCCAGAAGGACACAGACCAGACCAGGACTGGCACCAGTGATTCTGCTGTCCTGGGCAAAGCACTAAATGGCATCCAACTCCCTGGTCAATTGTAGGACCCTTTCCATGGCACAGAGAAAGAGTCTCATAAATGTAGATCTGAGTATTTGCAAAGGAGTAGTTTTTATCTACCAAATTTGTAATCGAAACTGCATTAATATATAAATGGAACAATGTGACATGATAAATATATTCATTGCTCGTAGTATCACTTAACAGAAAACCACTGTTTAAAAAAATAATATCTTTAATTAACGTTTGTTGAAATTCTAAAAATACAAATCACTGACATTCAAAACTGACTTTTTATTTTTGCAAATTTAGAAACAATTTCTTTTAAATCCATGATTCTGGCTCAGTCGCTCTCCACTGATAAGGTTGCTGGGAATAACACAAATTATAAGGATGGACAAACTGTACAAATATACTAGCTGTGCTATCTGCCTAAGTAATCAACATAAGTCTCAGCATTAACGTTTACAGTGCACCATCTGTTGGAATGTATTTTATAATGCATGTAGTAATAACATGCACTGCATGTGTCAGTCCAGCAGATGGCGCATCAGAAACATTTATAATAATGTGTGTTGTAATACATATATTAATAACATGCATGGCATTTGTCATTCTAACAGATGGCACATCACAAATATTTGTAGTAATAAAATTCACTTCATTTGTCAGTCCAGCAGATGGCATATTGCTAACATTTGTACTACTAAACTGCACTGCATTTGTCTTTCCAACAGATGGAGCATCAAAAAAATTTATAGTAATAATGTGAGAAAAACTTGAGAAAGCGGTCAAATGCCAGGTGTGGGGAAAATGAATAATAATTTAATACGTTTTTTTTTAATGTGTGAAATGAAATTTCACAAGTAGGAACATGTTTTATTAGTGAAAAGGTAAAAATAAGGCAGCAGCATAGCACTGTACGGCTGTTCCTCAGACCAGGCCCGTCGCGACAAGGCAGGCAAACCAAGCAATTGCTTGGGGCCCCAAAACAACGACTGGTTAAGAATAAAATGCAGCGACAAACTGTGTGAGCGCCCCATTGATAGTGAATGCAGTAAAGTGCAATGACACTGTTATCGGGATCCCCCTCAAGGGGGCCCCCCCTCGGCAGTCAGGAAGCGGAATTATGCTTCAGGAAGCCAAAAAAGAAAGAAGAGAAAGGAAGAGGAGGATAAGAAAAAATAAGACAGTGGTAAGTGATAAATTACACACATAAAATAGCTCGACTTGTCTTGTACAAATGGTGCAATTTTGCAGCAGGTAGGCTAGCAGAAATATGTACAGTATGGCTATGCTGAGGTTCCTTTGCATGCGTGCGGGGGCCTCCATGTCCATTTTGCTTGGGGCCCCCAAATTCCTTCAAACGGCCCTGCCTCAGTCCCAGGTATGACATTTTATATAGCATCTTACACATTCTGTATATGGCAGGCATTGTGGCACTGTGGCTGGCGCTATTGCCTTCCAGCTCCATTATTGTCCACCTGTGTTGGGCTAGCGTGTTCTCCCTACCAGTCAGCCCAGACAGATGCTGCAGCACACTTCACTGTGAGACACACAGTAAAAAATGAAGAAGAAGAATGCAATCTTAATTTTGGCTCCTTCTGAAGTCACTTTCTAGTCATTAGGTCCATGTCACAAAATAGGCACAGGATGCATTTAGTGGGGAGGAGGCGGGACATTCTGTCATAAAGGGGGCGGGGCAGGACCTGAGCAGGCTCATCAGAAACAGGTGAGAAGCACAATTCTGACAAAAACTCTCTTTGTTTTCCAGACAACAGAAGGACATGGGGGATGTTCTCCATTGTGGTAAGTAGATGGTTTTGGTAGGCAGTGCAGCCCCCTAGTGCCTGAGTCATTGTACTGCAAAACTCATAGTGGACAGAGCCTTGGAATGGCATTTACTGTAAAAAGGTGGGCATTTGAAGTTCTGTGGTTGGGCACAAACGACAAGTGTCAGTGTGTCCATCTGGTTGCTATGTCTCTGTTGTTCCAACAGGTGGTGTCACTCATAACTGTGTAGTAATAAAATACTTTGCTTTTATCATTCCAACAAATGGTGCATCACAAACATTAACACTAGTTTTACAAATCTCTTGCCAAATGGCATATAACAGAGACATATGCATTGCATTTGTCATTCCAACAGATGGTGCATCACAAACATTAACACTGTTTTTACAAATTCCATACCACATTGCATATAACACAGACATATACATTGCATTTCTCATTCCAACAGATGGTGTATCACAAACATTAATGTTGCTTTTACAGATCTCATACCAAATGGCATTTCCAAACTTCTCTGCATGAAAATTAGCTCAGATTTGTTAAAATTTGTCATTTTGTCATTCTGGGATATTGAAACGGAGTTTAAACAATTTTAGCATAAGGCTGCGACCTAACAAAACGTGACAAGAGTGACGTGGTCTGAAGACTTTCTGTAGGCACTGGGAGTGGGTTTGGGTGTCCCAGATGGTTCTGCTATTTGGACTGAAAGTTCCATTGGCTCTCTGTGACCCTGAAATGTAACACTGGGCTAGAAACCGAGGAATGGATGAAGTCAGTTCCATATTGGCAGGTGTCCTCTTCCTGAAATCGAACCTACAACCTCAGAGGAGCTGAAAATCAGAGATGAGCTAAAGGAAGACTCAAATCCATGTGTGAAGCAATCCCTGTAGGGAGTGGCGTGAATTTACTAAACTTTTAGGGTCCTTTGTAATTCTCATTGATGCGTTCAGATCCCGCCTACTACGCTATCACCCAAAGCACATCCTCTCTGTTGAGCAAAGTGAATTCTGGTTTTGTGTCACCAGTATGTGACCAGATGGTGTGTCATGGCCCAGCATTTCACGACTGTGACGATTTCTTTTTTTATGTTCTTGTAGGTTCCAGACCGGCATGGCAGCAGATTCAGGGCCTCTTCCTGAACATCAGCATCATGGCCATCCCGTGTCTCTGCTCGATGGCTCCCAGAGGTCTGGCCCCCATCACCAGGTCAGTGGTTGGCTTATGTCCATTTCTGGCTGGCTGGCCTGTCTGAACCTTTTTAGCATACTGGCTCTCTAATCTTTCCCGACTCTAATTGGTGCGTCACCCACTCTATGCCAGTCAAGGCTTCTCAATGGAGTGATTAGCAGATAATTAAATTGGGCCACAAGTCTGGCCGGCTACATGTGTGTCACCCCCTTGGGTGACAGCTGGGTGGCTGCCTCAGAGACTAAATATATCAGCATGCGGTGACCGTAATGCACTTTAAAACTGACTCAGACACGCCAAGACTGATTCTTTCGACACTGTGCCAGGTTATATGGTGCCATGCTCAAAATAGCTCATGTGAGATATACAGCAGGCACTCTTGTTTAGTTGCACATTCTGTGATTCTCCCAAAAAGTGAACCCCCTGTCATGTGCATTCACATAATCAGCCTCCTTTATTTTTTATATAGCGCCTTCAGAAATGGTGACACTGTTTCCATTGGCACAATGCCAGTTTATGTAGCGCCTTGCTCAAATGCCTTACACTCTTACGTATAGCAGACAGTCATTATGGACATTTTCCCCTTAAGGTGCCGTTAGTGAACCTCCATTTACGTACTTCAGCCAGCCAGCCAGTCACCTTCACTTTATATAGCGCCTTTTTCTTAGCGGACAAAAATAGCAGAACGCTCTCTTGTTTACATAAATAGAAAGTTCAGATCTCACCAATGAGTCACCTGTCAGCATTTACACGTAGACATTACTATACACGTAAGGCACTTTGCTGGACTATGAAAGGCGCTATATAAAGTCAGAAGGGTGACAGGTTTAGTCCTCGCTGTTGAGTCACTGCTTGATCATGAGTGTGTCACATTATCTGAGAGAGCTTGCTCTGTACAAACATGCATGGCACATACAGAGTACCTCGGGCTGCCATTCACTATGAAAGGCGCTATATAAAGTCACAAAAAATCCCAGGGTATAAATTCAAACCTCACTACTGAGTCACTGCATGATGGCAAGGGTGCCATGCTACCAGTCAGGGCTCACAGTGTAGAAATACGAGCAAAACTGCCACCTGCCTGAGAGGCACCTGGAGCTACTGTGCACCACCACAGGCACAATGCCAGACTAACAAGGTCACATGTCACCACAGTGTCACCTGCCAGTGCTCACAATTTAGACACGTGAAGGAATTTGTACTGCACATCGGTGCCACCTGGGGCTGTAGTTCACCCCAAAAGGACACCTCACCACTGTGTCACCTGCCAGTGCTTGCAAATAGAAATATGAAAGGCGCTATATAAATCCAGAAGTTCAGAACTCACTTCCGAGTCACAGTATGAATGTGACAGCTGCCGGTGTTTATCATGTACAGAACTACAAATATGAACACAATTGTGCCAGCTCTTTAAAGTACATTGGGTTACTGTCCACTATGAAAGGCGCTATATAAAGCCACAAAGTTTACAAGTTCTGTCCGCACTCTATGAATAGGAGTATCTGTAATGTTCCCAGGGTTTGTTATTATTCATTGTGTAAGGTCACATAGTCAATCCCGCCAATCCCACCAGGTCACAAGGCTCACACTGTTCAAATATGAATAAATTGGGTTGTTGGTGTGAAGCATTCTGGGCTTCCATTTACAGCTCAAGGCGCTATATAAAACCATAAAGGTTGCAGGCTCAGAGCCCCCCACTGATCAGCCACTTGCTTTGCCAGAGTTAAGTTATACAAATCCAGGGGAAGCTGTAGGCCACCTGTGAAGCACCTTGGACTACTGTTCAAACTGAAAGGCACTATATAATATTTCACTTGGACCATGAGGAGAGTCTTCACTCATCTAATGATGAACATACTGAGCCGGGTGCCATCTTGATTTTCTGTTTACTTGGAAAAGTGCTGTATGAAGTCACAAAGGCTTAGGCTCAGTCCCCAGCACTGACGCTTTATGAAATGTGGAGTGAGCCTCTTCATCATCATCCTCATCATCCTCCAAGCCACCAAGTTGCAGTTCACAGAGGAAGGCGCTATATACAGTGCAGTCACAATCCACCACCCTCTTACAAACGTCACTCAGGTTGCCTCAGTTTTGTGTTTCTTGTGTGCTTTGTGAATGGCGCCCCCTTCAGGCAGTCTCTTGGCCTGCATCCATTGCTTCCTGGGTGGGCTCCAACTCCCCCACCTTAAGGGAGACCCAGAACGGCAGCCCTGGTACTTCAATCAACATTTATTTATATAGCACATATTCATACAAAAAAATGTAGCTCAAAGTGCTTTACAAAATGAATAGAAAAATAGAAGACACAATAAAAAATAAACATAAAGTGAAGTGAAAGGCACTATATTGAATTAAAAGAGTTTGTCTTATTAATTGCTTTGTCTAGCACAACACCCAACACTGACGTTAGAGACGCCGTACACTGTGCTGCGAAGAAGTATTTGCCCCCCTTGTAATCTGCTCCATCTCTGTTTTACACAGTGAATCGCTTCAGGCTCTCAGATAAAAGAAAAAGCAGGCCAAGGTCAAAGATTTGGGGCACCTTGCGGCCAAAGCCAAATAATTATAATTGAAGACTTTAAAAAAGATAATGTTTAAAATGCAAAGAAATGAGTCGTCCAGACCGTTATCTCAGGGCAGACTGATTGAGACGGCAAGGAATTCTGGGAGGAAGAGGCGGGTCCAGGTGGACGTGATGTCAGAATTGAGAAGTGTCAATCAGTCTTTCCGCAGAAGGGGATAGAAGAGCGAAGTTGTCAGTGCACAGCGCCACCTCCTGTCTCGGTGGAGAATTACCGCATTACACATACAAGAGAAAAGGGAACCCGAGTGAACACAGCATAGCTACAAATCAAGACTTTCTCTACTCGCAGAGCTAAGTTCTTTAACACCTCAGCCCCCGTGTGAAAAAGTAATTGCCCCCACAGTCCCCATTGTTGGTTGCAGCACCTTTACCAGCAATAATCCCATTCTAAACGCGTTCTGAGGGGGGATTTTGAGCCCGCTCTTCTTTACAGAACTGCTTTAATTCAGACATATTGGCTTCAGCTCACCCTGCTCAGGATGGAGTGGGTTAAAAAATGGATGGTAGGCCGATTTATGAGCATCTCTGAGGGGCCATTCAGTTGTAGACTTGGCTCTTGAGTTTTGGCTCCTTGTCCTGCTGCATAACCCACTGCTGCTTCAGCTTCAGGAACACAGACAGGCGACTGGACGGGTAAAGTCGGGAATTCCAGGTTCCTTCGGTAATGGCACTGTGACTGTCACCCCCCCGTTTGATTGAAATTCTTACTGTGTAGCATCAGAAGTTGTTGGCCCTGCACGGTCCACAGAGTTCTACTTCGCACTCATATGTCTTGGGGATCATCGCGGGGACTGAGGTTCCTCTTGGCTACCAAAGGTCTCCTCCTGGCTGTTGTCCCCATTTTTTGCCTTACTTGTCATGGAGTCCTCAGAGACCTGCAGCTCTCCGGATCTTCTTCTGGGATCATCTTGGCCCACTGGACCATTATGGCAGGCCAGCCAGTCGCAGATGCTCTCCATTTGAGATGACGGCTCTCCCTGAGGTGCCTTAGAAATCTCTATATAACCTTTGAACTGGTCGGCGTGTCCTCCACACCTCTTTGCTGATCTCTTTTGGAATGTCCTTGGTGTTCTTGCAGTGGCCACTTCACTCTCATTTGTGAGGGTCAGCAGAGATTAACAGGATCAGTGAACTTTGGTCAGCTGTTTGAGTGAAGAACTAGGGGGGGGGCGATTACTTTTTCACACAGGCAATACAGGCGTTGGACATCTTTACTACTCAATTCTACTATGTTTAGTGGTTCCATTTATCTGATTTAACATTTTGTGTAAAGATCTGAAGCCGTTCATTGAGTCAGAAGTTAAGGGGGATATCAAGAAGGGGCAAATACTTTTTCACAGCATTGTAAACTCTGACCCCCCACGTTTCAGTGAATGGAAATGTTGTGCCACCAAATGCCCGTCCGCCAACCAGGTCCTCCGATAAAGCGTCTCCCACCCTGCTCTTTCTTTTCCAGCTTGGACAATGGAAGCATGGCCCTCATCGCGGTGCGCGACACCTCCAGAGCCAACTTAATTAAACACCTGAAGGGGTACGGGGGCTTCAAGAACCAGGTAAGAGATCATGGAGAGGCGAGCATCAAGCAGAGTCAACCTCCTGTCCGGGCAAATTAGCCGCACCGTGTCCGGGTGTTTGTAGGCTGATGCCCATTAAGCCGCCTGGCATTGACTTGGGCACCTCTTGTGGCCTCCACAATTCACTTCTTTATTGTTCTTTACTTTATGGAGGGGCTTTCTGTCCCTTACTGTTAGCCATCACTTAACTCAGTTTGGCCTTGAGAGGGGCTTTGAGCCCAATTAGTACCCCTTAAAACCTTCGATCTGGACCCCACCCCCATGATACAACACCTTCAGACCCCCTGGTCATTTGCTCCACATTTGGCTACTTTGCAGGCCTTGTGCTAAAATCATTTCAACCCTTCATGAAGCTTGGAGTTTAGAATAATAAAAAACTGAAACGTCCCACCTTCACAAGGGGCTGAGACGTTTGAAGTTTGGCTCAGGTCCGTCCTCTTCTACTGACTATTGCTGAGACATTTCTACACTTTGTTTGGAATCTTCCTGTGGTCGAGACCCTGTTGGCACACGCCTGGCAACAGAAGGTCCCAAACCACGGGGCCTGCAGAGCTCGGTGACCAGAGTTGTGCCGAGACAAACATCTGGGGAGGGCCCCAGCACTGGAGGTTCCCAAGGGTAAGGTGGTCTCCATAATTCTTAAATAGAATGAGTTGGGGACAATCACAACTCTACTAAGAGGTGGTCTGTTCAGGGTAGGAAGACTTGGATAGGAGATACGAAGAATATCCTGATGATCACTCTGGCTGAGCTCTGGAGAGCCTGTGTGGAGAAGGAGGAAAGTTCTAGAAGGACATCCAGTACTGGGAGAAAAGTTCCAGAATAAGGACATCCACTATATTTGAGGAAAGTTCCAGAAGGACATTCACTATTGGGAGGAAGGTTCCAGAAGGACGTCCACTATTGGAAGGAACGTTCCAGAAGAAGGACATCCACTACTGGGAGGAAAGTTCCAGAAGGAGATCAACTATTTTGAGGAACATTCTAGAAGAAGAACATCCAACTCTAGGAGTAAACTTCCAGAAGAAAGACATCCACTACATATGAGGAAAATTCCAGAAGAAGGACATCCATCACTAGGAGGAAAGTTCTAGAAGGACATCCACCACTGCAATACTCCATCCATTTGGTCTTTGTGGCAGAGAGACAACACATGGAAGCCCATCTGGACTTTGCACAAAGACACCCTAAAGGACTCCAAGACTATGAGAATGAAGGTTCTCTGGCCTATCAATCCTAAGGGTCACGTCAGGAGGAAAGTAGCCACCACTTGCCACCTGAGCAATGCCACTCCTACGGTGACACATGACAGTGGCAGCTTCAGGGATAGGGGGACTCGTCATGGTTGAGGCAAAGTTGAATGTGACATTGGTAAATCAAATATCATTTGAGGGATGGGGGGTCCGGTCCACCTGGTAAAATCACAACCCTTTCTTAGTCTGGACCTTTGATTGTCAAAGCCAAAGGGACACAAAGCAAAGATGTCACCAGAATAGAATAGGGTCAACCCTGGGAATGTTCTTGAGTGGTCCGGCCAGAACCCGGATATGAACCCAATTGAACATCTTCAGAGTGACCTGAAAAGAGCTGCCCACCGGTGGTCTCCACCCCACCTGACAGAGCCTGAGACGATCAGCAGAGAAGGAAGGTAGAAGAAAAAAACCCAAACCCAGGTGAGCCGAGCCAAGAAGACCACCGGGCTAGCGCGTCTTCAGAAGGGGCTTCAAGGACATTCTGAGTAAAGAGTCTGTCTGCAGCCAAGTGACATTTCATTTTCTGTCTTTATTTCTAATAATTTTACCAAACAAATATAAAAATGTCCAGCCTTGTTTTCATTTTGTTCTTCATGTGTACTGAATGTCACTTCATGTGGAGGAAAAATGAATTTCAATGATTTTCACAAAAGCCTGCAGCATCAGAAAATGTTAAGAAAGTGCAGGGGTCTGAAAGAGTTTGTGAAGGCGCTATATATGCATCCGTCCGTCCATCTGTCCACCGGTCCATGTTTGTCCAGTATGGAATTGTAGGGAACCAATCCTGGCTGGGATGCCCCTGTGCCGCCCGTGACATTCTTTGGGAGGCACCAGAAAATCTGCAGGGAGCCTCCGTGGTGCCAACTTCACATAGTTGGCTTGGTGGGCACAATTGAACCCATGTCCCTGAAACTGAGTGCCACCCTCTGTAATGCCTGTGCTGCTCCCCACTATACAGTGTGTCTGAAGAGCGAGTGAGGGGGTCCTCGTATTGCTCCTCTCATTTCAGAGAGATAACGGAAATGCAAGGCGCTTTATTCTCCACCCAAAACCAGAACACGACCCCCCTGGGCCAGTTCTACTATTTTGGCCCCCTTATACCAGGAAACGTCAGTCAGTCAGTCAGTTAGGGTCCCTAAACAATTGACCTATATTGGCGCTCCAGTCCCTCTTGTGCATTGAGCCCCCCTAACTGGCCCCTGGGCTTCTAGAAGTCATGTACGCCAAAAAACAGCCGTGATACTGTCATGAACTTGGGAGCTGGAAATGCCCAAGAGGGGGAAATCACCATCAAACCCTGGCAAGACAGAAGGGCAAACTCAGGAATTCAATGAAATAAAAGATTTACTTCACGCAAAGGCTCTGTGAAGCTCAAAACGGCACAAAAAGCATGCAACGTCAGCAGATGGCAACTGCAACAGCAACCAAATCCCAGTGTAGAAATCAAAAAATCAGAGCAGAGATATGTGACTCGAGTATTGACAGCTATGGAGTACACCAAGTCACCTAAACGTGCAGTCTTCACCTTCTGCATGCAGGCCACGTCTTTCTTGTGTATTGTGGAGCTCATCAGGACCCAAATTTGTGATGTCTTTGAATTACAAGGTGGTGTTAAACGTTTACCTCCGCCCAGACTTTGGCATGTCAAATTCCACGTGCTGCAGTGAGGACCTTCTCGTCATTTCTGGGTTACTGCACACTTACCCAAGTCTTATCTTCTTCTTTTGTCGTTTCTGGGTGCAACCAGTTCAGATTTCCATTTGTGGAGACTTTCACCGTGCAGGAGGTGAAGCTGAGACCGCGACCAAGAAGAGATGGTGCAGATGAGCCTAAGCCACCCCCATTGGTGTCTGCAGTATCTCCTGGTACAGGTGGCCTTCCATGGAACATCGACGGGGACCTCGTGGAGATGTCATCTGAAATTCATATAAGGTAAAGATCTGCTTAGTGGGGAAAGTACATACGCCGTAGACGGACTGATACGTGGACCACTCAGGGAAACAAACGCTCTGTGCTTCTGTTTGAGGTGACTACTCATGTAATCAGAAAAAAGCCCACCAGGGTGACATGCATTCATGCAGGGACCACCATGAGACACAGAGGAGAGACTCCTGTCAAACTCCAGTGTGGTCACATCTGAGGATGCCTCAACACACACAGTATAGCGCCTTTCAGATGTGCCTGTCCAGGCAGGCCTACTCGAGGTGATGAGCCTCTTAAGCATGCATATTATATAGTGCCTTTCAAAAGTATTCAGCAATTAGAGATACAACTATGAAGAAAACACACACGGAGGGCACAGAGAAAACATGCAAATGGGTTAAAGCAGGATGTGAGTGCTGTGTGGCCGAAGACGAGGACGTGACAGCACACGCGGTATATAGCGCCTTTCACAAGTGCACCACACACTTTATTTAGAATCCCCTAAACATGCGTATCACACAGCGCCTTTCAAAAGCTGTCACCATATGGCCTGTGACGTGCGGCCGAACTAAACTGCATGGAGAAAACTCACCAGAGCCCAGGGAGAACATGCAGACCCCACATGGAATCGAAGCCGGATCCGAGCGCTGCATCGAAAAACACACAGTATATAGCACCTTTCGGTTGTGCCAACTGACATACACTAACTCAAGGTATCCAACCCCATAAACATATATATTTTATATAGCATCTTTCAGGTGTGCCATTACCCCCCACACACCTACTTAAGGTATCCAACCCCACAAACATGTACATTTTATATAGCGCCTTTCAGGTGTGCCAACTGACATACACTAACTCAAGGTATCCAACGCCACAAACATGTACATTTTATATAGCGCCTTTCCGGTGTGCCAACTGACATACACTAACTCAAGGTATCCAACCCCACAAACATGTACATTTTATATAACGTCTTTCAGGTGTGCCATTACCCCCCACACACACCTACTTAAGGTATCCAACCCTACAAACATGTACATTTTATATAGCGCCTTTCACAAGTGTTCAGCACCTCTCCACGTATAAACACGGTGTGAAAAGACCTACAGCCGAGACGTTTAGAGAAAACCCAAAGCACACAAGGAGAGCATGCAGACTCCACACAGAGTTAAACTGGGACTGGAGTGTCGTGTCATCAAACAAATGGATGTCATAACACACAGAGTGTAACACCTTGAGCGTGAGAAAGGCACTATATAAATAACTATAATTATTTTGCACACCTAGTCGAGTTGTTCAATCCCCTAAACATACTTACTACAGAGCACCTTCAGTGCAATCCGTGATGTGGAGATCTGAATGATATGAGCAAAGCACACAGGAGCACAGGGAGAACATCAGTAATCCGACCAGCAGTGGGTGGGAGACCAGGGTGTCCTGCCGGCACCACATTTAAATGTCTGCCAGTGTGTGGGGTGACAATAGCAGTAAGCAGGGGCGGAGTGGTGGCTCTGAGGCTAAGGATCTGCGCTGGTATCCTGAAGGTTGCCAGTTCGAATCGCCGTCACTGCCAAAAGAGATCCTACTCTGCTGGGCTCTTGAGCAAGACCCTTAACCTGCAATTGCTCCAGGGGCGCTCGCTGTACAATGGCTGACCCTGCGCTCTCACCCCAAGGGGTATGTGAAAACTAACAAATTCTTAATGCAAGAGATTGTGTAAGGTGAAATAAGGAACAAAAAAAAAGCAGTCCACTGTTTGAAAATGAATGTCCTGCCGACTACACTTTGAAATGTTAGCCAGTCACAGCTGAGTGACTTCCTAATGCCGTCTGCGTTTGGAAATGGAGTCCCGCTGACCACACTACTGTACTTTGAGTCTTAGGCTTGGCGTAAGAGCACAGTGGCAGTCAAAGGACCTTTAAAAGCAGAGTCCTGACAACCACACTGTTTTAACTCTTTTAGGGCAAATTCTTTTTTTCGTTCTTTTTGTTATATTTTTCTAAAAAAACTCACAAAGCAATGGCTTCACACATAAATCAACATAAAATATTTATATATGACAAATGTCACTCGCTTTTATGTTCCAGGAGCCCCTACAGTTGGCATATTCATATACCGTATGCCCTCAGAAAATAGTCTCTAAAATATTATTACCGTATATACTCACTTATGGGCGGCACGGTGGTGCAGTGGGCAGCGCTGCTGCCTCGCAGTTAGGAGACCTGGGTGTTCGTTTCCCGGGTCCTCCCTGCGTGGAGTTTGCATGTTCTGCCCGTGTCGGCGTGGATTTCATCCCACAGTCCAAAGACATGCAGGTCGGGTGCATTGGTGGTCCTAAATTGTCCTTAGCGTGTGGTGGGTGTGTGGGTGTGCCCTGCAGTGGACTGGCGCCCTGCCTGGAGTTTGTTTCCTGCCTTTCGCCCTGTGCTGGCTGGGATTGGCTCCAGCAGACCCCCATGACCCTGTAGTTAAGATATAGTGGGTTGGATTATGGATGGATGGATGGACGGATATACTCACTAATAAGTCGGGTCTTGAAACCCGATCACAAAATCAGACCCCAACGTATACACCCGTTCAAAAACATGACACATTTTTTCAGTGCCGGCCATGAGGCAATGCCAGTTCGCAGAGCCATTTTTGGTTTTTACATTTACTTGCCTCCTCCAACCTCACATCAGTTTCTCAGACGCATTGAACTTTTTAATTTAAACGACTTTTCATTTTTAAACCAGCTTCATATTTTCGTCTGATCGAGCGCTCCATCGTAGATAAGGGATGTTCTTACGATAAAGGTGTATGAGGCGGTGAGGTATAAAAAACAGTGCAAACGTCGATGCCGAATTGTTCAGGTATTTCCGTGTGGTCACGTAGGCACAATACATAGAAAACAAAAGGCCGTGTGCTCCATGGTTCCTCTCTCCGGTGGGCGTTAGCATATCGCAATCTCTTGGCCCAATAGCACAAGTTTTTCACATTCGACTTATACGACCAACATTATAAACTGCGGTGAATTAAAGTCCTGACTTATCCGGCGAGTAGATACGGTACTCACTACATACGCGTTTGTCCCATCACTCATAAGACACTTCCTGGTAAAACAACGGCTTGAAGTAGTCGAGTGGCTGCTAATCCGTGGTGTCCAGCAGCAGGTGGCGCCGTTTGGTGAAGTCCAGTTGTCTCGTACAGACCGGGTTTGTGTCCAGCACTACGATCAGCTGATGCAGGCACCCAACTTTCGTCTCCAAATCGGAGTTCGTTAAGTCAGAGTCCGATTCAGCAATGTTACACACAAAAAAAACATAAAGAATAAGCACAGAGTATTTTGCTTTGTGCATTTGCTTCGCTCTCTCGCTCTCTCTCACGCCCGAGGTCGACGCCATTCGAGACGTTGCTTACTCTCCGCTACTCACGCACATGCAGGGCTTCAACGTCAAGTCAACGAGTCTTACCTGTAACGTAACGGTGAGTTTTGTCTACATTTACCCATCCATCCTCAACCCCGCGCGTCGTCAAAAGTCGACATCCGGCCTAAAAGAGTCAAACGTTGGCTAAAGTGTGGCATTTGAATGACGTCTGCTTGGGAACGGAGTTTTATCGACTAGAACGTCTTTGGTGTCCGCTTAGGGTGTAAGATGACAATCCCAGCCACGTGACATTTTAGTGCACTGCGTGGTGATCAGTGGCGTCCTGCCGACTACACTGTTAAATGTTGGCCAGGGTGTAAGACAGCGGCTCCTTAATGCAGTGCATGCTGGGGAGTCCTGCCGACTACACTGTAAATATCTATAGCAAAATGGTGTCATGGAAAATGCAAAGCATTTCTCTCTAGTATAAAAAAAAGAAAATCTTGAGACGAGACTGTTGCCAAGAGATTTTTTCAAGTCCCGCCCTCCTCTCCACCATTTTTTGGCTCACAGCCCACACCCCGCGGTCCTCTCGCCTCTCATTGGTGGGAATGCTTTTGACAGACTTGGTTCCTGCGCGCTCAGCTCTTATACATTTTGACGTTTTCCTCACTTTAAGTTCCTAATAAAAGAAGACGTATCATGTCCAAATCTTACTGAAGACGTTCATCACGAGGGGTTATCAACAGAAGAAATGAGTACACGGGCGATCCCAGCACCGAGAAACGATGGAGTGAAACGAATTAACACGAGAACTGTCGATCGGTGACACGGCAAACTGGTTAAATGCGTATCAAGAGACTCTGCTGAAACAGCTGGTGGTGATGGTGGGGAGATGAAAACATCAACTTACAACAGGGGCTCTCAATCTGTGGGCGGGACCCCCCAGGGGGGCACGAAGTAACAAAAAGGGGGGCGCGAAGACGTGAAAAGAAGAAAACAAGAATCGAAAATATGAAAAATACATCAATTGAAACCAAAACAAATTAACTTAAACGACATTCGGATACTAGAAAAATAAATATAGAGTTAGATCGGGGTGGGCAAAGTCATTCCTGGGGGGCCGCAGTGGCTGCAGGTTTTTGTTCCAACCCAATTGCTTAATAAGAAGCACTTTGTGAATTTCCCCTTGGGATTAATAAAGTATCTATCTATCTATCTATCTATTATATAGTGCCTTTCATATCTATCTATCTATCTATCTATCTATCTATCTATCTATCTATCTATCTATCTATCTATTTATCTGTCTATCTATCTATCTATTATATAGTGCCTTTCACTCACTTTATCTATCTATCTATCTATCTATCTATCTATCTATCTATCTATCTATCTATCTATCTATCTATCTATCTATCTATCTATTATATAGTGCCTTTCATATCTATCTATCTATTTATTTATCTATCTATCTATTATATAGTGCCTTTCATATCTATCTATTTATTTATCTATCTATCTATTATATAGTGCCTTTCATATCTATCAATCTATTATATAGTGCCTTTCATATCTATCTATCTATCTATCTATCTATCTATCTATCTATCTATTATATAGTGCCTTTCATATCTATCTATCTATCTATCTATCTATCTATCTATCTATCTATCTATCTATCTTATTGCTCAAGTAAGACTTCTGCTTCATTTTAGTTGACTCCCTCATTAAGATTTTGAACCCTTATTGCTAATTTAAGTCTTAAACAGCTACATTCTCGGTTTTTAATTGGTCCTTATTAACAATAAGATGCAAATGACAAAAGAAACCAGCAGTTATCCATTTTGCTTCTTACCCTTTACACTTATTTATCGTGCACTATTTGGTTTAATTAAATACTTGGAAGGAAAGAGAAGAGAAAAAAAGTAAAGGATTGAGAATTACTCCTCCGTTTTACACTTCAAAGTATTTGGATGATATCCTTAGAATGGAAAAAAAAATGTAGGATATGAGAATGACTTGACATGGCCGAGTTAAAGCACCAACAAGCCCTGAAATGTAATTATTGGCAAGGACTGTTTTCTAATTAAGCAACGGGGTTGGAACAAAAACCTGCAGCCACTGCGGCCCTCCAGGAATGACTTTGCCCACCCCGAGTTAGATAAATGTCGATAAAAGTTAAGTAGGTATAATAAAATATGCATCTATGATATATCATTGATTAAAAAAGAACAAACTGGTATTAGTGGGCTCCTTTCAAAAAAACGTTAGGGGGGGCGCAATTAAAACTGTTATGAAAACTCGGGTCGCAGATACTTAAAGGTTGAGAAACGCTGACTTACAACATCAACTACAACCGTTAACACCGTCGGGTCTCCCACCGGCCGAATTACTGCTGACAGAAGGACGTGTCGTAAAGTTACTGCATAATTTCTGTACGACTGATGGGCTGTGCGATAGGACAAGATGAGTTGTATTCAAACAATTCTGACATGTCAAATTTGAACAGGTAACAATAAAGGCAATGAAGTCCATCTTAACATGAGACACCAAAGGAGATCTTGAAATGCCATTCACATTAAAACGTTTACAGTTTCCTGTCAGACAATCGACAAATCACAGGGACAGTTCAGTTATTAGAGAGAAAGAAACGAAACTCACAAAACAGAATGGTGTCATGGGGAAATGCAAAGCATTTCATTAAAGAAAATAAACTTTCTTCCAGACTGATGATAATTGTTGTGGACCAGGTGTCCCGAAGCACACAAGTCCCAAAAGCATCTTCAGAAATGCCCACCTTGTCTTCTTCTTCTCCTTCTCCTCCTATTAGGAGTCGTCACAGCTGATCGTCTCCTTCCGTATCTTCCTGTCCTCATCATCTTGTTCTGTCACCCCCATCACCGGCATGTCCTCTCCCACCACATCCATAAACCTGCTCTTAGGCCTTCCTCCTCTCCCCTTAGCTCTGTCCTTAGCACCCTTCTCTCTCTCCTCTGCACATGTCCAAACCAACACCTCTCGCCTCTCTGACTTTTTCTCCCAACTGTCCCACCTGAGCTGACCCTCTAATGTCCTCATTTCTAGTCCTGTCCATCCTCGTCACACCCAATGCCAATCTTAGCTTCTTCTTTTTTTTTTTTTTTTTTTTTAATTTTATTACACTCCATACAAAGCAATCAAGTTTTACAAAAAAAAATAGAGTTAAGAACAGATCGATCCCCACCCTTGAGAGAGAGAGCAAGCCAAACGTGTAAAATTTACAGGCTTTTAAACATACCTAAATTAATTTATTTTAAAATATTACTGATTAGATCCTGCCATGTTTTGAAAAACGTCTGTACGGATCCGCTAACTGAGTATTTGATTTTTTCCAATTTTAAATAATATAACACATCAGTTTCCCACTGACTTAAAAGAGGAGAGTTTGGGTTCTTCCAGTTTATCAGAATAAGTCTGCGTGCCAACAGTGTAGTGAATGCAATCACAATTTGTTTGTCTTTCTCCACTTTAAGCCCTCTGGAAGAACCCCAAACACAGCTGTTAATGGGTTAGGAGGGATTGTGAGTCCAAGACTGTCTGAGAGGTAATTAAAAATTTTTGTCCAGAATAATGTTAATTTGGTGCAGGCCCAGAACATGTGACCCAGTGAGGCTGGGGCTTGGTTGCAACGTTCGCAGGTTGGATCATGCCCTGGAAACATTTTGAGAGTTTTAGTCGAGACAGATGTGCTCGATATATAATTTTGAGTTGTATAATTGTATGCTTTGCATATGGAGCTTGAGTGAATTCTCTGCATTGCTACTTTCCACTCCATTCTGATATATTAATTGAGAGGTCATTTTCCCAGTGTCCTCTTGGATCTTTGAAAGGAAGGGATTGTAAAAGGATTTTATATATTGTAGAGATGGAGTCTAACTCCTTGAAATTGAGCAATATTTTTCCAGCGTGGATGAGGGTGCAAGATGAGGAAAATCTGGAAGGTTCTGTTTAACAAAGTTCCTGATTTGAAGATAGTGAAAGAAATTTGTAGCTGGAATGTTAAATTTGGAATGTAATTGTTCATAGGATGCAAAGACGTTGTCTATAAAAAGATCTCTAAGCAAGTTAATTCCAAATTTTTCCAGATATTAAAACTGCATATGTTTGTGAGGGTTGAAAGAGGTGGTTCTTTGCAGAGGTGCCACAGAAAGAAGCTTCTCCGTCTTAAAATGCTTTCTACATTGGTTCCAGATTCTAAGTGAGTGGAGCACAATTGGGTTATTAGTGTATTGCCGATAACGTGTGTTTATTGGAGCACAGAGCAAGGAATACAAAGAAGTACTGCAGGATTTTACTTCTATTGCGGTCCATGCCTGTGTATGTTCTTCTATTTGTGTCCAGGTTCTTATCGACTGTATATTTGCGCCCAGTAATAAAACTGGAAGTTAGGTAGAGCCATGCCGCCTTCTGCCTTTTGTCTTTGTAGGGTCGCTCTTTTGATGCGTGGATGTTTAGAATTCCAAATAAATGAGGTTATTGTTGAATCTAATTGCTTAAAGAACGATTTATTAATGTATATTGGTATGTTTTGAAATAAAAAGGAGCTTAGGAAGAATATTCATCTTAACAGTGTTAATTCTTCCAGCTAGTGTGAGATGAAGGGTTGACCATCTATGCAAGTCTTGTTTAATTTTTTCCATGCAGACACGAAATTTTGTTGATAAAGAGCTTTATGTTTACTTGTGATGTTTACCCCGAGGTATTTAAACTGTTCTGCAATGATAAAAGGAAGGGTGTCTAATCTAATATTATATGCTTGAGAATTCACCGGAAAGAGTACACTTTTATTCAGATTAATTCTGAGACCAGAGAGCTTTTGAAATTCTGTGAGTGCTGCTAAGACTGCAGGCACAGAATTTTCTGGGTCCATATATACAGTACCATGTCATCTGCATATAATCAGATTTTCTGTTACAGTCCTTCTCTGCTAATCCCCTTTATCTGATCAGTATTTCGACAATGTATTGCCAGTGGTTCAATGGCAATCGCAAACAGCAGTGGTGACAAAGGGCATCCTTGTCTTGTGCCACGCTCTAGTTTAAAGTAGTCTGAGCAAATGTTATTGATGCAAACTGAAGCTTCTGGGTTAGTATACAGTAATTTAATCCATGCACAAATGTTCGGGCCAAACCCAAACTTCTCCAAAATAGTAAAAAGGTATTTCCATTCAATCATGTCGAATGCTTTTTCTGCATCCAATGATAATAATATTTCTGGGGTGTTTGATTTAGTTGGTGAGTATATTACATTAAACAGGCGTCGAAGATTTGAAGATAAGTGTCGGCCCCTAATAAATCCAGTTTGGTCTTGTGATATTACTGAGGGGAGCACTTTCTCCATCCTTCTAGCTATGATTTTAGAGAGTATTTTAACGTCGTTATTCAGAAGTGAAATTGGTCTGTATGATGCACATTGTAATAAGTCCTTATTTTGTTTTGGAAAGACAGTGATTAGTGCTTGGCGAAAGGTTTGTGGAAGAGATTGGTTATCTCTGGCTTCTGTAAATGTTGCTAATAGGAGGGAGCTAGCTGAGCGGAGAATTTCTTGTAAAACTCTGCAGGGTAGCCATCAGGGCCTGCTGCTTTTCCACCTTGGAGTGACTTTATAGCATCCAGTAATTCTGATAATGACAGAGGTTTATCGAGCTCCTCCACACTAATAAGCGTCAATTTGTGGTATCTGTAATTTATCCAGAAATGCATTAGATTGTATATTGTCTTCTTTAAACTCAGTAGTATATAGGGATTTATAGTAGTCTCTAAAAGTGTACATTATATTTTTGTGTTCGATGATTTTATCTCCGTTCGTGTTAGTGATTACCGAGATTGCGTTGCGACTTCTTGCTTGTGAATTTGTTGAGCTAAAAGCTTATTAGCCTTCTCCATGTTCATAATAATGATGTCTGGATTTGTAAATTAGTTGTTCGGTTTCTTTAGTTGTCAAGAGGTTTAATTCTGAATGTAGAGCCTGCCTCCTCTTATGTAGAGTCTCGCTTGGTAGTCTGGCATGTTCTTCATCTATTTTAGTAATTTCGCCTTTTATCTCTGCTACTTTCTTGGCTTCGGATTTATTTCTGTGGGAAAGATATGAGATAATCTGTCCTCTTAAGAAGGCCTTAAGAGTTTCCCAGAGTATTCCTGCAGAGATCTCAGGGATGTATTTGTCTCTAGAAAGAATTTGATTTGTTTGGATATAAATTCAGTACAATTCTCGCCAGCTAATAGAAGCGGTTGAGCGCCATCTGCGGGTGAGTGTATGGGGCTTAGTAATTTCAGCTCCAAGATCATCGGAGCATGGTCTGAAATAACAATAGCATCGTATTTACAAGATTTAATCTTAGGCAAGAAGTTATTATCTATAAAGAAGTAATCAATCCTTGAGTAGCAATGATGTACTGGTGAGTAGAAAGAATATGTTCTTGAATTTGGGTTTAAAAACCTCCAGGGATCTGATAAGTTGTGATCAGTTATAAACTTTGTAATTATCTTTGCGGTGTTAGTTGCCGTTCCCCCTGTGGAGGAAGTCTTATCTAAAAGTGGATTTAGAACACAATTAAAGTCCCCAGCCATTATAAGTTTATGAGTGTTCAGATTGGGAATGGATGCAAATAAATTTTGTATAAATTCCTTATCATCAACATTAGGTGCATAAACATTTATCAAAATCATTTTACAGTTAGATAAGTCTCCCATGACCATCACATATCTCCCTTCAGGATCCAATACTACATCTGATGCTACAAATGGTACTGTTCTATGTATGAGAATTCCCACCCTCTAGTTTTCTTTGTAAAACTAGAATGGAACATTTGGCCAGTCCAGTCTTTTTGCAGCCGGAACTGATCCTTACTTAGTAAGTGGGTTTCCTGTAAAAATACTATTTTAGCATTTAGACCTGTTAGGTGAGAAAGTACTTTCTTTCTCTTTAATTCGTGATTCAGGCCTTTAACATTCCAACTTACGAAGTTAACTGTCCCATCATGGAGACACCGATTCTGAGTTTTTGATGTCATTTATAGTCTTAACTGGAAGTGAAATAGTTTAGGTCTTAATTTCCTATTCCCCAAGAGTTGTTGCCATGCAGCTTATTATTACGTTGATAGTTATAATTATAAAGATTGAGATGATAGATTAGATATAGATCAAGCCTGCTCTCTTTCTCTTCCCCTTAACCCCCACCCTCCCTTTTGCCTCCCCAGGTGAGGCTAAAACCCACTTCACACAGTCCCAGTCCTCTGACATACCCAGAGACAGAGCACGTCCAAAGCAAAACAAGCCCCAATGCAGCGGCGCTTTAGGGTTAAAAGATAGAGATAGAGAATCTTAGCTTCTTTAACTCTGCCACCTCCAGCTCCGTCTCCTGCTTTCTGGTCAGTGCCACCGTCTCCAACCCATATAACATAGCTGGTCTCACTACCGTCCCACCTGAGCGGCCCCTCTAATGCCCTCGTTCCTAATCCTGTCCATCCTCGTCATGCCCAATGCCAATCTTAGCTTCTTTAACTCTGCCACCTCCAGCTCTGCAGACATCAACACCAATTTCCATACAGGACACGCCGTCAAACACCCTGGATAGACAAAAGGACCTTGAAGATAAAATAAAACAGATTTACTGTTACTTAATGAATCTGATAATGGATGGATGGATGAATCTGCTGAAACATCACACGAGGTTCTGTTGAGCACAAAAGCATAAAGGACTTGCTTGAAACTCTAAGACAATTTAATGTAAAGAAAGTTCCAAGACAAGAATCCAAAGAGCGGTCAAAAGGTTTTAGCAGACGGGACCAAAATCCAATAATTCACAAAAAGCACAAGAGAATCTCAAAAGCTCACCAAAAGCCCCAAGCGTGTTCAAAGTGAACCACCAGGCACTGTGGGAGACCCTCCAGATTTATAAGTCGGAGGAGTTTTTCCAATAAGATTCAGACTGCGGACCCCCACTCCAGTGAAGGAGATTTACGTGAAGACCCCCTGGTTACAGTCTGATTAAGATTAGGGTTGGTGGGGAGGAGTAGTCTGACTCGAGTCAAGTAAATCAGGTGACAAAAAAACCTGCAATCCAATTGGCTGTCCAGCGGAGCTCGTGAATGGCGGAGCTTCGGAGGTCTGCAGCCGGACCCCTCTCGGATTTTCTAGCAGTGATTGGCAGGTGGACCACCCACAAAACACATGGAACATCATGACAATGAAAAACACAAAGCGCATAACTAAAGGAGTGCAATGATGGCAGCTCCACGAACGGGAAGAATCTGGGATGCCAACCGGATCGGCACCATTTACTGTCCAACACAAGTGAACGCTCATTGGCCTGCGTGTCCCGGAAAAGAAGGAATTGAACTCCCAAGCCAAAAAAAAAAAGAAAAGTATGGCGGGTTAGGCAGTAGAACGGTCACTTCGATAGCAGGAGCTCCGTCCAGCGCGTCACTCCGTCCAGAAATGACATCTCCTTTTCAGGAAGTTCAAGCTTTTATGGATACTGAACCAGGGGTGGAGTCGGTCACCCTGTGGCAGCACACCACGGTTATAGCGATGTGTTAATTCCGGATTGCCCATCAACCCCCAAACTGCCTTTGGACCCCTTCCTGCGGCACCGAAAGATTACATCAACAAATAAAACTGATTTATACGAAAATAACCGAGAGAGACGGTGCGGAGAATCAAAACGTAATTCACAACCAATACACAAATCACACAAATTCCCCAGACATGTGCCAGTTACGAAATCGCCCGACACATCCAGTTATATAAATAACATAAAAATCAGGGACCCAAAATATCCCACAATGGTTCCCATTTTTCAGACGTGCAATCCCAGAATAAACGATTGTTATTACAGGAAAACCTTGGATTGCGAATGTTTGGCAAAAATTTCTTAATAGATTTTAACTTGACAAACAAGTGAGGCCTTGTAATACGAGTGGTACGTCTACGCTTTGTCTGCCAAGCGTCACGTGATTCTCTCTCTTTCTCTCTCGCTGCGGGATTGTGGGTAATCGTCTCCCACGCTCGATCTCAGGCGGCGTGCCTCACTCATGTCGCCAACATCCGTACGAGTGGGTACTCTTAATACAGCATTGTGACTAGTGATGGGTCATTCTTGAATGATTCGTTCATTTTGAACGAATCTTTAATGTGACTCGGGAGGAACGAGTCGTCTCGTGGGAGTGATTCGTTCAGTCGCGCATGCGCATTTGCGCAACTTCCTATAGTTTCTGTATTGGAATTGATTCACCTGTTTCGAATCTTCGGGTTTTTCGAGTCGTTCGTTCATCACGTGACAGCCCCATAAACTTAACCAACTCAGTCTGAGCCGGAAAGAGAATTGAACGAAATGACTCGAAAAATGATTCGTTCATTTTGCTGAACGAGACTCAAAGATCCAAGTCAGTAAAATGATCCGAACTTCCCATCACTAATTGTGACCACGTGTGGGTGTGCGTTAAGCATTTTTTTAAATTTCCTGTCCGATAAGGATGGAGCAGTGCGAGCGATGACCCTGTTGAACGACAATGCAATGTCACATTTCTGTGAAATCCTCAAAAGGACGCAAAAGTGACTGTCATTGGATAGTTTCTTTGTTAAAGTCGCAAAAAAAGTGTGACAGTAGATGGCGCTATACCATCACAAACCCTTTAGGACTTTTAATAAATGTCTACATTCTGACAGATCACATACCAGTCAGACAGACGCGCAGCATGGGTGTCAAACTCCAGTCCTGGTGGGCCGCAGTGGCTGCAGGTCTTCATTCTAACCATCTTCTTCATTAGTGACCCGTTTTAGCTGCTAATGAACTTCTTTTTGCCTTAATTTGAATTAACTTGACTCAGGCCTCTTAGTTTTTTTTTTTCTTCTTAATTAGCAGCCAAATAAAAATGAGACCCAAAACGAGCCGCCGTGTGACCAGCTCACAATATCTGAAAATAAAGAAAGGTGACGGTCTCTCATTAAGGTTGATCTCTCAGGTCACCAGAACTTCTACAGTTTTGGAAATGACTGCTGTGGCAGAACGAGAGCCGCTACAAGCTGTGGAATTAAATAACGAGTTCAATTAACACCGAGAATTGGCTTCTCATTAACAGACTGGTTGGAGTTTGAAATCCCAGTTTAGCTGCTCAACTGTTGGCTCGTTTCACGTCTCATTTCTGTTTGGCTGCCATTTAATGAAGAAAAGAATCAATTCAGAGGACGTAATCCTTAAAAACAGGGCTCTTAAAATGAAGGGAAAAGAATTTAATTAGCAGTGAAAATGGGTCACTGATTAGGAAAAGAGTGAGAATGAAAACCAGCAGCCACTGCGGCCCACCAGGCCTGGAGTTCGACGCCCCTGTGCTGGAGGCGCACTGAGAAAACACAAATGGTTCATCTTCTTCACCTCGTGGGAAGCGCCTTCCCCGTTTCCCACAGGCACAACACGGTCCATCCATCCATTATCCAACTCGCTACATCCCAAACACAGGGTCACGGGGGTCCACTCGAGCCAATCCCAGCCAACACAGGGCGCAAGGCAGGAAACAAGCCCCGGGCAGGGCGCCAGCCCACTACAGACGGTCCAAAAGCACAAACCCAATATTTTCCTTCTCTACTCTCTTTTGTCTTTCTCTTCCTCTTCCACTCCTCCTCCTCCTCCCCGAGTGCTCCAGGTGCTCGTTCACCTAATTCCGGAAGCATTTCCAGGTGTGGAGGACCAGCTGCTCTCCAAGTTTCAGCAGCAGCTGCAGCACCCCCTGGTGGTACCCCTGGACCCCAATAGGGCTGTATTCAACTCCATCACCCATGAAGCCCTGTGGGAGTCCAAGGCACCACTACAACCTTTGAGGGGCTGCCATCTAACGTCCCCCGGTCACGCTTGCTCCCCCAGTCCTCTCAATAAAGAGTCCTGGCTGGACATGGGACCCTGGCTGTCCGTGACAAAAGAAAAAGATTCCAGTGAGCCAACAGACAGCAGATTCCGTTAGTTAGGGTGAAAGTCGCCCTACACAATAACCCTCCTCCTCCTCCTCCTCCTCTTCCTCCTCCTCTCTCTCGTCTCCCTCACTCCAACCACGATTCTTTTCAAAGGTAAGGCGCAGTTCATTTGTTTTATGTATTTTTCCTTTATAGTTTGTACTAGCAAAATACCCGCGCTTCGCAGCAGAGAAGTAGTGTGTTAAAGAAGCAATGAAAAGAAAAGGAAACATTTTGAAAATAACGTAACATGATTGTCAATGTAATTGTTTTGTCACTGTTGTGAGTGATGAGTGTTGTTGTCATATATATATATATATTTACACACACACACATAAACATATATATATATATACATATCTATACATATACACACATATACATACATACACACACATATATACACACAAATACATATATATATATACATATATACACACACACATATATAAACATATATATACATATACATACATATCTACATATATACACACACAGCTATTTCAGTATCAGTGCAATACGCTGTTTGTTAAACAGTTGACTCCGCTCTTACGTGCAATAACAAATCAAATCATTCAGTTGTCTTTGCTCAGATGTCATTTTAGAGCTGGACGCCTGGCATCTTTTTTTGGCCACAGGTTCGTTTCTGTTTGCTGTAAGGTTCTGTGTTGTGGAGATTCTCAGGATGGATTGCAGGTGCTCATCAGTGAGGCGACTCCTGTGTGCTGTTTTGTTAGTCTTCATGACTGAGAAGAGCTTCTCACACAGATATGTGCTACCAAACATGCACAAGGTTCGAGCCGCATGTAGACGGACTTTTTTTGTTCTTCAAAGTCACCAAAGCGCCGTGCAAACTCAGTGCGCAGTGCGCTCAGTTTATCAGCAAAGTGCGTATTTGGGAACACCGTAGTGACGACTTGGTTTAACAGTACTTGGCAACAGGGAAAGTGGGGCAAGGTGAACTGGTGCATTTGTGTCTCCCATAAAAGCAGCTTCACTTGAAATCACTTTGTGATTGTGCACGGGTTAAAACGTCCGCTGAAGTGTCAGATTCTTATTTAATTCTTCTGCTTTCTGTATCTTCTGCATTGCATTCAGGTCTTTCAGGTTACCCTGATGTTTTGTTTTATAGTGCCGTCTTAGATTAAATTCTGTAATTACAGCCACATTAGCTCCACAAATGAGACACACGGGTTCAGTAAACATATACTCAGCCTCCCATTGGTTTTTAAAGGCTCTATTTTCAGAATCAACTTTTCTCTTCAGCATCGTGTGAGCTAGCTTCGCAATAACTTGCAGCATCATAAGCTAGACTTGATTAACGCGTAAGTGTTCGGCAAGGCAGCTGAAGCGCTGCATTATGGGATCTGTAGTTTATTGTGTTACCAGCGCTTCATATACCCGGGCTTTAATAACAATAATACAGTATATAAAATGATCTCGCGGGCCGGATATAATTACACGCCGGGCCGGATGTGGCCCGTGGCCCTTGAGTTTGACACATATGGACTAAATAGAACTTGAAAAGATATATTTTTTCAAAAGTGATCGCGCAATTCAGATAGAGTTGACGCGCACTACAGCCTGCATGCCTCAATAAGTCATCCTCCCCTCGCTCTTACTTTTTTACCGTTCATCTAATGAATACACTGAGTATGGCTTTACCAACACAATCATTGATGGCGAATAAAGTATCCATTATTCGAGTATGTAGATCGGGTTATATATATATATATATATATATATATATATATATATATATATATATATATATATATATATATACCCCATCGCAGCGAGAAGTAGTGTGTTAAAAAGGTAGAAAAGAAAAGGGAACATTTTAAAAATAACGTAACATGACTGTCAATATACAGTATTTGTTTTGTGAGTGTTACTGAGTGTTGCTGTCATCAAGGATTTGATTCTCATTATTTCTTTCAATCAGGTTCGTATTTGTAGGATGTGTTGTGTTCAAGTTACATTCCGTGTTTGTCAATCGTTGTAAAGATGACAGGTTTCATTCATCGATTCGTTTCTTACTGCATCAATAAACAGCTCGTCTTCTTCTTTATCTGAGACCTGACACACTGCATGCACAGGTTTTTTTTACACTGTCTTCCTTTAGCGGGACATTGACTTTTTCCAACGTGTGCTTTGTTTCCGCAGTAGTTGGATTTATGAATATGCTTATATGTATCAGACGCTTCATATTTTTGCTGCCTTTTCAATTGTGTAATTCGGTTTTGTTCAGCTCTTTGGAACTGTTGCTTTTATCTGTGCACGCGCCAGTTCACGTGAGCAGCTTCGGTGTACATGCATCGAAGGTTCCCAGCTGTGCTGGTGCCATCTCGTGCTATGTCCATGGCTGTATTTAATGTTACCTTAGTCCTGGCACTTAAAACTTTCTCTCGCAGTTTCGCTGAGTTTGTGCCAAACACCACCCTGACCATCTCATCTTCCTCTCCATAAACACCGTCCTTCACCCGTGAATATTTACCCGTGGCAGTTTGCTATTGGATTGCCGCTGATGGACGGCCTTCTATGGGCAGGCACTAAATTACAAACGCCAGCGGCAGCCTGTCTATGAACTTAATTTAAAGTGTAGGTTTACATCGTGCTTTGTTTCCAAAGTAGCAGAACTCATGAATATGGTTGTATATGTCACTCGCTCGCTTCTTATTGTTTCGCTGCCTTCTCAATTATATAATGCATGTTTTCTTAAGCGCTTTTTGGAGCTCTTCCTGGTTTTCTATGTACTGCGTGATTACGTGGGAGGCGTGATGATGTCACACGAAACTCCGCCCCCACGGCGTTGAAGCTCATCTCCGTTACAGTAAATGGAGAAAAACTGCTTCCAGTTATGACCATTACGCGTAGAATTTCGATATAAAACCTGCCCAACTTTTGTAAGGAAGCTGTAAGGAATGAACCTGCCAAATTTCAGCCTTCCACCCACACGGGAAGTTGGAGAATTAGTGATGAGTCAGTGAGTGAGTGAGTGAGTGAGTGAGGGCTTTGCCTTTTATTAGTATAGATTAATACTGCAGTGGGCTGGCGCCCTGCCAGGGGTTTGTTTCCTGCCTTCCGCCCTGTGTAGGCTGGGATTGGCTCCAGCAGACCCCCGTGACCCTGTAGTTAGGGTATAGCAGGTTGGATAATGGATATATTTTTTTATTTTTATATGAAATATTTTTGGGTTGTAGAACGAATCATCTAAGTGTCCATTATTTCTTATGGGGAAATTTGCTTTGATATACGAGGGCTTTGGATTACAAGCAACGAATTCTGCTCGCAAACCAAGACCCCCAGATCTCAATCCTTTCACCTGTCCAGTCCGGTATATCGGGACGTCTTTGATGGGGTCACCATCAAACTGTATAGGACTTCGGTTCTCTGTCCTGGTTTCGGATACCTCACGTCTTGTCCTCGCCACCCTGTTGTTTTCTTCTCCTCTTCCCACCTTTGCACTCTCTTTTTATTTTTAACAGTAAATCCGCATCCGTTTCTATGGCGCCTCCCGGAAATCACGGCAACAAGACACCCTACTTCATGAAGGTCCTCCCTATTGACGTGAATCTGATCCGCCCATCTGTATGTGCCCAGACGGGGACGGGGCTCACATCGATTATAACGTAACAGAGAGACAAACGATAAGACGCAGCAAATCAATTTACAGAGCATCCGGAAAGTATTCACAGCGCATCACTTTTTCCACATTTTGTTCTGTTACAGCCTTATTCCAAAATGGATTAAATTCATTTTTTTCCTCAGAATTCTACACACAACACCCCATAATGACAATGTGAAAAAAGTTTACTTGAGGTTTTTGCAAATTTATTAAAATAGGGGTTCCCAAACTTTTTCATAGGACTGTAACAGGAGCTCATTTCTGGAGAGTCATGGAAGCTCCGCATAGATAGATACAGTGGTGTGAAAAACTATTTGCCCCCTTCCTGATTTCTTATTCTTTTGCATGTTTGTCACACAAAATGTTTCTGATCATCAAACACATGTAACCATTAGTCAAATATAACACAAGTAAACACAAAATGCAGTTTTTAAATGATGGTTTTTATTATTTAGGGAGAAAAAAAAAACCTACATGGCCCTGTGTGAAAAAGTAATTGCCCCCTGAACCTAATAACTGGTTGGGCCACCCTTAGCAGCAATAACTGTAATCAAGCGTTTGCGATAACTTGCAATGAGTCTTTTACTGCGCTCTGGAGGAATTTTGGCCCACTCATCTTTGCAGAATTGTTGTAATTCAGCTTTATTTGAGGGTTTTCTAGCATGAAGCGCCTTTTTAAGGTCATGCCATAGCATCTCATTTGGATTCAGGTCAGGACTTTGACTAGGCCACTCCAAAGTCTTCATTTTGCTTTTCTTCAGCCATTCAGAGGTGGATTTGCTGCTGTGTTTTGGGTCATTGTCCTGTTGCAGCACCCAAGATCGCTTCAGCTTGAGTTGACGAACAGATGGCCGGACATTCTCCTTCAGGATTTTTTGGTAGACAGTAGAATTCATGGTTCCATCTATCACAGCAAGCCTTCCAGGTCCTGAAGCAGCAAAACAACCCCAGACCATCACACTACCACCACCATATTTTACTGTTGGTATGATGTTCTTTTTCTGAAATGCTGTGTTCCTTTTACGCCAGATGTAACGGGACATTTGCCTTCCAAAAGTTCAACTTTTGTCTCATCAGTCCACAAGGTATTTTCCCAAAAGTCTTGGCAATCATTGAGATGTTTCTTAGCACAATTGAGACGAGCCCTAATGTTCTTTTTGCTTAACAGTGGTTTGTGTCTTGGAAATCTGCCATGCAGGCCGTTTCTGCAGGCCAGTCTCTTTCTTATGGTGGAGTCGTGAACACTGACCTTAATTGAGGCAAGTGAGGCCTGCAGTTCTTTAGACGTTGTCCTGGGGTCTTTGTGACCTCTCGGATGAGTCGCCTCTGCGCTCTTGGGGTAATTTTGGTCGGCCGCCACTCCTGGGAAGGTTCACCACTGTTCCATGTTTTTGCCATTTGTGGATAATGGCTCTCACTGTGGTTCGCTGGAGTCCCAAAGCTTTAGAAATGGCTTTATAACCTTTACCAGACTGATAGATCTCAATGACTTCTGTTCTCATTTGTTCCTGAATTTCTTTGGATCTTGGCATGATGTCTAGCTTTTGAGGTGCTTTTGGTCTACTTCTCTGTGTCAGGCAGCTCCTATTTAAGTGATTTCTTGATTGAAACAGGTGTGGCAGTAATCAGGTAATTGAACTCAGGTGTGATACACCACAGGTAGGTGATTTTTTAACAAGGGGGCAATTACTTTTTCACACAGGGCCATGTAGGTTTGGATTTTTTCTCCCTAAATAATAAAAACCATCATTTAAAAACTGCATTTTGTGTTTACTTGTGTTATATTTGACTAATGGTTAAATGTGTTTGATGATCAGAAACATTTTGTGTGACAAACATGCAAAAGAATAAGAAATCAGGAAGGGGGCAAATAGTTTTTCACACCACTGTAGATACTTTATTAATCCCTAAAGGGAAATTCATTCACTTTGTCATCTGAATTCATAACAATGACTTCCTTCCTTCCTGCCTGACCACAGCTGTGGACACCATGACATCTTTCTGCTCGTCATGTTCCATTTTTAGTCACTTCTACTCTTCCGTGTTTTCCATTGTTTGACCATCCAAGCTGAATGTTTGGAGCTGTTGACGTCTCCATGTCTTCTTCTTCTTCATCTTCTTCTCTCTCCCTCTCTGTGTCTCTTCCAGGCTGCACCCACAGCTGATCACTCTGTTTGGAGCCCACGCAGAAGAAACGGAAGACGGGATGTCAAAGTGCAGCTGCCTGTGATGACCCGGAGAACCACAGACCCCCTGAGAGAAGAGGCCATGGAGTGTGTTGGACAGAGTGGGACTTTGTGGGGACTCTGTGAGGTGACCAGGGCTGGCTAACTTTGATGGGATGAGTGGCCTGCTCTTGGCCATGTTAGTCTAATGTTCTAATGCAGGGGTCCTCAATCCCAGTCCTGGAGGGCCGCAGTGGCTGCAGGTTTTTGTTCTAACCCTGTTGCTTAAGTATAAAGCAATTCTTGTCAATAATTTAATTTCATGGCCTGTTGGTGCTTCAACTCTTGCCATGTCAGCTCATTCTCATATCCTAGATTTTCTTCCCCTTTCTAAGGATATCATCCTGATGATTCGAAGGTTAAAATGGAGGAGTAATTCTCAGTCCTTCACTTGGGTATTTAACTAAACCCAATAGTGCACGATAAACACACACAGGGTGTAAATGGAAACAAGCTAAATGGAGAAATGCTGGTCTCTTTTGTCATTTGCATTTACTGCTAATTAGGAGCCATTAAAAACCAAGACTACAGCTGTTTAAGACTGAAATAAGCATTAAGGGTTCAAAATCTTAATGAGCGAGACAACTAAAGTAAAGCAGAAGTGTTACTTGAGCAATAAGGGCTTCTTATTAAGCAACTGGGTTGGAGCAAAAACCTGCAGCCACTGCGGCCCTCCAGGACCGTGATTGAGGACCCCTGGTCTAATGAAATGATCCATTTTTTTGCAAGTAGGTGCAGTAAATGAGGTAGAAGGACTGTGAAGGTATGGGGTGAAATGGACACATAAAAAAATGGGAGGGGAACCGAGTGAAGTCCGTAGGAAGCCTGTGGCTTGAGAGAACATGTGACTTCCTCCAGCAGGACCACAAGGCCACGCATCAAGCCAGAGTTAGACGGCTACAACACAATAATAAAAATGGATCTTTACATTCATATAGCGCTTGACTCATTACTCAAGGAGCTCTGCTTAGACAAAAAGGGGACCACCATCCACCTGGGTGATGCCACGGCAGCCATTTCTGCTCCAGAACGCTCACCACATGTTAGGTGGTGAAGTGGTGAGAGATGGTTAGCCAATTAGAGATATGGGGGGCCGGAGTGACCAGGCCGTGGTGGGCAATGTAGCCTGGACATCGGGACACCCCCTGCTCTTAATGGGCACAGCAAGCTTTTCCTTGTCTTCTTACAGAGTGTCAACATGTGGACGCTTGAGGGCGCTGTTGCCCCATGAAACCGAACAGACAGACGTTCAGGACACACTTGGAAAAGCACTAAGAAGAATTTGAATTTCTTAACTAAAGTGCACAAAAGCACCACACACGCCACAATCCACCAATAACAATAATTCATAATAATACAATAATCAATGCCCTGCGGTGGGCTGGCGCCCTGCCCGGGGTTTGTTTCCTGCCTTGCGCCCTGTGTTGGTGGGGATTGGCTCCAGCAGACCCCCGTGACCCTGTAGTTAGGATGTAGCGGGTTAGATAATGGATGGATGGATAGACAATAATCAATCCTCCTCCTCCTCCTCCTCCTCTCCCAGCAGCTCCGTCACACTCCCTCCCAACTCCGGCTCAGCTTGCTGGGTTTCCCATAGTCCTTTAAATAGTCCTTGACCCGGAAGTGCTCCTGTCCTTCAGTCCACGTGATTCCATAGCACTTCCGGGTCTGATGAAGACTTGTATTTTTTATTTAGCCCGGAAGTACTTCTGTTCTTCCATCCCCGTGACTTGGGAGTACTTCCGAGCTGTAGGGAAAATAAAAATCCCCCCCCGTCTCCCTACAGCGTCACACAGTGGCACCCACGGCACCCAGCAGGGTTGTGAAGCCAAACTCTATCTCCACTGATGCCCTGTGGGAATCCGGGGCACCTCTAAGCTGCAGGGAAGTCTCCATCTAGCGGCCTGGATGAGCTGCCGGCCGTCCATCACAAGAGACAAAGCTGGGGGTCTCTCAAGAGGCAGGGTCTGTTAAAGCCCATTGCGGCCCTCCTTGTGTGATTTTGGGCTACACAAAAATAAATTGCATTGTAGAGTCAGGACTTCGGTTTCACACCTCCTCCACAGGATGGCGCCATTTTTACAGCATCACTGTACTGGAGCATTGGGGTCCTCATAAATACCACAGGTTAAGCACCCCCTGCTGGCCTCACCAGCACCTCTTCCAGCAGTAACCCCGTGCTTTTCCTTGATGGCCTCCCATCCAAGTACTGGCCGGGCCTGAACGTGTTTAGCTGCAGGTGGGTGACCTCATCTGAAGTGCAGGTGCTGAGGCTGCTGGATGAATAACGACGTGAATGTAATGGAGGGGCCGAGTCAGAGAACTGATCTCAGTCCAGTGGGGGGAATTAGTGGCAGGACTTTTGAAAGGCCGTCCACTCACAATCACCACGACAAAACTGGAAGGAACCGGCGGCACGCAGATGTGCACCGCTAACTGGGAGACCAGTCGACACACTCAGATTTCAGGCTGTTGTTTTATCCCAGCAGAGGCTTTTTGGGGGATCCCCTTTCCTATAAACCCCCCGTTCATCAAACGCACGATGAGACCCCACAGCCACTCGCACCGCCTACCTTTAAACTTCCCAGCCTTTGAGAAAGTCCACGTCACAGCCGCAGAATGAAGGTCCGCCACTCGGGGCCGTCTTAACAGCATCATAGACCCCCGGCCAGGCAAAGCAGAAACACACAAAGGCATCGGAAACATTGTGGGCTCCTGTGCCCCCGGCCAGTGCCCATTGTGCCCACACATTTAAGACGGCCCTGCCACAAATTTCAGTGTCGCTTTTCAGTATGTAAAGTCAAAATAAAAAATATGTGAACCCTTTGGAAAGATCTGGTTTACTGCATGAATTGGTCATAAAACGTGATGTGATCTTCATCCGAGTCCGAGGTCCTGATCTGCACAGTGAGCGCAAGCCAATGACACACAAAAAACTCTCCTTCTTCATGTCTTTATTTTACAAACGCATTCAACGTTCACAGTGGCAGTGGAGAAAGTAAGTGAACCTTGGGATTTAAGAACTGGTTGGCCCCCCAATGACAGCAGTGACCTCAACCAGGCGCCTCCTGGAACTGCAGATCAGACCTGCACATCGTGTGGGGGGGGATTTGAGCCCATTTTTCCCTGCAGAGCTGCCCGAACTCTTCCCTGTTCTCTGGTTGTCTTCTGTGGGTGGCTCTCGCTCTTCAAGTCACTCAATAGGTTTGAGGTCTGAGCTCTGACTGGGCCGAGTTTGGTCTTCTGATGCCATCGTGTTGTGCATTTGCTGTGATGTTTGGGCTCGTTGTCCTGTTGCATCACCCAGCCTCTTCTGAGCTGCTTAAGTGGACGGACAGACACCCTCACGTCATCCTGGAGAATTTGTTGATAAACTTGGCAATTCATTTTCCCCTCAATGATGGCAAGCTGTCCAGGCCCTGATGCAGCAAAGCAGGCCCAAATCCTGATGTTCCCTCCACCACCATACACTACTGTAGGGATGATGTTTTGCTGTTGATATGCGGTGCCCTTTTTACGCCAAATGAAGTTCTGCTTGTTCCTCTCAAATAGTTCAATTTTGGTTTCATCAATCCACAAAACATTTTCCCAGTCCCATTGTGGTGTGTCCAAGTGCTCTTTCAGCAATGTTCTTTATTGATAGCAGTGGCTTCCTTCGTGGTGTCCTGCCATGGACTCCTTTCTTGTTCACTGTTTTGCATATTGTTGACTTATATAGTTGACTTAAGAGGCCCAGGACCTTCATGGACCCCGTGATCATCAGAGGAGACTGTGCAGAGGGTGCAGACCTATAAATACCTGGGAGTGCAGCTGGATGATAAACTGGACTGGACTGCCAATACTGATGCTCTGTGTAAGAGAGGACAGAGCCGACTATACTTCATTAGAGGGCTGGCATCCTTCAACATCTGCAATAAGATGCTGCAGATGTTCTATCAGACAGTTATGGCGAGTGCCCTCTTCTATGCGGTGGTGTGCTGGGGAGGCAGCATAAAGAAGAGGGACGCCTCACGCCTGGACAAACTGGTGAGGAAGGCAGGCTCTATTGAAGGCACGGAGCTGGACAGTTTGACATCCATGGCAGAGCGACGGGTGCTGAGCAGACTCCTGTCAATCATGGAGAATCCACTGCATCCACTGGACAGGATCATCTCCAGACAGAGGAGCAGCTTCATCACAGACTGCTGTCACCGTCCTGCTCCACTGACAGACTGAGGAGACCCCACACTATGCGACTCTTCAATTCCACCTGGGGGGGTAAACGTTAACATTATACAAAGTTATAGTCTGTTATACCTGCATTGTTATCACTCTTTAATTTAATATTGTTCTTTATCAGCATGCTACTGCTGGAATATGTGAATTTCCCCTTGGGATTAATAAAGTATCGATTCATTAATTATACAGTGCCTTTCATTTCTATCTATCTATCTATCTATCTATCTATCTATCTATCTATCTACAGTGCATCCTGAAAGTATTCCCAGCGCATCACTTTTCCACATTTTGTTATGTCACAGCCTTATTCCAAAATGGATTAAATTCAGCCACTGCGGCCCACCAGGCCTGGAGTTCGACGCCCCTGTGCTGGAGGCGCACTGAGAAAACACAAATGGTTCATCTTCTTCACCTCGTGGGAAGCGCCTTCCCCGTTTCCCACAGGCACAACACGGTCCATCCATCCATTATCCAACTCGCTACATCCCAACCACAGGGTCACGGGGGTCCACTCGAGCCAATCCAAGCCAACACAGGGCGCAAGGCAGGAAACAAGCCCCGGGCAGGGCGCCAGCCCACTACAGACGGTCCAAAAGCACAAACCCAATATTTTCCTTCTCTACTCTCTTTTGTCTTTCTCTTCCTCTTCCACTCCTCCTCCTCCTCCCCGAGTGCTCCAGGTGCTCGTTCACCTAATTCCGGAAGCATTTCCAGGTGTGGAGGACCAGCTGCTCTCCAAGTTTCAGCAGCAGCTGCAGCACCCCCTGGTGGTACCCCTGGACCCCAATAGGGCTGTATTCAACTCCATCACCCATGAAGCCCTGTGGGAGTCCAAGGCACCACTACAACCTTTGAGGGGCTGCCATCTAACGTCCCCCGGTCACGCTCGCTCCCCCAGTCCTCTCAATAAAGAGTCCTGGCTGGACATGGGACCCTGGCTGTCCGTGACAAAAGAAAAAGATTCCAGTGAGCCAACAGACAGCAGATTCCGTTAGTTAGGGTGAAAGTCGCCCTACACAATAAACCACCTCCTCCTCCTCCTCCTCTTCCTCCTCCTCTCTCTCGTCTCCCTCACTCCAACCACGATTCTTTTCAAAGGTAAGGCGCAGTTCATTTGTTTTATGTATTTTTCCTTTATATTTTGTATTAATACTGCGGTGGGCTGGCGCCCTGCCAGGGGTTTGTTTCCTGCCTTCCGCCCTGTGTAGGCTGGGATTGGCTCCAGCAGACCCCCGTAACCCTGTAGTTAGGGTATAGCAGGTTGGATAATGGATGGATTTTTTCATTTTTATATGAAATATTTTTGGGTTGTAGAACGAATCATCTAAGTGTCCATTATTTCTTATGGGGAAATTTGCTTTGATATACGAGGGCTTTCGATTACAAGCAACAAATTCTGCTCGCAAACCAAGACCCCCAGATCTCGATCCTTTCACCTGTCCAGTCCGGTATATCGGGACGTCTTTGATGGGGTCACCATCAAACTGTATAGGACTTCGGTTCTCTGTCCTGGTTTCGGATACCTCACGTCTTGTCCTCGCCACCCTGTTGTTTTCTTCTCCTCTTCCCACCTTTTCACTCTCTTTTTATTTTGAACAGTAAATCCGCATCCGTTTCTATGGCGCCTCTCGGAAATCACGGCAACAAGACACCCTACTTCACGAAGGTCCTCCCTATTGACGTGAATCTGATCCGCCCATCTGTATGTGCCCAGACGGGGACGGGGCTCACATCGATTATAATGTAACAGAGAGACAAACGATAAGACGCAGCAAATCAATTTACAGAGCATCCGGAAAGTATTCACAGCGCATCATCACTTTTTCCACATTTTGTTCTGTCACAGCCTTATTCCAAAATGGATTCAATTCATTTTTTCCTCAGAATTCTACACACAACACCCCATAATGACAACGTGAAAAAAGTTTACTTGAGGTTTTTGCAAATGTATTAAAAATAAAAAAACTGAGAAATCCCATGTCCATAAGTATTCCCAGCCTTTGCTCAATACTTTGTCGATGCACCTTTGGCAGCAATTCCAGCCTCAAGTCTTTTTGAATCTGATGCCACAAGCTTGGCACACCTACTGTATCCTTGGCCAGTGTCGCCCATTCCTCTTTGCAGCACCTCTCAAGCTCCATCAGGTTGGACGGGAAGCGTCGGTGCACAGCCATTTTAAGATCTCTCCAGAGATGTTCAATTAGATTCAAGTCTGGGCCACTCAAGGACATTCACAGAGTTGTCCTGAAGCCACTCCTTTGATGTCTTGGCTGTGTGCTGAGGGTCGTTGTCCTGCTGAAAGATGAACCGTCGCCCCAGTCTGAGGTCAAGAGCGCTCTGGAGCAGGTTTTCATCCAGGATGTCTTTGTACATTGCTGCAGTCATCTTTCCCTTTATCCTGACTAGTCTCCCAGTTCCTGATGCTGCCACCACCATGCTTCACTGTAGGGATGGTATTGGCCTGGTGATGAGCGGTGCCTGGTTTCCTCCAAACGTGACGCCTGGCATTCACACCAAAGAGTTCAATCTTTGTCTCATCAGACCAGAGAATTTTGTTTCTCATGGTCTGAGAGTCCTTCAGGTGCCTTTTATAAACTCCAGGCGGGCTGCCATGTGCCTTTTACTAAGGAGTGGCTTCCGTCTGACCACTCTACCATACAGGCCTGATTGGTGGATTGCTGCAGAGATGGTTGTCCTTCTGGAAGGTTCTTCTCTCTCCACAGAGGACCTCTGGAGCTCTGACAGAGTGACCATCAGGTTCTTGGTCACCTCCCTGACTAAGGCCCTTCTCCCCCGATCGCTCAGTTTAGATGGCGGCCAGCTCTAGGAAGAGTCCTGGTGGTTTCGAACTCCTTCCACTTACGGATGGTGGAGGCCACTGTGCTCATTGGGACCTTCAAAGCAGCAGAAATGTTTCTGTAACCTTCCCCACATTTGTGCCTCGAGACAATCCTGTCAGAGGTCTCCAGACAATTCCTTTGACTTCATGCTTGGTTTGTGCTCTGACATGAACTGTCAACTGTGGGACCTTCTATAGACAGGTGTGTGCCTTTCCAAGTCATGTCACATCAACTGAATTGACCACAGGTGGACTCCAATTAAACATCTCAAGGATGATCAGGGGACACAGGATGCACCTGAGCTCAATTTGGAGCTTCATGGCAAAGACTGTGAATACTTATGTACATGTGATTTCTCAGTATTTTTATTTTTAATAAATTTGCAAAAATCTCAAGTAAAGTTTTTTCACGTTGTCATTATGGGGTGTTGTGTGTAGAATTCTGAGGAAAAAAATGAATTTAATCCATTTTGGAATAAGGCTGTAACAGAATAAAATGTGGAAAAAGTGATGAGCTGGGAATACTTTCCGGATGCACTCTATCTATCTGTCATATAGTGTCTTTCATATCTATCTATCTATCTATCTATCTATCTATCTATCTACAGTATCTATCCATTTATTATTCAGTAGCTACATCGCTGCCTACCAGTAACACTTCAGTTTTATTGTCATTAAGTTTGAGAAAGTTATTATCCGGCTGTAGCTGCATTTTTTTCCAAAATTACCAAAGTTCAGCAGCTTTATCTTAAAAAATGGGATTCAACAAAAGCCTGACGCACCGAAACGATTCCACAGACCAAATATCTTTGTTTTTTTAAAAGTTTTAGTTAATATTCTAGGTGAAACTGTTCACACAAATAAAAGAAAATTAAAATAGCAAAGAAAAAAAGAAAAGTTCTTGTTAAGAAAAGTTCTGTTCAAAGCTTAAATCTTGTTACAATTCAAATTGTTACAAATCATTTCAAAAAACGTTTCTGAAGCATTTGAAAATGACGGCCAGAAAACTGTAAGCCTGTCCCATTTCTGAGTTGACAATGGGTCTTTCAAGTCCCTGTTTACTGGGACGTGTGCTACACAACAACTGAAACAATTAGCAGGCGGAGTGGTGGCTCTGAGGCTAGGGATCTGCACTGGCAATCAGAAGGCTGCCGGTTCAAATCCAGTAAATGCCAATAGGGACTCTGCTCTGTTGGGTCCTTAACCTGCAATCGCTGAGTGCTTTGAGCAGTGAGAAAAGTGCTATAGAAATGCAAAGAATTATTATAGGGGGAAAAAAACTATGCCATTGTCTATGACTATGGAAGACATCTATACTCTATTCAAATTAAGCAAACACTAATATGAGTTTAACTCTCTAAGATTGGCTCTTACAGCTCAATCAATCAATCAATCAACATTTATTTCTATAGCACATATTCATACAAAAAAAATGTTGCTCAAAGTGCTTTACAAAATGAATAGAAAAATAGAAGACACAATAAAAAATAAACATAAGTCAACATTAATTAACATAGAATAAGAGTAAGGTCCGATGGCCAGGGTGGACAGAAAAACAAAAACTCCAAAGCTGGAGAAAAAATAAAATCTGTAGGGGTTCCAGACCAAGAGACCCCTCTGGGCACGCCCAGTCCCCTCTGGGCACGCCCAGTCCCCTCTGGGCACGCCCAGTCCCCTCTGGGCACGCCCAGTCCCCTCTGGGCACGCCCAGTCCCCTCAGCTCGTTTATACTTCACGCTCAGGGCGTGTACGCACCCGCATCATGGCTGCCACGCATTCCCAGCGTTCATTTCACGCGTCCTCTGAGCAGGTCCTCAGAAATTAACGTGACGACGCGTGCGCAAGTTGCAGTACCAGCAAAACAGTTGGGGGGACGCAGTGTGCTAAAAGTCGGAACGTGACGCCACAGTCTCTGTTTACTATCCACATGTGACGGAAAGCTGCTATGCAGATCCTACGAGACTGATGTACGCGCTTCGATGTTTGATGAATGGTTCGATGTGGGGAAGCAAAATGCCGACATACAAATGTATTCATGTTACTTTTGTATTCAAGCGTCGCATATTCCCGATTGTAATGACACATACCGTCTTTATTATTTACACCTTCACAATAGCAACATAATGTATAGCGCTGTATTTGAGCCACTGAGAATAAAATAAAGGACACGGTGAACACGTGTATTTTGTGATTAAAGTGAAAATTTCGGCTTTAATCTCGAAATGTCCACTTTAACCTCGTAGTTTACTTTATCATTAATGCAGACCGTCGTAAACGTCATCCCAGTTTTTAATCGCTACGAGCTTCTTGGACCTGACAGCAGCGACAAGCAGCAATAGATCAGCACACAGAACAAATTAAATGTCTGACATTCCAACTCTCTGCACATTTAGAATCTTTAGATTTATACATGATGGAATGCATTAAAGTGTGTATGTTACATTTTACACATAAATCGTTAATTTCGTTCAAATAATGAATACTGTTAATGATTACACACGTGGGGGTGACACGGTGGCAGAGCGGTAGCACTGCTGTCTCACAGGGAGTCACGTCACTGGTATTCCCTGCTTGGAGTTGACATGTTTTTCCTGCTGGGTTTCCACATTGGGCTCCGGTTTCCTTCCAAAGTTATGTAGATTTGGTGACACTAATATGACGGCAATGTGTGTGTGTGCTTGCAATGAGCTGATACCCCATCCAGGGATTGTTTCTGCCTCGTGCCCAGTGCTAGCTGGAATGGACACGTCCCTGGATTGATGGATTTAATCATTAAACATCCTTTTCAGAGATACTGCGGCAAGGTGTCATCGGACTTTAATGGCTGTTCCAGGCAATTCACAAAACAGCGAAGCCGAACCTGCTCTCACCGTGATGATATCTCGCACTGCCACCTGGTGGATTCCTGCAGATTTAAGTAAAGTACGCGCACAAGTACAAACAGTAAAACGGTTGTGTAGCAGGAGCGTCCGCTGGAGCATGCGTCATGTCGCGTGAAGTATAAACCCAGCCTTACACCGTCCATAGCTTAAGATCAGTGAGTGTGCTGGGAGGCGAGTCTGTCCTAAGATAGAACTGAATATCGTGTGCATGGCAGTGGAAGTTAAGGCCATGTCTGCAAATAATCTGATCCAAAGGAAGGAAATAAAGTAGAAAGAGTAACAGACTGAACCCTGAGGGACACCACATGACAGACAGGTGACATGGAGGATTTGTATCGGCCAAGTGTGACACACCGTTGACTATTAGAGAGATCTGATGTGCGCCGAGCCATTGAAGGGCTAAGCCAGAGATGCCTACAGCAGAGAGACGTGACAGGAGGACTTCATGGTTAGCAGCTTCAAATGCTGCACTCAAGTCAAGATGGAGGAGAATATGAAGTGAACAACAATCTGCAGAGCGGAGAAGATCATTAACTACTCTGAGTAGAGCCGCCTCAGTGCTGCGCTGTGTACAAAAGACAGGCTGAAAAGTATATGGTCCAACTCCAGTCCTGGAGGGCCGCAGTGGCTGCAAGTTTTCATTCAAACCCTTTTCTTAATCAGTGATCTGTTTTTGCTGCTAATTAACTTCTTTTGAATTCATTTTAATTGTCTTGTTTTTAAGATTTGTTCCTCTGAATTGGTTCAATTCTTTCCTTAAATGGCACCTAAACAGAAATAAAATGTGAGGTGAATGAGCCAACAGAAGACCAACTCAGTCAGTGACTCAAATTCCAGCCAATTTCACTCCAACCCGTTGCTTAATTAGAAGTCGAGTCTCGTTGTTAATTAAACCCGTTCTTTAATTCCATGGCTTGTTGCTGCTCTCATTGTGCAATAGCAGACATTTCCGAAATTATGGATTTTCTCTTTCCTAAGAGCAGATCAGCATTCCTGAGACCTTCACCTTTCTTTATTAGAATTAGAATTAGAATTAGAACAATCTAGACGAGAACAGGCCATTCAGCCCAACAAAGCTCGCCAGTCCTATCCACTTGCTTCCTCCAAGAAAACATCAAGTCGAGTTTTGAAAGTCCCTAACGTCTTACTGTCTACCACACTACTTGGTAGCTTATTCCAAGTGTCTATCGTTCTTTGTGTAAAGAAAAACTTAATAATGTTTGTGCGAAATTTACCCTTAACAAGTTTCCAACTGTGTCCCCGTGTTCTTGATGAGCTCATTTTAAAATAACAGTCTCGATCCACAGGACTAATTCCCTTCATAATTTTAAACACTTCAATCATGTCACCTCTTAATCTTCTTTTGCTTAAACTGTAAAGGCTCAGCTCTTTTAATCTTTCCTCATAATTCAACCCCTGTAGACCTGGAATCAGCCTCGTCGCTCTTCTCTGGACCTTTTCTAGTGCTGCTATGTCCTTTTTGTAGCCTGGAGACCAAAACTGCACACAGTACTCAAGATGAGGCCTCACCAGTGCATTATAAAGGTTGAGCATAACCTCCTTGGACTTGTACTCCACAGATCAAGGCGCTATATAACCTAACATTCTGTTAGCCTTCTTAATGGCTTCTGAACACTGTTTGGAAGTTGATAGCTCGGAGTCCACTATGACTCCTAAATCCTTCTCATAAGGTGGACTCTCGATTTTTCGACCGCCCATTGTGTATTCAAACCTAATATTTTTACTTCCTATGTGTAATTCTTTACATTTACTGACATTAAATTTCATCTGCCACAAATCTGCCCAAGCCTGTATGCTATCCAAGTCCTTCTGTGATGATATAACGGATTCCAAATTATCTGCTAATCCACCTATCTTGGTATCATCTGCAAACTTAACCAGCTTGTTACTTATATTCCTATCTAAATCATTTATATATATTTTCAGATATTGTATGATCGTCACAGTTTGCTGGCCCTGTTTTGACTCATTTTGTATCTCATTATTGTGTGGCTGCTAATTAAGGAAAAAGAAACAATTCAACAGCAAGTCAAATAAAATGAATTAGCAGCAAAAACAAGTCACTAATTAAGAAAAGGGTTAGAATGAAAACCTGCAGCCACTGCGGCCCACCAGGACTGGTGTTGGGCACCCCGGTCTAGAAGAAAAGCATGGAGTTGTGTAGCGACCACAAGTCCCATCACCTTAGAGATTAGAGAGAGGCCTGTAACTGAAGAGAGAAGGGGGATCCAAGTCAGGTATTTTAAGGATTGGGGTCACTGCAGCAGTTTTGAGGGCAGTAGGGACAGAACCAGAAATGAAACCAGCATAAACCAAGGAGGCAACAGGAATACAAATTATGGGTGAGCAGAGAAGTGGGGGACAGGATCAAGCAGACAGCAGGAGGAATGAGACTTATTAATATAAGTTCAGAGATGGCAAGAGAGAGTCAACAGGCGAGAAACAAGTGAGTCTTGATGATGGAGATGGCAGTTTAGAATGAGTGAGTGATTGAGGTGTGGAGGGGACAGTTTTGGTATCAGTGAAATGTAAGAAAGCCTGGCACTGTTCAGTTGTATGCTAGAGGAGGGCACTGGAGGAGTTTATTAACAGTCCTAGAAAGAGTTCAAGGCCTACATTTTATGAGAGAGGAATAATAGTCAGAGTGAGCCGTGATAAGGACATCCCTATCTTGAAGTATGTGCTCAGTGTAAAGCTGTCTTCTTATAAAGCCACCCGAGACGCCGGCTAGTGGCTTTCATAGCTCTGAGCTCCTGGGCGTACCAGGGACAAGATCGCGTGGCTGAAGCGTGCCGAGTCCTTAAAGGAGCAAAGTTATCTAGCAGTTGGGAAAAAAAGTTGTTATAAAGGGAAACAATGCTGTCAGGAGAAAGGAAAGAAGGGAAACAGCAAAGAAATCAGAATTAACAGACCTAATGTTGCGATAAGATAAGATGTGTTGTACCGCCAAGCTGGCTGGCACTGGTGGCATTCACATTGAAGTATGCATAGAAATTGTTAAGCTCGTCTATCAGTGGGGTGTCAGCACTCACCGTTAGGCGTTATAGGCTTTAAGGTCCGCAGGCCTTGCCACTACAGGCACCCGGGATCGGGGCTTCTCTCTTGACATTTTTTCCCTTGCCGCCCTTTAGCGTCTCTCACAGTTCTTCTTAGGTTGTACGAGAGGCGACCACATTTTTCAGATTCAAACCCTCAAAGCCGTCAACTGTTTTAAGGTTTGATTACCTTGCTGTGGACTTCCTCTGTGCTACGTTTTGCTCTTTTGAGCCTTTGCTTGTATTTTCGAGTTTTCATTTCATTTATTTAGAAAGATTCTCACCTTGACCCTTAAAATCGAGCCAAAGGTTTATAGTTATCCTTCCTCTTGTGGGGACTTTTGCTGTTTTTTTGAGACTGTTAAGACTTGTTTTTGCCAGCTGCCCATTTTTGGGCCTGCTCCCGTTGAAGCCAGCAAGTAGCCTTGAGTGCCAGGCCTAGGTCAGGTGAGGCTCCTCTGGGTACAGCAGGTGGGATTCTGGCCTGCTCCCCAGCTTCTTTTAGGAGGCATCTGCCATTTTGCCTCCACATCCTAAAAGTGACCGTGTCAGCAATGTACACATCTGGATTCTTTTTTCAAAAAAAACATTTTAGACAAACAGATCATTGAACGTAATTTAAAATAATCCAAATACATTTATTTGATAAAATGTTCAGTATTCCCTTTCAAGTCGTTTTAATGATTTTTATTTTTTGCTGGCAAAAACTGGTGGGACGACACCCATTGGGGATGAAACGCCACTGTTAAGAAGTCTAAACATTTTAATAAATTAGGATGCTGATGACTTCTATTTGGGCGCCTAACGCACAAAATGCCACCGGGCACGACGTGCCAGCCTCAAACCAACATGCGCAGTTCAGCACAAACCATTCCATAATGAAGGCCAGCCATTTAAAGGTGGACAGATATTGCCAGCATTGGCAAATAATCCACCAGTGACGCCCATGAAAAGTGACCAAAAAAAAAAGTCAGTGCCTTTAATTTTAGAAAACTCTAGAAAAATAATAACTAAGAACTCTTCATCCTCTTCTTCTTCATCTTATTCCAATTTTGCAGGAAAATTTCAAAATTGTGTTAACAGTCTGTTAGCAGAACATCCCGATGCCCCTTCGCTAATACAGCATAAAGTGCAAATTTAAAAATAATTAAAAAAAAAAAGAGAAAATCCTGCGGGCGCCAGTCTGCACAGTTTGTGTCACTCAAAGCAGCTCCACAGGGGGGCGGTCCGCTGGTTTGTCCACCTTCTCAGTAGACATCTTTCGATTTTGTCACGTAGTCCCAGCTCTCCCGTCGAAGCTGCTGCTGCTCCTCCTGCTTCTTGAAACTTCTCTTGAAGAATCCGACCTGCAAATAAAAGACGGAAGAACACTGAGAACTGGTGACGACTGGAAGAGCCTGGTGGCAAAAGCCCTTGGAGGTGACGACCAACACAGCCCGACTGTGATGGCCTTTATGAAGGCCACGCAATCAGAAGTACAACGTTGGTATTTCAGAAGGACTCGGCTCTTCTTCACATTTTTGTCATTATTTATTTTGTTCTTTATTTCGCCTTATATAATTTCTTGTATTAGGAATTTGTTACTTTTCGCATACCGCTTGGGGTCAGCCAATGTACAGCGAACGCCCCTGGAGCAATTGTAGGCAATAAGGGCAGAGTAGGACCCTCTTTGGCAGCAACGGGGATTTGAACCGGCAACCTTCTGAATACCGGAGCAGATGCTTAGCCTCAGAGCCACAGCTCTGCCAACATAAACTTGATTGTCCTCAGCTGACAGGAACAGCACGGCGAAGTGCCTGACAGACAGGGTCCGCTGATTCCATGCTAATTTGGGGAATTCTTCAAAGCATTTTTCACAAGGTTACAGTGATCAGTGCGATGTTGCGGCGATACAGTGTTGGACTGCTCGGTTGTGACTTCTCTGCCACAATATTGCTTACTGGCGTTAACTCCCATGGAGGACCACGTGATACAGCGTTGATGGAGGTCTTCAATTTAAAAGCTTGTTCACAAGACCATTTTCCAGAAGCACATAAGAATTTGACAGACGAGCGGGGACCATTCAGTCCGTTAAGCCCATTTGTTTAGCTAATCGCTAAGGATCTTCCAGATCCTTCTTAAAGGCTGTTGAGGTTTCTACTTTAACTCCATGACTCAGTACTTTGTTGCAGAGTCCCACAACTCTTTATGTAAAGAAGAGGTTCCTGGCCTCAGTCCTACATGCACTTCCCCTTAATGTCCACTAGGTGTCGTTGACTACCTGATTCACTCCTTAAGCTGAGAGAATTTGGCCAGATCTCCTTTATCAACGCTTTTGAGGATTTAAAATACTTGAATGAGGTCCCCACGCAGTCTCCTCAGCTCAGACTGAACAGATTTAATACTGTGAGTCAGTCACAGTATGACACGTCCTCAAATCCCATGATGCACTTGGTTGCTCTGCCCTATGCAGTGCTTCCTGGGCTTAGTCCTACATGCTCTTCCCCTTAATGTTCACTGATGTCCTCGACTACCTGATTCACTCTTTAAACTGAAAGAATGTTGTTGGCTCTCCTTTATCAAAGCCTGCAAGGATTTTAAAGACCTGAATGAGATCCCCACACAATCTCCTCTGTTCAGACTGAACAGATTTAATTCTCTGAATCTGTCACAGTAGGACATGTCCTCAAGTCCCAAGATGGACTTGGTTGGTCAGCTCTGCAAAGAGCTTCCCGGCCTCAGTCCTACATGCACTTCCCCTTAATGTCCACTGACGTCCTTGACTACCTGATTCCCTCCTTAAGCTGAGAGAATTTGGCCAAATCTCCTTTATTGACGCTTTTGAGGATTTTAAATACTGAATGAGGTCCCCACGCAGTTTCTCAGATTTAATTCTGTGAGCCTGTTAGAGTATGTCCCAGGATGCACCTGGGTGTTCTCCTCTGCACAGCTTCATGTGCTGCTATGTCACGGGGGTCTGCTGGAGTCAATCCCAGCCAACACAGGGCGCAAGGCAGGGAACAAACCTGGGGCAGGGGGCCAGCCCACAGCAATTAAGATCTGATATTCATTTAAAATCTACAGTGGCGTGAAAAACTATTTGCCCCCTTCCTGATTTCTTATTCTTTTGCATGTTTGTCACACAAAATGTTTCTGATCATCAAACACATTTAACCATTAGTCAAATATAACACAAGTAAACACAAAATGCAGTTTTTAAATAATGGTTTTTATTATTTAGGGAGAAAAAAAAAATCCAAACCTACATGGCCCTGTGTGAAAAAGTAATTGCCCCCTTGTTCAAAAATAACCTAACTGTGGTGTATCACACCTGAGTTCAATTTCCTGATTACTGCCACACCTTTTCAATCAAGAAATCACTTAAATAGGAGCTGCCTGACACAGAGAAGTAGACCAAAAGCACCTCAAAAGCTAGACATCATGCCAAGATCCAAAGAAATTCAGGAACAAATGAGAACAGAAGTAATTGAGATCTATCAGTCTGGTAAAGGTTATAAAACCATTTCTAAAGCTTTGGGACACCAATGACATAGCAGCACTTGAAGCTGTGCAGAGAAGGGTGACCAGGTTAAAGCAGAAACCTCAACAACCTTTAAGAAGAATCTGGAGGAGACATTGGGACAGCTGATAATAAAACAAGCAACTGAAGAACTGCATGGTCTCCTCTCGTTAGTGAAATTTCTTTTTTTATTTTTACTAGGGGGCTCTGTCCCCTGCTCGCTTCGCTTGCCAACCCTCGAGCGGGTGCCACGTGCTAGCCACTTCACGGATCTGCCGCTTGCGTATGGGAAAGCAGATGTACAATTTAAACAGATTGTTATTTTCATTGGAATTGTCACATATGCATAATAGAACTACTTTACATTACAGTGAGTAATTAACCGTAGTAAAAAATAGTAAAACATAAATTAAAAGAAAATTATGTTTCATGTTACATTAGAGGTATTCTTTTGCATTATACGTTTTCACTCTGTTTAGCTTTGAAATTAACATGCAAATACTTTTTAAACTTATACATTTCCTGTAAAACATCAGTAAAAACAATATTTAGAATTAACTTTTCGTCAATATCGCATTGAATTTTGTTTCTGTGTTTGGACTTACATTATGACAATGCAATGTATAACTGCCTGTGAGTGAATTTCGTTCCTTTCTCTCTAATAAACCGACTTTTTAAATGTTTGCCCCTGTGATTTGTTAATTGTCTTTGCAAAAGCTATTCTAACAGGAAATGGTAAACGTTTTAATACGAATGGCATATCAAGATTTCCTTTGGTGTCTGATGTTAAGATGTACTACATTAACATTTTTGCCGCTGGTTAAAATTTTACATGTCAGAATGTTCGACCAATTTTCAATACAACTAATCTTGTCCTACTGCATAGCCCATCACTCAGACATAAATCACGCAGTAAAATTACGATACATCCTTCTTTCAACAGTAATATGGCCGGTGGAAGACCGGACGGTGTTAACGGTTGTAGATATTATTTGTGATATTTTAAGTTGATGTTTTCATCTTCCGCACCATCACCACTAACTGTTTCAGTAGAGTCTATTGATACGCATTTAACCAATTTGCCATGTCACTGATCGACAATTTTCACTTTAATTTGTTTCACTTCCTTGTTTCTCTGTGCTAGGATTGCCCGTGTACTAAATTTTTCTGTTGACAACCCTTCGGGATGAAATTCTTCAATAAGATTTGGAGATAATACGTCTTCTTTTATTGGGAACTTAAAGTGAGGAAAGCGTAAAAATGTATAAGAACTAAGCGCGCAGGAACTGCGTCTGTCAAAAGGATTCATACCAATGAGAGGTGAGAGGACCGCGGGCGTGGGCCGTGAATTGGAAATGGTGGACAGGAGGGCGGGACTTGAAAAAATCTCATGGCCGAAGTCTTGTCTCAAGATTTTCTTTTATAATAGAGAGATTGATTTTAAGTAGCAACAGATAACATTCCATACGGTCGAGTCAAATTTAACAAATCAAAGCAAAATTCGAACCCCACCCAAGACAAGAGAGAGGAGCCATCGAAACGACTCCATAAAAGGAGCAAGAAAAGAGGGGTATCCTTTTCCCTGAAATAGAAGCTTATTCTAATCTGTCTTGCCATATTTTAGAAAAGTTTTGAACAGATCCTCTCATCTGTGAAACTTCTTATGTTCTTATCCTCTAAATGTCAGCAAGAAAAGTAAAGTAATGCTAAAAAATGAAAGTAGCAATAAAATCTTAACATAGAGTCTCTTCCATTGGCTTAGCCAGGGGGCTGTGCTTTGGTGGGGGGGGGGGGTGTATTTTGGGTTTGAAACCCCATGAAATACGAGGGCAAATAAAAATCCTTGAAACCCAAAATGGACAGAAGCTGATGCAATACAACTCGTTCACAAAGGACGCACAGCACAGCGCTCCGGTGGCTCGTGCAGATCCATAGCTGAAACAGCAACAGAGGACGATGTAATCTGTTGGTCTTTCTCCGATGAAGACACTTGCCATGTGGACGTGGGCTTGTGTGCGTGATGTTCACGGTCGATCAGATCGAGTTTCGTCAGTTCCACGTGTTCTTTAAACCTTTCTAGCCGTTCACAAACTTTTCAGCGAGTTACGGTTTCCACTTCCATACGGAGCCAACAATCCTTTGGTGAATTCCAGCAGGCTTCACTCCCTCTGGCCAAAAACAAATCTCATGATGGCGTGTTGTTCAACAATGGCTGTTTGTCCATATTCATGTGAGCTAACGGCAGAATGCTGAGCAGTAGTGCGTGTTCCAACTACACATAAGCCATCATGAACGTGTTGAATTGCGTCAGCTTCTATCCATTGCGGTTACAGCGCAATTTGAATTTTTTTATATTCTATGACTGTTCACATTAATTATGATTTTCTCTCCCAGTCCACTCACCTTCCACAGAGTGTAGATCAGCATGAACAGCAGTAGGAAGCCCATGACCAGACCGCTCAGCAGAAGGAAGATCCTCACTCTCTCCTTTGGAATCCCGTCATGATGAGCTTCGACAAGAACCTAAAGCATGGGTGACAAGGAGCTGTGTGAGATGAGATGATGGTACCACCAACATGCTGCTCATTAGAAAGGCCAGGCGCCCGCCCAGCACCATCCACAGCAGGTGTCTCATAAATCAAATCTTGGGAAGTGATTCTTTGCGGCCACCTCCTGGAGACATGGGCTTTTTAGGCTCAGCAAGTTGGGACGAAGTTTCTGGTCACCACTCTACAACAAAGACATAGCAGCACTTGAAGCTGTGCAGAGAAGAGTAACTAGGGGCATCGTGGGACAGGAAGGGGCAAATGGCGGCTGGGCATGTGGGTGTACGGTACACTGTGCAGAAAACCCATAAAAAGTATACAAAGTGCCATCATAAACCACGGTGGCGGTCCATGTTAGCTGCAGCTGCCTTGATCCTCTTGAGCGAGCCCAGGACCATCGATAGTCCTGTACCGGGATGAGTCTGGGCAACGAGGACACAAACAGGCAAGAGGAAGGGGCAAACAGAGCTTAGTGCTTTTACTCCAACAGTCCTGGGTTCAAAGTGAAAAGAGTGCAGTGCTCTTCAAGAATAAACGCAGCGCCATCCATAATGTTTGGGGCAAAGCAGTTTAAAAATCACAAATCAAACCAATGTGATTCCAATGCACACTGCAGACTTTTCATTTAACACTAGAAATCCCTGAAGCCTACGAAAAAACTCGTAATCCCAGGCCACTTTAAATTCCCTCGCACCTCCTCATCAGCGTCTTTTGTTTTGCAATCGATTGGCACAAGCGGCGTGCAGCCTGCTGTCCCACAACCCCACTGACGGAGCTTTAGTCGTACACAAAGTTCTCCCACCTCAAGTCTGTTTGTCTGGGTGGTGAGATGCCTGGAGATAGAACATTAGAACACTAGAACACTCGAGACAAGAACAGGCCATTCAACCCAACAAAGCTCACCAGTCAGTCCTATCCACTTATTTCTTCCAAAAAACCATCAAGTCGAGTTTTGAAAGTCCCTAAAGTCTTACTGTCTACCACACTACTTGGTCGCTTATTCCAAGTGTCATTCGTTCTTTGTGTAAGGAAAAACTTCCTAATGTTTGTGTGAAATTTACCCTTAACAAGTTTCCACCTGTGCCCCCGTGTTTAGTTATGTGTTCAGCATTTCTTGCCTCACATTTCCTGTCATCCTACACTTACTCAGATCGTTACAGACACCCATGAAATGTATGTATTCCAAATAACGAGATATTATTTACCTTCTACAACTCCAGGCACCTCACACCACGACAAACAGACTTGAGCTCTGAGAAATTTATGACGGACTTCAGCTTTGTCTTCAGATGGGATAGCAGGCTTCCTGCTGCTTGTGCTGATCGACACGTTTGTAAAACAAAAGACCCTGATGAGGAGGTGCGAGGGAATTTAAGATGGCCTGGCATTCTGAGTTTTTACGTAGGCTTCAGGGTTTCTAGTGTTAAGGGGATTTGCACACTTTGAGATCTGGACTTTGATTCCATTTGGTGCTTAAAGTGATTCTTCATTAGAAGATCAGAGCACATTGCTCTAGAGTGCCCCCATCTGGTCGCAGGTAACACACACCAAATAGACAACACAAATGACTGTGCTGTGGGATGGTCAGTTGCATTTAACAGTCCAGAAGGTGAGGGAGCACAAGACAGTGGGCACTGTCCAAGTTATCAGCCACTCGTGCCATGGACTCGTCTCGCACTTTTACTTGTCCAATGGAATTTTTGCTTACTCTATTCTCACCTTAACATGCAACACAACATGACAAGGTCAAGGACCCCAACACTTGCATTCAGCCTCTCTTGTCTTACCTGTGCAAGGTGATCTCTCTGGACATGAACCACGTAAGGGTCTGGCTCTGGAAACGCTCTGGAAGTTGTCATGATTTGTACAATAGAATTCCGAGCCTATTAATGACAAAATCAAGAAAAAGAAAAGGTTTAGGAGCAGCGAGGTCGGAATCTGGCACAGAAACATCTTTGTTTGATAACTCTTGGGATATGCATTGTGTAAAGGACAGAAAGGTGAAGACGCAGACCTCCACCCATTCAGGAGGTCCTATGGCCATGGAGCCATGTGGGAGCTGCCCTGGAACAGGATGCCAAACAGTCACTGGAGTTGGCACAGAACGCTGCCCAGATGAGATGCAGTACCTTGATGGGACGCCAAGGAGCCATCTAGAAGTTGAAATGGACTGGATGGGACACCAAGGAACTCTTTGGAAGTGGGCATGGTCAGGATGCCAAGGAGCCTCCTAGGAGTTAGCATAGAAAGGGCAATAAAGAGACATCTGGGAGAGGGTATGGACCATTGTCTGGGCAGGAGGCCTAAGAGACACCAGAGATTCGGTATCAACTAGTGCCTGTACAAGATGCCAAGGAGATGTGTAGGGGTTGGCGTAGACCACCGTCCAGATGGGATGCCAAGGAGCACCCAGGAGTTTGTTTGAAACAATACTCTGATGGGACACCAAGGAACCATTTAGAGGTTGATATGGACCACTACCTGGATGATACACCAAGGAACCTTTTAGAAGTAGGCATGGTCAGAATGCCAAGGAGCCACCTTTGAGTTGGCATAGAAAGGACAATAAAGAGATATCTGGGAGTCGGTATGGACCACTGCTGAACTTGAAAGACAAGGAACTGTCTAAAAGTTGTTCGGAAACATGGGATTCCAGGGGTCCTTTCAGGGGTGGGAGGACATTGCAGGCTGCTCAAGGACATCCTCAAGCTAGTGGTCAGTCCTCCAGTAGCCAGTTGCAGGCGACTCCTGGCCCTTTATGGCAGCAGCTCCAGAACTCTGTCGACATCTGTCATTAAATGGACTTCTGAAATATCAGCCAGGTGGGCTTGGAGACGGGAGTGAAGTGTAGGCTCACCTAACAAAGAGGTGGAGGAGGACATGGTGACATTGTAGTGGAGAGGAAGAGGAAGGAGAAGGTGGAGAGCAGGCAGATCCCAGGCCTCTCTCGGCTAGCTTAATGTTCGTTGTTCTCACCTTTTGTTTGTAGTTCTGTGCCCTTGTGCCTCCATGAAAACATGTTGTCTCTTACAATGACCCCTTTGTTGCTGCATTTGTGGCATTTCAGTGTGGTCATTTGGCTGCTTACAAGCTCCCCCTAGTGGTCCCATTTGTTAAGGCAGAAATAAAAATTCTGCTTTTTTGTGTTGCACTTTTAGACAGCACACATGTTGCTTGTGCACCCCAGACCTTGTTATGGAATAAGTGGGTTCAGAGTATGAATGGATCTCCCCCTAGTGATGCTTTCATAAATAAGGTGCACAGTCTGCCATCAATTTCTCCCTTGTTTGGTAAAGTGCTCCTACTGCCCCCTTGCATTTCTCCATTAAGTAAGGCACAGCTGCTGTCTCCAGTTGTCCTTAGACATAGTGCGCCCATTGAGCCCTTTGTGAACCTTTGTGAGGTAAGGCCCACCCGCAGCTTACAACAGTCCTTAACTAATATGGTCCTCCTACTGCCCTCTAGTGGCCAGTTACTGGACAACTGCATATCTGTTGCTCCAGAGGTCATCAGTTCAATAGCATACAACTTCTGCTCCCCCAGAAGCCCCTCTTTGTGGATGCTGTCATTCAGGGATACTTAATTAAGTCAGGTGTATATACTGCCCCCTCCTGGTCCTTCAATAGATAAGGCACATCTGTTACTCTACTGCTGCTCACCTCTAGTGGTGTCTGAATAGATGAAGCATGGCTGTTGGCCCGAACAAATTTCTTAAATAAGGTACACCTTCTACGCCTCCCGGTATCATCCTTCATCTGTGAAGGGGCAGACGTAGCCGTGCAGTGGTCTTCAATTGAATGAGGTGTACCAATTGCGTCCTATCACTTCCTCACTAGATAAAGACATAGCTGATACCCCAGTGGTCCTTAAATGAATGGGGCCCAGGTGCTACCCTTTAGTAGCTCCCTTATCAGTTTTTGGCAGCTGCAGCTATGCAGGGGTCCTTAATGAATTAAGGTGCACCTACAGCCCTTAGATGTCCTTTATTTAGTAATGCAGAGCCGTTGTCCTTAATTAAAAAATGTGAACCTACTACCCCGTGATTCCTCAAAAGTTCACTTGTGGGGCGATCCAGTGATCTTTAATTAAGTAAGGTGCACCTACAGCCCCCTGGCGGTCCTTCATTTGGTAAAGTGAAGTTGTGCATTGGTCCATAGTTAAGAGGTGAACCTGCTAGTCTGAGGGGCCCCTTAAAAGTTCACCTGCTGCACTTTTGTGGACCCTTATGTGGAAATGTCCAGTGGTCCTTAATTAAGTGACGGTCCACTTGCTCCATGCCACTGGTCCATCACTATGCATTTGCTCTTCACAGTTATCCTTGATTAATATGGGACATCTACTGCCCTCTATTGGTCAATCAGTGGACAAATATATACCTGTTCTCCCGGTAGTCCTTAATTTTACAACATGCACCTTCTGCCTTTTAAGTAGCCTTTCTTTTAGGAACGGACAGCTGAAACTATCCAGTGGTCTTTATAAAGTAAGGTGCACCTACTGCCCTCTTCTGGTCATTCATTTCATAAGACACATCGTCTGCTCTTAGTTGTTCTGTTGCACCTTATAACCCCTGGCGTTGCCTAAAGAGATAATGCACAGGTGTTGCTCCAAGGTTCTTTATTTAAATAAGGTGTACCTTCTGCCCCTCCCCAAGGCCCCTCATTTGGTAACTGTACGGAGGTCTTTAATTAAAAATGGTAAATCTACTGTTTCCTATTAGTTTTACACTAAAGAGGTGTTGTCCCGTAGTCCTCAGTTGTTGAACTACACCTACTGCCCCCTAGTGGTGCCTCATTTAGTAACAGAGAACTGCAAACCAGCAGGAATCTTATTTTGGATAAGGCGCACCTACTGCCCTCTAGTGACCCCCACATTTAGTAAATGGAGAGATGCAACTGTTCCTTATTAAATATGATCCACTTACTTCTCCCTAATGACCCCTCTTGTTTCCTATTGGTCACACATTAAATAAAAGCCTAACTGTTGTCCTACGGTCTTTAATTCAATTAGGTGTACCTAATGACACCCTAGTAGCCCCTAATTTAGTAATGTAAAGTAGCAACTGAGCAGTGGTCCTTATTTGGATAAGGTGCACCTAGTGCCCCCCAGTGGCCTGTCATTTAGTAATGAAGAGCTGGATATGGCAGTGGTCTTTTAGTAAATATAATACGCCTACTGCCCCCTAGTGGCCCCTCATTTTGTATGAGGAAGCTATAGCTATGCAGTGATCCTTCATTATATGTGGCACATCTAGTGCCCCCTAGCGACCTCTCATTAAGTAATGGAGAGCTGCAACTGTGCAATGGTATTTTAATAAATTGGGGTGCACCTATTACCCCCCAGTTTTATAAGGAGAGCTGTGAATGTGCAGGGGCCCTTGGTGAAATACGGTGGACTTCTTGTTTCCTATTAGTTGTACATTAAATAAAAGCACCACTGTTGCCCTATGGTCTTTAACTGAATTAGGTGTACCAACAGCCCCGAAGAGAGTCCCCTCATATAGTAATCTAGAGCTACAGTTTTGCAGTGGTCATTTATTAAATACGGTCCTCCTACCGCCTCCCAGTGGTGTCTTGTTTAGTAATGGAGAGCTGGAGTAGAGCAGTGATCCTTATTTAAATGCAGTGCCCCTACTGCCCCCTAGTGGTTCCCCTTTTAGTAATGGATAGCTGCAACTCTGCAGTGGTCTTTTACTAAATATGGTCAACGTACTTCCCCCTAATGGACCCCCATTTTGTACAGAGAAGCTGTCACCCTACAGATCCTCCATGGTGACTGACATATTCTCTGTGCCTCTGATCCCTTCATGTTCCCTACTAATGCCATTACCCCATTGACTTTGTCAACATTCTCGGACCCCTGCCTCCTCCACCACATGTGCTATTCTGTCAGTATGGAATCTGACGAAGCCCCACTTACTATGGCTAGCACAATTGGGTTGAGCTCAAGGATGAGGTGTATCGTGGCTACTGCTCCGCTCTCCATCGATCCCAAGTTGCAGGTGACGTTCAAACATGTGGTGTCCTCATGCATGCAATACTTGATTGGGAACAAAAAAAAAAAAAACAGCAACATCAGTTTCAATCTTAAAATGTGACCGGGAGAGCCAAGAAGCCCAAAGCTGCACGCAATGCAAAGCTAAATTTACCAGGAGCCTTTTGTTGGTCTTAGAGAAGAAGAACACAACATCGGTGAGGGAGTCGAAAGGGTCCTGGACTTCACAGTTCTGCTCCTGTTTGGGAAGGAGGCACTCTCCTTGGCTAGTCTGTCAGAAAAAGGAAAAGCAAGAAGCATTACAAGAGAGCCTAATGGCCGGATGGGCACGCAGGGCATGATATGCTTCACGGTGTGCAAGGAGCCGACATTGCTGCAAGTGCTAGAAGAAACTCCCATTGCAGATATGATAATGCACATGAGTGGACAGCAATGGCCTTCTCTGCCACAGGAGGGGGTTCATCCATCAATCTTCTAAACCCGCTTAATACTGGGATAATCACGGGGAAGCTGGCATAGGGCACAAGGCAGGAATAATCCCTGGACAGGGTGCCAGTTCATCACAGGGTGAACACACAGCCAAACACACACACACATCCATCTCATCTCATTATCAATTTCATTAAACACAATTCATCGTGGGGTTGAGCCGATCCTGGCAGCATAGGAGGGAAGCAATTAAGGAAGTCAGGCCTCTAGTGCAGCAAAGGGTCCACTCTGACGCAAAGGGGACAACTAAGGAAATCTACGTGTCTGAAGGAAACCTTGAGTACCCGGAGGAAAAGACCATGCAAACACAGTCAGGTCAGATCAGGTTGGGGGGCATGCACTGGTACAGCATGTTGCTACACCCACCACATGATGAAGCACCTCAGGATCCTGATTGGCAACCCTCCAGGCATACACGCAGTCCAGTACCACCATCTGGAAATGACCATCTATCAGCATCCAGGTGTTACATGAGTATCCCTATGAGTAGCTCTACTTGACTTCATTCCCCTTTTCTCAGTTTACCTCAATGTCAAGATGCTCATGTAACCTGTATGTGTGTGCTAGACCATCAGTTATGATGTCTGTTAGGCTTTCTCTGAATTTACTGTCTTAATCTTCTTTATTTATTTATTTGGTTTGTACTATGCTATATACTGTATACCCTGCCGTTCTTTCTTATATTCTGTAAGTGCCTTGAGCATGGGAAAGGCGCTATATAAATAAAATGTATTATTATTGTTATTATTATTATTATCCCCTTGGCATGGTCCAGTCATTTAGGTCCTCAACAATAAAGGGTCCTGCAAGTCAGATCACCCTCGGGGAATCGCGCCACATGGCCGTAGTGCCATAACCGAGGCTCCCTCACAGTGCAGGTCATGTGCCTCATTTGGGACTCCATGAGCAACACAAAGTCAAACAAGCAACACTCATAATTCTCTGAAGAGACACACATGAAGGAGTCCAGTCTTCATCTCAGGTCACTGGATAGCATCCCTGTCTCACAACCATATAATAAGACAGGAAGAAACATGGGAGAACGTGCTAAATCCATGCAGATGGGGTCCATGTCCAGGAATATGAATTATGCATGCTGGATTTGTGAAGCAGCAGCCCAACCTACCCCGGGGGTGTCCATATAAATGACTTTATCGTAGCTACCCCATGGAGCCTTTTGTTCAACCTGAATTTCAGAAAAAATGGAGATGAACCAGCCATTCAGCCCAACAAAGCTCAACAGTGCTGTCAACCAAATTTCTGCAAAGTTCTGAAGTGTCTTCTTCATTCTCAGACATTTCCTCCAGCCTAGCTGCACCCACAGCACCCGTAAGCCAATGTCTTTATATCCCAGCTTGCCTGTGAGGGTCTTTGTATGAAACTTTGCGGCATCAAAATTTACCACATCCTCAATGTTAAACATATAATAAACAGGCTGCTCAGGTTCCTACTGGGTATTCCCTTAAAGCAAATAGAGGTCCCCCTAAACTACTCCACTATGGAATTATTACGGGTGGTCTTGGCAAAAAGAGTTCAGGACCAAACAGGTGCATAGCGAGCACATGTGACTGTGATAAAGCAGGTCCGCAGCTCTAAATGGATGGTCAGCGTGGTGGCATGGCGGGAGAGGTTCCTGGGCACGATGTGGGCATGGGCTTTTCTGCACTGAAGTGCAAAGGTGCGGAATCGCCTGTGTCCATAACTGATGGCGGGAGCTGCTCATTATAAAAAGGAGAAGTGTGGGTGCTGATGGGCAGAGAAAGAAAAAAGAGAGAAGGAAAGAGAGACCAGCGATTAGAGGAAGAGGAAGAAGAAGACAAAGAAGAAGAAGAAGGCAGGAGGCGCTGAGAGCCAGTGCAGGAGCGAGCGAGTGAGAGAGAAGGTTCGTTGCAGAGAAGCAGGCAGCTGGGAGCAGAGCACCAGAAGGAGTGTGCAGCCGACACTCGAGGAGGCAGTTGGAAGCGGTTGCTCCAGCTGAACGATTTCAAGGAGCTGGAGTGACCAAGAAGGTTGATGTCTCACTGCAGAAGGCAGCGGGAGTCAGGGAGGCTGAGCACCCAGGCTGTTGTGGGAACCAGAGTCTCGGTCTGGCAAGACAGCTGTATGTAGCCAGGGGACAGAAGGCAACCAGACCAGGAGAAAGTCAGCTGCAGCTATAGGTAGGGCAACTCCCGTGTTGCAAAGCCCGCTGGGATAAGCAGGGGAGCTGCCAGTTAGAAGGAAGAAGGCACCGGGTGTTTGAAAAGGAATTGCTTCCAGCAAGTTCATTTTAACCTCATTTTAAAAGGATTTATTTATTATGGATTTTAACCTCCACGTATCACTTGTGCTTTTTAATGGATTATTTATTTATGGAACTATGGAGAATTGCACTATTTATCTGAACACTGTTTTGATGTTGAGCCGTTGAGCCTTGAGCCGTCACCTTATCGTGGTGGAGGGGTTTGCGTGTCCCAATGATCCAAGGAGCTATGTTGTCCGGGGTTTTATGCCCCTGGTAGGGCCACCAAAGGCAAACTGGTCCTAGGTGAGGGATGAGACAAAGAATGGTTCAACACATCCAATAAAGAATAAAAACTGTGGACGACGTTTTCCCTTGCCTGGACGCGGGTCACCGGGGCCCCCCTCTGGAGCCAGGCCTGGGGGTGGGGCTCGATGGCGGCGCCTGGTGGCCGGGCCTGCACCCATGGGGCTCGGCCGGGCACAGCCCGAAGAGGTTACGTGGGTCCTCCTTCCCATGGGCTCACCACTTATGGGAGGGGCCAAGGAGGTCGGGTGCTGTGTGAGTTGGGTGGTGGCGGCGGGACCTTGGCGGTCTGATCCTCGGCTACAGAAACTGGCTCTTGGGACGTGGAATGTCACCTCTCTGAAAGGGAAGGAGCCTGAGCTAGTGCGCGAGGTTGAGAGGTTCCAGCTAGATATAGTCGGACTCACCTCGACGCACAGCTTGGACTCTGGAACCAATCTCCTTGAGAGGGGCTGGACTCTCTATCACTCTGGAGTTGCCCCGGTGAGAGGCCGAGCAGGTGTGGGCATACTTATTGCCCCCGACTTGGAGCCTGTGCATTGGGGTTTACCCCGGTGGACGAGAGGGTGGCCTCCCTCCGCCTTCGGGTGGGGAAGGGTCCTGACTGTTGTTTGTGCGTATGCGAACAGCAGTTTGGAGTATCCACCCTTTTGGAGTCTCTGGAGGGGTGCTAGAGGGCATACCTTCTGGGGATTCCCTCGTTTTGCTGGGAGACTTCAATGCTCACGTGGGCAATGACAGTGAGACCTGGAAGGGCGTGATTGGGAGGAATGGCCCCGATCTGAACCCGGCGGTGTTTTGTTATTGGACTTCTGTGCTCGCCACGGATTGTCCATAACGAACACCATGTTCAAGCATAAGGGTGTTCATATGTGCACTTGGCACCAGGACACCCTAGGCCTCAGGTCGATGATCGACTTTGTGGTGTGTCGCCGGACTTGCGCCATATGTCTTGGACACTCGGGTGAAGAGAGGGGCGGAGCTGTCAACTGATCACCACCTGGTGGTGAGTTGGCTTCGATGGTGGGGAAGATGCCGGTCAGACCTGGTAGGCCCAAACGTGTTGTGAGGGTCTGCTGGGAACGGCTGGCAGAGTCCCCTGTCAGAAGTAGCTTCAACTCCCACCTCGGCAGAACTTCAACCACGCCCCGAGGGAGGTGGGGACATTGAGTCGAATGGGCCATGTTCCGTGCCTCTATTGTTGAGGCGGCTGACCGGAGCTGTGGCCGCAAGGTGGTCGGTGCCTGTCGTGGCGGCAATCCCGAACCCGTTGGTGGACACCGGTGAGGGATGCCGTCAAGCTGAAGAAGGAGTCCTATAGGACCTTTTTGTCCTGTGGGTCTCTGGAGGCAGCTGATAGGTACCAGCAGGCCAAGCGGAATGCGGCTTCGGTTGTTGCTGAGGCAAAAACTCGGGCATGGGAGGAGTTTGGAGAGGCCATGGAGAATGACTTTCGGACGGCTTCGAGGAGATTCTGGTCCACCGTCCGGCGTCTCAGGAAGGGGAAGCAGTGCAGTGTCAACACCGTATATGGTGGGGATGGTGCGCTGCTGACCTCGACTCGGACGTTATGGGTTGGGGGGGGGAGTACTTCGAAGACCCCCTCAATCCCACTAACATGCCTTCCAATGAGGAAGCAGAGCCTGGGGACTCTGAGGTGGGCTCTCCCATCTCTGGGACTGAAGTCACCGAAATGTTCAAAAAACTCCTTGGTGGCAGGGCCCCGGGGGTGGATGAGATACGACACGTCTCTGCAACATCGCATGGACATCGGGGACAGTGCCTCTGGATTGGCAGACTGGGGTGGTGATCTCCCTCTTTAAAAAGGGGGACCGGAGGGTGTGTTCCAACTACAGAGGGATCACACTCCTCAGCCTCCCTGGAAAAGTCTATTCGGGGTTCTGGAGAAGAGGGTCCGTCGGATAGTCGAACCTCGGATTCAGGAGGAACAGTGTGGTTTTCGTCCTGTCGCGGAACAGCGGACCAGCTCTTCACCCTTAGCAGAGTCCTGGAGGGTGCATGGGAGTTTGCCCAACCGTGTTTTGTGGACTTGGAAAAGGCGTTCGACCGTGTCCATCGGGGAATCCTGTGGGGGGTGCTCCGGACCCCCTGATAAGAGCTGTTCGGTCCCTGTACAACCGGTGTCAGAGCTTGGTCCGCATTGCCGGCAGTAAGTCGAGCCCGTTTCCAGTGAGAGTTGGACTCCGCCAGGGCTGCCCATTGTCACTGTAACTTTTATGGACAGAATTTCTAGGCGCAGCCAGGGTGTTGAAGGGGTCCTGTTTGGTGGACTCAGGATTCGGTCACTGCTTTTTGCAGATGATGTTGTCCTGTTTGCTTCATCAGGCCGTGATCTTCAGCTCTCTCTGGAGAAGTGGCTGGGATGAGAATCAGCACCTCCAAATCCGAGACCATGGTCCTCAGCCGGAAAAGGGTGGAGTGCCCTCTCAGGGTTGAGGGCGAGATCCTGCCCCAAGTGGAGGAGTTTACGTATCTCGGGGTCTTGTTCACGAGTGAGGGAAGAATGGATCGTGAGATTGACAGGCGGATCGGTGCGGCATCCGCAGTGATGCGGGCTCTGCATCGGTCTGTCGTGGTGAAAAAAGAGCTGAGCCGTAAGGCAAAGCTCTCAATTTACCAGTCGATCTACGCTCCTACCCTCACCTATGGTCATGAGCTATGGGTAGTGACCGAAAGAACGAGATCGCGAATACAAGTGGCTGAAATGAGTTTCTTTTGCATGGTGTCTGGGATTTCCCCTAAAGATAGGGTGAGGAGCTCAGTCATCCGGGAGGGGCTCAGAGTAGAGCCGCTGCTCCTCCGCATCGAGAGGAGTCAGATGAGGTGGCTCGGGCATCTGATCAGGATGCCTCCTGGATGCCTCCCTGGTGAGGTGTTCCGGGTACGTCCAACCGGGAGGAGGCCCCGGGGAAGACCCAGGACACGCTGGAGGGACTATGTCTCCCAGCTGGCCTGGGAATGCCTTGGGATTCTCATGGAAGAGCTGGAAGAAGTGGCCGGGGAGAGGGAAGTCTGGGCTTCTCTGCTTAAGCTGCTACCCCCGCGACCCAACCTCGGATAAGCGGAAGAGGATGGATGGATGGATGTTTTTTTTTGTTAATAAAAGCACAGGACATTTTACACCAGGGGTGAGCAAAGTCGATCCTGGAGGGCTGCAGGTTTTTGTTCCAACCCAGTTGCTTAATAAGAAGTGCTTAGTGCTCCAGTAACACTTCTGCTTCACTTTAGTGGTCTCGCTCGTTAAGATTTTGAACCCTTATTGCTTATTTTAGTCTTCAAACTCATGCACCCCCTTGTGGTAACAGTTCTCACCACTGTCATCATTTGCCATATTTCTGTCTGATCTCTGCATACCTTCAAGTCCACGATGTTCACCAGCTGGAATGGCTGCATTGCCACGGAGTTGGGAATGGAAAGCTCCAGCATGGTGTTTGATGCTCTGCTGGGGCCAAAATTAGTCATCTGGGCAGTGGAGAAGAAAAGAGTTAGGAGGAATCTGAAGGCTTCAAAGTGTGACACACAAAGTGAGGTGAGCTGATACATAACGTATAAATCCAGTAAAGGATTTAAAATGAGTGTAGCGGAAAACCGTGAGATCATCCCATCAGTTAGGATTACTTACGGTAAAAGTGTAATTAAATGTCTCTGTGAAACAGCTGTCCACCACCTGCTTTGATGGTCCAAAGGTGAAGAAGGAAGGAGATACAAATCTGGGAAGACAAGAGGGAGAGCATTTAGTGAGGTGTTAAAATAAAAGTGCGGCAAAGCAATAAGAGCAGGGAGAGCCGGCAGTGACCAACAGCTTCACAAATGGCAGGACCAAGGAATCATAAAAGATCGAAACATCAGAACAATCTGGACGAGAACATCCCATTGACCTCATGCCGGTCTCGTTTGTGCCAGTGTGTGCTCCTTATTCATTCTGTTTACAATACAGATGTCATTTTTGTAAACATTGTTCTACTTAGTCATTATGCTCTACCTACAGGAGGTTGAGAAAGTCTTAAAACCCCTTCACTTTCTGCACGGCGACGCCTCAACACCACACCACATCTGATCCCCAACAAGCCTGACCCCATTGGCTCTCCGACGGTTTCAACTCTTCCGGGGATAGGGCTCTTTTTCTTTTCTGGTTCAATCAAATGGGGTTACCGAGGTGGTACCTCAACACTTCTCCCTGCTTCCAATTGCTTCCTTGCTACCGGCTAAACCGACATACATGAGCTGTGCAGGACACTCCTCACCATGTCATCATCATCATCATCATCCTCAGAAGAAGCAGCAGGATACCCCATTTTAGACAGGTGCTTTTTAAGTAAATGGGATGAGGATGGCAGGCGCAAAGCGCTAGGTTTACTCACCCATGGGCTCCCAGGTCCACCTCGTAGCGCAAAGGAAGCACCGCCGTGGCCAGGTTGTCATGGAGGAGGTTTGTGTTTTCAGCACATTCACTGCAAATGAAGATGGGGGTGGGGGCAGAAAAAATCTCTTTAGTAAGTTGAGCACAGGAGTCCATCTTGGAGCTCTTCAACAGTACACGTGCAGATGGGCTCAGCTGATCCACTAAAGTCTACAAGCCCCTCTTCTTGATCCCCCCCTCACCCCGTATTACTTACCAGGTAGCATTGACTGTGATGTGCAGGTCCTCAGGGGTGACATGTTTATCCACATCTAGAAGGAGAGCGAAGTTTGTCTGTGGAGACATTACAAGTTTATTGAAAACTACTAGTGGTTCCCCTGGTGGATTTAAAGACAATTCCAAGACGTCGCTAAGCGCGAGCTTGGCGCACAGATTTACATTTACGAAAGGCTCTTTTTGGGTTTTGATCTTCTTTAGCTTTTGACTTGTAGTGGGTGCCACACGCACTATTTGTCCCTTTGCCAGTTTGAGTCTCCTCAGGGATTCCAAAAAAGTTGGGACACTATACAAATCACTATACAAATCGTGAATAAAAACTGAACGCAATGATGTGGAGGTGCCAACTTCTAATATTTTATTCAGAATAGAACATAAATCACGGAACAAAAGTTTAAACTGAGAAAATGTATCATTTTAAGGGAAAAATATGTTGATTCAGAATTTCATGGTGTCAACAAATCCCAAAAAAGTTGGGACAAGGCCATTTTCACCACTGTGTGACATCTCCCCTTCTTCTTACAACACTCAACAGACGTCTGGGGACCGAGGAGACCAGTTTCTCAAGTTTAGAAATAGGAATGCTCTCCCATTCTTGTCTAATACAGGCCTCTAACTGTTCAATCGTCTTGGGCCTTCTTTGTCGCACCTTCCTCTTTATGATGCGCCAAATGTTCTCTATAGGTGAAAGATCTGGACTGCAGACTGGCCATTTCAGTACCCGGATCCTTCTCCTACGCAGCCATGATGTTGTGATTGATGCAGAATGTGGTCTGGCATTATCTTGTTGAAAAATGCAGGGTCTTCCCTGAAAGAGATGACGTCTGGATGGGAGCATATGTTGTTCTAGAACCTGAATATATTTTTCTGCATTGATGGTGCCTTTCCAGACATGCAAGCTGCCCATGCCACACGCACTCATGCAACCCCATACCATCAGAGATGCAGGCCTCTGAACTGAGCGTTGATAACAACTTGGGTTGTCCTTGTCCTCTTTGGTCCGGATGACATGGCGTCCCAGATTTCCAAAAAGAACTTCGAATCGTGACTCGTCTGACCACAGAACAGTCTTCCATTTTGTCACACTCCATTTTAAATGATCCCTGGCCCAGTGACAACGCCTGAGCTTGTGGATCTTGCTTAGAAATGGCTTCTTCTTTGCACTGTAGAGTTTCAGCTGGCAACGGCGGATGGCACGGTGGATTGTGTTCACTGACAATGGTTTCTGGAAGTATTCCTGAGCCCATTCTGTGATTTCCTTTACAGTAGCATTCCTGTTTGTGGTGCAGTGTCGTTTAAGGGCCGGAGATCACGGGCATCCAGTATGGTTTTACGGCCTTGACCCTTACGCACAGAGATTGTTCCAGATTCTCTGAATCTTCGGATGATGTTATGCACAGTTGATGATGATAGATGCAAAGTCTTTGCAATTTTTCGCTGGGTAACACCTTTCTGATATTGCTCCACTATCTTTCTGCGCAACATTGTGGGAATTGGTGATCCTCTACCCATCTTGGCTTCTGAGAGACACTGCCACTCTGAGAAGCTCTTTTTATACCCAATCATGTTGCCAATTGACCTAATTAGTGTTAATTGGTCTTCCAGCTCTTCGTTATGCTCAAATTTACTTTTTCCAGCCTCTTATTGCTACTTGTCCCAACTTTTTTGGGATTTGTTGACACCGTGAAATTTTGAATCAACATATTTTTCCTTTAAAATGATACATTTACTCGGATTAAACGTTCACTGAAAATGGGGAACTGCACCTTTAGAGGAAGGCACAGCACATGGCGGACAGGACAGGTGGGCTGAAGAGAATTTAACCAGGAAAGGGAGAGAGACAGAGAGAGAGAGAGAGAGAGTGGGAGACATCGGGGGGGTGGAGCAAGAAGAAGCAAACGAGTCAGCTCCAAGTATCCACCTGTGCGAAATTAAAGGAGGTGCTTCTCTGAAGACCAACTTTTTCGTGGTTTCACCAAAGCAATTGACCTTTGAGACTGGCGAGACCCACGGGCGTCACAATGGATCGTGCAAATTGTGCAAAGCACAGGGGCCAACGAGCTTCCACTCAGAACCTTATTGATTTTTTAAAAAAAATTGAACAACTAAAACAACAGTTTCACAGTCTCGATGCAGTGGCTTCAACATTCATGTCTTGTTACCATCAACTCTGACCTCGATGGCTGACGACAAATTGATTGCTGCAGCCGATCTTCTCGTTGATCAATATAGCACTGACATTTCACCACTGTTATGCGCTCAATTGTTGTCATTTCATGCATGTTTAAAATCCATCCTGTCAACCACATCGACTGTTTTCAAAGTAGCTGAACTGTTGCTGATAGGTCACTGATAGATAGATAGATAGATAGATAGATAGATAGATAGATAGATAGATAGATAGATAGATAGATAGATAGATAGATAGATACTTTATTAATCCCAAGGGGAAATTCACATAATCCAGCAGCAGTATACTGATACAAAAAACAATATTAAATTAAATAGTAATAAAAATGAAAAAAATAAAAATAAAAAAGCAGACAATAACTTTGAGTAATGTTAGCATTTACTCCCCCGGGTGGAATTGAAGAGTCGCATAGTGTGGTGGAGGAACGATCTCCTCAGTCTGTCACTGAAGCTACTCCTCTGCCTGGAGATGACACTGTTCAGTGGATGCAGTGGATTGTTCATGATCGACAGGAGTTTGCTTAATGCCCGTTGCTCTGCCACAGATGTTAAACTGTCCAACTTTACTCCTACAATAGAGCCTGCCTTCTTAACAAGTTTGTCCAGGCGTGAGGCATCCCTCTTCTTTACGTTGCCTTCCCAGCACACCACCCCATAGAAGAGGGCGCTCGCCACAACCGTCTGATAGAACATCTGCAGCATTTTATTGCAGATGTTGAAGGATGCCAACCTTCTCAGAAAGTATAGTCGGCTCTGGCCTTTCTTACATAGATCATCAACATTGGCAGTCCAGTCCAAGTTATCATCCAGCAGCACTCCCAGGTATTTATAGGTCTGTACCCTCTGCACAGTCACCTCTGATGATCACAGGGTCCATGAGGGGCCTGGGCCTCCTAAAATCCACCACCAGCTCCTTGGTCTTGCTGGTGTTAAGGTGTAAGTGGTTTGAGTCGCACCATTTAACAAAGTCTTTGATTAGCTTCCTGTACTCCTCCTGCCCACTCCTGATGCAGCCCACAATAGCAGTGTCATCAATGAACTTTTGCACGTGGCAGGACTCTGAGTCGTATTGGAAGTCTGATGTATATAGATTGAACAGGACCGGAGAAAGTCCAGTCCCCTGCGGCTCCCCTGTATTGCTGAACACAATGTCAGACCTGCAGTTCCAAAGACGCACATATTGAGGTCTGTCTGTAAGATAATTCACGATCCATGCCACCAGGTGTGAGTCTACTCCCATCTCAGTCAGCTTGTTGATGTTTCCATGACTTACATGTTACTGCTGACTACGCCAATGATTGTTGCTGCGAGTGAATGGAGTTCTTCAAGTTAAAACCCATCAAAAATGACCTCAGAAGCGCCATGTTGTACAACAGACTTAATGGCCTGGCTGTACTCTCAATTGAAAACGAGCATGTCAGACAACTTGACGTGTCAAACATTATGGTGACTGTTGCGCAACAGAAGGCACACAAATGAGTATTTTAAGTTACTAATGACATTAGAAGTAATATGATTTGTGAATTGTCAGTCAGTTCCACTTTTGTAAGCTTTAACAGTTTAACAAATCTGTTTTATTGTGTACTTTAGTAAGGCATATTGTGCACTAGTGTTACAGCTGTGAGGATTTGTGAGCCTCACCACTTTATGATGTCCATTTTCTCAGAACTTGTGTAAAGCAGGTCAAAGGTGTCGTAGTATCCCGTCAGCCGGTGTTGTCATTTTAATTCGTTACAAATTGAAATGGCTTCATTTAACAGCACAGAACAGTTTCTATTTTCTAGCTTATGTTACATTTTAATCATCTTCTTTCAATAAGTTGTCTTGGAAAAGCTTACTACTACAACTATCCACACCTCCCACATTCCATTCCCAAAATGTATTTTATTTTTGCTAACTTATAGCTTATTAAGTTATTACAAATTCCATTTAGAGAGCTGGTTTGTTTGTCACCAGTGTGTGATCTGATAGTGACGTGGTCCTGGACGCCAATGCCCAACCGGCCCCTAGGATCTAATTGCGAATCAATTACTAACAGACGGGAGGGGCCCACATCAGGGTGCTGCATGGAGGTCTTCTGCAATTTGGCTACGCCACTGGTGGGACCGAACATTTTTGGTTGTTGCCGTGGGCCAATGATATACTCCATGGGGCATCCATCACTTCAACATTCTCATGAGGTGTAAGGACAGCAATCCGATTTTGGGAAATGGAGTTATCTCAGGCAAGAAAGTCTCGCATCCTAATCTGTAAAAGTTTGTCTTTGATTTTTGTTATATACATGTATTTTTTTGAGGGGGTGGGGATTACATAAATTGTCTTGTCTGTTAATCTTCTATATAAAGCAGAATGTAACAACCGTGTATGTTATCATCCATTTGACCCTTACTAAGTATAAGGGGGTGCCAGAGAGCCCCAGACAAAGCAATATAGTCCACAAAATAAGAATATAAATACAATAAAGAGTTTTCATTGTACAAAGCACCTTTCAATGAACATGTCTACAACAATTAACCACAATCTTATATATAAAGCAGACTGTAGCAATCTTGTCATCCAGTTGACGCTTGGAACGTTTCTGGTGTGTTCTCCGTAAAAGCAACCCGACAGTTTTCTCATGAAAAATCTGTATTATTATTTGTTTGTCATTTTAATATTAATATTTAATATTAAATATTTAATTAAATATTTATATATTATATATATTCATATATTATAAATTTATACTATATTTTATATATACATTTATATATTATGTATTATATATTTATTTAATATTTAATATAATAGTTCACTTCCCGGGTCCTCCCTGCGTGGAGTTTGCATGTTCTCCCCGTGTCTGCGTGGGTTTCCTCCGGTGCTCTGGTTTCCTCCCACAGTCCAATGACATGCAGGTTAGGTGCATTGGCAATTCTAAATTGTCCCCAATGTGTGCTTGCTGTGTGGGTGTGTGTGTGTGTGCCCTGCGGTGGACTGGCACCCAGCCTGGGGTTTGTTTCCTTCCTTGCGCCCTGTGTTGGCTGAGATTGGCTCCAGCAGACCCCTGTGACCCTGTAGTTAGGATATAGCGGGTTGGATAATGGATGGATTTAATATAACACCTCATCACCAATCAAGAAAGCCCAGCAGAGACCACACTTCCTGAGGTGGCCGAAGCAAGCAAGTCTTCCCCATTCCATCCTCACCATGTTCTACAGAGGCACCATTGAGAGTGTGCTGACCAGCTGCATCACGGTCTGGTATGGCAACTGCAAGATATCTGACTGTATGTGCCTGCAAAGCATAGTGAAGACAGCATTGGGGTGCCTCTCCTACAGGACATACTTTACAAACGCAGTGTCCGCAAGGCCTGCAGCATTGTGCAGGACCCCTTACACCCCTCACATGGACCTTTCACACTTCTGCCACCCAAGAGAAGATACTTCAGCATCAGAGCCAGATCTGACAGGCTGCAGGATGGTTTTTACCACCAAGCTGTCAGACTCCTTAGCACCATGCTGTCTCCTGGGGTTTTCCACCTCATCCGGCCTCATCCACCTCTAAAAACATAACTTTTATACATGCAAGCCACTTTCCTGCAAAGACGAGTGTGCATGTAGAAAAGAACTGAAAATCTAATACTGACCTTGAAGGATTTTGCACACTGCACTTTGACATTCTTTGATATCCTTCTGCTGTGAAACATTCTGACCTGTCATTGTTTACACGTCTTAAACAATTATCATCATACTCTGATAATTTCTGCATTATCTATATCTATTATTTATTTATTTATATTACATATTTTTATACTATATTTATGTATCTAGATTGCATAATACCATACATTGCATCAATGTTCATATTGCTTACTACATGTCAATATTGCTGCTACTTCTTTGTCTTGCCTTTGCACAATGTCTTGTTTTGTTTGTGTTTTAATTTTAATTTTAAATTAAAATTTTCTGTGGTGGGCTGGCACCCTGCCCGGGGTTTGTTTCCTGCCTTGCACCTTGTGTTGGCTGGGATTGGCTCCAGCAGACTCCCGTGACCCTGTAGTTAGGATATAGCAGGTTGTATAATGGATGGATGGACGGATGGAATTTAAATTTTAATTCTATTTTTAATTTAATTTTAGTTTTTTATTTGCACTTCATGTTTTTACACTGTGGACCCTGAGCTTCGTAATTTCATCTATCTGTATACATGTATATGGTTGAGATGACAATAAAGTGAGCTACCACAGCTATGCTGATGACACACAGCTGTACTTATCAATAGCTCCTGATGACCCTGATTCTATTGATTCACTAACAATATGTCTGACTTGTATCTCAGAATGGATGAATAGTAACTTTCTCAAGTTAAATAAAGAGAAAACTGAAATCTTAGTGATTGGCAATAATGGATACAATGAGGCTATTAGAAATAAACTGGATACATTAGGATCAAAAGTCAAGACAGAGGTAAAAAGCTTAGGGGTAATTGTTGACTGTAATCTGAATTTTAAATCGCATATTCATCAGATCATTAGGACAGCATTTTTTCACTTAAGAAACATAGCTAAAGTTAGACCTCTTATATCACTGAAAGATGCGGAGAAATTAGTTCACGCGTTTGTTTTCAGTCGACTAGATTACTGTAACGCACTCCTCTCAGGACTACCCAAAAAAGACATAAATCGTTTGCAAAGAGTGCAGAATGCAACTGCTAGAATCCTAACTAGGAAAAGAAAATCTGAACACATTTCCCCAGTTTTGATGTCACTACACTGGTTACCTGTGTCATTCAGGATTGACTTTAAAATTCTGCTTATGGTTTATAAAGCATTAAATAATCTCGCTCTATCTTATATATCAGAATGTCTGACACCTTATATTCCAAATCGTAACCTTAGATCCTCAAATGAGTGTCTCCTTAGAATTCCAAGAACAAAACTTAAAAGAAGTGGTGAGGCGGCCTTCTGCTGCTATGCACCTAAAATCTGGAATAGCCTGCCAATAGGAATTTGCCAGGGTGATACAGTAGAGTAAATTAAAACACTGCTGAAAACACATTACTTTAACATGGCCTTTTTATAACTTAAATTTAACTTAATCCTGATACTCTGTATGTTCAATTTCCTCATAATAACTATTCATGGTGGCTCTAAAATCTCTACTGACCCCTACTCTCTCTTCTGTTTCTTTTTCCGGCTTCTTTGTGGTGGTGGCCTGCGCCACCTCCACCTACTTAAAGCTTCATGATGCTCCAACAATGATGGATGGATTAAAAGGCAGGAGTCTACGTGACCATCATTTTCAAGTCCTTCCGTGAGAACCCTAAATACACAGAGGACTGTTTCATTTATGTTAGGTAGAATGCCCAGAGGGGACTGGGCAGTCTAATGGTCTGGAATCCCTACAGATTTTATTTTTTTCTCCAGCCGTCTGGAGTTTTTTTTTGTTTTTTCTGTCCACCCTGGCCATTGGAACTTACTATTATTCTATGTTAATTACAGTTGACTTATTTTATTTTCTTACTGTGTCTTTTATTTTTCTATTCTTTATTATGTAAAGCACTTTGAGCTACTGCTTGTATGAAAATGTGCTATAGAAATAAATGTTGTTGTTGTTGACTTTTTTGTTAAATATATTTTCATCTCACATTATTCTTATTGTAACAATTGTCACAATAACAGTCCAAAGACATTGAAAAAGGTTTGGGGCAGCCACCCATATATTATGCCCTGGCTGCAAATGGGTAATTTTGTCATAATGTTATTTGCTCAGAGTCCAAAACAGAACTGATTTGAGTGTGAGAATACGGCAGCTTTAAAGGCCGGGACAGGAAGTGACATCATCAGGGGCCAGAACCAGAAGTGATGTCGTTGGGTCCGGAATTGACGTCATCAATGGCACCAGAACCAGAAAGTGACATGTTTGGGGGCTGCAGTAGTGACATGATCAATTACGCCGGTGCCGGAAATGATGTCATCAATGGTGCCGGGACCTACCGGGATTTCCCATGGAAGGTCTGCAGAGGATTGAGAGAGAAAGTCAGTGCAGCTCACCACCCCCTGGTCTGGTGTGCTACTACTATTATTCAGGCCCTTTAGCTGCCTCCCAATCACACGTGTGTGACACAATGTTGTAATGGTAACAGAATTAAATCAACCTAACTATAATATTCATTTAATTAAGGTTTTTTTCGTCATCAAAAATTGTGCAGGTAAAAATTTATTACTACACCACAACACAAAAATGAATCTGTCAAGCTGTATTTTTTTTAATTAGATTTTTCCTTTGGTTTAATGCTTGTTATCTTATGCTGATCTGGGCATGTGGTGAGTGGGGCAAAAATAAGGACGAACGTTGGTCACATTACCCCAAAAGATTTTTAATAAGGAACTGCTTTTCTCTAGAGGTATTATGTTCATGCAGCAGCCCTGGGCTTAGTTTTTCTCCTGGGGCAGCAGTACAGACTGTGGCGGACGGCTGGGGCTCATGCACAGTCAGGACGCCTGGAAGATGGAAGGACTAGTAGAGGAGCAGTACCTCCCCTGGAACACGAGAAGGCCACAGGAACAGAGCTTGGAAGCTCAACCTTGTGGAGACCTGTGGCCACCACCAGGAAGCGTCTGGATGGATCAGAAGCCATGGTATGCAGCACTTCCACCACACCAGGAAGTGCTGCAGGAAGGTCGTCAGGGAGCACCTGGAGCCCATCCGGGTGCATTATAAAAGGGGTCGCCTCACTTCATTCAAGGAGCCAGAGTTGGGTGGAACAGGATGGCGCTTGCGAGGAGTGGAGTAGAGGCGACAATAATGAGCAGAAGGAAAGAAAGGACTGTGAGTTATATCTGTTGTGATTTGTGCACGGTGTGTGAAGTGCAAAGGACTGTAAAGAAGAGAACTGAAAATAAAAAGCGTGAACTTGTGTAAGTGTGTCTCTTGTGTCTGTCTGTGCCAGGTTAAGCGCTGGTATAGTGCCATCTACTGTCACACTGGCGTAGCCGGCAGGATTCCTGGCCATATTGCAATGCAGGGACCTGGGAACATCTTTGTTTGCGACTACCCGGCACAGCAGCGCAAGGCACACACGATCCCAAAGCATGTACATGCACTCTTCTGCAACAGTAACTCAGCCGATAGTCTGCCAAGGGCTCACAAAAGCATCACTCTCTTTGTACTCAAATTGTGTTTGACAGAATCCGGACACGCATACCTGGGAAAGCGAGTTGATGTACAAATGGCCGACGGAACACTTCAGCTTGTTCAAAAGCTGCTCCTCCTGATGAAAATCACAGCTGATGTGTTTCTCCTCCTGAAATTGTAAAACAGAAGTCAGTCAGTCAGTCCACCATTGTTGGTTATAGTCTCACAGCACACATAATGTTGTTAAATCTGAGCCCACAAACGTAAAAACAGGAATGAAAACTCAAAGTTGTCATATTTTTTACCAGATTCTCCCATCCCCCTGGCTGGGGTTCAAAACTCTCATTTCTGTTCAATTTTGTATAAAAGCTAAAGAAATGTCCAAAGTCCCATGTGGTTCATTGGATATGATTGGTGGTTTTGCTGAGCTCTCTTGTGTTTCTTCTGGATTTGTGATTTTCTGGATTTTTTGACCTCAGCTACTGAATTGTGTGCTAGGACTCGTTTGATTCTGAATTGTCTTTGTCTTTCCAGGTGACTCCTTTTGTCTTTCTGCCCCCTTGAAGCTAATTTGTACAAAAAAATCTGCTTATTTATAAAGATACCATGTTGGCCGTTTTGTTACTAGCTGGGGTTTGACGGTCCATGTGGGCATTTTGAATATTTCTGGAACTCTCAGGTTCATAACAACAGTAGACCTGACCCTGAAATTCAAGAAGGGACTAAAAACTCTATAAACAGGCCACAAAATACAAATTAGACCTGGACCCGAAACTCAATAACAGCCTGAAAATGCTAAGCAGACCTAAAAATACAAATTAGAAACAAAGGTTATTATAGTTGTTTTTTTTATATTAGTTTTTATTTCTGTATATTTTCTGACCTTACTTGGAAATTCATTTTAGTTTTAGTTTTCCTTTATCATGTATTTTTAGTTTTAATTTAGTTTTTATTTCACAAAGACAATTCCACTTTATTTTTATATCTATTACTTTCAGTTTTAGTTTTAATAATTATGGTCGGGTTTAAGAGCTACTATGGAGTTTAGTTTTGTGTCACAGTCAAGCAGGACTGTACACTTAACATGTTTGGATATAATGAGTTTAAAAGCTTAGTACACAACATGGTTTACTATCTGGTTTTGTCCATTAAAAACAAGCAGAATCAAAGCCAGATACTGAATATGAACAATTTTATACAATTTTATCATTTTTAAAATATATTTCTGTCATTTGTTCTGAACAAACGTGAGCTGACTATTGACATTTTTCATCCTTTTTTTCCTTACTTAGAATGGGCCAATTTCTGATGAAAGTTAGATGAATTTTAAGGTTTGAGGGTTATTTCTCTAAATGTGTACAGCACACAACATATCCTGCTCCAACACAATGTGCTTACAGTTATTGCATTTAATAATACATTCAATCCACCTACCAAGATAAATGGATTGGCAAATAATTTGGAATCCGTTAAATCATTACAGAAGGATTTGAACAGCAGACATGCTTGGGCAGATTTGTGGCAAATGGAATTTAACGTCAGTCAATGTAAAATATTACATGTATGAAGTTAAAATGTGAGGTTTGAATACACCAGGGGTCTTCAATCGCGGTCCTAGAGGGTTGCAGTAGCTGCAGGTTTTTATTCCAACTAGTTTCCTGATTAGAAGACAGTCCATGATAATAATGAAACGTGGTATTGAACTGTTTGGCTTGTTAATGCTTACATTCATCTAAGAGAAATTTTAATTGCATTGTAGAGTTTCCTTCTGTGAGAACATTTTCCAAGTGTTTTCTGGACCAGAATAGATTTAAACTTAATAGTTCTTCCCCTCTCATTCATTTCTAAACATTTTTTTTATCACAGATAGTTCATGGTAAGCACGTTACGCTGGAAAGCTGCTAGTTTATTGGTTAACTGCATCTCATTATTAACTAATGTCTGGTTAAGAAAACAGGCAACAATTCAAACTTAAATGCAGCTACTAAAATCTAAAATAGGCAATTAAGGATTCCTCTATTTTGAGAGAGATAGAAAGATTAAAAAGAGGGAGACAAATATTTTAAAGCTTAATTCTGCCACCGGATTATTTTCACAATATCAGGTATTTGGAGCTGTGAATGTAAAACTAAAAAGAAAGATAAATTAATAAACAATGAATGAATACAAAATAACAAAGTATGTTTAGTTTTTCATCAGTTGGCAGCCTCTCTTCGCCTACCTACTTGTAGTTCAGTTAGGATGTTGCCAACTCAGGAATTTTACAAGGTTTGTGTTGCTTATTTGTTAAACAACCTTTTTAAAGAAAATGTGATTGATCCGCAACAATATCCTGATCTAGCATGTTGACCGTGTCAGTCTCTCGTTTTATTTTCAAAAAGGATTTCTTATGTGTAAAGTGGCAGGTGAACAAAATGCAGACACCTGAGAAATAAACTGAAACGTTACGCACTCGGGATTCTTCTCTCTATACATTAAACGTTTTGTTGACCAGCACCTTCCGGATTTAGGGATTTAAATTTCATTTTGATATTCAGCAAGCGCCAAGAAATGCAGCAGCTCATCATAAGGGAAACTATTGAAGCGGGCAGACATGGCAGGGGCGCCCTCAGCTCCCAATGAAGGCACTCGAAGACTCAGGAAAGACAGCAGAAATACGCTTTATTGTATGGCGAGCATGTAGACTCGACTCAGATGGAACAAGGAGCTTTTTCTTTTATTACCATTCCTATCATTTCAGCCATTATTCTTTCTCATCTGACTTCTAGCGTTCCATTTGGATTAAAGGCCAGAAGTCCACATGACCATCATCATCAGGTTCTTCCATGTGAACCCTGAATACCATGAGGACTGATTGAGGTCATTTGTGTTAGGCAGAATGTCTAGAGGGGACTGGGTGGTCTCCTGGCCTAGGAGCCCCTGCAGATTTTATTTTTTTTCTCCAGCCGTATGGATTATTTTTTGTTTTTTCTGTCCTCCCTGGCCATCTGACCTTACTTTTATTCTATGTTAATTAGTGTTGCCTAATTTTATTTTCTTATATGTTTTGTCTTTTTGCTCTTTCTTCATCCTGTAAAGCATGTCGAGCTCATCATTTGTATGAAAATGTGCTACAGAAATAAATGTTGTTGTTGTTGTTGTTCCATTGCTCCAGTCCTGCCTCTAATTAATTCCACCAATAATTCTTAACTGGGCTTAGCTTTGAGGGGGTGTCAAACCCTGCTCTGTCCATCTTATCAGTTTGATAAGGGCTGTTTTCTCCCCCTACAATGATTTACAACCAAGCAGTTCACATTCCCTTCTTCAGCTCTCTACAACATCTGACCTTTGGCTTATGAAAAACTGGTGTTTTCTGGTTCATAAAAGAATAATAAAGAATACTAAGGGGCTTTGCCCCCTGCTTGCTTTGCTCACCAACCCCAGGGCCTGCGCTAGATAGATAGATAGATAGATAGATAGATAGATAGATAGATAGATAGATAGATAGATAGATAGATAGATAGATAGATAGATAGATACTTTATTAATCCCAAGGGGCAATTCACATACTACAGAAGCAGCATACTGATAAAAAACAATATTAACTTAAAGAGTGATAACAATGCAGGTATAACAGACAATAACTTTGTATAATGTTAACGTTTACCCCCCCAAGGTGGAACTGAAGAGTCGCATTACATTACAGCGAGTAATTAAACATATTAAAAAAATAGTAAAGCGTAATAATTTGAAAGTAAATTATGTTTCATGTTGCGTTAGAGTTGGCTTTTGAAATTAACACACAAACACTTTTGCTGTAAAACATCAGTAAAAACTATTTTTTTAATTAAATTTTTGTCAATATTGCATTGAATTTTGATTCTGTGTTGTGTTTGGACTTTCATCGTGACAACGCAACGTATAACTGCCTGCGATTGAATTTCGTTTCTTTCTCTCTATTAAACGACTTTTTCGAATGTTTGTCTCTGAGATTTGTTAATTGTCTTTGCGAAAGCTATTCTAATGGGTAACTGTTAACGTTTTAATACAAATGGCATATCAAGATCTCTTTTGGTGTCTAATGTTATCTGCGGGAGATGTACTACATTACCTTTCTTGGATACATCCTTCTTTCTACAGTAATTCGGCCGGTGGAAGACAGCATGGTGTTAACGGTTGTAGATATTCTTTGTGATATTGTAAGTTGATGTTTTCATCTTCCACACCATCATCACCACCAACTGTTTCAGCACAGTCTATTGATACGCATTTAACTAATATGCAATTTAACCGATTGGTAATTCTGGCGTTAATTCGTTTCACTTCCTCGTTTCTTGGTGCTAGTATTGCCCGTGTACTCATTTTTTCTGTTGATAACCCTTCGTGGTGAAATTCTTCAATAAGATTTGGACATGATACGTCTTCTTTAATTGGGAACTTAAAAGTTAGGAAAACGTTAAAAGAGCTGAGAGAGCAGGAAGTGTGTCTGACAAAAGCAGTCACACAAATGTGAGAGGATAGCGTGTCTGAAAATGGTTGAGAGGAGGACAGAACTTGAAAACATCTCATGGCCAAAGTCTCGACTCGTGGAACTTGGAAAAATCTCTTAAAAAAGTCTTGCCTCGTCTCAGAATTTTTTTATATAATAGAGATGTAAGCATAAGTCTTTTTAATCCGAACTCTTACATCTTAATCCTTAGTATAAAACAATGCTTACTTTCTCGTGTGCTTATAATACTGTTCTAGTACGTGTAAATTACCAATTTTAAGACTCATGCACACTGGAATTTGGTATAAACTGTATATTGGGCTCAGTCAGAATTTGCGCGAACATGCTGTCATTTATGTACAGACTGAAAATCTATAAGGGGATTATCTGTATATCTAATATTACTGAACGAATGGCAGATTTGAAAGTTACCAGGCACATCCAAAGTTAAACGATCACCTTGGTATCTTTCACTAACACCTAAAGCAGAATCTCTCATGCTGTCACTATCAGCTCCTAAAGAACTGCCACTGTTATCACACAGTAAATCACTTTTCTTCGTCACACGCTTTACATGACCGTATTCAGCTCGCTCCGTCACTGCAAATGCTACATCAGCACCCACCCTCTGTCACTAGCCGCTGATAACTGGATGGATATATGTGGGCGGCTCGTGGTGGATGACTTTCTGTTTTAGAGTTAAAGGTTACAAGGGTTAAAAATTAGCACCAGGAATATATAGTAAAAAAAATGAAATTCTTAAAATATTTTAATTAATTTTGGGACCCCTGCAGCCCAGGTCAGTCCTTCCTTGCATAAGTCTGCTTATTATGAAAATGAAAAATATTTTTAGTAAGTTATTTTATTTCAATTAGTCTTTTCAGCCACTTTATTAGTTTGCGTTTAGTTTTAGTTTTTCATTTCAGTTGTGTTAATTATTTTATTTCAGTTTGCGAAAAAAAAAAAAAATAATAGCTTCAGTTTTGATTTTAGTTTTCTTTAACTATAATAACCTTAATTAGAAATGGCTCATAAAACTCAAAAACAGACCTGGAAACTCAATGTAGGCCTGGCCCTGAAACTGAAAAAAGGCCTAAAAACTCAAGGTAGGTTTCAATATAATAGCTAGGCCTGGCCCAGAAACCTAAACACAGGGCTGAAAATTCAATGTAGATTTCAAAACACAAATGAGATCTTGCCCCAAAACACAAAAACAGGCCCAAAAACTCAGCGTAGGCCTTGAAAAATATAACAAGAACCGGAAAACTGTAAATACACCTCAAAATACAAATTAGATCTGGTCCTGAAACTCAACACAGGCCTGAAAATGCTAAGAAGCCCTCAAAATATAAATTAGAAAATGCCCTAAAACTAACAAATGGGCCTGAAAACTTAATTTAGGCTCCAAAACACAAAGTAGTTCTGGCCCTGAAACTGAAAGCAGGCCTAAAAACTCAATGTAGGCTTGAAAATAAAAATTAGGGCTGACCTTGAAACACAAACACCAGCCTGAAAACTCAAAGTAGGTCTCAACATAAAAACTAGGTCTGGCCCTGAAATACAAAAATCAGGTTTAAGGTCTGCACAGACCTGAAGACAATAACTGGTTTAAATTGGGCCCATTATGTCACATCTTCAGGCCCCATTATATTACATAAGCATTAGGGACCAATGAATATGGAACATTATTGAAAAATATGAAAACCATTAATAAAAACAAGATAGAAACTGACAAAAATATTTTATTAACAAAAATAATAAACTAATTAAGGAATCAAGACCTGACAACTTGAGTACAAACTGAGGAATATTTACCGATTCCAGGACTTTAATGAAGTGAAGGCTTTTGGGGAGGCTGACGTGAATGGTCGTCTGGTAGGCATCGTCTCCCGCATTGAACAGGGACATGCTGAGCGTCACCGTCTTTCCACTTCCGATTGCAAAATATCTTTTACCAGCTGTGGACCTGCAGAGACACAGCAAACAAACAATGAGTGAAAAGGCAGGTGGGTGGGGCAGCAGTAGAAAGTGGCCAGACACAAGACCTGAATACAACTATTGGGGACAAACAATACGAGGGTCCATATTGAGGCTCAGGGTGAAAACCAAAAGAAATAAGAGTTTTAACCCATAACTCGAATATATATGGGAGGGTGTGTGTAACGGAACAGGTTAGCGCAGTGAAGTTGAGAGAGAGAGAGAATGAAAAAGAGAGCTAGGTCAAAAGGGGTGGAGCCTGAGAGAGGGAGAGAAGAGTCAGAAGGGGTGGAGCCTGAGAGAGAGAGAGAGAGAGAAAATGAAAAACAGAGATAGGACAGAAGGGATGGAGCCTGAGAGAAAGAGAGAGAGAGAGATAGAGAATGAAAAAGAGATATAGGTCAGTAAAGGTGGAGCCTAAGAAAGAGGGAGAGGAGTTAAGCAAATGTGGAGCCTGAGAGAGAGAATGAAAAGAGATAGGTCAGAAGGGGTGGAGCCTGAGAGAGGGAGAGATGAGTCAGAAGGGGAGGTGCCTGAGTAGGAGAGAGAGAGAGAAAAATGTAAAGAAAAATAAGTCAGAACGGGTGGAGCCTGAGAGAGAGGGGGAGAGAGGAGTCTGAAAGGGAGGAGCCTGAGAAAGATGGAAACAGACAGAAAGATGAAGAGAGAAAGAGAAAGGAGTCAGAAGGGTGGAGCCAGAGAGAGTCACTTTATAGACTTCACATTAAAGGTAAATCCTAACTTTCTGCAGACCAGCAGACATTGCACTCCCTGTCCAGACTGACCGTCTCCTTTTGAGATTTGTAAATGGCCAACTTTGCCTGTCCAAAGGCAACATTCCCCATTTTACATTTAGGTTGATTCTCCTTATTCCCAGAAACACCAGGCAATGTAATTCTTTACATTTCTTTATATTCAATGTCATTGTCCACACGCCTGTGTGCTGTCCAAATCCATCTGTGACTCTGCTGATCCCACATTATCTGTCATTTCTCCTACTTTGGTATCATTCCTGGTCTTATTCAGGCTGTTTTTCATATTCCTGTCATATTATTTCTACACATCAAAAAAGCAGCAGCCTCAGCATTGACCCCTGCTGGACACCACTGTTAATATCACCTATTTTTTTTTAAATTCTCCTATGATTTGATCACATATACTTGACACATGTCACTTGAAAGGAAAAAAAGAAAAAGTGGGACTGGCAATACATGACAACAGCCAAGAAAGAGACAATGTGTGCCTCTGAGAGAAAGAAGTGAACCGAAATGATTTTAGTCAGACAAAGTCCTAGTCGTACTTGAACTTCAGGCTGAATTCAGAATCAGCAGCAACACTGTAGTCAATCAAGAAGCCCCAGTGGCTGATTGGCCATCCTGGAAGCAGTGGCTTGTGAGGCTGCCTGGTGTTCATCACAAGGCTTTTTTAAGAATATGAGAAGATGCCAGGGCAGTGTGGGGGACAAGGGCTGATGGGCAGGAGAAACTCGGCTGCAGTCCCTGCATTGCTCTGCCATTCTCTTCAAACACCCCCCGAACACCCCCACCCCCCCATCTCCACTCCTTTCACCTCCAAGTCACAGGCAGCTTTCTGGCTGATGCCACCGTTTCCATGGTACCACAGTGGCGATGGCCCCAGAGACGGGCAGCAGGTGCACTTCATGAGGGTGACAACTTACCACAAGGCCCCCTTTGTTGTGCTCTTTTCTTCATAGATGCTCATATTTCATCTCAGAAAAAAAAAGAAACTCAGCACTCCGGCAAAGCCTACAAAAGCAGAAAGGGTGGCCAGTGTTTTATTTTATTGCAATGCCACACATTAGGGTGGACAGCAATGCTGACAAGGGCTGGGAGCAAAACAAATGGCCGTGAGGAGGCAAATGGGAAATCCGCTGGCACATCAACACTAGCTGACCAATTAGGGGGTGGCAATCAGGAAGTCTGAAGACCCTGTAGTGCCTGGTCACCGGGGACAAGAGTGGATTGGGGGTCTCCAAGGCAATAAAAGGAAACCGATACAAAGCAAGTGCTGCACAAATAGCATTGGGCGGCTCTGCTGGACATGAAGTTCATGCACAATAACACAACTTGCTTACAACTGCTGTCCAGCTCATGTGCAGATATGGCCAGTATAGCGCCTTCACGTGGCCTGTCAGCCTCACCAGTCCTCACACACTTGTAGGCTTGACAGAGAATTTGGTTGGAATTATTAAAACGATAGATAGATAGATAGATAGATAGATAGATAGATAGATAGATAGATAGATAGATAGATAGATAGATAGGAGTGTCCATTCTGGTCAGACTGTGATTACAATGAACTGGTTACTCTGACCAAGGTAAAACTGGGGCAAGTCAACAATCAAGAATGACCAATGCAATGGTACAGGACTGGTCACCCTGAACAACAGTATCAATGAACTGGGACAAGTTAATAATCAAGAATGTCCACGTCAATGATACTGAATGACAGGACTGGTCACTCTGGCCATTGCTACTCTGAATCAGCATCATTGAAGTGTCACTCTGGACTGTTAAACTCATCCCAATTTCACTTTAACCAGACTGGCCAGTTCAGTGATACTGAAAGACAAGACTGACTACTGTGGCCGTTGATATTGTTGAGTCCATATTACTGAACTGGTCACTCTAGCTAAGGTGTAATTGGGATGAGTTAACAGTCCTGTCATTCAGTATCAATGAACTGGTCATTCTAATAAAGGTGAAACTGGGACAACAATCAAGAATGACCAATTTAATGATACAGGACTGGTCACTCTGGCCATCAGTATCAATGAACTGGTCACCCTTGCCAAGGTGTAATTGGGATGAGTTAACAGTTCTGTTATTCATTATCAATGATATGGCCATTCTGATCAAGGTGAAACTGGGATAGGTTATCAATCAAGAATGACCAATTAAATGATACAGGAGTGGTCACTTTGACCATTGAATTAGTATTATTGAACTGGTCACTCTGATTAAGGTATAACTGGGATGAGTTACCAGTCCATAGTGACCAGTTCAAAGGTACAGCACAAGTCACTCTGGCCAAGGTGTGCATGGGATAACTTACCATGCCTGTCATTCCGTATCAGTAAACTGATCATTCCAACCAAGGTGAAACTGGGACAAGTCAACAATCAAGAATGACCGATTCAGAGATAAAGTACCCAGTTACCTCTCAGATGGCGTCCTGCCCATCTTTATGAGCCACATTCCCCCATTCCCTTAATCCTGTCCAATAGATGGGCACCACTTTTGTGACAATCATTTGCTGGACAGGTAGGTTTTGGAAAAATTGTAGTCAAAATACAAAGAGCAGGTCTTCAAGTGCGCAGACTGGCATCATTGTGAATAAGGAACATGAGCTGTACTTACTGTGGCAGTGCAAACTCGGCATACACTTGCAGGTTGGCAGAGCAGTTTTCCCAGACACAGTAGCGAGCAAACATGGTCTGTGTTAAGAACAGAGAAGATGGAATCAGCATTTAGGCAGGGAGCGGGGCACACACTGGCAAAGTCTTCAGTTAGGCCTGAGGATGGCGTTGTTTTAGTATGCAGCACCAACTCGAACATTAGACTGGCATTTGTGACAGTAGTGTTGTCTTGATTATGGGATGCACTCACCTGATCATAAGTGACCACACTATTGTGCCGCTTTTGTCTTGTTCCAAGGAGTGTCGTATTCAGACCACCTCCAGCACACACACCTGGCCTTATGGGCACTGGAGGACCACAGATCTACTCTTTGTACCACAGAAGAGATCTGCTGATTTAAGCAATAGGTGTATAATGTCTCAGGGTCTCCCAGGTGGTAGTGTGTGCCTGGTGACCACAGTGGTTTTAATGTGACCCTCTGGGGTGCCTCTGCTCTTACTAACCAGACTTTGTATATGCACACTCCGTTATTGTCACACTCGTTTGTCTAAAGCACACTTCCCATTATCATTTATTGTAACTAGAAGATAACCTGGATATGATCTAAATGCTGAGTCCACCCTCACTGTATTATAACCACTCCCACTGCAATAAGAAGACACCCCCATATTATGACCTCTCACCCTATCATCAGACCACCCCACTATCATCAGACCACCCACTCTGTGCTACTGCCACTCCTCCTGGCATTAATAACAATAATAATAGTAATAACAATCATTTTATTTATAAAGTGCCTAATCCACCCCATTTGTTAAGGACTCTCCTACTGTCATCTGACCTCACCCCCTTTTGTTATGAACACTCTTACTGTCAAAGATAATGAACCCCATGTTATAACCCCTCCCACTGTAACCAGATAACCTAATGTGTTAAGGATACTCCCACTGTCATCAGACCACACCCCCTTATTCTAAATACTGAGTCCACCCTCACTGTATTATAACCACTCCCATTGCTATAAGACACACCCTGTATTATGTATGACCTCTCACACTACCATCAGATCACCCCACTATAATCAGACCACACTCTCTGTGCTATTGCCACTCCTACTGGCATTAATAACAATAATAACAGTAATAACAATCATTTTATTTATAAAGTGCCTAGTCCTCCCCATTTGTTAAGGACACTCCTACTGTCCTCAGACCACACCCCCTTTTGTTATGAACACTCCCACTGTCATAAAATAATGCACCCCATATTATAATCCCTCCCACTGTAACCAAATAACCTAATGTGTTAAAGTCATTAGACCACACCCCATTTTGTTATGGATGCTCCCATTGCTATAAAACCATGTCCCCAGTATTATTACCATTGTCACTGTCATCAAACCACCCTATGAGTTAAGGACAGTACCACTGTCATCAGACTATGCCCCATTTGTTACAGACACTTCCACTGCTATAAGACCACACCCATTTTTTTAATGACCACTCCTACTGTCAGCAAATAACACACCTCATATTATAACCAGTTCCACTGTTATTAGACCACCCCACATATAAAAGACACTTCCACTGGTGTCAGCCTGCACCCTCAATTGTTACGGCCACTCCTACTGTCCTACTGCCATCAGATAACAGAAGGCATCTTATGGGCACTCCCTCTGTCATCAGAACAAATCACTCTCACTGTCATCAGGCCACACACTCTTTTGTTATAGCCACTCCCACTGTCATCACACAACACATGACATGTTATGTCTACTCCTCCTCTCATCAAGTAACACCTCCTTTGTTATGATCATTCCTATTGTCATCAGATCATCCAATATGTTATGGCCATTCCTACTTTCATAACTCTGACTGTTTGCAGATCAAATCCTCATCTGTTATAACCCTGCACACTGTCATCATATAACCCCTTGTGTTAAGACCACCTTCACTATTATTAAACCACTCCCTCTCTATTATGGCCAAACCCATTGTCTTCAGAACATACCTCTACCTGCTGTGGTTCTGACCGCTTTCACTGTTATCAAACCACACCCACTGTACTTGGACCACACCCTCTGTATTCTGAGCATGCTCACTTTTTACAACATTTTGAATGACCCCTTTGTTCAGTTGGTGCCTTTTGGGCAGGTAGGTGTCATTAAGGTATGGCAGGGTCTCACCCTGGACTGGATGCCAACCCTCTTGAGGCACAAACATTAAAGCCTAGAAGGCTGACACATTTTGGAGTTTGAGTGGCTCACTCAGATGGCTGTGCCTCATAACAGATCATTGCCCCTTCATTCTACACAGTGCCTTTCTGACGTTACTCCCAAGTTTATAATTAATGCTCCTTATTTAACTTTCCATCTCCTTTAAGTACCATGACATTTAAGGCTTTGTGCTCATCACTCTCCTACAGGCCGTGGCCAGACAGGAAAGTGACCAAAAAGGAGTTCACGCCATGCTGACCTGATTCATGAGACGATGGTCCTGCCCCTCTCGCTGTTGGAGGATTGGCATAAGAGGAGGAAAGTGCTTGGCATTCTGGCTTTTCACAATGTGCTCACCAAGCTGGTAGGACACTTCAAAATGAATGGGGCTGAAGATGTCCCGGACTTCTTTCTAGAAAAAAGATCACAAAAGGACAACATCAGGTCACCTGTGCATGCAATAAGCAGTTTACTAATTGAATCAAAAAAGGCTGTGATGACATAGGGGGTCTCAGGCAGACTTGGCAAATCTCAGGAGAATCCGACCCAATACGGTCACATGAAGAGTGCCAACCCTAAACTTGGAAATGTCCTTTACTAGTGTAAGCCACATAATGTCTCAACACCCAGGTGACGTGCATGTTTGTAAGGGGTCCCAAAATTTTAAAGGACTACAGGCCCTGTGCCCACATTAGGAACACTGATCAGATTGTGGCAAACTCCTGCTGTCTACTGCACGAAGATGCAAGACCCATTCATGCATTTCATACACAGCAAAGAAATTGGACAAGATGGTGGCTGTTCAGAAATAGCAAGCCAGCTATCCATCCACTTTCTGAACTCACAACTTGAGTACAGGGTCATGGTGGGCTGGAGCCTACCCTGGTAGCACTTGGGAAAGAGGCAGGATCCAACTTGGAACAGGGCACCAAGCACACTGCAGGACACTCTGACTGATGCCCTCATGAATTATGTCATCGATTACAGTAAAATGGACAGGCGGGGTCCCAAATACAACAGAGATTAAGGGAAGACAGGAGGATAGGAAAGGCAGAGAAATACACAGAAGAAGAGTGACAGAAGAAGATGACAAAAAGATGAGTTGGCGCCGTGTACTATGGCCTTCTCTCACCCACTCTCTGGAGAACGGAAGATTGACAGGCATTCTACCAATGACGTTACGTCTGCTCCCCGCCCTCCTGGTCCCGCCCCTACCTGCCTGCCTGGAACCTCACAGGTTTGGATATTTTGAATTAGTGCTAAGTTGAGCTCTCGTCTGAAGAGATGCATCATTGAACATATTTTGACTTTACATCATTTGAAATTATACAGGATCACCAGGGTGTCTTTGACCTAGTTTTGTCTCCTCTTTACAAAAGATAGATAGATAGATAGATAGATAGATAGATAGATAGATAGATAGATAGATAGATAGATATGAAAGGCACCATATGATAGATAGATATGAAAGGCACCATATGATAGATAGATAGATAGATAGATAGATAGATAGATAGATAGATAGATGGATGAGAAAGACACTATATAATGATAGATAGATAGACTATGTAGTGTTTTTACACAGCCCTGCTGGAAACCTTGGGGGCCACCGGGAGTCGCTGTAGGGGGGCTCGTGGGCTCCTGTGTGCCCTATAACCCAGGAGTATGCCACGGTCACGTGACAGAAGGAACGACGTGCTCCCGGGTTGAAGAAAAGGACTGTTTACCCTGACCCAGAAGTAATAAGGAACTGTGGACTAATTAGGCAGGGACACCTCCGGGTCAGGGGCTATAAAAGGACTACGGGCCAGTCCAGACACTGAGCTGAGCTGGGAGGTAGAAGGGCGAAGTGTCTGGGCGAGGAGGAGAGAGAATATTATTGTGGTGTTTGATATATGAGTAGTGTGGAGTGTGCTTTGTGCACAGTATTGATAAATAATAAAAAGTCTTGGACTTGTATCCAGTGTCTAGCGTGGTACCTGAGGGTCCAAGGGAGCACTAGCGCCCCCTACTGCCACAATAGATAGATTGATATTTGGTATTGTAGGCAGTAATAGATGCACAGTAAATGAAGTGCACTATAGACTTTTTGCAGCACTATATGGCTGACAGATGGACAGATCTGAATTGCTGAATGTAACATTTCTATATAATTGGACGTTAAAGGCATTTATTTTATATGCAGATGGTAAATGAACTACAGTATTTAACAGGTAGAGAGGTACCCCGTCTTGTACAGTTTGGTATGTTATTTTAAAACACCTGCAGATTTTGTATTCATCGTCTTCACTCGAACGTCTTCTTTTCATAATGCTGAGTCTTTGGATTGGCACAAAGCAGCCAGGAGACACACGTACGGGGAGAATCCCACGACTTCAAGAATTTCATGTCAAGCAGTCCAGCTGCTTACCTGCTGGGAAACTGTACTGTATTTTGTTTTCCACCAGATTCGCAAACAGATAGATATGAAAGGTACGATATGATGCATGGGTGTCTTCCGGGGAGACTGTTCTTCAATTTGCCTTCTGTGCCTTTCAGTGGGCAGTGCCCGGGGAGGTCGATTTCTTCAACATGTCGTCAGTCCTTTCTTTCTTTTTCTTTTGTGCCAAGAGTGACAGCAGCTTTGCCGTGACATACACGTGCCCCTGCCGGCTTTGCCGGTATTCCTGCTTTTCCTGTGACAAATTCCCCGTGAGGAACTGATTAATCATGTAGATATGCAAATGAGATGCCCCTCTCCAGAACAGTCCGGGTCACGCTGGATTCATTTATCATGCTAATCTGATCCTGCCTTGATGGAAGAGGAGATTTACATGAGGATTTCACTTTTTTTTGGTGTGTGTGGGTTTGTCACCACTTTCGCAGAGTTGCCCAGCAGGTGAGCAGCTGGACTGCTTGACATGAAATTCTGGGAGTTGTGGAATTTTCCCCACGTGTGTGTCTCTTGGTTGTTTTGTGCTAATCCCAAGACTCCGCGTTATTACAAGACAACGTCGAGTGAAGGGGATGAAAACAAAATCTGTAGGTGTTTTAAAAAAACAAACCAATCTGTACGAATGGGGGCACCACAATGAGCCAGGATGGCACTTTAAACCCTCAGATCTGTCTAAGTGCATCACATGAAACTGGTATATCAGAGACAATAGCAAAGATTCAACTGGACTCTGCTCGCCGTGGTTAAGTGCCAATCAAAGACACAAAGTCAGAATCAAACCCAGATGGGACGCTAGTCTGTCAGTGGGCACACTCATTCACCCTCTCACACCAGGCCCCCTCACCAGCAGTCACCAATCAACTGACCTGCACTCACATGGTCGATATCTGGATTGGCATGTTCACCTTGTGTCTGTGTCCCAGCATGATCCCAGAATTTTTCCTTCTACCTAAAACCTGAAGATTATTAGTCTGGTCAGCCCGATTAGTAAACCGGGGGCATGTGTGAGGGGCAGCCTATCGCGTTATGAAATTCCCTCCTGGACTCGTACTGAGGTGATTGGTTTCGACTCCTCACAGCTCTGTAATGGGACTAATCGGGGTACAAAAATAGAGAGACAGAAGAATGCTCCACTCTGACCCTTGATGGCACCATAACTAAACAAATAGACATCTGTTTTGGGGCAACACTGGGCATTACGCCTAAACCAGATTTGTACCACTGAAGGCCTTCACCGTCTCAGAATGACTTATGCGCAGTCCTTGGCATTTTAGCTTTTTTATCTCACTGTTACTGCTAAACATGGCAGAAGACATCAGGGTCTGAACCTGGTGAGCCCACCAGGGCTGCATCATCTATGTTTGGGCAGCCCCTCAGAGAACACAGTGTGGGGATGGGAACGCAGAGTTCAGTGCTGTTTGGTCTCGCTACTATATTGTGCCTTTCACATCAGTTATTTACATAACTTCTCTCACGTTCATCAATCTATCTGTTATAATAGTACCTCTTTAATCCATCAATCTATTCATCTACCAATCTATTCGCTTAGTATATGGGGTCCTTAACCTCTGTCTATCTGTGATATAGTGCCTTTCATATCTAGCCATCTATTATATAGTCTTTCATCTATCTATCTGCCAAATGATGTACTTGACATATATGTACAGTATCTAATATGTAGTGCCTTGCATTTGTATTTATCCACCCACTTAATATATGATGTCTATCTGTTATACAACGTCTTTCAAATCAATCTATCTATTATATAGTGCCTTTCATAACTATGTATATGTCATATAGCATTTTTCATATTTATCCATCTGTTACATAGTGCCTTACAAATCTACCTATTGGCAAAATAGTGTCTTTCATATTTATCAGTTAATTACTGCTTTTCACATCTATCTATTTATCTATTATATAGTGCCTTTCAAATCTATCTATCTATTATAAAGTACACGACATATCTATCTATTATATAGTGCCTTTCACATTTATCTATCTATTATTTAGCCCCTTTCATATCTATCTATCTATCTATCTATCTATCTATTATAAAGTACATGTCATATCTATCTATTATATAGTGCCTTTCACATTTATCTATTTATTATTTAGCCTCTTTCATATCTATCTATCTATCTATCTATCTATCTATCTATCTATCTATCTATCTATCTATCTATCTATCTTATATAGTGTCTTTCTTTCCTATCTACCAATCAATCTATCTATCTACCTACCAACATTCAAACCACTGCCTTAATGACAATGGCACTGGCAATGGCAGGAGAATGCGCTATGCCACACTGCAAAAAATTGTTCCGGAATGGTTTGAGGGACATGACAAAAGACTCAAGGTGGTGACTTGGCCATCAAAATCCTCGAGCATCTCCATTGAGGTCCCGCCACACAACTTACAGGACTTAAAGGACCTGCTGCTAACATCTTGGTGGCAGATACCACAGGACACATTCAGAGGTCTTGTGGAGTCCACAACTTGATGGTTCAGCACTAAGAAGACCTTCATAGTATTAGGCAGGTGGTCTGAACGTTGTGATGTATAGTGTCTTTCATATTTATTCATCTATTATATGGTTCCTTTCATAGCCATGTAGATGTATCTGTTTCATTCTTTGCCCTTTACAGCATCTTAATTTTAGGATGCCGATGACGTCACAGATTCGGGTGTCACGGAGTGTGCCCTACAGTGGGCCTGCTACCCAGTCCAGCACTGGTTAGGTTTTTAAAAAATGTGCCTAATCTTGTCCCTACTGAGCATTCTGAGGTGACAGTTTTAGATGCCAGGGACCTCAGCCTTTCAAGTGAGATGCCTGACAGAGGAGTTCTACCCTGTTGTGCCAATGTCCTTTCATGCTGGGGTGCACGCACATCCTATGGGAAGCATCAAGATTGTCCATGCAGGTCCACAAAGCCACCAAACCGTTCTTCACCCTGCCCTCCCATAGCAGGATGAGCCGCCTGCAGACCACTCCTCACAGATGCACTGTTGACTCTTTTTCTACCCCGGGCACCACACAGGAATGCATACCACTGAAATGCCAACGTAACAAACAGCTTGAGGTTCTGACAACAACAACAATGGCACTCCTGATTAAATGAGTCCCCAGGTGTGTTGGGGGCGACAGGCGGCCCGCTGATTGTCCGTCCACATGTCCACACTTCCAATTTAGCGCGACAAGTTAGCTTTGACCAAATCGCATGTTATCTAATTCATTCTAATTTTCCGCCGGGTCTTTGTGGCATCTGCTGTGGATTACATTCATTACTGTAATTACCGATTCATTATTCCGGTCTAAAAATATAAAAAAAGCCGGCGCGTTCATCTCGAACAGCTTCATTAGCCGTCAGAAGGAATTGCGCCTCGGCCGACATCACTCCGTCTTCTGCGTTTGAATGATGAAAAGTTTACGGCGCTCGCCAATTAGGAGCACTTGCCAAACATCCTGAGGGTGTGAGAACATCTGGAGCTGCTTCTGAGCAAGATGCCGTACTTATTAGTCATCCCAGGCCGCTCCGAGGCAGCCATCACTAAATGCGGACTGACAAATCGTCACTCAAACCAACAGCAGCGGAGACGTCAAATGGATGTGCGCAAAACCCAAAAATCAATGAAAGGCAGGAAGACAAAGTGAAGCCCTCTAGTAGCGGCATCTCCTACGTGATAAAACGCAGGGCCCGTCATTCACTTCCCAGCATCCTTGGCATGGAGCTCAGTATGAGCTGCTGAGGCCACAGGAAAGCACGTGGCTCCACAACTCAATCCACGTATGACCCTGAATTCATCAGTTCACTTGTCGCTGAATCTGCGCTGCCCACCTGATATAAAAAGGCACCAAAAAATAAACCAAAGTGGACTGTGCCAGTGGCACTCATGCCCATTGTGAGGAACTGTCTTGAGAGATTGGAACTGGGGCACCTTCAACATTCATGCCTGGCACACCCTGCTAAGGCCCAGGCTATGGCTCAGAATTTCATCAAAGCCGATCAACCAGCTCCTCAACTCGAGACATTGTGCCTGTGACGGCATCTGGTCTGGATCCACGCTCCCTTGAACCCGACACGTCGGTAATAGAACCGGATGAACTGATGAAGACAGGGAGCAATCAAACTGAGCGAAGGGGTTGGTGGAAAATTGCAACAGTGCTTTTATTAAAAACAATCAGCGTCCAAATAAATAGTGCAGTGCTCAAAAATACCAAGTCAAGTTGGGGAACATGCACTGGTACAGTGCATTGCCGCACCCACTACACGTCGAAACAACTCGGGATCCCGGTTGGCAACCCCCCAGGCACACACGTGGTCCAGTCTGACCCTCCGGAAATTACCCTCTGTCTGCTACAGCCAGGTGTTACGTGGGCAACCCCTTAGCCTGGTCCAGACACTTGGGTCCCCAACAATGAGGATCTTATGAGCCGGATCACCCTCGGGGAAACTCACGCTCCCTCACAATGCGGGTAATGTGCCTCATTCGGGACTCCATGAGCAACCGCTCATTCGACACAAAGTCAAACCAATGGTACCCATAAATAAATAAATAATAAATAAATAATCAATCTTCCTCTTCTTCTTTCGGCTGCTCCTGTTAGGGGTCGCCACAGCAGATCATCTTCTTCCATATCTTCCTGTCCTCGTGATCTTGCTCTGTCACCCCCATCACCTGCATTTCCTCTCTCACCGCATCCACAAACCTTCTCTTATGCCTTCCCCTTCTCCTCTTCCCTGGCACCTCTATCCTTAGCACCCTTCTCCCAATATACCCCTCATGTCTCCTCTGCACATGTCCAAACCAATGCCATCTCGCCTCTCTGACTTTGTCTCCCAACCGTCCCACCTGAGCTGATCCTCTAATGTCCTTATTTCTAATCCTGTTCATCCTCATCACCCCCAATGCAAATCTTAACATCTTTAACTCTGCCACCTCCAGTTCTGTCTCCTGTGCCACCGTCTCCAGCCCATATCACATAGCTGGTCTCACTATTGTTCTGCAGACCTTCCCTTTCACTCTTGCTGATACCCGTCTGTCACCAATGTTCTGTTCTGTATATTGTATTGTATTGACCCCCTACTTTTGACACCCACTGCACGCCCAACCTACCTGGAAAGGGGTCTCTCTTTGAACTGCCTTTCCCGAGGTTTCTTCGAGAGTCAAGGCTGGGGGGCTGTCAAAAGGCAGGGTCTGTTAAAGCCCATTGCGGCACTTCCTGTGTGATTTTGGGCTATACAAAAATAAACTGTATTGTATTGTACCAATCACTCCTGACACTCTTCTCCACCCACTCCACCCTGCCTGCACTCTCTTCTTCACTTTTCTTCCACAATCCCCCATTACTCTGTACTGTTGATCTCAAATATTTAAATTCATCCACCTTTGCCAACTCTATTCCCTGTATCCTCACCATTCCACTGACCTCCCTCTCATTCACACCCATGTATGTTGTCGTGGTGGTCCTACTGACCTTCATAAAAAGGTTAAAAAAAATCCATGTGGTTAAAACCAGGCTAAAACGAGATGAAAAACTTGCAGCAGTCGTTGGGGTCACACCAGCCAAGCGCAGCTCCTTCCCATTCTCTCCAGCTCATCCAAAACGTCAGCCGCCACGCTCCTCACGCTACCAACCTGCCCGTCTTGGCTGCCTCTGCTGGTGTCTGTCAGACTGCCCGGGGATCGGTTGTCCTTCCGTCTTTCTTATCGCACACATAGTCGTCCCTCAGATCCCTAGGGAGGGCTCCACCTCGATTGAGCCCACTCCTCCACACTATCAGTGGGTGCAATTCAAGCCTCGAGTGCCACACAGGACCCCCTGACCGCGCTGACCTCTCTCTTTCAGCTGGCTGGCTCGTCTACTCCCTTTCACTGCCCCAATGCCACACTCTCGCTCTCCAAGCCTCTCTCTCTCTTTTTTTCCCCAATCTCCTGTGCCAGCCTGTACTTATACGGCTCTGTGGGCGCAGCGCCTCACGTGCAGGTGCGACTTTCCCCAATCACCTCATCAACTCCCCATGGCTGCACGATTGCACCCAAGGAGCCTGACACGGCCCTAAGGATTATTTCATAAACTGGCTTTTCCTACTGAGCCGCAGACCCACCTGTTATACCACAATGCCACCCTCTGCAGTTTGATTCAGGACGTCCTACCTGGCAGACCCAGCATGTGTGTGGACTGGCATCTTCCACCTCTGCCAGGGTACTGCATCAAACAAAGGATCCCAAGCCATGATATCAAAGGATGGAAGTGGACCTTGAGTTGCCACGAAAGCTTGCCTATTGTAATCTTTTTAGTCAGCCAATCAAAGGGGTCATTTGGCATGACTTCTCGCTACATCCATAATGGCTAATACGGTACAATCAGTTTTACTTGAATGGATGTCTCATCACTAATAATAGGCTGGGTGGTTGCACTGGTTAAACGGTCCATGATTATGCCGTGTTATCCATTCCACAAAAACAAAAAAACAACAGAACAGCACAGTTCTGACTGATGGGAATTGTAGTCCATGTGCAGGCAGGGCTACAAGTCTGCAGAGAAAATTAAAATATGTGGAGATGGCGAGTTTTAAATACACAAAACACCATTCTTCCTAGGCTAATGATGTAAATTTCACTTAATCGTGAAATAAGCTTCACAATTTTATTTTTGCAAAGCCAAAGTCAAGCAAAATGACATCTTTTATTGGCTAATTAAAAGCATTACAATATGCAAACTTCCGAGCTTCTTCAGGCAAGATGTAGTGTAACTTTTTAGTTAGCCAATCAAAGGAGTCATTTGGCTTGACTTCTCACTACATCCATAATGGCTAACACAGTACAACACCCTAGTACTGCAAAGCCAGACACAATCAATTTTACTCGAATGGCTGTCTCATTACTCATGATAGGCTGGGTGGTTGCACTGGTTAAACGGTTCATGATTATGCCATGTTATCCATTCCACAAGAACAAAAAACAACAGAACAGCACAGTTCTGTTGACAGATGGGAATTGTAGTCCCAGCTACAAGATTGGAGAGGAAATTAAAACAACCCCCAATATTTTAAATACACAAAACACCATTCTTCCTGGGCTAATGACATGAATTTCACTCGTCATGAAATAAGTTTCACAAGTTTATTTTTGCAAAGTCAGATTGGCTGACTAAAAAGATTACAACAGGCAAGCTTTCAAGGCAACTCAGGCCCCTTCTTCAGGCGAGATGTAATGAGTTGCCTCGAAAGCTTGCCTTTTTAGTCAGCTAATCAAAGGGATCCCTTGGATCTTGGATTGCGAGCAAAATTCATTCCGGAAATGTGCTTGTAAACCAAAGAATTCGTATAACAATGCGAATTTCCCCATAAGAAATAATGGAAACGCAAATGATTCGTTCCACAACCAAAAACTATTCAAATAAAAATGATTAATCTATACTAATAAAAGGCAAAGCCCTCACTCACTCACTAATTCTCCAACTTCTCGTGTAGGTAGAAGGCTGGCTCATTCCTTACAGCTTACTTACAAAAGTTAAGCAGGTTTAATTTCGAAATTCTACGCATAACGGTCAACAACGTCCACCATGTTAAACTTTCTTATTTATGGCCTCATCTTCACGAAATTTGGTAGGTGGCTTCCCTGCGCTAACCGAAACCGATGTACGTACTTATTTCGGTGGTATGACGCCACTCTCAGCCGCTATATTGAACTTTCCAACGGTCTTTGTTACTTATGGGCCCATCATCAAGAAATTTGGTACGCAGGTTCCCAACAATAACTGAATCCTACTTACGTACATATATACGTCCATAGCCTGCAGCTCGGTCGCCGTGTGAGGCGACGTTGGGTCACCCATCCCAACGCCTCCCACCTGGTTGGCTGCCTGCCTATATAAGACCGTCCGTCGCTCCAGTCTCTTCATTCCCTTCCTTGCTTCGCCACGGTATTCACGTCTCCCTGCTGATAACTACAGCCTTTTTATTTAATCCACAGCTTCTCCGCTGTTTTATTGTTCATTTATTACGATTATAGTTATTGTGTAGGTATTTTAGACTTAGTTTACATTGTTCAGGTACACATTTCCTTTATCGTTCCAACCGTACCCCCATTAACATGTGTGGATTCAGTTGTAGAAGTGGAAGACGCGGTGCACTATCTGGTAGAGTTTCTCCACACTCTGAATCCTCCAGGTACTCCTGAGCATAATCTAATTTTGAAGGTTGGGGCACCAATAATGTTACTGAAAAACTTACAGCCACCAAAACTTTGTAACGCCACAAGAGTTCAGGTCACGTGTCTGCAAAAGAATGTAATTGAGGCAACTATTTTTACTGGCAGTTGCTCAGGGGAGAGAGTTTTTATTCCTCGCATCCCCGTTATACCCTCTGATCTCCCATTTCAATTCAAATGCCTCCAATTTCCAGTAAGGATCTGCTTCACAATGACAATTAACAAGTCTCAGGGACAGACCCTACAAAAGGTTGGCATTGATTTGAGGCAAGATTGCTTTTCACATGGCCAACTGTACGTTACATGCTCAAGAGTAAGCTCAGCGCACAGCTTGGTCATATTACAACCGGAGGGCCGAACTCACAATGTGGTATACAAAGAGATCCTTAACAAATAATTATTGGTATATTTTCCCTCAGTTTAAAAAGGTTTACTTTTCACCTTAATAAAAATTTAAAGGCAGTACTTCGCTGCTGCGAAGCGCGGGTATTTTGCTAGTACAAAATATAAAGTAAAAATACATCAAACAAATTAACTTGCACTTTACCTTTTAAAAGAATTGTGGCTGGTGTAAGGGAGACAAGAGAGAGGAGGGTTATTATGTACGACGGCTTTCACTCTGACTAACGGAATCCCTGCTATCTGTCACCTCACTGGAATCTTTTTCTTTTTTTGCGACTTTAACAGGGAGCCTCTCCAATGACAGTTGCTTTGCCTGAAGAGTCGCTACACTTGGACACAAAATAAAAAAAATCTATACAGACTGTAAGGTTTCTAAACTCTTCTGGGATTCCACCCCACAGGACGACACGTGGAACAGCGTTCCGAAGCAACCGCAGGCTCCCTGCGTTGTAGCAGTTTGCCGTAAAAGGGAATCCGAAAAGATGGCAGACATGCTATAAGCACCTGCCGTCGATGGGTGATACAAGGAACATTCTAAATGTGCAGGGCACAGTATAACCTGACCCCGATCCTGCCTGATTGCTGTGTCTGTGTATAGGCGAGTGGCAGTTCCCACTACAATAAATAAGTTTGCTGTTCCTGTTTCAAGCTGAATAAAAACTGGTGTTGCTAAAGTACTGAGAATCAGCTTTGTGTTTTGGGGCGCAAGATAGGGACTCACACGTCACAACACACACACACGTGGTCACCATGCTATAGTAAACAGTAAACGCTTGTACAGATATTGACTATACGAGTGAGGCACGCCGACTGAGACGTAGCATGGGAGACGATTACCCACAATCCCGCAGCGAGGGACAAAGAAGAACCATCAGCTCAGTTGTGATCACGTGACGCTCGGCAGACAAAGCGTAGACGTACTACTCGTATTGCAAGACCTCGCTCGTTTATCAAGTTAAAATTTATTGAAAATTTTAGCTCTTCTTGCAAAACATTTGTAGACCAAGTTACTCGCAATCCAAGGTTTTACTGTTAATTATGCAAATCAGTTGATGGGGCCCCATGACTGCCATGTAAGCAACCTGACAGGGACATGGAAAGAGACAAGTGGAGACAACTCACGCAGGCTAATTAATAAAAGAGAGGAGGTCTACCCCGTGGTCTCATGATCACACAGTTGCTGTGTATTATTCCAATTTAAGTTACGCCAGAAAAAGATTTTTCATCAAGAGCTTCTTTCAGGATTTTATTTGCAGTGCAATCCAACATTAAAAGAAGCAAAGGGTATCCTTTAGTGTTATTTTCCTCTCTTTATGTTAGAATTACAGCTGTATCACTATGGAGGGACATAGCTTTTTAATGTACATATTGTGAGGGTCGCCCATGGTGTGGAAGGACAGGGGAAGACAGTTTACGAAGGGTTTTGTCTTCCCTGGAATGCTAGGTGGAAGCCCTCTTGGGTTACAGTGCCACCCCAGATTCCCACAGGGCACACTGAGAATTGGCGTTCACTGGCTCTGCCCTGTTGGGTTCTTTGGGTGCTGCCGGAGGGGTGCTGAAGGGACTAGTGAGCCCTGTTTTGTCAGGGTCCTGCCTCACCAGGAAGTACTCCCAAACCAGTCTCGGGGCACCAGAAGTACTTCTGTTTTTTAGAAAAAGAAGCAGCCTGTCTCAGCTCGGACAGCTACAGCGCCACCAGGGGGCCATAATATATATATATTGTGAGCTGGGGGGCTGATCGCACCCTCAGAGGATACAGACACTCTGGGAAAACCCCTGAAACAGTTGACAGTCTACACTCACATTGCTCCTTACCTTACTTGTGCTATAACACGTGATAAACCTCTCGCACGGTACTCTGCATACTTAAAAGCCTTGTACAGCGCCTGTCAGCTTTGGAATTGATTGTTTGTGCTTTCTCTCTTTCTCTCTGACATTTTCTGCTCCTGACAGAACTGCATCTCTGTCTTGTCATGGAGTTTAAACCTTTGAAAAAGAGACAAATGTTCGTTTGCAGTGTCTGAATAAAGTTCATGTCTCTACAACCTCCTGTGTTTCTGTGCAAATCTGTGACCCAAGCATGACAATACATACATTTTGGTTTAGTAAAAACCCGCAGTCTCTAATGAACATATTCCCAGAGAGCAAACGCCCCCTGCTGGATTCACTTTCGCTGCCTGAACAGCATACTGGGAAAAGGAGGAGTAGTCGTAATGTTATGAATACATCAGTGATGCTGTAATCGATCAGCTGTGGATCGTAAGTTAAATGGTTTTCACTCCAAATGACTCAATCAATAATCAGCAAATTGGCTGATCTCAATAAACCATTTTATCGGTCTCTACTTTTGTCAGCTTTACAGTCATTTAGGTGTTGTGCTTCTTTACTCGAAGTATTACGGTACATGAAGAAGTGCACATGTAGTTTTGTAACTAGAATTTTCTATAAAAATATAGAGCTAAACAAAATGGAGAATGCGCCCGAGTAGAACATGGCAGGGTCCGAAACAGGCTAGCGGAACAACAAGGAAAATGCCACCTACTCCAGAAAGTACACATTTTTAAAGATAAGTAGGGGGCTTCACTCCGTGCTCGCTTCGCCAAGTCTCCGAATTAAAGTTTAAAGCCAAACAATATCTACATCCTTCTGTCATATCACCCATGTCCATATGTTTGATCTCTTTTCAATTTTACCTTGTCGTCAAAATCGCATAGAATTTTGATTGCGTTTGGAATTACATCGTGACAACACAATATATAACAGCCTGTGAGTGAATATCGTTTCTTTCTCTCTACACAAACTGTGTCTGACAATAGCATTCACACAAATGAGAAATGATTGAGCCGTGGGCGTGGCTGTAAATGTTTTAGACGTGGGCGGGACTTTTCCAAATCTCTTTGCATAAAGTCTTGTCTGACGGGGCTTGAAATTTTCTCTCGTGGGATTTCACTTTCACCAAACAACAAATCTTTTAATCTCGCAGATACGTCTATTCATTGGGAAGAAACACTACTTTTCCCTGATGGCAACACAAATTAAACGATCTACAAGTCTCTGACTTAAAGTTTAAATCCGAACAATATACTTGATCTCTTATTGCTCTTCCATTATTTCACCGTTTGTAAATTTCCGTTTGTTAGTGCTAATGCGATCTTTACTATCATTTTCTTGAGACTTTCAAATTTTAGTTCTTTCATTATCGCTAACCTGCTCTGCATGTGTTTCACGCCATAGTTTTTGAATTCTTTATGACGTTCTATTTTATTATCTACTCTTTGTCTTTTATTTCCGGCCCCGGGAGTAGCTAAATCTCTTGGCACAAAGTCTCGTCTTGCGGGACGTGAAAGTGTCTCTCTTCAAAAGATCACATCTCATCGCAGGATAAAAAGTCTCGTCTCTCAAGATTTTTTTATTATAATAGAGAGACAAATTGCACTGAACATACCCTGGAAAAAATGTGAATTTGATGACTAAATTTGTGCTTGCTATAAACATTTTAACAAGTAAAATTATTGAAATGAGTTTACTGCATATTTAATGTTCGTAGATGAGAGCCGTCTGCTAGGGAATGGATGGCAGACACCACTGCTTGCCCGTACAATCAACGTTTAGCACGTCACCAACAATGACACAAACAGGACACACACCATCCTCTTGATTCTACCTGATACAAATAACAGACTTACCCTCATGAACGCCTGGTGGGTCACACATGTCAGACGATTGTGCTGGACATGGATGCTTCCTGTGGTGCTGTTGCTGGTCCCATTTCCCAAAAAGTAAAATCTAAACGGGAGGTCTTTCTTCCGAAGGACGTCGGACGTCACGTTATACAGCAAACCTGAAAGAGAAATGAAGATGGCAGCTCTGTCAAACACTATGGGGTGCAAGCAATTCATTTTTAAAGCATCGGTGGAAACCTGTGATGAATGGCCTGTGCCTGAAAACCAGAATTCAGCCTAACCAGCCAATTTCTGGGTTATATGGTGTACTTACTGCCTTCAACAGACCACATTTCAAAGCAAGCTGCAACACAATACAATGCCAGCTGAGGTCAGAAGACAACCAGATACCACTCAATTAAATGATGCTCTTTTACGATAAAGGTGCATGAAGCTGGTTTAAAATGAAAAGTCGTTGAAGAGGCAAAAGAAATTGGTAACTGCGCTGCTGCAACAAAATTCGATGTGTCTGAGAAACTGGTGCGAGATTGGAGGAGGCAAGAAGATGTAAAAAGAAAATTTAAGTGTCGTATTTTTGAACGGGCTGTGATGGACGGCCAGGACCCATGCCCGGCCAGGACGCCCCTTTAACACTACATCCGGGGGAGCAGTCATGAGATTCACGCAGCATCCCCCGGAACACTTGGTGGCGGCCACCCTGGGTTGCATCGGGGCCACAATTTTGGAACACCGGAGCTCATTCCTGTTGGGAAGCTGCACGGCTTAAAGAGCCCGTCTGGGCGGGAGCACAGCCACACCCGGAAGTGCAGCCGGAAGTAAGTCAACGAGCACCTGCAGCACTTCCGGGTGGGCTGTAAAAGGAACACTCCGGGCACCAGAGTCGGGAGGAGGAGGACAAAGCTGCCTTGGAGGAGTGAAGGAGAAAGAAGAGTGTTTTGTGGTGTTGTTTTTGTCATTGTGGTTTTGGGAAATGTGTTGTGCCCCACAGGTGAAGAAAATAAATCTTTTTGTTCATTTTTACGTGCTTCTGGTGTCAGTCTGTGTCGTGTCGGTGCCAACAGAGCACTTATAAGTCAGGGTCTAATTTTATCATCGATTTTTCCGGGTTTCAAGACCCAACTTATACGTGAGTATATATGGTAGTTAGAAGTTAAGCAAAATGACACTTAGCCAATAAAAGGTGTCATTTAGCTTAACTTCTCACTACATCCATCATGGCTAACACGGTACAACAGCCTAGTACTGCTGTCCTGACTTGTTAACTGTAGGCCTGTTTATTCACCGCAGGAGTCTTCCTCATTTATACTGGTTACTGCCTGCATTCCTGTGTAAGTGCAGCGTTACAACAACTGGCTGATCAGATAACGAGCACAGAGCAAAATTATCCAACCTCCCTTTTGATTATTTGAGGGGATTTGAATAAGGCACATACAGTGCCCACCCAGAGACAGAAGCCCACTGGACCACTGCTAAAGCACTACTATCGCACAGTCCCCCCGTGCAGCTTTAGGTTTCTCTGGCCCCTCTTTGATTCATGTGCTCCCCACCTATAAGAGTATAAGTTCAAATCTGCTAAACTTGTGAATAATATGGTGAGAAGGTGTGCTAATGAGGTAAAGTTGGAGCTGCAAGCCCGCTTTGACAGTACAGACTGGGATGTCTTTGAAGATACTGCTGCTAACTTAGATGAACTGGCAGACACGGTAACATCTTACTGTATGTTAGCTCCTGTGAAGATATGTGTGTGTCTCCACCGAGACCTGGTTAAAACTGAACAATAGTAAACTGTGGCTCACTGCAAAACTCAAGCAGCTATGTCATGCTGAGGAAGTCAAGCCTATAGAAGCGGGGACAGAACACTCTTCAGACAGGCAAGGGACACACTGACAAAAGAAAATCAGTTTGGCTAAAAAAGAGTGTCATACACGTGCGCATGGGAGGCAACTAAAGGTCTGAGTGAGAGTAATTCCACACCAGACCAGGGGGTAGCAGAGTGCACTGACCATTTATTTCACTTTCATTCATGGGAAATTTCACCTGGCCCTGATGTTGGCAATGTCGATAACATCACTTCCGGTTTCCGGACAGAAAGACGTCACTTCTGGTTTCCGGACCCATGGATGATGTCACTTCTGGTGGAGAACGCATGAACCAAGAGACTTCCGGTTCCGGCCCTTCTGATGACGTCACGTCCGAGTCTGAGCCTATGGAAGAGGACCTTTCCGGTTCTGGCCCTTGATGACTTCACTTCTTTTTCTCGACTTTAAAGCCGCCATATTCGACTAACCTGATCAGTTCTGTTTTGGATTCTGATCTGTGCACATCACTGCTATTAATTTGCCTTTTTTGCAGCCAACGAACATTATACGGGTGGCTGCCCCAAATCTATTATGACTCCTGTCTCTGGTTTTTATGACAAGAGCTACGCTGAAAAGCTGAAAAATCAGTTTTAACCTTTAAATTACCACAAACTTGGGGGTTAATGCACCCCCGGATGCCAAATACTTTTTTTGCTGCACTTTTTAAGTAAACATAATTCACAAAGAAAACGATATTTTAATGGGACACATTTCTTTTTTCATGCAACGAGCATCACAATGACTGCAACACTTATCATTTTACACACTGCCAATGAATTGTAAAAACTATTAAAAAACTACTGGATCAATCAGTTATTATATGTAGAAGGTGCAACTGACGCCATTGATGAAATTCAGTAAATCACCGAGCCAACTGCGCTTGAACTGGCTGCACACAGAGGCCAACGCTGACGTCTGCAGGCTAGCCTAGTGCAGCGGCTGAATCCCAGGGACAGTGAGGCTGATTCACTAGGGGGCGCCAGTGGTCCTGAGCTGGCTGCTCAACGAATGGACGGCACTGACTGATCAGCTCCGGCGTGCTGGCAAATTGCACTGGGAAGTGACTATAGCCTTAAGGGTTAAGGCAATGACCCCTGTCTCGGTGTGGAAAGGACTACAAAATATTACAAATTACAGGATGCCCCCCCCTCCCCATATTACAGTAAATCACCAGCTGGCTGACAAATTGAATGCTGTACTGCAGTTCTGATAAGCCCCAGAATACAATGGACGTTATCTCCAGCCCGCTCAGTGTACAGACTTACATGACTCTGGCACAGGAATGCCCTGGAACATTGCCCGCAGTTACACTGCTGATGGCGCTCCATTTCTATCCTGCTGGTCCTGCAGACCACCGGCGATGTGCAAGGCCTAAGCAAGGTTGCTGTGTTCAAAATCTGTGCATGCAGGGACCTCATTTATAAAGCTTATGTCTGCACAAAGAGACTCGAGACATGGTAACGAAAAGAAAACTTGACGGGAGAAGGTGCAAATATTTATGGCAACTTTTGACCCTCGATGAAGTAGGGAAATACAGGCAAACCTGCTAAAAAACAACTTGCACGGATAATAATAGTTCATATCATGGAGCCTCAAAAATGAATGATATGCAGACTGGATTTTAGTTTCCTTTTAAGACACATTTGCTTTTCTGTACTTTTCGTCACTTTATATTGACTGCCTGTTGTCACTTCTCAAGGAACCAGCCGACAGGTAAGGAATATCTCAGCCAAGCTTCACTCCGTCATTCTCGCTGTGCTGAAAGCCATTAATCGTAAGTTAATTAATTTTCATACGGTGTGGGTTGCACATACATGAAACAGAACACGTGCGTATGGGAGGCAGCTAGAAGGACCAAAAGAAGGCAATTCCATGCCAGGCCATTTCAAATTCCGAATAAATCACATCCAACAGTTGTCAACTTGTCACAAAGCTTCTTGCTGGTGGTCTTGTAGCCCATTCCAGCCTCGTCCCTGATGTCCTCTGATAGCTCTTTAGTGTTGACCATTGTGGTGGTGGAGAGGGTGGAATGGAAGACATGGATTCTGTGGACAGGTGGGCTTTATACACATTACGAGTTGAGATCAGGAGGATCTGTGATTGATTGATTAATTGATTGTAATTCACCAATCTGTAGGAGGCAGAACTCTGGCTGGGTTGTACGGGATCAAATCCTTATTTCTCTTAATGACATGCCAATCAATTTATAACTTTTACGTAACTAGAGGGCTCTGCCCCCTGCTCACTTCACTCGCCCACTCCCAGGTTTCTTTAACCGGATATACAATTTGAAGAGATTGTTATTTTCATGGGAATTGTTACCTACTCTTTCGATTCTATGTTGCATTGCTTCTCTGTGATCATAAATATAAACCTGAATGAATTGTGGTTTCTTCGAAATTAAACTTGTCGAAGCTTTAATTTTTGCAGGACCTCAGATTCTCATAGCGTATGGTCCATTATTGTGTAAATCTACTTTTTGAGCATTGAATGATGCAAACACGAAAAGATTATTGTAGACTCTGATTTTTTGCCTGTAGTGTTTGTGGATTTCACTTTCACCAAACAACAAATGTTTTAATTCCCGTGGATACGCCTCTTCATTGGGAGGCAACACTACTTTTCCCTGACGGCAACATGAATTAGCCAATCTACAAGTCTCCGACTTAAACTTTAAAGCCTTACAATATCTACATACTTCTGACATATCACCCATGTCCATATATTCAATCTCTTTTTGCTGTTCTGTTATTTCAAGTCAAGTCAAGTCAAGTTGGGGAGCATGCACAGTGCATAAGCGCACCCACCACACGACAAAACAACTCAGGATCCCGGTTGGCAATGCCCCAGGCAGACACACGGTCTAGTTCCACCCTCTATCTGCCACACCAGGTGTTACGTGGGTGACCCCTTGGCCTGTTCCATCCACTCGGGTCCCCAACAGAGGGGATGAGGATCTTATGAGCCGGATCACCCTCGGGGAAACGTGCCACATGGTCGTAGTGCCGTAACTGACGCTCCCTTACAATGCAGGTAATGTGACTCATTCGGGATTCCATGAGCAACACAAAGTCAAACCAGCGGTACCCAAGGATTTTCCGGAGAGACACAGTACCAAAGGAGTCCAGTCTTCGTCTCAGGTCACTGGATAGCATCCATGTCTCAAAAACAGGAAGCACCAGGACTCTAAAGCACGGGTGTCGAACTCCGGGCCTGGAGGGCCGCAGTGGCTGCAGGTTATCATTCTAACCACTTCCCTAATCAGTGACCAGTTTTTACTGCTAATTAACTTGTTTTCCCTTCATTTTAATATCCCTGTTTTTAAGGATTCAGTGCTCTGAATTGATTCTTTTCTTCATTAAATGGCAGCCAAACAGAAATGAGATGTGAAACGAGCCAACAGATCACCAGCTAAACTGGGGCTTCAAACTGCCAATTTCACTCCAACCAGTTCCTTAATGAGAAGTCAATTCTTGCTGTTAATTAAACCAATTACTTAATTCCACGGCTTGTTGCTGCTCTCATTCTGCCACTGCAGACATTTCCAAAACTGTTGATTTTCTTTTTTTTCTAAGAACACAGACCTGAGATATCAACCTTACTGAGGCCCTCACCTTTCTTTATGTTCAGATAACGTGGTTAGCTGGTGATGTGGCAGCTTGTTTTGTGTCTCATTATTGTTTGGCTCCTCATTAAGGAAAAAGAAAGAACTAAGGGGTCTGAGTCAAGTTAACTAAAACTAAAGCAAAAGAAGTTAATTAGCAGCAAAAACTGGTCACTAATGAATAAGATGGTTAGAAAGAAAACCTGCAGCCACTGCGGCCCTCCAGGACTGGAGTTCGACACCCCTGCTCTAAAGACTTGGACCTTCATCCTTTTACATAGATATCGAGAGCGCCACACACCCCTTTCCAGCGACCTCATGACCCCCCATGCTCTCCTAATCCGCCTACTGACTTCATAGGAAGAGTCACCAGAGACATGAATGTCACTGCTGAGGTAAATAAACCTCTCGATGAGGACGACACTCTCTCCACAGATAGACACATGGCTGATGGCCATGCCCAAGAGGTCATTAAAGGCCGTTATTTCACAGAGTAATAATTTCCGTTTCTTTGTGCTAATGCGATCTTTACTTTCTTTTTTTTGGGCCTTTCGGATTTTACTACTTTCATAATCTCTAAACTACAAGGTTTTCAATACCATTTGGTCCGGGCTGATTATTACTTTCCTTATTTTTAGAATTTGCACAAAGCTGTTCTTTCTTCTTTGTTAAGTCATTGACATGCGATCTAGAATGTATAAAATTTTCAAGAGCTGGGAGCTCATGAAGTGTGTCTGCCAAAAGCATTCCAACAACTGGGAGGTTAGATGTCCGTGATCTTATTTTATATTGTTTGTAAGTTGGGCGTGATGGTCAAAAGTGACCGTCTCACAGGTCTTGCTTCCACAGGTTGTAAAGTCTAGTCTCGTGGGGAATTTTCCTGGATTTTTGGTTGATATACTGACAGACTTCTGAAATCGTTCCTCCCCCACACTATGCGACTCTTCAATTCCACCCAGGAGGGTAAACGTTAACATTATACAAAGTTATTGTCTGTTTAACCTGCATTTTTATCCATCCATCCATCCATTGTCTAACCCGCTGAATCCGAATACAGGGTCACGGGGGTCTGCTGGAGCCAATCCCAGCCAACACAGGGCACAAGGCAGGAACCAATCCTGGGCAGGGTGCCAACCCACTGCAGGCATTTTTATCACTCTTTAATTTAATATATATTTTTTTATCAGTATGCTGTTGCTGGACTATGCGAATTTCCCCTTGGGATTAATAAAGTATCTATCTATCTATCTATCTATCTATCTATCTATCTATCTATCATTATATAGTGCCTTTCATATCTATCTATCTATCTATCTATCTATCTATCTATCTATCTATCTATCTATTCTGTCTCTCTCCATTAAAATGAAACTACCATGAAAATGAGAGACTTTGTAAGTGAGCAAACATACAAATTCAGCAGGTGATGAAATTCTTATTTCCCCAACCGTATGAGGGTCAAGCTGGCTGTGCTCCATTACTAGACGTGTATCACATTTTAGTAATGAAACTCTAGGGGGTGCCGTTCTTTCAGAACACAAAGACGAACCCAATGGGCTTGGCCTCTTGACATGTTTTCTTCCTTTTGTGCTTTGTCTGATCTTCATCTTCTCACCTGTCTGCAGGCACATGCCGGAAATGCTTTGATTGGAGGAAACGGTGCACATCTGCCAAGGCCGACCACAGGGCCTCTTCCTGCCACATCGCTCAAAACATTTTGCTCGAGTACGACACGCCGCCATGATAACCTGTGGTCTTGTAGGCTGCAGAGAAGTTCAGTCTGCTTTCAACATGTCGCTGTGGTCTGTGACTTCAATACGTTGTGAACTCAGAAACAGTGTGGCCTTAAAAACTCTTCACCTCACATTTTCTTGTTCTACAACAGGGGTCCTCAATCACAGTCCTGGAGGCCCACAGTGGCTGCAGGTTTTTGTTCTAACCCAGTTTCTAAATTAGAAAACAATTCTTACCAATAATTTCATTTCATGGCTTGTTGGTTGTATGTCAGCTCATTCTCGCATCCTCGATTTTCTTCTCCTTTCTAAGGATCTCATCCAATGATTTGAAGCCTAAAATGGAGGCGTAATTCTCAGTCCTTCACTTTTTTCTCTTCACTTTCCTATTTAATTAAACCCAATAGTGCATGATAAATACACACAGGTGTAAATGGTAATGCTCGTCTCTTTTGTCATTTGCATGTTATTGCTAATTAGGAGCCATTAAAAACCAAGAATACAACTGTTTAAGACTAAAATAAGCAATAAGGGTCCAAAATCTTAACAAGCAAGACCACTAAAGTGAAGGAGAAATGTTACTGGAGCACTAAGGGCTTCTTATGAAGCAACTGGAATGGAGCAAAAACCTGAAGCCACTGCAGCCCTCCAGGACCGTGATTGAGGACCCCTGTTCTACAACATTAGAATATTAGAACACTCTGGACGAAAAAAGGCCATTCAGTCCAACAAAGCTCACCAGTCCTATCCACTTATTTCCAAGAAAACATCAAGTCGAGTTTTGAAAGTCCCTAACGTCTTACTGTCCACCACACTACTTGGTCGCTCATTCCAAGTGTCTATCGTTGTTTGTGTAAACAAAAACTTCCAAATGTTTGTGTGAAATTTGCCCTTAACAAGTTTCCAACTGTGACCCTGTGTTCTTGATGAACTCATTTTAAAATAACAGTCTCGATCCACTGGACTAATTCCCTTCAATCATATCACCTTTTAATCTTCTTTTGTTTAAACTGTAAAGGCTCAGCTCTTTTAATCTTTCCTCATAATTCAACCCCTGTAGCGCAGGAATCAGCCTTGTCGCTCTTCTCTGGACCTTTTCTAGTGCTGCTATGTCTTTTTTGTAGCCTGGAGACCAAATCTGCACACAGGACTCCAGATGAGGCAACACCAGTGCACTATGAAGGTTGAGCAGAACCTCCTGTGACTTGTACTCCACACATCAAGGCGCTATATAACCTGACATTCTGTTAGCCTTCTTAATTGCTTCTGAACACTGTCGGGAAGTTGATATCTTAGAGTCCACTATGACTCCTAAATCCTTCTCATAAGGTGGACTCTTGATTTTCCGACCGCCCATTGTGTATTCAAACCTAATATTTTTACTTCCTATGTGTAATACTTTACATTTACTGACATTAAATTTCATCTGCCACAAATCTGCCCAATTCTGTATGCTATCCAAGTCCTTCTGTAATGATAGATTCCAAATTATCTGCTAATCCACCTATCTTGGTATCATCTGCAAACTTAACCAGCTTGTTACTTATATTCCTATCTAAATTATTTATATATATTAAAAATAGCAGCGGCCCTAGCACTGCCTCCTGCTGGTCACCACTCTTAACATCGGCCAGTTCTGAAGCGGTTCCTCGCATCATCACCCTCTGCTTCCTGTGTCTGAGCCAATTCTGCACCCATCTAAAAACATCACCCTGAACTCCCACTTCTTTTAATTTGATGCCCAACCTCTCATGTGGCACCTCATCAAATGCTTTCTGAAAGTCCAGATTAATAATCTCATTTGCTCCACTTTGATCGTATCCTTTTGTTGCCTCCTCATAGAATTCCAGCATGTTAGTAAAACACAACCTCCCTCTTCTGAACCCATGCTGGCTGTTCAGTAAAACTCCTACCCTTGCCATGTGCTGCTCAATCATCCTTAATAATTATTTCCATTAACTTTCCTGTGACGCACATTAAGCTTACTGGCCTGTAGTTGCTTGGCTCTGCCCTGTCACCCTTTTTATATAATGAGATGATATTTGCCATTTTCCAGTCCTTCGGAATCTCTCCAGTGCGCAGTGACTTCCTAAAAATATGTGTTAAGGGTTTATATCTGTACTCACTAGCCTCTTTAAGAACACGAGAATAAATATCATCTGGGCCTGGTGATTTGTTTGATTTCATCTTATCTGAGCAGCACTTCTCTCTCTACAATTTCCAAATCCCTCAGTACCTCCTTAGTAGTCCCTGTTACCACTCTGAGGTTATCCACTTGCTCACTTGTAAACACCTCAGAAAGGCATCCACTATTTCACTGTCTGTATCTTTTAATTCCCCTTTACTATTCCTGATGAACTTGACCTCCTCCTTGACTGTCCTTTTACTACTAAAATACTGAAAGAATCTCTTAGGGTCGTCATTTGCCTTCTCTGCTCTATTCCTCTCCAACTGTCTTTTAGCCTCCCTGATATCCTTCTTAATGGTTGCCCTCATGTTCTCATACGCTCTACGATTCACTTTGCAGTCATTAGTCTTATATGCCTTATAAAGCAGTTTTTTCCTTTGCAACTTCTTTTTTAAATCTTTATTAATCCACCATGGAGTTTTTTTTAGTTTCCTATTAATTCTAAATTTAGGTATGTATCTGTCCTGCATTACATGTAAAACTTTTCTAAACCTGTTCCACTGCTCCTCGACTGTCCCCATGAATTGAATTTGGCTTTTATGACATAATATTAACAGACTCCTTAATGGGAAAGTGAAAATTGACCTCTGTATAGCAGTCTAAATGAATTAAAATATACTGCTCAAAAAAACTGAAGGAACCCATCAGCAGGACCCACCGGTATCTGCTCCTTTGGGTAAGGAAGAACAGGATGAGCACTGCCAGAGCCCTAGAAAATGACCTCCAGCAGGCAGGCAGGCCACTGGTGTGAATGTCTCTGACCAAACAATCAGAAACAAAACTTCATGATGGTGGCCTGAGGCCCCAACACCTTCTAGTGGGCTCCGTAATAATACAGGGTGAGCCAAAATGAAGTACCCCATTTCTCAATGTCATTGCATGAGGTAGAAGCAGCTGAGTGGGTTAAGGTAGGCAAGGGTCCTTTGATAGGCAATCTCTTGTAGTTTTCAGTCGGCCACATGCCTTGGTCCGGTCGAAGCGTTCTTCAAAAACAACGACTCCATCATCACTACGCAATGTGCCTTCCGAATGCACTTCAGCATTTGTCTTAAAGGTGACATCCCAAATCAGAAGATAATTCTAAAGACAGACGGGTACAACATTGAACAGAAAATCTCCAGGCCATCCTCGCTCTGGACGAACAAATGCCTGAAAACATTCAAACTGTAAAGGCATCCATTTTGCAGTCTCCTGGACGTTCAGCGTGCTTCTGCCTTCGGCATTTCCAACACGTCTTTGATTCTGCATGAGGACCTTAATTTCCATCCACATAAAATCATGGAAGTGCAGGAACTCACTGAGAGAGACAGGGAGAGTCGTTGAGAGCTGTGCGCCAACATTCTACAAACTGTTCAAGATGTCATCGTCATGTGCAACCACGAGGCATATTTCCATTTGAATGGTTGTGCAAATAAGCAAAACTTTCACTATTGGGCGGAAGCCAACCCTGATGAACTTCATCAGAGACCCCTACACAGTGAGCACACATGTTACAGTTTGGTGCACCATTGCAGAATTTGGCATTGTAGGCCCTTACTTTGTTTAGGAGGGGGGAAGCAACGGTCACCGCCACTTCAGAACGTCACATTGAAATGCTAGAGAACTGGAAGACATGGATGTGGTGGATGCCTGGTGTCAACAGGATGGAGCGACAGCTCACACGGCCTGCACGGAGATCCATGCAAGTTTTGCGGGAGATGATTCAGGGGAAGCTGATGTACCTGCACGGCGATGTCGTGTGGCTTTCACATTCGGTTGATCTCGCTCTGTGTCATTTCTCCTTGTCTCAAGTTGAAGATATACACACACCGACCTCAAAACCCTGAAGCCCTCAAGGACGCTACTCACCACGAAATCGCCTCTATTCCCCTTGAAATGGCCGAACGAGTGAGTGTTCAGAAATCGTCTCGTTAATGATGGCCACCACCTTGAAGACATCATTTTTAAAACACACTGGGAAGAAAAATCTATTTCGTATTCCCTTTCTTGTGTCATCATGAAATTTGTAGGGTTTTTGTAGAACACTGTGCAGAGATCTGTTTTCACTTTGACATTAAAGAGACTTTTTCTGTTGCTCAGTGTCAAAAAAAAATCCAAATTTAACCCCCTGGGGTTCAAAGATACGAAACCACAAAACATGAAAACATACAAGGGGGTGAAGTCTTTTTCATAGGCACTGCAGATGTTTCTTCGGATTATATCTCTGTATACTATACAGGTATATAAAATCTAACATGTCTGTATGTCTGTCCTTATCAGAAGTTCACTTGCGGCACCGATTTATTTGCACAAATCCAAAAGACACGCAGCGGGCCAAGGGGAGGGGGGAACGGGGCCCTCCTCACTCAAGTGCCAGCCTCAGGGTGTGTACCTTACCTCCATTTAGCTAGCAAACAAGAGAATATATGTTAACAGCAATGTATGAAATACGGGCATTGTATAGAATGTCTAGGCAATATATAGAATGCCTGCCGTTTCTGGGCAAAGTAACAAATATCCGAATTACTTTAATATTATATATACTTTCCCTATGCATTGTATGTAATACCTAGGCATTATATAGAATGACAAATGCTATTTAGGCAAATAAAATTTAGGGCAGAGTGGTGGCTCTGAGGCTAGGGATCTGGGCTGGCCGGTTCAAACCCTGTAAAACGCCAAAAGTGACCTTGCTCCGTACAGACGTTAATCTGTATCCAGCCCTACATGTAAGCCCTCCAACCTGCAGGGAAAAATCTATGGGTTGGTGGCAGAATTGGCACTCCAGCCACCATAAAAAACAGTGTCTGAACTAGTATGCATGGCTAAACTCTGGTCCTAATCTGGGATCCTGAGCTTGTTTGTCAAGTGGTGGGTGCAGCAATGAGCTGTATTAGCACCTGCTCCTAACCTCCTCCTCCTCCAATTAAAAGAGAGTCATGAAAAGGCTTTGATTGAAAAGACGTATATTAAAACGAAAGTAATACAAAACAAGAGAAAACAAAATATGAACCTACTTGTTGCAACAAGGGAGGAAAGAGTTTTAATTTTAAATCACACTTATTTCCGGATAAAGACTGAAATGCAAATGGGGAATTCTCCATCTGAGGCAAGCGTCGAAAGTCACGTACCTTGCCACGTGACATTAGCGGGAGTATTTTATATAGTCTTTTGGAATTGTATAGAATGCCTAGGAAATGTGTGACATTTCATACTTTCACGTCCAATTTTCAGAATTATATATATTGCCTAGGCATTCTATGCAATGCCTGCCCTTCATACACTGCCGGTAACATATATAATTCAACATCTGTCTGTCTGTCCGCTTTTCACGTGAGAACTACTTAACAGTGTGGTCCCCGGCCGGACGAGGGGGCGTCCGTCCTGGTTATGTTGGGGGCCTCGGGTAAAGGGCTTGGAAGCCCAGCCCTGTAGGGACCCGTGGCCGATGCCGGTATATCCCATTGTGGTCCCCGGCCGGAGCAAAGCCGTCCTCTGCGGAGGCAGAGGGAATCCCCTGGGCAGCTGGGCGAGCCGCCTGTGAGAGCGGTCCCAAGGAGAGCGAGAGGACGGGCGTGGAACCTGCGGCGGAGGAGCCAGTCAGGCAAGTCGTGGGCTGTCGGAAGGGGGGGAGAGCACTGCCGGTATGGAGACCGACACCTGGCGTGTTTCTGGCCCTCCCTTTGCTCTTTTTACAGGTCAGAACCCCCGACGAGCACTGGAGCCGACGTCGTTTGGGACCTGCCCTCCTCGAACGGGCCGCTCCGCGAGAGGGCTCCCCACCGGTAGGCCGATGGTGACTCAGCTGGTGGGGACAGCGGGGCGAGAGCGGCGTAGACCAGAGGGGCACATTGGCGTCGGAGGGGTGCCGAACTGAGATGTCCCAGGGTGCCGTGTTTGACCCTGGGGATATAGTAGGACCCTCTCTGGAGACGTGCTGCCCTTTTGGGAAGTGTCGCTCGGACCCACGTGTCGGGACGCCCAGGAGGACCAGAGGAGGGCTTGTGCCTCCTTCAGACCGCGAGGGGGCGTCCGTCCTGGTTATGTTGGGGGCCTCGGGAAAAGGGCTTGGAAGACCAGCCCTGTAGGGACCCGTGGCCACTGACAGGTGGCGCCCCAGTGCCTGATTATCCCGGGAGTGACGGCAGAGGACAGGGGACACCCGGACGGCTTCCGGGTGCGCAGCCGGCACTTCCGCCTCAAGGGGGTGTGTCTGTGGGAGATTGCCGGGAAGCAGCTGGAGCCCATCCGGGTTCCTATAAAAGGGGCCACCTCCCTCCAGTCATTAGCAGAAGTCAGGTGGAAGAGGACAGAGCTGGAGTGAGGACTGGAGGCGGCCAGGAGAAAGAGAGGCACAGGACTGTGTGGCTTGGACATTGGGGGAATCGGTGCTGGAGGCACTGGGGTTTGTGAGTGCACTGAACTGTAAATATTGTGTACAATAAACATGTGTTGGGTGGAACTATGTTGTCCGTCTGTGTGTGTCCGGGCCAGCGTTCACAACAGATTTAGATTGGTTTTTTTTCAAGAATTTGCTTGAACATTCCAGCTGATTTTGCGACTTCTTTCATCATGCTAAGAATCAAAGTTCACTTGCGGAAATGATTTATTTGCGCTAATCTGAGACAGAGGCTGTGGGCAGAGGGAAGGGGGAAGCGTGACATCAGGAGTGGGGAGCCAGGCAGGGCCCTCCTCACTCACGTGCCAGCTTCAATTCGAGTTGGTCTACCTCTGCGTTTTGGAGTGTACCTCGCCTCCGCTTACCTAGCGATACCTGTTTGTTCATTGAATTTTAGAGCTTTCACTACAATGCGGGTGGAGCCGCGGGGGACGGCTAGTCTATACTAATAAAAGGCAAAGCCAACACTGACTGACTGACTGACTGACTGACTGACTCACTCACTCACTCATCACTCATCACTAATTCTCCAACTTCCCATGTAGGTAGAAAGCTGAAATTTGGCAGGCTCATTCCTTACAGCTTACTTACAAAAGTTAAGCAGGTTTCATTTCAAAATTCTACACGCAATGGTCATAACGGTCAACAACGTCCGCCATGTTGAACTTTCTTATTTATGGCCCCATCTTCACGAAATTTGGTAGGCAGCTTCCCTGCGCTAACTGAAACCGATGTACGTACTTATTTCAGTGGTATGATACCACTGTCGGCCGCCATATTGAACTTTCCAACGTCACTAATTCTCCAACTTCCCATGTAGGTAAAAGGCTGAACCCATCTTCAAGAAATTTTGTAGGCAGCTTCCCTGCGCTAACCGAAACCGATGTACGTACTTATTTCGGTGGTATGACGCCACTGTCGGCCGTCATATTGAACTTTCCAACGTCACTAATTCTCCAACTTCCCGTGTAGGTCGAAGGCTGAAATTTGGCAGGCTCATTCCTTACAGCTTACTTACAAAAGTTAAGCAGGTTTCATTTCAAATTTCTGCGCGTAACGGTCATAACGGTCGACAACGTCTGCCATGTTGAACTTTCTTATTTATGGCTCCATCTTCACGAAATTTGGTAGGCAGCTTCCCTGCGCTAACCGAAACCGATGTACATACGTATTTCGGTAGTATGACGCCACTATCGGCCGGCATATTGATCTTTCCAATGGTCTTTGTTACTTTGAGGCCCATATTCAAGAAATTTGGTACGCGGGTTCCCAACGCTAACTGAATCCTACTTACGTACATATATACGTCCATAGCCTACAGCTCAGTCACCGTGAGAGGCAGCGTTGGGTCCTCCATCCCCACACCTCCCACGTTGTTGGCTGCCTGCCTATATAAGGCCATCCGTTACTCCGGTCTCTACATTCCCTTCCTTGCTTCGCCACAGGATTCACGTCTCCCTGCTGATAACTACAGCCTTTTTATTTAATCCACGGCTTCTCCGCTGTTTTATTGTTGGTTTATTACGATTATAGTTATTGTGTAGGTATTTTAGACTTACTTTACATTGTTCAGGTACCCATTTCCTTTATCGTTCCAACCATACCCCCATTAACATGTCTATCGAGGTGATCACCATCGATCTAAGAACTGTCATTTACCGAGTGATTTCCATGCCCGGAGATGTCACCTGCCTTTTCCATTCTCTTTGTTACATATTGCACGGCCATATCAGGCTCACTCTTGATATCCGTAGGAACATTGTGTCTTTATGTATTGAATGACTGGACAGGTTCAAGGTGTGGACTGATGACGGTACAGGAGATAATTAGACTACACAGGGGCACTAGAAGAGTGAAATGCTTAAGTCCTTCACCTATGGTTCTGCATGTGAGTTGATGGCTGCCGCTGAATTGTTCGGTTGTCGCTTTCAAGTGTACTGAAATGGCCAAATATTTTACACCTTTCGACAACCGCCAATGCCTCTTAAACATCTTAGACTCACAGGTGACGATTTGAGTAGTAGACACTTTGATGTTTATGAATGTTTAAACTCTCAAAAGCTGGATGTGAAGTTATTGATGAAACAGGTTGTATACTTACAACGCTTGACAGATGCCGAATGTCACTTCAACACAAGTCCTACAAATACTGTCGTCATTGAAACAAACCATGAAACTCAAACCAATTATGACAGCAGCAATCCAAGCTGTGAGATTTGAAACAAGATTACTGTTCACATGGCCGACTGTACGTTACATGCTCAAGAGTAAGCTCAGCGCACAGCTTGGTCAGATTACAACCGGAGGGCCGAACTCACAATGTGGTATACAAAGAGATCCTTAACAAATAATTATTGGTAGATTTTCCCTCAGTTTAAAAAGGTTTACTTTTCTTCTTAATAAAAATTTTAAGGCAGTACTTCGCCGCTGCGAAGCGCAGGTATTTTGTTAGTGTGAAATATAAGGAAACACGCAGCTAACTTAATAAACTGTAACATCCAAAGCATCTCCAGTCAGTGGGGGCCTGATGACCCTTGTTGGCTGAGGGGCCTGTTATGAAGGTGAATTACAAGTGGCTCACTCAAAGCTGATTTAAAATGGCTGCAAATCATGACTCTGTATCGGCATCCAACCCTAGAATAAAATAAAAATAAAATGTTTTTTTCTAGAAATAGCTTGAACATTCCGGTTGATTTTGTGACTTCTCTCATCATGCTAAGAATCATAGTTCGCTGGCAGGAGTGATATATTTGCGCTAATCTGAGAGACACGCATCAGGCCGAAGGAAGAGGGAAGCGTGGGGTGTGGAGCCGGCAGAGCCTTTCTCACTGTCTTGTTTCACTACTATGTGAGCAGAACTGTGGGGGACGGCTAGTAAATATATAAAATTCAATGTCTGCCTATCTTTTTGTATTCATGAGAGAACTACTTAAAAGATTTAGTCTGGGTTTTTTCCTAGAATTTGCTTGAACATTCCGGTTAATTTTGCAAGTTCTCTCATCAGTATTATAGGTCGCTTCTGGTAGAGATGTATTTGCACCAATCAGAGAGAGACGCAGCAGGCCGAGGAGAGGGGGCGGGGCCTATGTGCGTACCTTACCTCCACTTATCAAGCGAACGATAGAACAGATTTAGATCGGGTTTTTAGAGTTTGCTGGAACATTCCAGTTGATTTTGCAATTTTTCTCATCGCACTAAGAATCATAGCTCGCTTATAGGAGTGATATATACGTGCTAATCTGAGATCTGAGAGGCTGCAGGCCAAGGGGAGGGGGAAGAGTGACGTCAGGAGTGGGGAGCCGGGCACGGCCCAAATCACTGTCCTGTGAGCAGAGCCTTTGGGGGAGTCTGCTAGTTAGACATAAAAATTAAACCAGTGATGACTGAGATAAATGCTACCTGGTCGTCCTACAATGTCCATAGATGAGTTGAAGGAGAGGTGGGCCTTTAGATGCGCTGCACACTTTTCTTCCTGGGCCACTGGACAGAACTTCACTGATTGAATATGGAATATTTTCCTGATTTTTTTTTTTTGCAAAGCAAAATCCTTACGTTTTGCATTGAATTCAGTTTTGCTGAAAGTAGCCCAGGTGGATTCGACCCAAAAGGTCCCTCTGTCAGTGTATTGTGGCTTAAACACAACATACACATATTTGTGAGCTATGTGTCCCGGTCCCCAAGTCTTGTCAATGGTGGGCTATTGAATGCTAGTAGCAGTAAGACACAACTGCAGTCTTTCAGCTTCTTCAACCTCAGGGGTGCCCACAATGGCTTTCCATGAGTAGTGAAATCCTCTGTGCCACAGCCCATCAAAGTCAATACTCTAAAAGGTTTTATCCTTTTCTTTAGACCAAGAGTTCCCAAAGGGGTCGATTTGAACTTTCGGGGGGGTAGATAGTTTCAAAAAAATTTGGGAGTCGACGACAGCAAAAATAGACCCCCTTGCTACTGCTATTTACTTCAAAATATCTATGATTCCAATAGTTACCTAATTAAGAAGTAAAATAATTTAAAAAAAAAACACTTTTTTGATAAAAACACATTACATACCAAACTTGCGAATGAAAAGGTAAAATGTGTCATTAAAAGAGTCACACGTAAGAATGCATGAAAATACATGTAGCACAAAAACATGTCTGCGCATTGTCTTATGGAACGTATCAAAGCAAGTGCGGACATGAAAAACCATTGGACGTCCACACTTGGGGGACGAGACGGCGGATATTCGACATTAGCAGAATCTATCAGTCTTGTACGGTCAAGCTTTCATAAAACACTATAAATTGGTTCGTCTGATGTGAGATGTACTTATTTGTGATTTGAACTTTGAATATAATTATTTACTGAGGAGCAGTACTACGAAAAAGAAAATCAGAGGACACAGTTTATTTATTCGAGTTTGAACAAAAATCTTCTGTTTCAAGTAAGTACATACTTTATTGTTTTTTTTTTATCACAGGGGCTGTTGAAATTGTTTGTTAATAAAAGTTTTTATTCCTTCAGATAATAATATGACTGAACCAAAAAAGAAATGCAGACAGTACAGCTTGGACTATTTGTACTTATTTTGAATTTACAGATTTATTTCATAAATGTCAAAAATGTAAAAAAAACTCTGCTTGTATTTTTTTGCTTTAATTTTCATTAGTGCAGGTTTCGATATTAAATGTTGCACAAAATAATGCCATATTCTGTAGTCCTTTTATCTTTTTCAATCATTAATTACAAGTGATTAAAATGAAAAGTTTGATATCTAGTCAAATATTTAATAGCGAGTACTGTACAAATTTATTAATTTGAGTAAGTAAAGTAAATGACTAGGGGGTCGATGGTTTTAAAAGTTTATGGTAAAGGGGTCTGTGGCCGAAAAAAGTTTGGGAACTCTTGCTTTAGACAAAGGCAGCCCTGCGGTCTGCTGCTGCTGCTGAATCTTTTAATCTCTGAACACAAGCAGTCAGTGTGTGTTGACAGTTGGCATTAAATGTGGCCAAGCTGACTTATTATTGCTATGCTTAATGTTGCAGCATATCGTGTTTTGCACCCTTTCAGCGCCCATAGAAATAAAAGCCTTCAGTTAGGCTGTGGGGCTGAGTGGAGTTATGAACTTAATGAGTTCCAAGCTGTCTATCTTAGGAGAAGCCAAAAGTATAGCGGCAAGCACGACAGGCAGTGTGGCATGCAGACCACTCGTGATCAGAATTTGTTTCAGGGATATATAAGAATACATATACACATGTGAAACTGACCCCACCTTCGACCACACCCTAACGCCTGAGCTTGCCACATGTACACATGCCAGAAATGTCACCTCCTCTTATCTGGTGGGACACTTGAAATGACATATCCTCTGAGAAAAAAGCTCTGTGTCAGCAAGATGGTAAAAGATGTGGGCCAGACGCTGCCTGGAATTACAGCCGTTAGCTTCCTCTTATTTGCTGTTCCTTTTTTGTGACAAAGTTGGCAGTTGAAGTTGGCAAACACATTTCACCACAGGATTTAGCTGTTTGGGTGGAACTAGACGTGAAGAATATTAAAAAATTAGTTTCACACTTGTGCTGCCTTTTTATCTATGCAAGTCATGCTCATCTATGAATATGTGATACAGTATAACGCCTTTCATACCAACCTGTTAAACGGTGACTTTCCTATCTGTCACATGGTGACTATCATATCCATCTCTTATACAGAGCCTTGTGTGTCTCTCTATTAAACAGCATCTATCAATCTGGCATACAGTTTAGTCCTTTCATTTCTATCTAGTATATAGTGCCTTACACAGCTACTTCTATTTCTAATGAAGGGTATTTGACATCAGTCTATAAAATTGTGCTCTGTGTGTGTGTATGTTTCAGCCAGGGTTTCTTCCCTATTTTATGTTTAAGCGTTCATTTTCGGTCACTTTTAATTGATTTTTGATTCGCTAATTACAATTATTAATGTTTCTTACATTTACTACTTAGAAATACACAATTATACAAGTTTGCCTTGATCCTTCAGTTATACGGGTGGTTCCCCAAGAGGTGGGGCCACCTGTCAATCTCCATTGATGGCCTGCTCTCAGCCCTTTAAAGGCTTTTGTATATTACAGTAGGCAGAAGCAAAACACTATGTGGAGAGAGCAACTATGTAAAATTGCTGAAGCAAATATGTAAAAATCTGGTCCAGACTGGCCAAATTGTATAGAAATGTAATACTTGTTATGATCCAGCAGATGGCACTGGTGTACAAACTGTAGTACACAGGGGCAATATAAAACCCCTGGGATCCCCAGAGTCAAACATTTAGGATCCATAGTGGTCTGTCTCATATGGCCCTAGACAGCAACTATGCCAAATTTGGTCTAGATCAGTGAAAGGGTGTAGGATAGTATAGGGAACGTACTGAGATATAGACATATATATATATATATATATATATATATATATATATATATATATATATATATATATATATACACTAGCAAAATACCCGCGCTTCACAGCGGAGAAGTAGTGTGTTAAAGAAGTTATGAAAAAGAAAAGAAAAAATTTTAAAAATAACATAATATGATTGTTAATGTAATTGTTTTGTCATTGATATGAGTGTTGCTGTCATATATATATATATATACATTGTGACGGAAAGCCGGGTCCCATGCCCGGCCGGGACGCCCCTGCTGTGTATATTCCGGGGGAGACACCATGGACAGTTCAGTACCTCCCCCGGGACGCTTGGTGGCAGCCTCCATGGCGGACGGTGATTCTCCAACCACCCGCAGGACTCCATGGGAGATGGAGTCCTCCACAGCCTGGTTGGGGGCTCGGGTGGCCGCTAGGGGGAGCTGCATGGACTCCGCAGCCTGGCTGCTTGAATTCTCAGCCCCACCCGGAAGGGCAATTAGGATCAGGTGGTCAACCACCTGGAACTCTTCCGGGTGGGGTATAAAAAGGGCCAGCCACCTCCACTCGAGGCCAGAATCGGGAGGACGAGGTTGCCTGGGAGGAGTGGTGGAGCAGGAAAGTTTGGTTTGTGTGGGTTTTTGTGCTTGGACTGTGCTGGGCCTGTGGGACATGGGGAAGACGTGTGCCCACGGCTGAAGAAATAAAAATAAAAGCCTTGAGTGTGAACACGTTCCTCTGCGTGGACTGTGCCGGGTCGGGCGCTATATATCGCTTTTATTCACACTGGTGTAGTCGGCAGGATTCCGGTCCGTCCAGTTGGGTCGGAACCTGCATCAAAATATCTTGCTGACAAGGCACAGCGAAGCGCAACAGCGCGGGTCACGGTTCTCGGCTCAGCGGCGGCGAAGAGCACGCTCCCGACGCAGCTACAGGCAAGCAGTCAGGACTGCACAGCACAGCGCACTGAAGCGCGCACACGCGGCAGGGGCCGCAAGCCAGCACACGCGGTACAGCGCGAGGAAGGCGCGAAGCGCACACGCGGCAGGGGCCGCAGCAGGCATGCGCCACCCAGCGCGGGAGTACCCAACCGAAGCCGCCAAGGAGCTGCTGCAGGCGCCTTTGCAATGGGGAAGAAAAAAGCCGGGCGGACACAGAGGCCAACTGGCAGACGCTGCCACGCCAGTCTGCCGCAAGGGATGCCACCGGAGGTAGGCGACGGGCCGCGGGTTTGTTTCTCCGGATGTGGATCGACCTACCTCCTGGACGCCGAGGGGCGAATCACCCGATGCGGGCAGGGGGACGGGTGTCCATGGTGTGACGGCGGAGCCAGCTCGGGAGAGAGCGAGGCGGAGATGTGTCTTCCCTTCGGCCTGAGCCAGTGGCTGGCGGAGGAGAGCCCGGACAAGCTTCCCAGCGCGGCGCCCCTGCAAGTGGGGCAGGAGCGGCTCCGCGAAACAGGTAAATGGGGGGAGGGCGTGTTTCAATCACCCGCCGAGGAGGATCGGTCGGCGGGGATGACGGACTCCCTTCCCTCTCCTCTGGATTACCCGAAGGGGCCCGTAGGGGATCCACAGGGGGGCGACAAGGAGGGCCCTAATCCACCGCCGGCCGCCACTATTAACATCTCTTGGGCTGTAGGGGAGGTGAAGTCCGTTGTACTCGCCCTACAGTCCCTTTTACAAGTCTTTCTGGTCCTTTCGGAGGCGAAGGAGGGGCTGGAGAAGAAGCTCGGTATCCCGTGCGGGGCCCTGGCTGAATGGCTTCGTGACGGCGGGTGGCCAGCCTCCCACCGGCAGGACAGAGCAGTGCAGGTAAGTGAAGCCAGCACCGCAGAGAAAAGGGGGCGGGACGCGAGGGCAGCGGTGTTGCTCAGTACTGCCTGTCAGGCGGACCCGCCCACCACACGAGAGGCTACGGTGATGACTGACAGCAAGGCAGACGAGCGTGCGGGGAGGCAGCAGGTGGAAACCGGCTGCCAAACAACCCCGCCTCAAACGCCAGCGCCAGTCTTGCGGCAGTCCAAAGGGACGCAGGCGGTACGGGGTCCCTCCTTTTCTCATAGGGGGACTCAGACCGCCAGTGCGTCCCAAAGGAAAAGGGGGAACTGGAAGAGGAAACTGGAAACCCCGTACATAGAGCAGTGTATGCCTGACGCCTGGAACCGAAGGAGGGCTGCACTGCAGAGGGGCAGAACCGTCACAAGCCCTCCTCGGAGGGGGCGAAGGGACAGGCGTTCCCTGCCTGCTTCCGCACGTACCGGGGCCATACTGGAGGGGGTAGGCTGTATTATAACTGTGGCCGCGGTGGCCATGTCTGGCGGTGTTGTCCCGAGGGACGTCAGGGCAATGCCCCCAGACCTGTTTATTCTGTTTTTACAGGGCGCAGCCGCGGGGCCAGGAATGCCGACTCCCCGTCCTGGAGAAGACCGGCACTTGCGGGGCAGGCCGATGAGCCCCACAAGCCTCATCTGAGGGAGGGGCCATGTGACGGACAGCCGGGTCCCATGCCCGGCCGGGACGCCACTGCTGCATACATCCTGGGGGAGCCATCATGGACATTGCAGTACCTTCCCCATGTGTACATATATACACACACATATACTATGGGGCGCCAAACAGGCAAATACATTGATTTTCTGAATATATAAAGTCATCGCTGGAATATCTAAAGTCAAAACCTGTATATATAAAGTCAGCTTCGGAATTTATAAAGTCATTCCTGATTATATAAAGTCAACATCGGAGTATATAAACTCATTCCTGAATATATAAAGTCAAAGTCAAAATATATTGATTGAAACGACTCTGAACTGAACTAAGTTAACAAAAACGTATTCAGAAAAATAAATTAAAAAAACACTGTTCGGTTAATGTTTTGAAAATGATGCATGTGCCCTGCCCCGGATTGGTTCCTGCCTTGCGCCCAGTGTTGGCTGGGATTGGCTCCAGCAGACCCCCATGACCCTGTGGTCGGTTTCAACGGGTTAGGAAATGGATGGATATTCCAGCGCTGACTTTGTATGTTGAAGTTTTGACTTTATATATTCAGAAACAAGTTTTGACTTTATATATACTGACACTGACTTTAAATATTCAAGTTTTGACTTTATTTATTCTGAAAGTGACTTTATATAATCAAGTTTTGACTTTATATATTCGGGAATGACTTTATATATACAAGTTTTGACTTTATATAGTTAAATGTAGTCATCATTGCATAACTTTTCTTTACCATAGAAATTTAAAGACTAAATTCAACTTCCATTCCTACCAAAGATATTTCTGGCGACTAAATAGAACCCACTTATATCGAAATTCGAGCTATTGAGCTGTCGCCTGCCTGCCTGAATAAGTCACCCTCACTTCGCTCTTACTTTTTTACCGTTCGTTTAATCATGGCTAGTGGCGGAAAAATTATAAAATGGAAGGAGGATTACACTGAGTATGGCTTTACCAAAACAATTATTGATGGCAAATAAAGTATCCATTATTCATAAAGCTTCAATTGGTGATCTGTTTTTCTGTGTTAACCTCATATTTTTTCATACTTCTTCTCAAACCAAGGGCAGGCGAGGGTAAAATGAATCGGGAAGCGATGATCAATGTAATCGGTGTACCAGGAAATCATGCATTGACAGAAGTTCCCCTTTGTTTGGAATGCAAAGTGTGATTAAATGCATTATTTTTAACGCTTATGGAGCACATGCATCAAGCTTCTCAGCTGTGCTTGTGCTAAGAAAAGGAAACATTTTAAAAATAACGTAACACGATTGTCAATGTAACCTTTTGTAAGTAGTGCCTGGAGGATTCAGTGTGGAGAAACTCTAGAGACAGCGTGTGTATTAACTTGTGGATTTTTCTGTGAGTATTTGGTGGCAGCGTCACAAAGTTCGTTCCTCAAGACGGCGTTAGCTGCAGATCAGCTCACAGCGAAATGAGGTGAATGGGAGGGGAGATGATGACGTGACTCCCCCACCCACCTTAACTGTCAATCCCCCACAAACACAGTCTCTCGGAATTTGCATAAGCACACCATTTCACGTGCAATTTTAACTTAGTTACAAAGTGATCAAAACTCTCGTTCATATCCTGCGTCCTCTCATTAAACTTGTATCTACGTACTGCGTTGATAGTCAGTTCACGTGATTATGTGGGAGGCGTGATGATGTCACACAAAACCCCGCCCCCACGGCTTTCAAGCTCAACTCCATTACAGTAAATGGAGAAAAATAGCTTCCAGTTATGACCGTTACGTGTATAATTTCGAAATGAAACCTGCCCAACTTTTGTAAAGAAGCTGTAAGGAATGAGCCTGCCAAATTTCAGCCTTCTACCTACACGGGAAGTTGGAGAATTAGTGATGAGTGAGTCAGTGAGGGCTTTGCCTTTTATTAGTATAGATATAAACTGCTCAAAAAAATTAAAGGACCACTTTGAAAACACATCAGATCTCAATGGGAAAAAGAAATCCTCCGGATATCTATACTGATATAGACTGGGTAATGTGTTAGGAACGAAAGGATGCCACATCGTTTGATGGAAATGAAAATGATCAACCTACAGAGCCCTGAATTCAAAGACGCCCCAAAAATCAGAGTGAAAAAATTATGTGGCAGGCTAGTCCATTTTGCCAACATTGAATTGCAGCAACTCCAAATTGTACGCAGCACTTTGTATGGCCCCTGTGTTCTTGTATACATGCCTGACAACATCGGTGCATGCTTCTAATGAGATGACAGATGGTGTTGTGGGGGATCTCCTCCCAGATCTGGACCAGGGCATCACTGAGCTCCTGGACAGTCTGAGGTGCAACCTGGTGGCATTGGATGGACCAAAACATAATGTCCCAGAGGTGTTCTATTGGATTTAGGTCAGAAGAGTGTGGTGGCCAGTCAATGGTATCAATTCCTTCATCCTCCAGGAACTGCCTGCATACTCTCACCACATGAGGCCAGGAATTGTCGTGCACCAGGAGCCACTGTACCAGCATAGGGTCTGACAATGGGTCCAAGGATTTCATCCTGATACCTAATGGCAGCCAAGGTGCCTTTGTCAAGCCTGTAGCGGTCTGTGTGACCCTCCATGGATATGCCTCCCCAGACAATCATTAACCCACCACCAAACTGCTCATGCTGAATGATGTTACAGGCAGCATAATGTTCTCCATGGCTTCTCCAGACCCTTTCACTTCTGTCACGTGCTCAGGGTGAACCTGCTCTCATCTGTAAAAAGCACAGGGCACCAGTGGTGCATCTGCCAATTCTTGTATTCTATGGCGAATGCCAATCGAGCTGCATGCTGCTGGGCAGTGAGCTCAGAGCCCATTAGAGGACATGGGGCCCTTGGGTCACCCTCATGAAGTCTTTCTGGTTGTTTGGTCATAGGCATTCACACCAGTGGCCTGCTGGAGGTCATTTTGTAGGGCTCTGGCAGTGCTCATCCTATTCCTCCTTGCCCAAAGGAGCAGATACTGGTCCTGCTGATGGGTTATGGACCTTCTATGGCCCTCTCCAGCTTTCCTAGAGTAACTGCTTGTCTCCTAGAATCTCCTCCATGCCCTTGAGACTGTGCAGGGAGACACAGCAAACCTTCTGGCAATGACATGTGCCATCTTGGAGAAGTTGGACTACCTGTGCAACCTCTGTAGGGTCCAGGTATCGCCTCATGCTACCAGTAGTGACACTGACTGTAGCCAAATGCAAAACTAGTGAAGAAACAGTCAGAAAAGATGAGGAGGGAAAAATGTCAGTGGCCTCCACCTGTTAAACCATTCCTGTTTTGGGGGTCATCTCATTGTTGCCCCTCTAGTGCATCTGTTGTTAATTTCATTAACACCACAGCAGCTGCAACTGATTAACAACCCCCTCTGCTACTTAACTGACCAGATTAATATCCCATAAGTTTCATTGACTTTATGCTATACTCTGATTAAAAAGTGTTCCTTTAATTCTTTTGAGCAGTATATATATATATGCAGTCAGTTCATGTGATTACGTGGGAGGCGTGATGATGTCACATGAAACTCCACCCCCACAGCCATCCAGCTCAACTCCATTACAATATATGGAGAAAAATAGCTTCTAGTTATGACCATTACGCGTAGAATTTCGAAATGAAACCTGCCCAACTTTTGTAAGTAAGCTGTAAGGAATGAACCTGCCAAATTTCAGCCTTCTACCTACACGGGAAGTTGGAGAATTAGTAATGAGTCAGTGAGGGCTTTGCCTTTTATTAGTATATATATATATATATATATGTATATATATATATATATATATATGTATATACACAGTGGATACGGAAAGTATTCAGACCCCCTTCAATTTTTTACTCTTTGTTATATTGCAGCCATTTGCTAAAATCATTTAAATTAATTTTTTCCTCATTAATGTACACACAGCACCCCATATTGACAGACAAAAAAAAGAATTTTTAAAATTGTTGCAGATTAAAAAAGAAAAACTGAAATATCACCTGGTCCTAAGTATTCAGACCCTTTGCTCAGTATTTAGTAGAAGCCCCCTTTTGAGCTCAAACAGCCAGGAGTCTTCTTGGGAAAGATGCAACAAGTTTTTCACACCTGGATTTGGGGATCCTCTGCCATTCCTCCTTGCAGATCCTCTCCAGTTCTGTCAGGTTGGATGGTAATCGTTGGTGGACAGCCATTTTTAGGTCTCTCCAGAGATGCTCAATTGGGTTTAAGTCAGGGCTCTGGCTGGGCCATTCAAGAACAGTCACAGAGTTGTTGTGAAGCCACTCCTTTGTTATTTTAGCTGTGTGCTTAGGGTCATTGTCTTGCTGGAAGGTAAACCTTCGGCCCAGTCTGAGGTCCTTATCACTCTGGAGAAGGTTTTTGTCCAGGATATCCCTGTACTTGGCCGCATTCATCTTTACCTCGATTGCAACCAGTCGTCCTGTCACTGCAGCTGAAAAACACCCCCACAGCATGATGCTGCCACCGCCATGCTTCACTGTGAGGACTGTATTGGACAAGTGGTGAGCAGTGCCTGGTTGTCTCCACACATACCGCTTAGAATTAAGGCCAAAAAGTTCTATCCTGGTCTCATCAGACCAGAGAATCTTATTTCTCACCATCTCAGAGTCCTTCAGGTGTCTTTTAGCAAACTCCAAGACAGAACTTTTTGCCCTTAATTCTAAGCGGTATGTGTGGAGACACTTAGATTATTGTAACTCGCTGCTGGCAGGTGCCCCTTCTAATCTTATATCACAATTCCAGCTTATTCAAAACTCAGCTGCAAGAGTCCTTACTCGAACCAGCAGCAGCGAGCACATTACACTCATCCTGCTCCGTCTACACTGGCTCCCTGTGTCTTACAGAATCGAATATAAAATTCTACTAATAACCTACAAAGCCTTAAATAACCTCGTGCCAAACTACATCAGTGACCTTCTCCATCACTATGTCCCTGCCCGCTCACTAAGGTCCTCTGATTCTGGCAATCTTGTTGTGTCCCACACTAATCTACACTCCATGGGTGACAGGGCCTTCAGCTGTATAGCGCTCAGACTCTGGAACGACCTACTGAAATTAATCAGATCAGCTGACTCCATTAATTCTTTTAAAAAACAACTTAAAACTGATCTGTTCAGGAAAGCGTTTAGCTCTACTTGACTTCATTCCCCGTCTCTCAGTTAATCTCTCTGTCAAGTTGCTCATGTAACCTGTTTGTGTGTGTGCCAGACCATCAATTATGTTGTCTGTTAGGCTTTCTCTGAATTTACTGTCTTAATCTTCTTTATTTATTTATTTGGTTTGTACTATGCTATATACTGTATACCCTGCCGTTCTTTCTTATATTCTCAAGTGCCTTGAGCATGGGAAAGGCGCTATAGAAATAAAATGTATTATTATTATTATTATTATTATGTGTTCTGGCGTCTTGTCCTGCTGCATAATATGTCACAGACAGACGACTGGACATTCTACTGAAAAACATTCTAAGTCAGAGAATACCAAGTTCCTCCAGTAATGCCATGTATTCAAAGCATCTCCACACCATCACACTAGCACCACCAGGTTTTATAGTTTTATAAGTCTGCCACACACCAGCCCTGTGTGGTCCACAGAGTTCTTCTTGTGGCTTGTCGTGATTATTCCAAATGTTGGCACTGATATTCCTCTTGTCAATCAGAGGTTTCTTCCTCGCACCTCATCCATTTTTCTTCCATCTCTTTTCTATAATGGGGTCCTGAACAGTGATCTTAGTGGACACTTGTGGTTCTTTAGATGTTCTTCTGGGCCTTAACAAAAGAGTCATTTGCTGTGCCTCTGGGGTCATTTTTGGCAGGCCAGCCTGTTGCACATGTTCTCCATTTGAAATAATGGTTCTCCCTGAGGCGCCTTAGAAATGTTTTGTAACCATTTACTGACTGGTAAGTTTCCATAACGCTTGTCCTGATCTTTTCTGGAATTTCCTCTGCTCAAGGCATAAAGTTCTTTTCAAAAACATTGTGGTGATGGTTTGACTCTCATGGTGAGGCTTAGATTAACAGGGTTGGCTGTGTTTGAATTATTGAATTATCTAAGAACTTTGGTCAGCACTTTGAGGGAGTAATTAATGGGGCAATAACCTTTTCACACAAGTAATAGGGGTTTGATAATCTGTGATTGCTTCATCTACTGTTATATTAAGCCATTCATTGTGACTAACATACCAAAAGTGACAACTACATGGAGACAAATACTTTTTCACAGCACCGTTCATGACTCAGATTCTCATTTTTCTTTATCATTTAATCTTCATTTCAATACTAATTTACGTTTTTTAGAGAACTTTAAGTCAGTTCGCACAACAAAGGCACTTTAAACACAAAATATTTAACATGGCACCACAGGCTGGTGAACCGCAATCCTATTCCACTTCATTTGCCACACCGGCACCAGCCTAGCAGGGCTCTGCTCGCCAAGACTTTTCCATCCTATCTGCCAGTTCATCAGCACTGGCCAAATGTTTAAGGACCCCTCTGAGTCCCTGCCAGGTGGCCTTTTTATTTCACACCTGACCGCCTACTCCTTAAGTCACACACGCACTTATAAGCAGGCAATGACAGAAAAGGTAACAGAATGAGAAGGCTTATGGAGAGAAAAAAAAAAAAAAGCAAGGTGAACAGCTCACCAACATGACCAGGGACGCCCTTGGCTTGGACCATGAAGCACACAGTGATGTTGATGCAGACGGCAGGTTGCCTGTTCTCCATGCACTCTGGTCGGGTGCGGTTGACGGTGGCAGGGAGATGCACTGAGGCATCCACGATGACAATCGCCCGGGTCCTGCAGGGAGAGCAAATGGGTTCATCATTAGTCCGCCCTTCTTGATACCCGAGTGCCCTCAGGTGTGTTTGCATCTCCCACTACTTACATAAGGCACACACATAAAAAAAAAAAACTGCTGAAAACAATTTTTGATAATGTGACCTTTTCATAATGTATTTATAGCTAATTTATTCACACAAATTCTGCATCAGTGCATATTTTAAGCTCGGCATTTACTCACAGTAGCAGACTTGACTGTTTTCATAGACTTCACCACTTCTAAATATTCAGATTTCATCTTTCCAGTGGCTAGTCTAAGTATCTTATAGTGGCACCCTGAACTACTGCCTGCCGCCTGGCCAAAGTTGTCAGGGTTTGAGCTCCGCCCCCAGCTCCTCTTACCTGTCTTTTATTCCACCCCCTTAGCCCGCCCCTTTGCTGCTCCCTTCACTTTGTTCCCACCCCAAGCAAATTCTTTGCCTGTAATACTGACTCAGCCTTAGCCCGCCCTCTTTGCTCCTCCCCTAGCCACTCCCTTGGACTGCATGTTGCTCCACCCCTAGCCTATCCCTTTTCTCCACTAATACCCACTTTTTTTGTCTCCATTTTGCTTCACTTTTAATCTGTCCCTTTGCTCCTTCCTTTGTCTTGCATTTTGCTCCCTCCATCAGCGTGTCCACTTTGCTCTGCCCCACCCACTCCATTTGCTTTTATTTTCCGTCACCCTTTGTTTCTCTTCACCTGCACTTTTCTCTTTCCCGTGCATTATTCCACAATTCTGATCCACCCTTAGCTCTGCCCCGGTCTTTTATTCCAACCTTAGCCCAATTCCTTTTGCTCTTTTTTTTTGCACTTTTCAGGATCTCCTTTTGCCTGTGTTTTGCTCCACCCTAGTCTACCTCTTTTCTCTCTCCTTTCATTCTCCTTTCACTTTTTTCAACTCCTACCCACTCGTTTTACCTGCATCTCAATCCACTCTCAGTCTGTCCCCTTTGCTCTTCTTCTACAGCCTCCTCTTCTTCCTGTCTTTTACCCCACCCTTTAGCCTGCCCTCTTTGCTTCGTCCCTATTCCTTTATTTTGTCTCTCTTTTGCTTCATGCTTACCCTGCACCCCTAGGCACTCCCTTTTCAACTTTAACTTTATTGTCATATGTACTCGGTACAATGGAAATCTTATTTTTGCCTACCATTTTTCTGCATTTTGCTTTTTTGATTCCCACCTTAGCCAGTCCCCTTTACTCTGCATTTTGCTCTGCCCCCAGCCTCTCTTGTTGCCTGTACTTTGCTCCCCCCTTATTCTCCCTTCACTTTTCTCTGCTCCTAACCACTCAGATTGGCTGCATCTTGATCCACCCTTAGCTTGTCCCCTTTCCTTCTTCTTTACCTGATCTTTGCTCTGCCCCTTGTCTCTTCTTCCTGTCTTTTACTCCTCCATTAGCCCATCCCCTTTTCTCTACATGATGCTCCTTCATTCATTTAATTCTGCAATACCCACTGTTTTTGTTTTCTTTTGGTCTCACCCTTAGCCTGCTCTACTGCTTCTCCCTTTGCTTGCCCTTTTGCTAGCCACTTCTTTTGTCTGTGTTTTACTCCAACCTTAGTTCGAACCCTTTACTTTGCATTTTGCTCTGCTCCAGCTTCTCCTTTAGCCTACATTTTGCTCCACCCTTAGTCTACTCCTTTGCTGTGTCCTTTGATTCTCCTTTCACTTTTCTCTGCTCCCACCCACTCAGTTTGGCCTCATCTTGGTCCACTCTCAGTCTGTCCCCTTTGCTCTGCCCCCAGCCTCTTCTTCCTGCTCTTTACCCATTCTTTAAGCCTGCCCTCTTTTGCTTTGCTCTGCCCTTATTCGCTTTCTTTTACGCCTCCTTAACCCGCCCCCTTTGCACCTCTCTATTCGCCTGTTCTTTGCTCCGCTCCTACTCACTTCTTTTGTCCAAATGTTCTCCATTTTCAGGCTGCCTCACTAGCCCCTCCTCTTTTTGCCCAGATTTTGTTCCACTAATTCTATTGGTCTAAAAGTACGCCTGTTTATGACTGGTTTTGAACTGGAGGACATTCTGTACTATGTTGCCCCATTGGTTTGTGTTTTGGGGTAAAAATGGAATAACGTTGGTCACTTTGCCTTTATCTCCCACTCACATAATCTGGCCATGAAGAGAAGACCATGATAAAGACAGCTGTATCTCAGTAGCCATATTAAGACTAGCATGTGTCCTGTTTCATAACTCCATTCAAAGGCCACGTGGTAGCTAAGCCAGCCAGACTGAAGATAAGCCGAGAGCGGCCTATGGATGCAAAACACACTGCTACTTAGGCTATACGGGTTTGGTGGGCCAGTATTCACATTGTATTCAGCTTCTACAATATTTTTAACTGTATTACCAATAATACATAATTAAATGTTGTCACACACATGCACATGGTGGGGGGCAGCACGGGGATCTAATTAATGCTGAAGCGCAGGTATAGGGGGTGACCAAGTGAGCTTATGCCTTTTCTTCCATTCTTTTAGCAACAGTAAGAACTTCCTTCCTCCTGTTTCTGGCTTCAGACCACATAACCTGATGATCTCACAGCCCTCCCTCCAGATGACCCGCCTCTTCCTGTCCTGTCACTATAAAAACTTGCTCGGCAGGCAGTCCTTGTTGGTGACTCAGTCTTGACAGACTACTCGGTCGAGTATCACATAGCCTTTTTTTGCCCCGAAAAATGACAAAATATGGAGTGAATCCCCTGAAACTTTATGCTGTTTTTGTCTCTCTTTACAATGTGTAAATAAATTCCCACCTGTTCCTTTACTCGGTCTAACTGCCTGAGGTATAGATGTTAAAAAGGGGAAAAGGGAGGAAGAGCTGAACTGAAGTAGCGTACCTCAACACAGAGTTGCAAGTGTCTCACACACACACACGAAATTAATGGGGCAGCCAACGGGCCTGATGGAGCGTGAAAGAACAAAAGGTGAGGATTTAGAACAGAGTACTAATGCCTTTCTCCCTTCCTCAACAGAAAAAAACGAAGACTGAAGAGCACACTTTTCGGTGGTCCACCAGGGTATCGGTCATTCCTTCCATCCCAAACTGATGACCTCATTTCGGGGCTTCTGATTATGACGTCATCTCTGTCCCTCACCACCAACGTCATTTCATTTTCTCTGTTTACTTCACTTCTTGCCATGTGTGTACATAAAAATTTCATGGAACTTTGTTTGGTTGTCAATGTCTGATTTTTCCACATTGACTGTAATTTCAGTCTTCTAGGACTTCTCAGATCTTCAAACATTCATCCATCCATTGTCCAACCCGCTATATCCTAACGCAGGGTCACAGGGGTCTGCTGGAAGACCCTAACCCTAACCCAGCCAACACAGGGCACATGGCAGGAACAAATCCCGGGCAGGGCATCCACCCACCGCAGGACACACACCAAGCACACACTAGGGACAATTTAGGATCGCCAATGCACCAGGAGGAAACCCACGCAGACATGGGAGAACATGCAAACTCCACACAGGGAGGACCTGGGAAGTGAACCCAGGTCTCCATACTGCGAGGCAGCAGCGCTACCACTGCGCCACCATGCCGGCCCAATCTTTAGAAATTACACGGGGAATTCCCCCTAACCCTTAATCTGTGCTCTCTGTCTGTTCATTTTGTTACAAAGTGTATGGGATTTGAGGCATTTTGGGAAAATCTACACAATAAAGAATATAACAGGGGGAAAATAGGGTCAGCACCGTACAACCCCACACGACAAAACACCCTCCTCGGCATCTGGATGTGACACTCGGTGCCCACTGTTCGACTGTCAGGCTGCCCTCCCTCATGTGGAAAACTCATCTCAGATAAAGGAGCATTGGAATCATCGGATGGAAAGATTCCATCATCAGATTGGACGGCCAGTACAGACTCCACTGTAGAAAACCCCGCAGCGGGTAGGCAGCCAATGGCCGAGGTCTCCGGGACTATTTTTGACTTCCTCTTGTATAATTGTAATCTCCACTGTTGTCAATTGGTTGAAGTTCACAGATTAATTATTGGACAGGTATTGTTGGTTTCCATTTATGTTTTATTCAGTTTCTGCCTTGTCATCTGTGTGTTTTAATAAATCTGCATTTATATGTCTGCCAGTTCTGTATTTAGTGATTAGTATGACCTATATGTGTATTTTAACTGAGAACTGCTCACAGCGCACTGCATCTGCCCTCAGTGATGAGTACTACTGTATATACTCACGGATAAGTTCTCCTGCGGATAAGTCAGGACTTGATTTTGCCATATAATTTCTGGAATTTATATATAATATGCTATGCTACCATGGATGTCTGTTTGTCCAGGATTTTAAATCACCTGTAGCTCGCAAACCGTCTGACTTATTGACCTGAAATTTGGTACACATATACTACGTGACATCTACTATCTGCTTTCGGGGTGAGGATTTAACTCCCAGATTAATCCTCTTTATATTTTTATATTAATTTATTGTAGAATCCACTCTCGGCAGCAGCCAGCAGGGCGGCTGTGTGGCGCATGCTTATGGGTGCCGGTCTCATTCCTACCACCTTCACAGTCACTTCCCCTACCTCCATATATTTTAAATCGTTCTTGAGGCAGATTGAAGACCAGAGTGCCAACTTAAGTGAAAAATTAAAGAAAACATACTAAGTAATTGCAGCACAAACACTGTCTTAATCAGTTTTAACGTGAAAAGATGCAGACAAAAGAAGAGAAGAAGTGGGCCGCTAGGGTGGAGAAAAGAAGAGCTGCTCAGGAAGCAGCAAGTGCATCAACCTCTGAGCAAACTAATGATACATGTACAGAGAAAGAGGAGGAAAACTGTGAATGCTCAAGTCAAGTGTATTTATTGTACATTATCGTGCTGTGCGCCATAACTGGTATTTTATAATGTCGGTTGTATAAGTACAAGTCACACTATTGGTCCAGGAGATTACACTATGCTAACATCCACCTGAGAGAGTAACCACAGAGCACACGGCCTTTTTTTTCTATATATTGTGCCTATGTGACTACACGGTGATACCCGAACTATTCTGAAGCGACGTTTGCAATGTTTTGCGTTTTTTGTATCTCACACCCTCATATACCTTTATCGTAAGAGCATCCCTTATCTACGATGGAGCGTTAGATCAGAAGAAAATATGAATTTGGGTTTTAAATTAAACATCATTGAAATAGCGAAACAAATTGGTAACTGCGCTGCTGCAACAAAATTTGATGTGTCTGAGAAACGTATGAGAGATTGGAGGAGGCAAGAAAATGTAAAAAAAAAAAAATTAAGTGTCGTATTTTTGAACGGGCGTATAAGTCGGGGTCTGATTTTATGATCGCTTTTTTGGGTTTCGAGACCCGACTTACATGTGAGTATATACGGTATACAAAAAAATAATAATAATTTGCACCGGCATGTGATGTCTGTGTCCTTCAGAGTATTTTCCTGTGGTGTCTAATGCCTATGACTTGGCCTTGCATGGCCAGCACAGGCCCTCCTGTCTCACTGTGGTTCACACTGGCCTACATGTTCATGCATGATAAATGAGAAATGATACAGAGTGAGTCCGAGTTTACCGTTTGAGTAAAGTTATCACCACTTCATGTGCTGCACTATCACTAGTAGCACAATCCACTGCATAAGGCAGTCACTGAGCAAAACTGTCATTGACAGGACAAATGGCTTTCCTCGTCACGCGACTCACTTTTAGACAGATGCGATCTGCCACTCTACAGGAAAAGGAATATTTTTGTGGAAAAAACAGAACTGATATTTTTTTATACAAATTGATTAACATTGGGGCTGCTGTTGTAAAAGATAGGTTATGCAGAAGTCCGGCCATACAAATACTCGATTATTATGGCAACCAAAAGGGATGTCGCACCACCAACATCAGCAATACTTTCTGGCCCCCAACTTCCCATGTCCCTGCCTCCCATTGTGTATTCATATCTCACATTTCTACTTCCTCTGTATAATACTTTACAATACAATGTGGTAATGTGAGGTCTGCGGCTGATTGCCTTTTTAAATACTAGGGGGCTCTCGCTTCGCCTGCGCTACATGCTAGCCTCTTTGCGGTTCTACCAATCACGTATGGGGACGCGGATGTACAATTTAAACAGATTTTTATTTTCATGGGAATTATTACATATTTTTACATTACAGCAAATAATTAACCATAGTAAAAAAGAGTAAAATGTAATAATTTGAATGTAAATTATGTTTCATGTTGCGTTAGAGATATTCATTGCGTAATACGATTTTGTTCTGTTTGGCTCTGAAATTAACACACAAATACTTTTTAAACTGACACTTTTACTGTAAAACTTCAGTAAAAACAATATTTAGAATTAACCTTTCTTCAATATTGCATTGAATTTTGATCCCGTGTTTGGACATTCATCGTGACAATGCAACACATAACTGCCCGTGAGTGAATTTCGTTTCTTTCTCTCTAATTAGTAAACCGACGTTTTCTAATGTTTGTCCCTGTGATTTGTTAATTGTTATTGTAAAAGCTATTCTAACGGGAAACTGTAAATATTTTAATACGAATGGCATATGAAGATCTCTTTTGGTGTCTAATGTTAGATGTACTACATTACCTTTCTTGTCGCCTGTTCAAATTTGACATGTCAGAATTGTTCGACCAATTTTCAGTACAACTAATCTTGTCCTATTCCATAGCCCATCACTAAGATATAAATTACGGAATAACATTAAAATACTTCCTTCATTCAACAGCAATTCAGCCAGTGGAATACCAGACGGTGTTAACGCTTGTAGATATTCTTTGTGATATTGTAAGTTGATGTTTTCATCTTCTGCACCATCACCACCAACTGTTTCAGTAGAGTCTATTGATATGTATTTATCCAATTTGACGTGTCACTGATCGACAATTTTCACATTAATTTGTTTGACTTTATCATTTCTCGGTGCTAGGATTGCCCATGCACTCATTTCTTCTGTTGATAACCCTTCGGGATGAAATTCTTCAATAAGATTTGGACATAATGCGTCTTCTTTATTGGGAACTTTTATAAGAGCTGAGAGAGCAGGAACTGTGTCTGTCAAAAGCATTCAAACGAATGAGAGGTGAGAGGACCGGGGGTGTGGGCCGTTAACCAGAAATGGTGGAGAGAAGGGCGGGACTTGAAAAACTCACATGGCATTAGTCTCGTCTCAACAACAACAACAACAATATTTATTTATATAACACATTTTCATACACTCAATGTAGCTCAAAGTGCTTAACATGATTTTCTTTTAAAATAGAGATACTGATTTTAATTAGTAACAGATAACATTCCATACGGTCAAGTCAAATTTAACCATTCAAAGCAACTCTATAAAAGGAGCAAGAAAACAGGGGTATACTTTTCCCTGAAATAGAAGCTTATTACAAAATGTTATTAATTAGAAGATCTTGCCATATTTTTAAAAAGTTTTGAGCAGATCCTCTCGATTGTGAAATTTCTTATGTTCCATCTCGCGGGACTTAAAAATATCTTCAAAAAAGTCTTGTCACGTCACTGGATTTTTTTTATATAATAGAGAGAAATAATCACCGTACTCGCAGCTTAAGGTGGTAGTGTGGTACGTGATGCGATGCAGGTGTTTCCACACTTAAGTGCACAGGTGAGGAATCGTCCGTGTCCGTAATTGATGTCGGGGGGCGGCTAATCGCCACACCTGTTCTACGTCCTCAAATATAAGATGAGAAGCACGAGTGCAAGAAGGGGGGATAAGAAAGGGAATGAAAATGGAGAGAGAGGTTAGAATGCGGCTGACGAGCAGTCTTGGTGTAGACGATCTGACCACCTAGAGGGAAAAGGCAGCATGAATAGGGGCCCCAGAAAGGAGTGTGGGTTGTGGCGCTCTAGGGGCTGGTTGGCCACACTGAACAATGGTGTGGAGTGGGACTAGCATGGCTGATCACCCCCCCAGGCACTACGAGTGCATGAAGGATGATGGGTGAAGTGCCAGCCTCGGACGGTCTGGCTGCGCTGTGAAGAGGCAGCCAAGACGGGGGTCAGGAGATGAAGCTCGTGGCTGTGCGAGTGATGGGTGAGCCGGGGAGACAAAGAAGGAGGTGGTCTGGGAGCCACTGAACTGACTGCATTTTTAACCTTCATTTTTAACGGATTGATTTCTTGTATTTTTATCCCCCACTATGCACTTGTTTTTATGGATTACTAGCAAAATACCCGCCATGCGAGAAGTAGTGTGTTAAAGAAGTTATGAAAAAGAAAAGGAAACATTTAAAAAAAAACGTAACATGATTGTCAATGTAATTGTTTTGTCACTGTTATGAGTGCTGCTGTCATATATATATATATATATACACACACACACATATAAACATATACTGTATACATATACATATATACATATATACATATGTACATATACACATATCTACTGTATATATACAGTATATACATATACATATCTACATATATATACAGTGGTACCTTGGTATACGTCTGCTTTGGAATAAGTCCAACTTGGTATATGTCCTGTTTGGACACGAAAAATTTTGCTTGGTATACGACCTTTGTTTGGAATACGACTCACGTGCTAACCTTGTTTACCCCTCTCGAGACAAAGCCACGACTGCCCACGAGCGTTAGTGCGCCACTTGCTAGCATTCAGTGAACAACTCACGCTATAACTCTCTTTGAACTTTCACGTGTGTGATATAGCGGGCCCACAGTTCCTGTCAAAGTCCAGCTTTAAAATAAATAATCACCTCGCTCGCAGCTTGGTGAGGGGGCGTGGTGGTTATGTGGCTGAAGGTTGTCAGGGCGATTCGCAATGTGGGCGTCTCTCACCAAAGCGCACTTGTGAGGGACCGTCCGCATTCATGATTGTTCCTGGGGCTGCTTATCTTGATAAACAGAAGTGTGAGTCAGCTAGAAGGGCAGTAAAAAGAAAGAACGGACGAGAGGATGAGTGAGTGAGAGAGAGAGGGCTGCTTATCTTGATA